>NC_141890.1:50632358-51273320 GCF_030686135.1 Camelina sativa | reverse complement strand
AACCCTAAACCCTAAACCCTAAACCCTAAACCCTAAACCCTAAACCCTAAACCCTAAACCCTAAACCCTAAACCCTAAACCCTAAACCCTAAACCCTAAACCCTAAACCCTAAACCCTAAACCCTAAACCCTAAACCCTAAACCCTAAACCCTAAACCCTAAACCCTAAACCCTAAACCCTAAACCCTAAACCCTAAACCCTAAACCCTAAACCCTAAACCCTAAACCCTAAACCCTAAACCCTAAACCCTAAACCCTAAACCCTAAACCCTAAACCCTAAACCCTAAACCCTAAACCCTAAACCCTAAACCCTAAACCCTAAACCCTAAACCCTAAACCCTAAACCCTAAACCCTAAACCCTAAACCCTAAACCCTAAACCCTAAACCCTAAACCCTAAACCCTAAACCCTAAACCCTAAACCCTAAACCCTAAACCCTAAACCCTAAACCCTAAACCCTAAACCCTAAACCCTAAACCCTAAACCCTAAACCCTAAACCCTAAACCCTAAACCCTAAACCCTAAACCCTAAACCCTAAACCCTAAACCCTAAACCCTAAACCCTAAACCCTAAACCCTAAACCCTAAACCCTAAACCCTAAACCCTAAACCCTAAACCCTAAACCCTAAACCCTAAACCCTAAACCCTAAACCCTAAACCCTAAACCCTAAACCCTAAACCCTAAACCCTAAACCCTAAACCCTAAACCCTAAACCCTAAACCCTAAACCCTAAACCCTAAACCCTAAACCCTAAACCCTAAACCCTAAACCCTAAACCCTAAACCCTAAACCCTAAACCCTAAACCCTAAACCCTAAACCCTAAACCCTAAACCCTAAACCCTAAACCCTAAACCCTAAACCCTAAACCCTAAACCCTAAACCCTAAACCCTAAACCCTAAACCCTAAACCCTAAACCCTAAACCCTAAACCCTAAACCCTAAACCCTAAACCCTAAACCCTAAACCCTAAACCCTAAACCCTAAACCCTAAACCCTAAACCCTAAACCCTAAACCCTAAACCCTAAACCCTAAACCCTAAACCCTAAACCCTAAACCCTAAACCCTAAACCCTAAACCCTAAACCCTAAACCCTAAACCCTAAACCCTAAACCCTAAACCCTAAACCCTAAACCCTAAACCCTAAACCCTAAACCCTAAACCCTAAACCCTAAACCCTAAACCCTAAACCCTAAACCCTAAACCCTAAACCCTAAACCCTAATTATATAACATGGAGAGCCACAAGCTGTAGAGAGCATATCCCCTGACTGTGAATTACACAAACCAAAATATTTGGTTTTTATATGATTAGAAAAGAAAAGAAGAACACAGTGGTTTGGTCTGTTTTATCCACTTATAAAGTAATAAGTAATAAAAAATGAGAAAGAAGTGTGTTACAAAATAGAAACAAGCTAGGAAACGAGAGGAGGGTGTGGCTAGGTGTGAGAGAAGAAGATTGCATCGAACGGCAAAATAGGGCATCCCAAATCCTAAATCCTTATTCTCTTCTCTCGTCCAATCGTTGTGATTCTTGATGGTGTATCACACACGGTTTGAGGTTAACTGAAACTACCTACCGCAACGTTGGATAAATCCACACTGAGGTGAAATATATGTCTATAATTGAGTTCGTAAATTCCTTATAAATACTTGAATAATAAACATAACATGTCAGCCGATGAATAATTCGTGTATAAATTCCTTTTACACTTGATTAGATAAATAATACCAACTTAATAGGTGTATACCCTAACTTTGACATAATGGATTATCTTTATACTGTTTCACTTTTGTTCTTGTTTGTATTGTTCTCACCAGATTCGTATTGTATCTACCATTAATTCCTTTCTTGTAACGAGGATCTCATCAAAACAGATAAAGTTTGAGACATATAGCATTACTTTTAGATAGAAACTCTACTTAAGAGTAGTAACTTCCTACAAAAAGAATGGTGAAAACCAATGATACTATCGTCTCAATTTCACCTACATGAATTGAATCCCATGCCAGCATTCTTCAACTATCTGCCTCATCTTTTCGTGTACGATCTTCCTCAATATCCACCAAGTCTTCTTCCTCACTTTTTTTACCGGCTTGCTCTTTCCAGTATGCTACCAACTTTTTCAATCGCACCATCTCTTTCGATGATATATGTTTGCTGGGATCATTCACGATAGTTCTCACTCTCGACGCGTATCTGGAATTTGGTCAAAGGAGGAACAAAAACAGTATGCTTTATCTAATGAGAACGTACAGTTAATCTATGTTAACACTTAGCTTATTTGACAATTGATGTTTGACTTACAGTAGAGAATTGTACGTCTCGTCCAAGTTTGATTCGGCTGGAGACACATTAACAAACATTAACGTCTTGGCATTTCCGCCCAATGAATCACTCATCAACATTGTTAGCTTGTGATTCCTGTAAGGAATATGCTGGTTGCCCGAAGATAAAGCACCAATAACATCACCTAATGCAGAAAGTGATTTGTTGATACTTTGAGCTTCTTTGAGTTGGCAGCCGGCAGAGCCCGACTTTTTTACTCTCTCAGAACCAGCAAGATCCACAAAACTCAACTGCAAAGTAACAAATAGAGGATCATAATATTATACAAGATCATCATTTCTCATAACATTCACGAAAAGGATCTAGTGAACAAAAATATATAGATAATGAGGGTATCATTGTCTAATAATATGGATATATTTAATCATTTAGGTTTAGTTAATGTTTATTGTGCAATCCTATGAATACACACGAAGGTTTAACATTGTGTACCACACCAATGATTTGGATAATACTTGAGATGACGTTAAACTATCTTCCTTCTGAATAAGATTAATATTACTATATTTCTTTTATATACGGTAGACTAAACATGAAAATCTAAAGAAAGTCCTATTTCCTTGAAATCCCTAAATGCTACGAAATTCCGTGAAAAATGATTATGACTATGAGTTAAAAAAGAAACAACTAGTAAATTTTGTCACCTTGCCCCTCGCAGCAGACTGGGTTTGAAGATCAATGCTCTCGATAACAACCGATAGTATTAGGTGAGACCTTGAGCTTTCTTCATTCATATTTGTTCCAGAAACATGGCGTCGTTCCGATCCCCGTTCAATAATCATCCGCAGTTCCTCCAAAGTTGATATAGGTATAGTTGTCACATTCTCTACAAAGACCATACCCTGAGGAAGTATTTTATGCATGAGATACTACTTGTGTCTACAAACTAGTGAAAGTAGCTATATATCTCATTACCTTTGAATCTTTTTTAATCTCTAGTTTCAAGCGTCTTGCACTTTTTGGTAAGAGAAGGTCTACAAGTGTGTCTTGATAAAGTTCCACCATATATACCTGCATAATTTCTTGAAGTCATTAGATGCCAGAATCCTTAATCGCATCATATATTAGGATAACAAATTACCTTCAGAGAAAATGAAAATCTGTTACTATCTCGCTTTAATATATTGAACAGTTCTTTTGTAGCTCGAGGTGTCAGTCCAGGATTGTTCTCATGCCCATATATAGTGAAAGTTTTTCCGGACCCAGTTTGACCATATGCAAAAATGCAAACATTATATCCATCTACAGCGGACTGTACCAAATACTGTTAAGAGAAACGATATTAGCAACCACAACAAAATTAGCTAAAAATAAATGGTAAATGAACAGAGTAACATATCCGTAATACCTTTGTGTCTTCAAAGATATCATCTTGATTAGCACGCATGTCAAATACGCGATCATATATGTGTTGCTTTCTTTTGTCGTCTTTCCATGGATGTTCAACGGTAAACTCATCCACAGTTGTCAGCATTTGTTTTTCCCTCTCTGAACTCTCTTTTTCATTTAGAGGTCTTATACGACAATAAACTCTAATCTTTCCTTTCATATCTACAATTCAATTTTAAAACAAAAACATTATACACATTATAAATTTCACAAAAGCACGCCTATGAATATTATTGTACATACTTGACCATCATGTTACCTTCTATGGTATTATAGTATCTTTTTCTTAGAACTTGTTCTTCCTTATAAAGTATTTCTAGCTCAGCAAGTTGGGCTCCTTGCATCTTCAAAATGGCAGCTGTTTGCTCATTTTTTCTGTCAATGTCCTTAAAACATGAAATTGGAATGTAAGCGCCTCCCTCTAATTAAAACAATAAAGAAGACTAAAGAGTACCAATACCTCTTTCATTTCTCTCAACTCCTCAAGCTCTTTTAAGCTATTCTGCAACAGCATCATGTCAGAATTCTTACTTTCAATCGCGGACTCAGCACTATCCAAGTCTTGAGTAAGGACTTCAAGCTTATTTTCAAGTTCAGAAACTCGAAGCTTTAACACCTTTTTTTCTTGTTCATATCTCTTTTGATGAATTTCAACCTGAAATATTGATGTGTCAATACGCAAGCATTTGCAACTACTCAATTTTAAATCGGCCATAAATCTGATACATCAGATTCACCTCCTCTTTTTTCCTATTTTCAGTATTGAAAATGCTTTGCTCCAAAATCTTGTTTTCGCTCAACAATCTCTTTGAGTTATCAACTGCAACGTGCAATTCCTTATTTCGAACTTCTAACTCCTTTTGGATCTTGTATAATATCTGTGACATAAAAATCATTGTTGAAGGGAGACAGAAGTGCTAGCAAAAAAACAACATAGATACTCAACAATTAAAGCATACAACAACGAATCAAAATTATACACATGATATTCACCTGATTATTCATTTCGCTTAATTCCGACTTTGTCTCTTTACTTGATTTTGTGTTGCCTGACTTTGCCAACCTTGCTTCCATTCCTCGTAGTTCAGACATCAAGGTCTAGAGCATATATAGAATAAATAATTAATAATTTCACCAAAGCATCTAAACAAAGAGAAAAGTTATGTTATAACTAACTTGAATAGTTATCCCTTTCTCGTCACACAACGACCTAAGTTTATCACGGTCTAAGGTAACCTCCAACAATTTTTTCCTTTCAAGCTCTAAACCATTACGCAAAGCTTCTAACTCTTCACGCAGAGTAACGTCTTGCTGATTTTTCTCTTGCAATTCATCCATCAACTACACAACAACATAAAACATACAAACAGTTCATCAGCATACAACTCTAAAAAGAAAAGAGGTCACGGAATAACATTCTACCAAGTACCAACAATAACATGAGATAGAAGGAGGGGTGACATTTACTGATATATCGTACAACAGCCAAGCATTAAACCATGACAAATCCTACTACAAAATGTTAGTACATGTTTTAAACAGAGATCAGCCTTCCCTCCATAAATTGAATTTTACTCGACCAAGAAACGAGATATCTATTAGACGGTATACCTTATCAATCTTCTTTTCAGACTCTTCATAAGCCTTAGACAAATCTTGCACACGTTTTTCATACACTTCAAGATTTTGTGGCTTCGAACTGCAAGATATATCTCCATTAACCAAGCTATTGGCAGCAGATCGAGCTTTGGAGTAACGACGCAACATGACATCATTTATATGGGTTTGCAAAGCAACACAAATTTCTTCTCCCTACAAACAATAAAATGCTAGTTCACATTTACAAGTTCCCCGAATTAAATATATATTGTAAGGAATAGCTGCGTAATTATAATGATCCGCAAATAATAATGTCTGAACCTGTTTTGTTTCGAACTGAAATATGTGAAGAACACCAGCGACTCTCATTTTGAAAAAGACGGCTGTGTTACTGCTGCCAAATTGCATTATGTCACGTAGTTCAGCAGAGTGCAAATACTCTTTAGGAACCGGTCGGAAAAAATGCACCTACAAGAAAGCAAACAACAAATTCAAACCCAACAACATACATTTGAATTTCAAACAACGATAACAAATTTCTAATGTATAACATCTATTTTGCACTGACCCCACGTTTGTTGATACCCAAAATGATTCGCCCTGGTAGCAGCCCAATCGGATCATCTATCTTGCGTACACTGAAAAACACTGAATTCCCGTATGGCAATGCCTTTAGTATCCGTAGAAATTGCTGTCTTGCATCATCTTTGGTTACATTCTCCTACATTTCCACATACACAAATACGATGTATCATTTTATCATACTATCACTTCAATCGGTATGTATGTATGTGGCAAAGGTATCTAGAGAGGGAAAGACAAAAAAAAAAAAAAAAAAGCATTGACTCATTCCTACCATAGAACGGTAGCGAGCAAGGATATCCAATTCCCATTCACGCTTTGCTCGGGTTATTGCTATTTGTCTCGGCAAAAAGCGCTCAAGAAGTGATGTCCAGTCACTAATATGTGACACAATGATAAAGAAAGAGAAAAATATTAATGGAATATTGGAAAAATACAACATTATTACTACGCAAATAAATTCAATGGCTTAGCTTAAGAAAAATTGAAGCTACAATTCTCGTAACTAAAAATTTAGAATACTAACATGCATGACTCTGGATTGTTGACAAACCCAATCCCAACAAGAATTTGCAAGGCACAAAGCTGAGCAGCATCGTCCCTCCCAACAGGATAGTTTCCTAATAAATAGTCATGTTGCAGCTGCATGTATATGTGTTAGCAAGGAAACACAGATTTATCATGTGGAAATCATATCAATGAAGAAAATGCTCACTTGAACATATGAAAGTTGAACAAACATCAGATCTGTTACTGCTTCATCAGACTCTCGGAATAGTTTTTTTTTAAATACCAATTTGCAGTGTAGTATCTCTCCTTTATTTCTATCTTTTATAGCTTTGAATTCTGCGAGGAGATCTCCAATATACTTGTTATCATCCAATCCTATATATTCCTCTGCAAGCGAACAGATTGAAAAAATGATTAATAATGTCGTACTACTTAAAAATATATGATAAAGAGAGTCATATGAAAACATACCATTTCCGGTATCTGACGATTTGGAACTTGAAACAACTTTACGACATTCAAACAAACTGAAGCTAGAGAAAGCTGAGAGTTTAATTGTCCCAGCTAGCTCCTGAAAGGTATGTCAATACAGTGAGAAAGGTTAAATAAAAAAAAAAAAAAGAGACAAAGGAAAATAAAACGCTAGAACAAACGCATTACTAAGTTTACTTCCTCAGACAAGAATATGATCAGGTAGCAGTGCACTGCAAGGAAACTAAACTATGATAAAAGAATACAAGAATATACCTCAACAGCATCAGACACAGTTGTGGCCATGTCATATGATATTTCTTCAAAAGTTTCATCCAAAAAGAAGACAATGGTGGTGAGCTTTCTACCGGTCAAAAGGGCTTCAATTTCTTCACGGCCAGGTGTGGTATGCCTAGGACCAGCTTTGATAGAGCGCTTTAAAGCCTTCAAAGTATTCACAGCAAGAACCTGAGCCTCTGGTTCGATTGTTGCATCGTGTGCCACATTATGAATATACTCAGATAGATATCCACCAATATCTTTGCTTGGAGGCATTGAAGACGCACATAAGTACATCAATTCCCAAGCTTTGATCAAGTATTGCCTGATAACATGCCAAGAAGGGGAAAAGTTAAAAGAGATACAAAAAGGGTTAGAAATAAAAGAAAGGGGAAAAAGTAACAGAGATACAAAAAAACAGCCTGTTTGGATGGAATGTACCTGTCAGGATTATGCCTAGTCTGTTTGGAGATTTGAGCAAAAAGTTCGTCCCGGAGTTCAACACGCTTCAAAGTTTTCTTGAAGAGCTTTCCAACAAGTTCAATGCGTTCATCTAAACTGGGTGGCGTTGATCGATCAGATGAATCAACGCCCATATATTTTAAGATGAGATGAAACAACTTGGTAGCACGGCTGACGAGATCGCTGTTTATCTTGAGAAGAGATGTGGGGATGGGATCCTGAAGGAGAGAGAGAGAGAGAGACAACATTAATTTTTAATTAAATTTCAGCACAGAGTCAATCAAAATGGATTGTGTGTGAGTGAAGGGAGAATTGGAGTAAGAACCTTCTGAAAGCAAAGCATATCCTCAAATGTGAAGCGCTCGCGGACATGAGAGCCAGAGGACTTTTTAGAATAGAAGAAGCCACGCTTGCCAGCAGACTGGATTTGCTTCTGCATAAGCCGCAAAAAAGCTTCAACCTGGAAGCGATCAATGAGGGGAATGGCGGCAGCAAGCTCGGCGGGAATTGACAAAGCCACTTGAGGAGCTGGGGAGCTGCGACAAGAGTAAAATCAATTGTTTTTTGAAAATTCAGAGACAAGTAGTTGGAAAGAGAAGAAGTAGAAGGAGCAAAGAAGACTTACAGAGGAGGAAGAGAAGACGATTCAGCATCGAAGTCGGTCCCAGAGGGATTGGGAACATAAAAGCAAGAAGAAACGTCGGCGGCGACTTCGGTGCCATTACCAGAGCTCAACGAAGAATTACTGCCTCGTTGGCCCTCCATAGCCGAAGAAAAAGGAGAGATTGTAGATCTGAACAAGCCCAAATTTGCCCCAGAAAAACAGAAATTTTGAGCAGAGAGAGAGAAAGGGAGAGAGACGAGAGTCACGGGAGATTTTTAATTGCCTCTTCTTCTTCTTCTTCACATTCAATTCTTCACGATTCAGCTGATTTTCTCATTTCTTCTAATTGTTTTTAGTTTAATTGAAGACTATTATTTTAATCATAAGGACACGATCCGCGTCGTTGTGTTGTGTGGGTTGAAACCGAATAAATGAACAATGAACAAAGACGTGCTCTCACGTCCATTGGCCATGGTTGTGCCTCCAACACCATGTACAAATCTTTACATCAATACAATAATGGATTATGTATGTATTGCCAGGCCTATTCAACACCAGTGTTGTTACATGTCTTTATTTTCCTTTTTCAGACTTGACGGGAAGTAAACCATAGTGCTTCGTCACCTTCTCCACTTCACAGCTTTGATATTGCTATAGCAGGCAAGTTTTTCCTTGCCGGAAGCTTTAGATCCTCCCATTCCCCTTCTTCTTCCACTCTCGTGAAGTACTTCTCTACCATGCTATCCTTCATGTCCTCCAGTCGCCTTGGCTCCCACTAATTTCATTTCAGCAAACACTGGCATTATATCAACAATGTGACATAACAACCACAAATACCAAAATATAGAGACTTGTTTAAACCTTTGGGTTCTTATCTTTGTCTACCAATATAGCTCTGCACCCCTGCACAAGTAAAACACGCTGTTGTAATTACGGTCAACAACAAGGACAGTTCGGAAGGAAAATACAGTCGGGGTAGCTTGCAAAACCTCCACAAAATCTTTGCTAATTTCTCCCTTTATCACGTGACACACCATTCTATACTCACGGATAAGACACTGCCCCACCCCCTGCAATCGCCCTTCTCTTATCTAAAATATATATAAGCACAGTCAGTCAGCTCTTTGTCATCATTTCCTGTGATGCGTTCTGGGAACTAACCGATCTAAGAGAGATTTTAAGGCTTGCTGGTGAAGCCTTCTTCAATGATAAAATGGTAGCTGAGATCCAACCATCTGCTTCTTGAGTGGCCTCTCTCTCCTAAGCAACACATATATGAATATATATGATAGTACAGACCATTGTCAAAGGTAAATCAGTCGACTCAGGATTGCAAGTGAATATACCTATATATAAATGAAAAAACAAAAAAGAACTTACAAGTGCAGATATAATTTCTTCGACAGTTCTCCTAGAGAAGCACTTATCAATAACATCTAACCTGCTAAACAAACGGAAAGATAAGAACCACCTTTTCTCTTCACACACATTTTCAATTAAAGATATGATGAGAAATGAATTCTGTAAAGAGCAATTGAAAAGCTGAAACCAATACAAGAAATTTTAGAAATATGTCATGTATTCATGGTTAATAAGAGAGCAATGACCTAGAATGTGCATGCTTTTGTCATGAAAAAAAAAATAAGAAGCAGATATGAGAGAGCAATGAGTATATGAGAGATAGTAAAGATAAGAATATTAGGGAATTGAAAAGAAGATAAAATCATATACACTTGCCTGCGGTAAGCACTCTGCTGTTTCAAACGCGGTTTCTGGGTGTAGGCATCGAGAATTGTTGAGGCAAAGGTTGGATCACTTGAACCAACTCTGCAAAGATCTGCTTCTAATGCAGTCAACCTCTGTAAAAAAAAGAGTAACCTTACTAAGTATCCTTTTCTTTTTCTTTTTTGGTATGAAGTAGGTAACAATCCTTGGTGAAGCAAATAGTGCTTGACAGTTGACACTAGTAGCTAACTAGCTATAAGAAAACTGAATTGTAAAAGTCATTCGGATTGTCATATAAAATAGAGACTAAGAAAAATTACAGGCCGCAAGATTGGGTACGGACACTTATATTTTATAATAGTTAACAGGAACCATCACGCTGGAGAAAATAAGCAAACAAGACTACCCCAAATTCTACAAGACTACCCCAAATCCTGACAGAGAGACCTTAAACTTTCCTGGCCAAGAAAAGTTTCTCACCAAGAAAAATGCCAAACGGAGAATCCATCATCTCTTACAGGGTATTCCTATGTCTATTGTGTCAATTCAACTTAACACTAACAATAATTTTGCATCACCAGCTGTCTTAATCCACTAACAAAAAAAAAAAAAAAAAAAAAAATGTTCTTGTGTTTAGCATGTCAAGTTGCTATCATGCCGGTAATGGGGAATACTAACGAAAAGGAAGTTCATACCTTTGAAGGCACAAAATGAGTAGCAAGACCACAAGCAAGCATTTCAGCGCCATCTAATCTAGCTCCAGTGAGACCAACATACTCTCCTAAAAAAAAAAAAAATAACATAGATGAGAGAGGGAGATAGCCTCATTCATCCTGAAACTTTTGTGGCTTTAAGAAGATGCAAATATGATATATAAGTTTTGTTACCAAAAAATCCAGGGAGCCTTGACAAGAAGTAGGAGGCGCCTATATCTGGAAAGAGCCCCAGAGCTGTCTCAGGCATGGCAAAAACCTTGGGGAAAGTTAAAAGATATGGAATGATATAAGCATATTTTTTGGAGCGACGTATGTATTTTGGACATCTCAAAGAAAAGAATACCGTGTTCTCAGTTGCAATACGAAATCGACCATGGACTGAGACACCAGCTCCCCCTCCCATGACGATACCATTCAAAATTGAAACCTATAATCCGAAAACAGTGTGGATTACGAATAATGAACTTATACACTCGGAGTGAGTGGTTCACTAAGAGGAGAGTATGTATAGTGTAAAACCTGAGGTTTGCTATATGTGGCCATAACATAGTTGAGAATGTATTCATCTGAGAAGTAATTGGCACCGAGTCTCCAGTTACCTGGTCAACGAAAAGAAAATAGAGAGAAAGTGTGTATATTAGATTATAGAAGAAGGTAAGAAAAGGAAAAGAAAGATGGGAGGGTGGTTGGTAAACCTTGTTTGATGTCACGAACCACAGCTGCAACATCGCCACCAGCACAAAAGGCTCTTCCCAGACCCTGCGGTAAATTCATTCAGTGCTGGGGGTCAAACGGAAGAGATAAGGATAATGATTACCTTAAGGATGACAAGTTTCACACTAGGGTCCTCCTCATATGCAAGGCACAGTTGCAGCAACCGAGAGATCTAGAGAAGATTGAGTCAACCAAATATGTACAAGAAAGGAGGAGAAACCAAAAGAAGAAGGGAAAGATTCATTACCATTTGGAAGGACAGAGCATTCAGCTGCTTGGGTCTGTTCAGAGTCAAGATTCTAACACCCGATTTCTCTTCAACTAAAACCTGTGATCAAAATTAATTTAGATAGGGAACAATTGATCGTCGTCGACTCGGATTAACGAAGAAGAAGCTGAAGAAAAGACAAACAAAAAAAAAAAAAAAAAAACCTGAGAGTGAGAGGCCATCTCGACTGCCATCTTTCTTACTGCTCAGAAGATTTGGGATCTTCGTATCCTCCGAACAGAGAGAGCAGCAAACGGGATTGGTTATAATAATTGTTTAGAAAGTTGATGTTGGGCCTTGGAAGTGGATATTTTGGTCTTGCTATAATGGGCTTTGTGTTGTGGCCATAGAGTCAAATGGAACTCTCAAATTAAAAATCATCTTGCAACATGCAAGCACTGCTGTGGAAAAAGAAAACATGGTAGATCAATGATCTTTGCACATATAATAATTAAGCACGTTAGACATATGTTTACAAAATTACAAGGAAGACTTTTTTTTTCATTTTGACATTTTCCATCCCATGTTAGAAGCCAGTTTTTCCAGCTTACCCAATATCTCCCACATAAAATAACACGCGGCCACCACAAAAATCAATCAATTAAAAAGTCTTTGCAAGTGTTCAAATTCTCAACAACCCAGCCTCGATCTGAAAGTCAGACATTTTGAAAGCCCTCTCGCTTCTTATATATGTTGTCTAGCTATATAATATAGTTGTATATACATATATAACAATTCTCAACAGTCTCTCAGATTTAAAAGCGCATAACTAGGCAACGGCGGCCGTCATAGAGATGGAAGGAGCAAGGAAACGATGGCGGCCGAGTGGTAGAGGAATCAAAGTGAGAGCCGTGAGGCAGAAGATGAAGAGATTGCGTAAGAGAGTGAGAGGATTTTTCAGGCTACTCAGGAGCTGGTGCTTCAGGAGGCGGCCGCTAGTCAGAGAAGACGGGGGTTTATATTACAGATCTATACATCGCTCTAACTCTTTCTATGCCGATGCAATTGCAGATTGCATTGACTTCATCAACCGCTCTTCCGCTTGACCGCTTCCCATTCGTTGCCAATTGTATATTCTCTCTCATTTTGTAAAAATCCATGACTTATATTATATGCATGCAATGCAATGCAACCAATTCAAGGCCCTGTTCAAAGCTACTGATGTCCTCGTCCTGTTCAAGGCCCTGGACCGGCAAATCAGGGATGCAATCTTGGCGAAGCAGCAGCGTAAACATTTTCAGGACCTAATGCAAACCTGGTTGAGGTATTCCGTACTCAAAATTTCTTCTGTCAACTTCCTCTCTTGTTTTTATTTTTTTTGGGCAATGGTTGAGGTTTGTATCAAGTCTTATGTAATATTTCTAAAACTTCATGTTTAATGAAAATTCACATATTTAAAAAAAAAAAAAAAAAAAAAAAAAAAAAAAAAAAAAGTATGACTAGGCACACCTACTCCTCTGTTTCTTCATCATAGAACCTTATTTTATTTTTTTGGCATGGGATGTTTTGATGTGTTCAGCTTGTTGTAACTTCTACAAACATTCATTATATATGAAATTCACATACTTATAAAAAAAATGCAATGCAACTAGGGATGTTAAAATAGGACTACCCTGCCCATTTAGACCCTGCCCATTTAAGTCTTGTCCGTTTTGGACCCGTTTATACCCTACCCGTTTATATCCTGCCCGTTTAGACCCTGTACCCGTTTAGACCCTGCCTATTTATCTGGCCCGTTTAGACCCGTTTAGATGGATTTTTTTTTTGATTTTTTACTTAAGATTGTTTTTTACTAGAGATTGTAATCAGAGAACAACAAAGGAAAACAGAAACGAAAACATTATATATCAAAAAAACGAAATATGAATTCATACTTGTATGATACAACAAAACCCACTATTACCAAACAAACCAATTTGGATCATCATCCACTAGTACTACTAGAAAGAGTATAATAAACCAAATTCTCATCTTAAAGCCTCAAATAATACAATTCCTAAAGCCGTATGACACTACTACTTCTCATTGAATCTTACGAAGAGGAAGACGAAGCCAAAACAAAACAGAACAAGACCACACCAGAAGCAACATATTCAATGCATGATAAAATCTCCTGATCTTGAACATTCTTCTGAAGTACATGTTGTTGTGTCAATGTCATAGTTGTTCTCTATGTTACCTGTTAAAGTTAAGAGTTTTATGGAAAATAGTTTTATGTAAAAGTTAAAGTTCACTTATTAAGGAAAATAGTATTATGTAAAAGTTAAGAGTTTAGTTACCTTCATAATCTGCAAAACCACGTAACCAATTACGGGTACAGAGCAAAGCTTGAACGTTCTTTAGAAGCAAACAGTTTCTGTAAGGAGGAGACATATCCATATAATCACTTTGAGCATTAAGCCTTGCTATCAAATGTTCAGTTTCTAAGTCCATTCTGCAAAATTAATAAAAGAGGAGACATATGTGAAATGCTTATAAAAATGAGACTCAGATGCTGATATATATGCAAAGCAACTCAAACATTCTGTATCTACTCACCAAACCAAACAAACTGGAAAACAAAAGACTCGATGATGAACTCTTAAAAAACAGAGAGAGATTGATTACCAGAGCAAGAGTGCTGGTACCAAAGTAAAATCTAATGTTTCCCGTAGTAACATGCTCAGCTTCAAACACCTGAATTACATGTTTATGATGTTAAGCAATGCAAATTTCAGAAACAATGCTATATGAGAAAGATGATTATACAACTCAAATCTTTACTAAGAACTGGATCAGTCAACCACTCAATCAATCAATGCTATTGTATTTCTATGCATAAACCCATTTACTAAGAAGACCACTAGATTCATAAGCTCAAAACAAGTTCGTACCTTTGAAGAGGTACTTGGAGATCTCACGGCGATTCTTCTCTGATATGATCTGCATATACGAGAAACAAGTACAAATGTTCAATTTCATATGTGGGGTACTTCTCTAACAAAACCCACAAAGCCAAATGAATCATACAACAACACAGAACAAGACCACACCAAAACCCACAAAGCAAATTGAATTGAGGGATTAGAGATTAGAGAGAGACCTCTGAATCTGTGGAGGTGATGACGGAGGTGATGACGAAATATTCGCCGGAAGTGATGACGGAGGTGGCGTTAAAAATCTCTTGGGAGGCTTGGAGGAGGAACCGACGACAAGATAGAGAAAACAAAAACCCTACAGTGAAACTACAGCGTTTTGAGGAAAAATTCCATAAGAAATAATAAACGGGTAATGGGCCGAAATTTTTATATACAGCCCGTTAAGGCCCGCGGGCTGTTAGCCCGTTTTAACATCACTAAATGCAACCAATTCAAATTGTTTTTTTTTGTATAAGTCGATGCATTATCTTTTACCGGGTGATGTAACTAGAAACTGTAAATTTAAATCAGATCTGACAACTGGACTTGCCCCATTCACTTATTGATTAAAGGCCTGTTAAAAGCCCTATTAAGTGGGTTAGATGAACTATGTATATTATCCGTAACGCCACATAAAGTTTAAAACCAGATCTGACAGCTACACTATTATGAAAGGCCCGTATCAAGCCCAGGCAATGTTTCCGTTTCAGATCCTTCCTTGCCACAATTCAACGCGTCCTCCGAGTCTCAGAGACACTCCCCGGCGAGCTAGATGGAGGAATACCCGGAAGAGCTCAGGACGCCGCCGGTAAGTCTGGTGGCTCTCTTCGGATACTCGGAGCTACAGGCGTCCATTACGAAGCATCTCCACTCCCAGCAGCCTCCCATCAACGCTCTGGCCTTCCCCGACTTGTCACATATCTCGCTTCTCCTTGCTCATGATGATCAGATCAGCCGAGCCTCTTCCTTCAGAGATCCTCTCAGTGTCTCCGATTCTTCTCCTACCGTTCCTTCCAGATGCGGCGGCATCTTGAAGCGGGATTGGTTGCTGAAGCATCGCACCAAGGTCCCTGCACTGGTCGCCGCCTTCTTTCCCTCACATCACATCTTTGGCGATCCAACTCAATGGCTACAGGTCTGCTCCGATCTCGACAGCCTCAAGTATTTCCTCATCTCCCTTATTTGTTTCCCTTGTTTCCTTCCCCCACCCCTTTGATTTTTTTTTTAAAAACACTTACGGATTAACTAACAAAGCGATCTCCGTTCATAGATCCGTAATCCGTCCCAAAAACATCAAACTGGTGGTTGTCGTGGTCCAGTCTTCTCCCCAGGGTAGCATTTCTCTCCGATTAAATCTTTTTTATTAACCATTTCATCCCCGAACTCGTTGCTTACTCCTTCCCGACTTTTTCTAGAGGAACTAAGCGAAGATCGTCTTGTGGCATTGCGCAAGCGTGCAGAGTTAGATTCTAAGTACGTGCTCTTCTTCAATTCCAGCATAGATTCTGAACTCTCAGTCTCTCTCTCCAGGCATGTTTCTCTCCTCTTTTCATATTTTCTGTTTTGCACCTGGTCCTAGACCAAGAGGCTTTTGCTTCAATGCATCTCAACACAATATGTTTGCAGGATCGCTTCTGCATTTGCAGAGTTGGCCCTTGCATATTACAAAGAAGAAGGACGGAGAATCAAAAGCCGAGTTGAGAGAAGGAGTTCCAATTCTCCTGATTTGAATGTTCGCTACTGTTTTAAAGTAAGCTTTTTTGTTACCTCTCTGCTAACTCGAATCATTTTATTTCAAAATATCTTGGAAAAGGAAGGCTCATTCTTGCCATGTCTGCTAGGTCGCTGTATATGCAGAGTTCCGTAGAGATTGGGGTGAAGCACTGAAGTTTTATGAAGACGCCTACCATTCCCTGCACGAGGTCTTTCACTAATTATTGTGGTTTTTCTAACTCATCTGTCACCCTAATGTATTCTGCTTCTTGTCAAGAAGCCGCTTTTGATGCATATATGGTTTTAAGGTTATGTATATTTGTCGGTGGTTTCCACACATTCAATTTTGACGACCAATTTTGTTTATGCACAGATGATCGGTACATCAACTAGGCTGCCTGCAATACAACGCTTGGTCGAGATCAAGACCATAGCTGAGCAATTGCATTTCAAGATATCAACGCTTCTGTTACACGGTGGAAAACTCATAGAAGCAGTAACATGGTTTCATCAACATAAAGCATCATATGAAAAGGTTGTTGGATCCACAGAATTTATTTTTCTCCATTGGGACTGGATGAGTAGGCAGTTTCTTGTCTTTGCTGAGTTGCTGGAGACAAGCTCCGCAACAGTTCAGAGCTTTTCTTCCTTAAACCAAGAAACTGCGGATATATCGTTGACTGAGTTTGAGTTTTATCCTGCCTATTATTTTCAGGTCAGTCAAATTTTCTCCATCTAACTCATAGTCGGAACATAATCTACACTTGGTGGTGCACTTGGTGTTAAATCTTTTTGTGTCTTTTACCATTCTCTCAAAACTACACTATATAAACTTAACACCTACCTCGAAGCTAATGCTTAATTTCTTCCTCTTTCCCATATATGTCTGAGCAGTCTTTGCCTAGTTACAGTGTGTTTGAAAGTATAATGTTCTTATCCACTGGGAATTTCTTTCTATACGCAGTTGGCTGCTCATTACTTGAAAGATAAGAAATGTGCCCTGGAATTGTTATTGTCAATGTCTGAAACAGCTCAAGAGATTGATAGCTGCTCAGAATCCATTACTCCTTCAGTCTATGTGGGTCAGTTCGCTCAGTTGTGTGAGACGAGAGAAGAGAAGGGAGAATCTCTCACACTTCACTCGTAAGTTGTTCATAATTCACCCCATAAGTCTGTGTAAAAAATTAGTATATAACTATGCTATCACCACCTCTAATGGTATGAGTTTCTAATGTCTTTGCAGTATAACGGATGAAGAGTACACACGGTTTACAATTTCAGAAGCAAAGAGATTTCAGGATTCCTATGAAATTATTGCGTGGCTGAAGAGATCTTATGATTCATTCACCAACCTTAAAGCCCGGAGGATGGCTGCTTTGTGTGCATTTGAAGTAGCCCGGGAGTACTTTGATTTGGCTGATCTCAACAACGCAAAATTCTTTTTCAATATCGCTGCAAGCTTGTTCAGACAAGAAGGTTGGGTAACTTTGCTCTGGGAGGTGTTGGGTTACTTGCGAGAGTGTTCGAGAAACCTTGGTGCTTTGAAAGATTTTGTAGAGTTGTCCCTTGAAATGGTTACACTGCCTGTAACATCTTATGATGATTCTGGGAACTTGAGAAACAAAAATTATGGTCCTGGAGGTCCTGCAACCTTTTCACGAAGAGAAAGTATACATCGAGAAATTTTTACTCTTGTCTGTCGTGAAGCCGAGCTGTTATCATCAACCGGAGGAAGTGGATTCAAATTAGCCACTGATAGCCCTCTTCATCTTGAGATTGATCTTGTCAGTCCTCTCAGACCTGTTCTCCTAGCTTCAGTTGCTTTTCACGAGCAAATTATCAAGCCTCACGCTATGTGCTCTATTACATTGTCACTGCTTTCTCATCTACCTATTCCAGTTGAAATAGATCATCTAGAAGTTCAGTTCAATCAATCTACGTGCAACTTTGTCATCAGAAATTCCCAGAGGCCTCTATGGGCTTCTTCGTCTAACACTGTGGAAAGTGGTAGCCAAGTGGAGAATGAGCCATCGCTGGTGCTCGTGCCAAATAATTGGTTAAGGCTGACATATGCAATCAATTCTGGTTAGGGTGATTTAATTATAAGGGTGTTGTTTGTCACACACTTGCACGAATTGCAGTTTATTCATTGAAATTCAAAACTGGTTTGGACGTGTTCGTATTCTTAGTTACCAGTTAGCAAAACTGATGCTACAGAACTTGTATCTATATAATGAAAACAGAAGCAAAATGGTTTCTCGGCTGCCTAACTTTTCACGCATTTCTTTGTTTCATATGCAGAGCAAAGCGGCAAGCTTGAGTGTCTTTCAGTTCTCGCAAAATTGGGCCCTCTTTTCACAATCTCTTCAAGAGCCGAGAGTCCTGCTGCAATGGAGGATTTGTCTCTCTGGAAGCATGAGAATCGTGTGGAATCTCTGCCAACAAAGGACCCAGTTCTTGCAGTATTTGGCCAGAAAGCTACTCAAGTTGATGAACCTGAACCACAGGTGGACGTTAGTCTAGGTGCTTCTGGTCCTGCCTTAGTTGGAGAAGATTTTACAATGCCTATTGTCGTAACTTCAAAGGGTCATGCCGTATACAATGGTGAATTGAAGATTAATTTAGTTGATGTGGGTGGTGGTGGTTTGTTTAGCCCAAGAGAAACAGAACCGTTTTCTCTAGAAAGCCATCATGTTGAAATCTGTGGAATTGATGGGGCAGAGGGCAACGATGAATCTGAATCTGAAACAGGAAACATAAAGAAAATTCAGCAATCTTTTGGGCTGGTTTCTGTTCCAGACCTGAAGGAAGGGGAATCATGGACGTGCAAACTAGAAATCAAGTGGCATAGACCTAAGCCTGTCATGCTTTTTGTGTCTTTGGGTTACTTACCACATGGCAGTGAAGCTAATACCCAAAAAGTTCACATTCACAAGAGCTTGCAGATCGAAGGGAAGATGCCTCTTTTAATAAGCAATCGGTTTATGTTGCCATATAGACGGGATCACCTATTGCTCAATAGGATCAAGCCAGCCCCTGATTCTGAAGACATGTATTCTCTGCCACTGAACGAAAAAAGTGTGTTAGTTGTCAGTGCCAAAAATTGCTCAGAGATAGCGCTGAAACTGGTGTCCATGTCCATTAAATTTGATGATGAGCAGGGGGAAACTTCATGTTTGATTCAGCAGGGTGGAGATTCCCCGAGCTCTGCTAATCTTGCGCCAGGGGAAGAGTTCAAAAAGGTTTTCACAGTCATACCAACGACGAGAACTTCAAAGCTTGGTTTGGGATCAGTACATTTAAAATGGAGGAGACAGGGAGGTAACATAACAGAGGCATGTGTTTCAACAAAGCACAAACTTCCTGAAGTAAATGTGGAGGCATCACCACTGGTAATGAGTTTGAACTGTCCTCCATATGCCATTCTTGGAGAACCATTCACTTGCGCCGTTAGAATCTGCAACCAGACACAGTTGCTGCAAGAAGCAAAATTTGCTATGGCTGATGCACAGAGTTTTGTCCTGTCTGGGTCTCACAGCAATACGGTGTCAGTCCTTCCCAAGTCAGAACACGTCTTAAGTTATAAGCTAGTGCCTCTGACTTGCGGTGAACAGCAACTCCCGAAGATAACTTTGACATCAGTGCGATATTCTGCTGAGTTTCAGCCATCTGCGGTTGCTTCAAGTGTCTTTGTGTTTCCCTCAGCCCCACATGCAGAGAAAGCCAACTCTGCCGCCAAGTAGTGTAACTAAACTTCACGTGAGTTGGGTTTCTAAATGTCTATGCAGTTTTAGGCATTTGTGGTTAAGTGAAGACAAATTGGATCAGTTTGGAAAATTTTGTTTCCGCTATGTTGTATTTTTTCTTTTGTTGTTGATAATAATGTCTATTTTTGGAGAACTCAAAACTAAACACCCATAGGATTAGGATATGCATCTATTTATGGACACAAAACTGTTTTAAGATTCAGGGCACCAGCAGCAGCATACTGTATTTTGCTTTATTAATTTTGGGATTCGCCTCCCAGAATTTAATAGTAAAATATAAAAAGAAATGAAACAATTCCCTTGTGTGGCTATTGCTCCTCTTTCTTACTACGAAACTAAAAGTGGTACTGCTGGGGGTATCATATAGTTTAATTTTATTCAGGCGCCCTGGTAATTTACATCTCAAGCTGGTCGCTCGAATCTAGATCACTGGATCCAAGTTGATGGAAAGCCGACCGGGAGTTTTGGTCGTCGGATCATCTGGCGTCGGCAAGCGCACCCTCCTCTCTCGTAAGCGCACCCTTCTCCCCTTTGGATCCGATTCCTCTGCTTTACCAAAATCTAGGGTTTCCTTTTTTATCCATTTGACGGGAGATCAAAAAAATTATGTGATCACAGGATTGCTCTCTGTGGAATTTGAGGATTCATCGGAGCCATCATCTCAAACAGAAGTTCATGGGTATGGATGTGTGTACCCAATTCCTGAATAAGTTGTCTCACACTTGAAGTATTGTTTGAACCTCTTTTTTATTCGTCTATAACATGTGGGCAGCTGGACGATCAACACTAAGTATTACACGGCGGATGTTTCTGTATGGATATCACATATTCGCGACGACTACTCTCTACCCAACCTCCCTCAGTCACATCCACTGGTGGCCTTAGTTATGGTCTTCGACTTGAGTGAGGTTTGTCATTGATACGCCCTGTGGCTGGTTCTCATTTATTCTCTCACCTTACCCCCGCAGCATACATAACCCTTTTTTACCCCTCCCCCCCCCCCCCCCCCCGACTCTTTGCAGCTGTCAACTCTTGTTGCTCTTCAAGACTGGGTTTCTCATACTGACATCAATCATTTTGATATATTGCTGTGCATTGGTAACAAAGTAGATCGTGTCCCTCATCACCTAGCTCATGATGAATATAGACGCCGCCTTTTGAAGGCAACAGACCCCTCTAGACTTCTGTATTCCGACACTGATGAGTTTGGGATCTCTGAAACGGAAGGATGCAGCTTGTTGGGAAGTGAAGATACTTCACTGGATATCAGGGCAACATGTCTTGAGTGGTGCTGTGAGAATAACATCGAGTTCATTGAGGCTTGTGCCTCTAATCCTGATTTTGACAAGTGTAAGTTCTATGTTTTTCAGGCAACTCTTCCTTCTTCATATTGACTGCAATGTTCATGTTTTTTATCTGGTTACTCACTCTTTCTTTCCATCAAATATGAAAAAGTAGCTTGTACTGAACTTGAAAAAGTTGAGTGAAAATGGATGAGCAGAGAATATGTATTCGTCTCTAGCATTAATGAGGCTCATCGATTGGTCTTTTGTAGGTTTATCAGTAGATGGGGATTCTCAAGGGGTTGAACGTCTATTTGGTGCTCTTTCGGCACATATGTGGCCTGGGATGGTTCTTAAATCGGGTGATAAGATAAATGAACCTGTGTTAGCTCAAGGGGAAGGTTATTTTTTCCTTCCATTTTCTTCTCCCTCAGGGTTCCTGTAACATCCTTACCCGGGTAGAGTTGATGTCAGACCACTTCATGACCAAACACGATTTCATTGGAATTTGACCAAGTGTTCGGCCAAGAAGTTGTCGGACCAAAACTCTACCCGGGTGAGGACATTTTATTTCCACTTGGATTCATGTTGAGTGACTCCTATATTTTCTCGTTCCCAGAGTTGTCAGAAGAAGAATCTGAATACGAATTGGAGTATGAAGTGCTATCAGCAGGCTCAGGCGACCCATGGGAGAATATCGACGAAAGATGGGTTTCTGCAAGTGGAACGCATTCATATGCAGATGCTGGTGGATCCACTTCACAGGAAAACCTCCATGTAGAAAATAATATGGTAAAAATGAATGAAGTTGTAGATGAAGAGTTGCAGCTGTCACGGCCAAGGTTAGAGCTGCAGAATGACACTGAAAGAGCAATAGTAACAGATGAAAAACCTTTGGACACAGAAAATGAGAAATGTTATGAGTTTGAAGACGTGGAACAGTTGATGTCAGAAATAGGAAACATCCGGGACAATTTGCGATTGATGCCTGATTTCCAGAGAAGGGAAATAGCTGCAAATTTAGCGATGAAGATGGCCTCCATGTTTGGAGGTGACAGTGATGACGAGGAAGAACCTAAGTAAGTCCCTTTATATCAAGTATTGTGGAAGATCAGCGGTTTGATTATACAAATTTATCAAAAACTCGTTTCTTGTTTTGTGATAGATTCTGGTAGTAATAGTCAGTTGCACGATGTAATACAAACAAAGCCAGTAAACTATTCTAGTTTTTGGGCCGACCTGTTATGTAGCTCTTTACTTTTTCTCTGGATATGTAAGAGCTCTAGCATACAACCTCTACAGAAATCCTAGTCGGTAACACTTGGCAAAGCAATTTTTGGCATACAGGTAATAGAAAACAAAGACCCGGATGGTGGAACTTGTTCTGCATTCGTTTTGAATATCAACCAATATCATTACCAGGAACAGGCTTCACAAAGGAGAATTGGTTTCCAGGACTTATATCTCCATCATCTTCCATCTCTGTGGGCTGATCACCAACCCTGACGATAGTTTGTCCTTCTATCCGTACAGGAGTTAATGACCACAGGTTACTCATGTAAGAGGCTGTCGAGTGACCTGTGGTCTTGGAGCGGAGTAAAGTAGCTCCAGATGCGTGAAAGGCTGAGGTAGAGGTGCTGACACTGTCAGAACCTCCAAGGGTCTCTGTTGGTGGCTTTCTCGTTTTGCCTTTCTTCTTCACAGTCATGTGCCATTTCTTCAAGGCTTTTGCCGTTTGCTCATCAAACACAGCTTTCTTCATGTGTGAACCCATCTGCCCACATGAACAACATAAGTTTGTTGCTTGGTTCCTTGACACTGTACTACAGACAAACAAATCTGGAGAGTAAAAGGCTGAAAATTAGGATAGTGTACCTGAGTAACTAGTGCGTACAATGGAAGTGTGATGTAGCTGCACAAAATCAAAGCTCCAACGCTGCAAATTTATTAAACTTGTTCAGCTAATTGTTCCACGAGAGATCTATCAATTGGTGTATTCGCTAATGAAAGAATAAGTGTTACCCTAGAGAGAGTTTTACGATGGCAAGCTTGAAATCCGTGTGAAAACAAGATTTTAGCCCAAAAGAATACTGCATGCCAAATTAAGGAAATGTAGTTAGTCATTTATGTCATTGAGGATATAGAAGAGAATACATCGGCCAAAAGGCAAACTACTGTATTGCGCATATAAATGAAAGAGATGTTACCCAGACCCAGAAGAAGTATGTTATCTGGAAAGCATTCTATACAAAAAGAAGGAGGAGGTAGCATTAGTTGTAGGATGGGACTAAAGAAGAACACAAGTATAACATGCAATGCTGACTTTGTATGGAACTAAAAGCAATTGAACTACCTGGAATAAGGCGAAATGAAGAAGATGAAGCAGCAACTGAGGGCGATTAAACCAAAAGTACTTATCTGAACCATGCACAAGAGGTATCCCTTGAACAACTGCGTGTCTCTCTGTGATTCCCAGAGCCATTCTTGTTAGGATCGCTTGAAGCTTCGTGCTGACAGCTAATATGATCTGCAAGGGTTGTAAAAATGAGACTTACAAGTCCCTGACACAACACAGTAGAAGATTCGCTCAAGAGTAAACTTGTCTTACAAGTACAGGCAGGATTGACGCCCAAAACAATGTTTCCCAACCTAAACAGAGATGGGAGAATTTTTCAGCACCCCAATATATAAGACAATTAATAATCAATGATTAGGTAAAGCAAGCGAAGGCTCACCATTAACATTCAGAAGTAGGAAAATTACAAATGATGCCCACAGAAGAGGACTGCAGAGAGAAAATTTATCAGCAATGTAATGTCAACAATCACCACACCAAACTAGCATTGTTTTGTCTTGTTTCACGTACCTTATTCCAACTACCACCTTGAAATCGTCTTCCAGTGATCTTTTGATATACTTCTGGAAGTCGAACTGTCTTCCCGGAGCTAAATGGGCCTAAAAAGGAGACTCACTTTCCATAAACATGACAATGGTGTTAGGTAAAAACACAAGAGAGAACTGAGTTTTGCCTTACAGCGATGAAGCCGTGGCGCAGAGTTAAGTAGTCGGTCCTCCCGACAGATCGGAAAAACTGCTGTAGGAAGCAACCCTGACGGTTGAGAGAGAGAGAGAGAGAGAGAGCAAATTAAATATCAATTTTTCACGAAGTACAACTTGATACTGTACGAGGGCTTGCTAATCTCACAGCATAAAAGAAGAAGGGGATTTTTGTCCAGAAACTGGAATGTTGTCTAACGAATGACGTCTCATGAGTGAGCCTGAATCTTGATGGATCTATGCATAGAGAGAAGCCACTTTAGTGACCTATGTTGTAGACCAGAGACTTATGAAGAAGAAGTCGCCTACGTACCGATTGAAAACTCGTAATCATGAGAAAAAGTCTCCTGTTCCCACTTTTTCCAGCCACGGATCTGCAGTTACGTCGGAAAATGAATTGAATAGCTACGACTTCGAAAGGAGGGTTTTGAGGTAAGGAACTTAATTGTCGTACCTTGAGTCTGCCAAGCATCATGGTGATGAAACTGTAAAGGATATGAAAGGCAGCCATGAAGAACAATAGAATGTGTAGCTGGTGCAAACCTGTGGCAGGTATGAGTTGTTCATGACCCTGCTGCGGAAAACAAGATAGTTTATAACAAAATACAGAGCGTAAAGTTTGTTATAATTAATAATGGAAGCTAGAGATGACCTCTTCGCAGCGGGAAGAGGTAGAAGCAGCAGCTAGACGTCTGCGGTGGGTCTTGTTGTCTTGGTCATGAGTAGAAGGAGATGCACAAGGTAACATAGAGGCTGCAGCCTTTTCAGGTATACAAATCTTGAGAATGTACTGTTCTCCGAAGGTGTGCAACAAGGAAATGAATCCTAGAATCATCAGCTCTGCATCCATTTCACACATATCTTTAGTTTTCTTAACCAAAGACAGTAGAAGAATTAAAACCAGTAGTGTCTGGTCTTACCGGCCTTTATTTTTTCCAAGGCTTCAAGCAGAGAGTTCTTGTGTTTCTCCCACAACCACTGAGATTAAGAAAAACAAAAAAAAAGTTAAGAAGGGGATCGCTTGCACAAGTGAAGGAAGAAAGAATAAAGGGCAAACCGTGGCAACTCTGTGAAGAGCCTTCTCGAGGAGAACGGAGACAAGGATGAAGAAGGTACAGACGAGGGCAACGGCCCAAGTGGGAGTTTGGGAGAGCCCTTTCTCTTTGGCGCCGCCTGAAGAGGAAGCTCGGGCGTATCCGGTAAGCAGCAGAGAGCAGAAGAGTAAAGTGGTCCAACACAAAAAGCATCTTTTGGCCATGGCAGCCAAAAGAAGAAATTATCTTGTCCTTGATTGCGTGAAATTAACAAGGACGATTCCGAGGGCAACGAGACTCAAAAAAAAACATAAAACAAATAAATGCAATGTTGACTTGTCCGTTTAATTACCGTGATATGTTGTTATGCATAACAATAAATTATGGGAAGAGAGATCTCAATCATCAATGACAGTGGAGGTTGAAGAGAATCAACCTAAGACGACGTCTCTGTATGTGTCTCCTTCATGTCTCTCTCTATTCAAAAACCCAGCCCTTACAGTCAACAAACAACAAACTTGGCTCTCTATCAAAAAAAAAAACTAAGTAGGAGTCTTCATTGTTTCACTTTCTTCTCTCACCCAACACAAATGACAATTTGATTGCCTATGACAGACAGATCAGAGGGGTAGAAGAACAGAATCGTCCATCATCCAACACACTCATCAATCCTTATTTGACTAATTGGTTTTGCTTTTATGATTGCTTTCCCCTTTTAGTTTGTCTTTTTCTTTTTTCTTTTCTTGAAGTACTATTTTCCGCTTTTAGTTTTGTATATACCAACTTGCAACTTTATAGATTACAGAATGTTATCCTTTACTCTTGGGTGGCTATTGCTCCACTATCTTCTCTTCTCACCCTCTGTTTGTATTCTTTTCTTAATTTACCCAAAATGATAATATATATATACACAATGGAAGAACGAATCACCACTTTCCCTGCATGGCTGGGATAACTAATATGATTAGAGAAGTTTTAAAACAGAAAGGCTCTTCTTTGTCTTTCAAGGTTTTAGTTTCACGTAATTTGTTCATGCTATAAAAGATATCTTGAAAATGATAAAACCAACCAAAAAAAAGAGCTTCATTCTTCATTTTATCATCTAAATTGTTGGCCTGTGACTATGTTACCTACTAATGGGAAATGGGCTATACCTATATTTTTAGGCCTCACAATACCTGCCTCATACATACCTACATGGGCTCTTTTAGGCCTATCTACTTATCCGGAATGGGATAATTGTAGTATAGCTAGCCGAAGAACTGTTAATGATTACTCTTCTTTTATCAAAGTAAACGGTGTCGGTGTCGGTGCCGTTTTGTAGTCTGTAGACACGCCATTCCGAGTCATGCAACTATCTTATCTCCCGAGACTTGTTCTACCACAATCATGGTCTCATCATTCTTACCTTTTGTTAAACAAATATTTGACTATCTCCTACTTTAATTTAGTCTTATCCTTAGCTAAAATACGTGCTTCTCCGAGACATACAAGCAAACGACGGTTTCCTCTTCCTCTAATTTGGTTTAATCCCACAAGTTTCTTTTAGCCTATCACTTTTTTATTAATTGGTTAGATACATTGCAACAAAAAATATGTGGAAAATTACAAAGGAGGGTTTAGTTTGAGAGCATAAAAATGCAAACAATTTGATATTGTAAAGAGGAAACAATTTGATTAGTTTCCTCAAATTAAATTAAATGGCATTGTTTTCCATGTGAGCTTAGCAGAGTGGCTAGTGAAAGTGACTCATATTACAGTTGACATTTATTATTGGTCTTTTTAATAAAGTAGAGAATATGACGAGTATTGTGGACTTGGCATCGCAATCGCAGCCATCTCTGAAGCTTGGGCGTCAAATCCAAGAGATGATTACTTTTTCTTTGTTTCTTTTTAAATGTTAAGTGATAAAGACAAATAACATTATGATTAAAAGGTCCAAATTGGCCACTTAGAAAAATGTTAGTTTGTGACAGCTTAGGTTACTTCTGTGACTCATGTGCTCGAATATCTTGTTTAGTTAAGGTAGGGGTTTGGTGCACAGCCGTATTTTAGCCATGTGTATTTGGTTAAAATTTATTGAAGGCGTCTTTGGGCTGGATTAGATATGTGAGATACACATGTCTAAGAGAAAAATAATATAAGATATGATCAAAACAATTGGAGAGAAAGATATTAGGAGCAACTAGCTATTGACGACAAGTCTTACTTTGATTCTGTCAACATTAACCTGAGACGATCCCAAAAGCTTTTCGTCCCAATGAATCTTCTAATTTTGATGTCCATGTGATTTCACATGTCCGCCACCTGAGACCAACAGTACCCAGAAGCCAACTTGTCCTTTTAATCACCTTTCTTGCATGCCTTCTCCTCCTGTTGAAAAGTTGGACTCTTCTTCTTATTACACTTCATTGTATGCCACTCATCCACATATTTATATATATATATATATATATATATATATATATATAAATTCTCTCTATCTACACAAACAGCCAGAATATCAAAACTTTCATCTCCATATCGTTACCTTGACTGCTTCTCTTCTTCTGCAAGAAACCAGAAAAAAAAAAAAAAAAAAAAAAAAAAAAAAAAAAGAGAGAGATTAGGGATGGGCTTCTTAGAGTTGTTGGAGGTGGCTTCAATGCCAATCGTTCAAGTTCTTCTTATTAGCGTCCTTGGCGCTTTCTTGGCAACCGATTACTGCTCTCTTCTCTCTGCTGACACCCGAAGATCCGTGAACAAGGTAACCTCACCTACATCTCTGTTTTTGTTCTTTTCTTATCACCAATGCATTCATATATCACATCACTAGTAAACATTTTCCTTTGCAGCTCGTGTTCGTGGTATTCACCCCCTGCATCATGTTTGCCAACCTTGCCCAGACTGTCACATTGCAGGACATTATTTCATGGTACGCACTGCATTATACGTACCAGTCTTCACTTACCGCTATGGGAAAACGTGTGGCTTTGATTTGACCAAAATCAGTTTTGCAGGTGGTTTATGCCCATAAATGTTGGAATCACCTTTCTAGTGGGAGGCATTCTTGGATGGTTGATGGTCAAGCTGCTGAACCCCAAACCTCAACTTCATGGCCTCATAATTGCTACATGTGCCTCAGGTAACATTTAAAACCTCAAAAATTTAATCAAGGAGATCCCTGAACTCTAAGTACATATATATAACTCATATGATATATATATATATATATATATATATATATGTGTGTGTGTACTCCCGTATGTACGTGTAGGCAATATGGGAAACCTTATGCTTATTCTGGTCCCTGCCATCTGTGACGAGGAAGGCAGTCCTTTTGGGAATCGGAGTGTCTGCAGATCCATTGGACTCTCCTACGCATCTTTCTCTATGGCCGTAAGTCAAACTAAATATATTCTCTTGTCAGAGACTTGTTAATTTTGAATTGATGATCGTGATTAATGATTTTTTGTCAAGGGCAGCTCGGGGGTTTCTACATATGGACGTACAGTTACCAACTAGTGAGAAGTTCTGCTACGCAGTTTAAAGCTCTTGCAGCCGCTGGGATGGTTAAGTCTCCCAACAAGGACATCGACTCTGATCCCAATACTCTTCTCCTCAAGCCGCACCAAAACCAAGACCTTGAAATCCAAGGCAAACAAAAGGTGTCTACGAGGACATACATCAAGGACTTGCTCCATCAGATTCTTGAGGAACTCTTCGCACCACCCACAATTGGTGCCGTAAGTAAAACATAGAAAGAATATAACATGATTTCGTTTCTAATCAACCATCCACTGCTCTGATGAATTATATGTTCCATTCAGATTCTTGGCTTCGTCTTCGGAGCAACCAATTGGCTAAGGAATCTTATAATCGGGGAAAATGCCCCGCTGCGAGTCATCCAAGACTCAGTAAAGCTACTTGGGTATATATGGACGACTGATGCATCTTTATAGATATGGAATATTACATATATAACGACTTGAGCCTAATACTAGCTAGTTGACTTGGCAGGGACGGGACAATTCCTTGCATCACACTCATACTGGGGGGAAACCTGATTCAGGGACTGCGTTCCTCAGCCGTGAAGACATCAGTGATTGTGGGAGTGATCTGTGTGCGCTATCTCATCCTTCCCGTGGTGGGAGTCGGGGTGGTCCAATTAGCAGGAAATCTAGGCTATCTTCCTCCGGACCCTCTCTTCCGATACGTTCTCATGCTTCAGTTCACACTGCCGCCGGCCATGAATATCAGTAAATTACTCGAGACATCCCCCTTCATTGTTGTTCGCTAGCTACGGAAAACCTAATAATAATAATTTTATGGATTGCAGGCACAATGACACAGCTGTTCGACGTGGCTCAAGATGAGTGCTCGGTCATCTTCTTGTGGACCTACCTGGTTGCATCCTTAGCACTGACCGTCTGGTCAACCATCTTCCTCTCCATCCTCTCCTGAATCTGATTTGAAAAGAGAAAAGGGGTTTGTTGTTGGTCTTCTTTCATATTGTATGGGGTGTATAAAACCTTTTTGTTTTGTTTTGTTTTGTTTAATACTCTTCTCATCATCGTATGTAGTAGTAGTATTTGATTCATTCTCACATGTTGCCAAAATAAAACAGAAAGACAACAATTTCCACATATGTAAATGAGCGGAGCGTTTCGTGGGCTAGAAAAAAAAGGGAATGAGGTGTTCAAAGCCCGAAAGAGAGAGCCCAAATAGAACTCGAGGAGAGGCGTGTTCAAGTTGGCCACAGAAACCCGAGGAGGGAGAGAGACGTGCGCTGCATCTTCCACGTTGCTTTGCTTCGATTGGTTCAAAGCTCTTTCAATCATTTCTGAAACTTCTACACAGATGTCCTCTTCTCCTTTCCTACCCTTTTGTTTTTTTAATTAATGTTTGTGGGCGTTTTTCAATAAATAATTACATAGTTACTATTCGAATGCAACAGCTCATCATCATAAATCCGTAATAAGTTCGACTTTAAAAAAAGGAATATGGTTAAGCCAAAATAAACATGTGGCGGTTGATACACTAGGGGACCCCAGGGGAGTCAACAATTTCAGAGGTGTTTATTGCGTAAGCAAAATGTTTCTTAAATCGATAAACCCCAAAACAGAGCCAATGAGAGAGCGGCGTTGGTATCTTTCTCTTAATGTTTTTTTTTTTTTTTTTTCATTTTAAAAGGAAGAAAGAAAGATAGAGAGAGAGAGAGATATTGTAATCAATAATTTGACGACACAATCTCTCAACAACACAACACCAACTGACCTAATAAGTATCAAAATATTTGAGAAATCGATCGACTCCCATTAACGTGACTGTGACTCTCTCTCGCTCGGTTCACCACTCTCAAAATCGAAACAGATCTCGTCGGCGGCATGAGGTACGATCAGGAAGCTGGATCGTCCTCGTTATCCCTGCCTTCGGGATCTTCCTCTCAATCGCTGGCGCCGACGGAAGACACTCCTCTCTTGGGGCCTCGAACATTGTCCTCGCAGCCTAAAACCTTCGCCAATGTCTTCATCGCCATCGTCGGCGCAGGCGTGCTCGGACTTCCTTACACCTTCAAGAAGACCGGATGGCTGTTGGGACTCCTCACACTCCTCTTCGTCTCCTCCCTCACCTTCTTCTGTATGATGCTCCTCGTCCACACCCGCCGCAAACTCGAGTCCATCTCCGGCTTCTCCAGCATCACTTCTTTCGGAGATCTCGGCGAATCCGTCTGCGGCCCCGCCGGCCGTCTCCTCGTCGATGTTATGCTTGTCCTCTCCCAATCTGGCTTCTGCGTCAGTTACCTCATCTTCGTCGCCACCACGATGGCCAATCTCCTCAGCCGCGGCACCGACCTTATCCTAGGCCTCGATCCTGCTTCCATCTACCTCTGGGGTTGCTTCCCCTTTCAGCTTGGTCTCAATTCCATCCCATCTCTCACCCATCTCGCCCCTTTGAGTATATTCGCCGATATCGTCGACGTTGCCGCCACCATCGTGGTTATGGTCCAGGATGTTTTCATCTTCCTCGAACGAAGACCTCCCTTGAGAGTCTTTGGTGGCTTCTCTGTTTTCTTCTACGGCTTCGGAGTTGCTGTTTACGCTTTTGAAGGGATCGGAATGGTAAGCACTCTCAGATATAATAATACCAACCAACCAACCAACCAACCAACCAATTCCTCCTCTTCTACTATTATTATTGTAAACACAACTTGTGGTTGGAATGATGTGTGTGTGAACAACAGGTTTTGCCACTTGAGTTGGAGGCCAAATACAAAGACAAGTTCGGTAGAGCCCTGGGGCTAGCCATGGGCTTAATCTCGCTCATGTACGGTGCGTTCGGGCTGCTAGGCTACATGGCTTACGGAGAGGATACGAGAGACATCATCACCACGAACCTGGGGGCAGGAGTGGTGAGCACTCTGGTGCAGCTGGGCCTAGCAATCAACCTCTTCTTCACGTTTCCCCTCATGATGCACCCTGTTTATGAGGTCGTGGAACGTCGCCTCTGCAGCTCCCAGTACTCCGTCTGGGTGCGCTGGGCCACTGTGCTCGTGGTCACACTCGTCGCCCTGCTCGTCCCTAATTTTGCAGACTTCTTATCTCTGGTTGGGAGCAGCGTCTGCGTGGTGCTGGGCTTTGTCTTGCCGTCGCTTTTCCACTTGCAGGCTTTCAAAAACGAGCTGAGCATCACAAGAATAGTGATTGACGTTCTTGTTTTCCTCACTGGTGTTATTATAGCCATTACTGGGACTTGGACTGCCGTACACGAGATCCTGACATCCAAGGCCTGAATTTTTTCTTCTTTTGTTTATTTTTTGTCCTGTCTAAAAAGAGAAGCATTGTTGTTGTTACCACCATACCTTGAGAAAAAACAAAATGCAGCATTCTTTCTTGTTATTCTGTTACTCTCCTCACTTGTTGAGTCTTTTTACCATATTTGTATGAAAGACCCATGAAAACCAATAATAAAAAGATATGCTTAGCAATCAAGTGAGTGAGAGTAGTGGTTTGACCATATAGAAAAAGCAAGGCAAATCGGATTTGATGGACGAAAGAGCTCCACAGCTGTGAGATGTGGAACTAGCAGGGCCACTCGACCCCCAAATAAAACATACTATGTGAGTTTTCTTTTCATAATTTCATTAGCCTCTCCAAATCTCACACACATTCTAGGGACTTGATGATGATATACAAGCAGCATTTGCGGCTATTTGCAGCAAATAGACTCCAAAAACAATTACAGAAGCAAAAATCATTTGGACTTTGGCCGCCCCCTCTTTCTGGTCACCTGAATCCCTTCTCCACCCGCTGCTGATCCGGTATCTAACTCCATGCCAGGGCCATCGAAATCCATCCTCTTGGAAATGGCTTGCTCTGTATTCGGCGCCTCTCTTGAGCCTATGGGAGCCTCGCTCAAAGAGGAATTTGGAATTATGCCATGAGTGTCGTCTCCTAGTTGCAAGGAGGAGGGTAATTCGTCATCATCCTTTGAGTAGGACAAGTCAGCAGCAACATGCTTCTTCATGTTGTCCCTACCGTCTTGGACAAGTCCCTGACCCTGGTTGGGAAAGGAGGCAATCAAATCTAAAGCAGTCTTAGCGGCAGCAACGGCTTTTGCAGCAGCAGCAGCTTTCTCATAAGCGGTAGCACGGGCGGCCTTTGCAGCTATAGCAGCAGCAGCAGCAGTGGATCTAGAGGCCTCAGCAATCTCCTGGGGTGTCAGATCTGGGTTACTCAAATGCGAAGCTAAAAGAATGTTAAGATGGTAATCAACATTGGTGGAAGGATGTGGAACACCATTGTTATCATCAACATCTTTTGTCAGAGGCTTTTGGGGTAGCAGCATATTGACGCCTTCCATAACAAAGTACACATACAAAAGCTGACCAAACCTCTCTAACCTAGAACACACAAAAATGTCTACAAATTAGATCTCTTTACCAGGAGGTCAGAATGTATATTTGACAAGGAAAAAAAATCGAATTGTCTACGAGAGAAGACGACTTGGAACGAACAAAGAGAAGGCGTCATCTATCTAAAGTGTGGGAAATAGAGAGCAAAGACACATTTCTAGAAAGCCCGATGGAGTAAGGTTTAGACTTTGAAGAGTTGTTTACCTTGAATGCGCCCTGCGAAGAAGAAGGCCAAAATTAGGGTTTTGGTTGAAATTCTGAAACTCGCAGGCAGGGACGTTTATGCGGTTGCCATTTTATATACAAAGTCAAAGACACATGTAAAATCTTATTAATTTAAGGAAAAGATATAAAGCAAAAAATAGAGACAGAGGGAGAGATATGTAGATAAATTATCGCAAGGGCAACGCAACGCCTTTTAATTTCCGCTGGACAGAAGAGTAGGATTTTCTTCTTCGTCGCCCGCCTTCGGTTGGGATTTCCACTCTTACATGGTCGAAAGTGCGTGTCGTTCCTTCTTGCCTCAAGAAATCAAAACGATTTCTTTCACTTCTCTCTTTTGTATGAATGAGTTTTTCTTTTTGGTCAAATATATTTGTTAGTGTTACTCTCTCTACACAATTTTTAGGATTATATAAATAGCGTTAGATTTCTTTAATTTTTCAAGTTTTATTAAACAGTAGTCCATTTATATTATTATTAACTTCAGTAATGGAGTACAGTATAATAAGGTTGATTGATAGAAAAAGAGAAGAGAGACAACGCTGCAAAACCCCTCTACTCTACTGATTGCCATTGTGCAGCCATCCAGACAAAACGTCAAAGATATGTCTTTTCATTGAATCTCTGTTACTCTCGCTCAGATTGATTATTGTCACTCCCGGTTGGTTCTTCAACCTCGCCACTGCTGACAACAAAGAAGAATATATAATGTAAAGAACACAATGCAGCCTAGCCTGCCATCAGGTAGGTTTTCGAAATAGATAGCTAGCTAGCTATTCCCACTCTGAATAATGTCCGCCCTTGGGGTAAACAACATTCAAACGTCTATCTCACTCTTATAAAAAGTGATGCATAGAAAAATAAGAGAATGAAACGCATATGATTCCTAATTATGTTTGATTCCAAGAAGAAAGAAAGATGAGAGAATTAATTACCTCCAGGAAGATCTCGACCAGATTTTGGGCTAGGAATGGAAGCAAGAAGAGGAATGTTGGATTCCAAAACCTTGAGGACAGCGGGAAAGAAGGATGGACTAAACATCTCCATCTTGCCAACTTCATCAATGATGAAAAGATGGGTGTCCTCTTTGACCTTGAAAAAAAATGCTAAAGCAGATTAGTTAGTGTCCTATATATCCAAATTATTATTAATTATACAAGTCAAGGACAGAACCTGAAGCTCAGGCAATGCTATAGACTCAAAGGATGCAATGTCCACTTTATACTTGCCAACGCTAGGCCATGATGTCATGGATTCTTGACTGCCAAGAGTGAGAGAACTAGGCTAATTCAATTGTGAGATGAACCTAGAGAGTAAAAGGCAGAAGGAGGAGGAGGAGGGACCTAGAAACAGTAGAAGAAGCAAGCAAACTTGTGCGGCCATCCAAGGTGACCACTTGAAAACCAACCCTTTGTCCTCCTCGGCGTTCCCTCATCTCTTCTGGGAGTCTCAAGTTCAATGAATATCACAAAGAAAATAGAAGAAGAAGAGTTGCATGATAATTGGTGCTAAGAAAGAGTAAGAAAAGCTTACGAGTGTAGAAACCCTGGATCTTTAGGTTGGGGTTGGAAAGCCCCCTCATCCCCATCCCCATCCCCATCCTCATCCTCATCATATCCAACACTCTCATGATCAATGTGGTTTTTCCGACTCCCTTCATTGCAAAAAATATTGAAATCCAACCATATCGAATTTTGTATACCTAAAAATATAGAGGTATGGTTAACAGATGGTGCGATATCGGATTTTAGGGACTCTAGCTCTCTTGGATCATTCATTGAATCTTGTCATATGGTGGGGTGAGCGATTCTCTAAAACAACCCTAGAGTACTACTAAGTATAGTGTTCATACATAACAGAGAGATAAGATAAGTGAATTCTTATCAAAGAGGGTAGAAGAGAAAGAGAAGCTCACCGGAGGGCCGGTGACAAGAAGGCATTTCCCGGGGCCGGTGCCTGCCATTTTTGATGTGGTGGTCAAGCAGAAGAGTATCCAAATCCAACCATTCCTTTTTAATTTTTTTTTGTGCTTAGTGAGAGACGTCAGAGCTGCTGATTCGGAGGATTGATCTCAGTAATAGTGGAAGAACCGAAGAACATAGAAACCCCCTCCTCCTTTGCAAATTGCAACCGCTGCTACGATTGCCTAAAGTTGGGCTTTTCTTTTGCAATATGTATGGGCCTCGCTAGAATATTGAGCCGTTATAATGGGCTTTTTAGACTTTTTTGAGTAAAGAAGTTCCGGGGGTAACCCAGTTTATTTATTTAGGGCTATTTTTATTTATTTATGATATATTTTCCCCCTTTTGTGATTGAATTTTCTCATTTTCGGCGAAACAAAACCGTCAAGGAAGAAGAAGAAGAAGAAGACCTTTAATTAGGCGTGCGTCGGAGCAAGCAGCACACAGCAGAGGAGGTCATGTACGGATCTAGAGGAGGGTACGTATTCTTGCATTGGATCGCCATCTTTCTCGTTTGTTCTACTCGATTTAGTCTCCTGTTGAATACTAGTAGTGATTGGGGGGGGGGGGGGGGGGGGGGGGGGGGGGTATTATCTAATCGTTAATCGACTTTGTATTGGAAAATCTTTTGTTCGATTTCGAATTTAGAGGGTTGGAAGGAACAGTATCTGGTGTTATTATAGGATGGAACAGTACCGAATTTAGTCTGTTTTGCTTTTGTTCCATTAGGCTCGTTTAAAGAACAGATTTATTTCTTCTTAGCCCCCATGGAGATTAAAAAAAAAAAAGAGATAACACTGGGAAAGTCTAAAGGGTTGGGCTATATATTAACTGGTTGAGTTGGGGGATCTTTTTCCGGGTTTCTTTTGTTTCATAATTGAAGGGCCATGTTTGGGAGCGGGGGTTACGAGGTTGGATCAAAGAGACAAAGAATGATGCAATCAAATCCCTACTTGGCAGTTGGCAGCGGAGGTGCTTCCAGCTTCCCTCCTTTTGGTTATGGCCCCCCCGGTTTCCCAGTTGTTCGCCTCAGGGGCCTTCCTTTCAACTGCTCTGACATTGACATCTTCAAGTTCTTTGCCGGCCTCGACATCGTCGATGTTTTCCTCGTCAGCAAGTACGGTAAATTCTCTGGGGAGGCCTTTGTCGTCTTTGCCGGGCCGATGCAAGTTGAGATTGCTCTACAGAGGGACAGGCACAATATGGGCAGGAGATACGTGGAAGTTTTCCGCTGCTATAAGCAGGATTACTACAACGCTGTGGCTGCTGAGGAGGGAGCCTATGAGTACGAGGTCCGTGTTAGCCCACCTCCTCCCACCGCCCCATCCAGAGCTAAGAGGTTTACTGAGAAAGAGAAGCTTGAGTACACTGAGGTTCTAAAGATGAGAGGCCTCCCTTATTCCGTGAACAAGCCTCAAATCATTGATTTTTTCAGCGGCTACAAGGTTATTGAAGGACGGGTACATGTTGTGTCTCGACCTGATGGGAAGGCCACGGGAGAGGCATTTGTAGAGTTTGAGACCGTGGAGGACGCAAGGCGGGCAATGGCTAAGGACAAAATGTCCATTGGGTCAAGGTATGTGGAGTTGTTTCCAACTACGCGTGAAGAGGCTCGAAGGGCTGAGTCCAGGTCTAGGCAATAACGCTGGCCTTCACTATGTATTATTATATATCCTTTGGACTTAAATTTTGTTACCAAAATGTTTATTTATCAGTGGAATAATAGGAATCTACGACTACGACCTGTCTGAGTTCAGTTTCTGCCCTGGGATCCTGATTCGTTTCCAGTTACTGTTTTCTTTCTTCACTCTTTTTAAAATTATTTTAAAAGAAAATTAATGACATTATTCGAATAAATATGTAGCTTGAATTGATTCGAGCAAAAGGTTTAGGGAGCTAATATGATGGGTGAATGAGATTGTATAACGTTCTTCGACTCATATATACGCCTATCAGATTAGAAATCTATCGAGGCCCGTAACAATTTTCGTGACATGATTATATTCAATTTGATCTCACATTACGAGAAATCCCCATTTTGCATTAATAAACTGAAAATAGCTGTTAGAATATTGAAAGTGTAACGAAAGGAAACAGTGGGCTCCATTTGCACAAAGTTCAAAGGCAAGCTATGGCTTCAAGATCTGGGCTTGTGCAGGCGAGGCCGGTTGCAGAAGATCCGGCCATTGGCCCTCACTAGTGCCGCAACAGCTACACTGATGCCCGCCCAGACCAATGAGAAAAATAGGTGCTTATAACCACTCCCAACTGCATCCAAACACACACAATATCTTTGTCAGCCTTTGGGTGCCCGCATCAGTTTTACACCAATTTCAGGGATCCAGCTTACCTTGTTTTACAGACATTGTTGCAAACCAGAAACTGATCAGAACCACCGTCAATGCCACTGGAAAGCTCTGAGAAAGGAGAGGTATTTTGATATTAGACCATTTATATATCCAAAGTAATTTGCCTTGCATAGTTGTAAAATATTAGCAGATGATTACTTACGGCTATAGCCTCAAGACCTCCCTTTCGAGGCACAGGAGTCATGTCTCGGCTCACAGCAACTATATAGTGTCCTTGCACAAGATCAATCGCATCCTTTGTATGAAACCAAGAAGATGATAAACAGTCAGTAGAGGTTGAGGTATCAAGCACTCGCAAACAGGTAGTTAGAGCCACTTATAACCTGCTTAGTTCCATCAGCAAAATTGTTCAGGTAGTAGCGTGCGAGGGCATTCCAGCCATCTTTAAGGACTCCTTGGACAGTCCTTTTACCATACCTACAATTAAACAAGTTTGAGGAAGGCATGTGGAAACATCATTCTATGTACTTAAGTGCAAGAACAACATACCTGACGAAATCTCCTTTAAGTGCAGGCGTGCCCGAGTACTGAATGCTAATGTCATCACCGTGATTAGCCCACACTGAAGGCAACATAAGCACCAGATATAATTGAGAATTGCATATCTAAGAAATTCATTTACTAGTGCAAAACCACATCTCCTAGAAAGGAGAATAAAGTAGGGTACCGACATATCTTATAGCATTCGTCAAAATTTAGATGTGAGCTGATAGCTTCTTCAGCGCCGAAGACACCAATCCTTTTGAGTTGAAGTTCCAACATCTTTCGGCCTATCATGCTCTGTATTTTGGCAGGAGGATGAGCACCGAGCAAAGGCAAGGAGAGTGTAAGAATTTGAATACTAATAATAGTCTAAAGGAATACTAGCCTGGGTGACATTTGTACGGTCTAAGCAATCTATGCAGTTTGTTCGCACAATACCAAGCTGCTCCTTCATTTTCTCACCCTTTTCATTCAACAAAAAGTACCTGTTGTAATTCAACGTGTTGTAAGTTATATAATTCAAGATTAGATGCCAGGAAAAGTACGTACGTACGTGCAAGTAAACTAGTACCCGTTTTTCTCGAGGAAACCCTCAATCTGGTCATACAGAATTGCTAAGCGCTCAAAGTGAATATGTCCACAGATGTGATGGAAATCAAAGTGCAGGTATCTAGAGGACCAGGCGTAAACTTGAGTGAGTCAGACGTTGATAATAATATCCTTTAGTAGCAAGGATCGATGTTAGAAGAACGCATAGCTACCTTACATCATCACCAGTAATGTGCTGCATACAACCTGCAAACTTCTCGCTTAAGCGCCCCTCACCTCCATGCTGATTACAGAAGAAGCAATTCAGTTTTTTTTTTTTTTTTTTTTTTTTTTTTTTTAAAGTGAACTACATACATCTCTGAATTTCACTTAATACTTACTGATCGGACTAGATATAAATTGATACACAATTAAGGGACAAGAACAGTAAACAGGAGCTGTCGAGACTCATATATCCAAAATTAATGAGGTCACCTTATTGACAAGATCAACCGCCAAAACTGATCCATATTTTTTCCTTAGGTCCAAAAAGTGACGCTCAGCTATCCTCGCCTGTAATGGATCGGTAACTTAAATACTACTATTAAGGGGAAATGGTTAGTTACAAATCATAACACTCACAGCTTCTTCAGGTTGGGCAATCTCAAACTTGGGCTTGTAGGTCAGATCAACAATTTGCTCCCACATAAAAGGCATGGATCCTCTAACCTGCAAAATGTCTCAAACAAATGGTAACTCACACAAACTTATGTAAAATCATCTGACCCAAAGAAAAACCAAAAGTATGTGAGTGAATGGAATGGATCAATAAAATGACCAAAGATTTGTTAGGCCAGCAAACATATAAACAATATATTACCTGAACCAACAATAAAATGACCAAAGGGGCATGCAAAGATGTAACAGTACTATCACCTGAACAAATGATGATGTGTATCCGTTCATGCGTACAATTTGCTCAGTCTCCACAAAATTAGCAACATAACCATCGGAGTCAGCTCCTCGTCGCCACATGCGTGTACCTTGCAAATGTCCAGAAACACAATCACAAGGCATATCGTATGAAGTCAAAACTAGGGAGAAAGAAATGCATACCATTTCTCCTAGTGCACCTCCTAGCAATCAGAGTAATGTCAACGATATCTCTTCCAATGGCTGTTTGAAAACTATGAAAACGTGATTCAGAGTTAAGGATATTGTCTAAAATCATGATCCACCATTACAGTCAGTGGAGAGAGAGAGAGAGAGGGTGAAACAACTGAGTTGCATATATATAGTAAAAAGGATATTCCCTTGAATTACTGGAAGCAAGAACTGATCAAGCTACAAAATTAAAACAACCAAATTAAGGTGATTGATATATGTATTTTTTTGTAGTTACAGAAAAACAGAGAAGTGAACCGAAACAAGAGTTCACCAACCTTATTATCGATAAGAAGTTCTAACATATAATTGTTCCAAAGAAATCGAGGCTCAGCCTGCCGTGAAGAAGATTCAAAAGGGTAAAATTTCAGTCCATCCACAAAAGGACAGACGACTGTGAAAACAAGTGTTTTTTTTTTGTAAATTGTATAAGACACCTGTCTCCACAGAGGAAGCGACTTAGACTCATCACCCAAATCATGCAAGCGCTGTGCACTGAAACAAAGACTCATCAAACTAAAGACACATACATATATGATTAGCAAAACATGTAGATGTAGTGTTTTTTTTGTCTTGTTTCCTCCAGAGCGTTAGCGTACCTAAGAGTCAAGTTAATTTCATATGAGAAGTAGAGACCAGTTGTGCTTTCTGCGACACTTAGCAGCCTAGTTAAGTCAGTCTCCATCTTTTTCTGCAAATTAAAAGCGGTAGAATGATTTTGATTTGAGCGTGTTCAGCGGCTTCCATTGTTGCTTTATTTGCTGCTCATAGTCAAAGATATACAAGAGAGGAGGAAGGAAGGAAGATGGAACCACAAGGAGTAACCTGTTCTTCAGACGAGTTCTTAAGTGAATGATCACAGGGAAGAACCTTGAGCGAGTTGATTTTGAATATAGGATGGCCCAGAAACGAGCCAACAGATTCGCTCTCTGTAACAACTACCAAGTAGGATCCTGAAATCAAATGAATTTTTGGTGTTGGTTTCAAATGAAGATGAAGACATTCAACCAAGACAAATAAATAAATAAATAAATGGTCGATGGATCGATAGGATCAAAACCTGCCAGGAGCTTCAGCATCCCAACCACACCGAATATGGAACGGATTTTGGGGACACGCAAAGAGTTGCATTCTGCTACTTGATCTGACACAAAGAAATTAAAAGAGGATCGATTTGTGTGTGTGAGAGAAAGCAAATTATTCCAAATAAAAAAGGGCAAACAGAAAACGCACCAATGAGCTTCATGGAGCCGTCAAGACGACTAATGTCCAGACATGATGCTGCTGAACCATCGGTTGGCTCGATGACGTACTGATCAGGGAATTCCCATAAACGCAAGCCAGAGTGTAATTTGTGCCTACCCTCCATGGATGGTTTCAGTAACTAGTATCAATCACCTTCCTGTGGATTTTAAATGACATCAGAAACTGAGGCCTTGGGGCAGTGAAAGCGAGAGTGAGACCCGTTCAAAATTGATTCCGTACTATACGGGTTGACCAAAAAAAATCAAGTCGACGACATTTATATTTTTTCAAGTTTTTAAGTTTTTTTGCATTGATTTTTCATTGATTATTCCGATAATCAGCGGTTTCAGAATGAAATAGTACACTCCATTAATGGTCCAACTCAATTTAGTGTCTTCCCTTTCTTTACAATTAACATCTCAATCGACTAAAGTGTTATCTCGACTTTAACAACGTTCATTACACAAAAACGAAGAACTTAAAACAAAACTCGTATGTATCTTGGCCCAAAAGAATGTGGTAGCTCTCCGCTCCAGTGTCCAACCCAACTAGGAAAACGAGAATCTTGAGAAGAGTGATAGACCTGAACCCTCACTTGCCGCCGGACCTGGACTCGCCTCTGTCGTCGTCGTTGTTGTTGCTGTGGAGCTATGGTAGGCTTGCTGACACTTCTGGATCTGCCATTTCCATCACACATGGTCGGTTAGGTTTATTACAACAATTTTAAGACTCAGGACGATCCAAGTCTAAGATCTAACCTCCTCTGGACTAAACTGAAGCAACATCCCCACTACAGGTAATAAAGCTTCCACTTCACCTGCAACCATCACATGTTATATTACCCTACAACATCTACTTTATGGATCCACCTTCAATCTCCAGACTTTTACCTGTTTCCAACAGTTTTAATATCACATTCTTTAGGTATGTCATATCTACACCTTCTCTCTTCTGTTCTCTTTCCATCTCCCTCAACTCCCTCTTTAGCATAGCTTCCTGTAATTAGCATACCCACCAAAGTTCGAAATAAGACCATAAGAAAATGGCAAAGCCACCAAACTCTCAAGTATTTACATACCTGTTGACTGCGAAGACGGTTTTCGCGCTCAAGCTCCTCTATTTCCTCCTGATTCAGAATTAACAGTTAATAAGTGCAACATGGGCACAAACAGATTAAAATCTATGCAACCAATTCTATACACCTGAAGAGCTAAAATATGGCGCTGTGTCTGTGCTAACTCTTCTTCTCTCTGAGCTTGTTGCCTTGCCAATATCTGAAATTAAATATTATGTGTAATGATTAGCTCTCACTGATTGTTCCATAGCTATTACATTTGAAATAAATTAAGTTATAGGATTTAAGATCACTCCTTGCTCAGACAAGCAGATAGCTATAATTACAAAGTCCTACCAGAATCTGGTGCTCTGCTGCAGAAGTACTCAAGTTAGTTACATCCTGCAGTTGTGACTCTGGAACACCGTTCGAAGATGATAATAGGTTAGTTGAGGACAGGAAACCCACTGATTCATTCATGAGCCCCTTGTTCAATGGTATTAGACAAATATATCGTACCTGTGTTGTTGTTCCCATAGTGGTGAACCTGAGAAGAAGATTCGTTCCACTTGATGCCACATGAAGAGTGAAAAAATCATGTGCAAATTAAACGAAAAGTTACTAGCGAAAGACCGATTAAGGATAAAAGGAAGAAGTACATACTTCTCGTTTTGTTTCAATAGATTTTCGAAGATTTTTATTCTCATCCATAAGTCTGGATATCTCTTGATCCTTCTCCTCAATGAGTCTATCTGCAAGCTCACGTACTGATTCATGCTCCTCCTGCAGTTACGTCAGTTAGACAAAATGCACCGGCAATCTTTCTTATAAAACCAGAGCCCATATTAAGAGTATAACAAAACGTGATTTACCTTCAGTCGTTTATTCCGCAGTTTGGCATCTTCTAGTTCTTTTTCTAGACCTTCTGCAGAGGAGGCTTCACTTTGAGCGGTTAAAGCTTCACATCTTCCTGTAGATTACTGTGACCTTTTAGGGAGAGAATTTCAATTTTCAAGAACTAATGAAAAATATCGAATTTTGATTTGAATCAGTTACGTCGCCATGTTTCTTCTAAAACCCGAAGGTCTTCTTCCCATGCTTGTTTCTCCGCCTGATTGCGAGAAATAGCAGAGTCAAGCTTCAATTCAAGACTTTTGATCTGCTCCCTGGCATCTTTAAGTACTTCAGCTCTGAAAAATATATAATAAAAAAAATCTCAGACAACCTATATATGTCTGACGAACTCCACAATTATTCCCCTGAGACACCATTTCTCAGTTGCTTTCTCGGGTATATTGAGGAGAATGAGCAGCCAACCTCCGGAATCAAACATGAAAGAGTTTCAGTGTGAAAATATACCTTTCCTCAAGTTCTTTCTCAAGGCTAGCCAAAGCACCCTGAAGATCTTGCTGTGCCCTATCCCTCTCTGCAGATACCAAATATACTTCTTTTTCAGCTTCCTAAAACCACCCAAAAGATAATTAGTTGGCAACCATCTAAAATAGCTCCATCTAAGAAGTCTAGATAACTTACCTTTAGAGCTTCCTCAAGAGATTTTATCTGTTCAGAGTCTTTAGCAGCAGCCAGCTCCATATCCTTCTTTTGCAGAAGCGCATGAGCACGGATCTTGTAAGAAGAAAATTCGCTTTGGAGACGGTTGATCTGTGAACAGTTACAAGTAATTCAACATAGTTAAAATGAAGACAAGCTACAGCAGAATATTCCTTCGAGCTCAAAATGGCACTTTGATTCCATGATGATTCATGTTATGTGGTTAAGTATGGACGACTAATAAAATCTGTTCTTACCCAACTAAGCTACAATATTTCTTAAAAGAACCAAAAGAAACTATGTAGTATGTACCTCTTCTCTTGCACTTTGAAGTTCCGCATCTTTTGTGCTTAGCATCTGTGTCTGCATGGACATTTCTGATCCCAGCTGACCTGACAATTTATATGAACGAATTTCATAAATTTCATTGACAAATGTAAAACATAGCTAGATTAGGTTCAACTTTCATGAACTCTGTAAATTACTTCTCATTTTAGCCACTTCGATTTCAGCCTGTAAGTAGTTGCTTTCAGCGGTTTCCAGTTTAGATTTAAGGGCATCGCATGAAGCTTCCCAAGTCTCTTTTTCCTTTTCCTGGAGGAAAAACAAAAATTCATGGCTTCTAAGAATTACAGCAAAAGAAAATAGAGGAGTTTATATGTGTCAACCATGCTGTCTGATGGCTAAAGAGTGATGCCTTAGATCATGTTAACAGTTACATATACGCAATGCTATGTTCATTCCCCAGTGAAATCAAGACTAGTAAATCTGCTTGATTAACGATGGACTCATTTGAAGACTAGTACGCAAAACAATATATTAGAATATAGGAATGGGCAGCAAATAACAAAGGAAAAATAATCGTTGGCATCAGAGAGTCCTGGGAATCCATCTTTTATAATTTCCACTTACATTCTCCGCTTTAAGGTGTGCGAGCTCTCCTTTAAGAGTTTCTGCAGCAGCCCTTAGCCTTGCTGCTTCGCCAGTTGCCGCTGCCTCCATCTCTGCAAGTTTAGCTTCCTTCTCTGCAAGCAGTACCTAGAAGAGGTGTATACTTGGTGTGAAGAATGCATCACTTACTTCAAACTACTCTCTTTCTCATTTGATAACCAAAGCACATCATCAAGTAAAAGAACTGAAGAATTTAGAAACAAGACTAACCTGCAGCAACGAAATGTTTTCGGCTGATTTGTCCCTCTCAGATAGAGCATCTATGACCTGTGCTTCCAAACTCTCTATGTTCTGTCAAGAAGGTGAGAATAGAAAACCGCGGATATCATTAGCAGACAAGGAAAAAGACAATGGTGTCTCATAGCATATAAGAAGCAACACAGTTACGCTGATGCTGAGTACCTTTTGATGTTTGGCTGACAACTCAGCAACTGTAGTTTGCTTTCTTTCTTCCACAGCTTGTAACTGCTTTTTCAGGTCCTCCAGAATCTAGTATAAAAACGCAAGTAAGAATACGAAGCAGACTACACAAGGCCATCCATCCCTCTCTCTCTGTTTCTTTTGTCTCTCTCTACAACTCTGTACTTTTCTAGTTATTGCAGACTATTATTACAGAAAATGAAACAGATCAGACCTGGTCCTTATGAAGAAGTGACTGTTGCAATGTCTCAATCTTATTTTCTTTAGGCTGCAATGAGCCGCGTAGTTCCTCGATAGTATCCCTGAGCCTGTGCATGGGAATTATAAAAACAAACGCAAATTCTGAGAGAGAGAGCTGGAGAAGTGAGGGAAAAATGACATCCACTCCATCATACAAATTCGAATTAAAAAGCATAAACCAGAAGAATATAAATAAAAAAGGTATGGTCATGTGATGTACTTGTTATTGGCACTCCTAAGTTGTTGCCTCTCAGCATCCATTGCTTTGAGTGCTTCATTGGCCTGTTGCCTAGTGCGTTCGAGCTCTTGTTGCATGGATGAGTGCTGAGAAGATGCTCGCTCAGCTGTTTCATTAAGTTGCTGGAAACGGGCGTTGAGATCATCTTTTTCCTGAAGATAGCAATATATACCATTGAGGAAATGGAATGCAGCAGATGTCAGATATATAGTACAATAAATCATCTTTTTCCGTAGAAAAGGGAAATCACACAAAAAGGGAAAGCGCATTAAGTAGTGTCCTATGTCACACAAAATAGGACATATGAAGAACCTTTTGGATTTCTTGAATACGCTGTTTAGCCCTTTTGTGAAGCCTGGCGAGTTTGGCATCGAGCTCGGCATATTTCTCGTCGCGGTCTTTAATTTCCTGGTCCAGTTTCTGTTGAACTAAGCAGGACCAAAACAAAAAAAAAAAAAAAAAAAAAAAAAAAAACACAAGTTGAGAGAAAAAAGTAAGGCTGCCGAGCAAAGAGAAAATATTTAGGAGGACATCAGACATCAGACATCAGACATCAGACATCAGACAGACCTTGGGAGTATTCTTGGGCTTTAGCATCAGCCACAGAGTATGCTTCCCTGAGATGCTCTAGAGCTTGCTCAGCTGCAACACGAGTTTGTTTCTCCACATCAATCTCTCTGCTCAATGATGCGACTTGTTGTTTGAGCTGAGCTGCTGATTCGTCCGCTTCCACTAGTTCCTCCTTGAATTGGGATTTGAGAAAGTCGTTTTCTAATCTCAGTTGAGCAATCATTTGGAGTAGCTGGTCGTCGTCGTCGTCGTTATCAAGCGATCCATTCATGTGAGACAAGTCCTGCTTTTCTTCTTCTTCTGCAACTACATCAGGTTCCTCCTTGTCTTGGGACATGTTGAGGAAAGAGATCTCTAGAGCGCTGGTAAAAAAAGCGTACAATTTGGAATTGAATCAACCAACAAATCCAAGTAGAGAGCAGAGTCTGCTAGAAGAGAAGAAGCTAAATCTTACCTTGAGATCGCTAAGGGGGGTGATTCCGATATTGGGATCGGATCGGATCTCTCCCTACCCACAAAGGTAAAAACGTCGTCGTCGTCGTCGTCCAGTGACGACGGTAAAACAAAAACGTTTGATTGTTTTACTATTGGAAAATATGCGTTCAGAACCCTCAACTATTTAAGTATTTTACATTCCAAACCTTTAAACTTTTTAAATTTAATTAAAGGCACTACCGACGGCGACGAGGCTACTAACACCGTTACTTGGGTTTGACTTGGCGGATCTATTTCTGACTGACAGCAATGGTTTTATTGGGCTAATTCAGCCCCATAAGGCTTATTATGTATTTGTAATTCACGGCCCAATGATAGATAACTCACCACCACTCTCTCCCAGCACCAGAAGAGCATAAATGAGAAATTCTATAAAGAAAAAAAAAGTCTGTTCGTCCCACTGAATAAATAATAATAATAATGGCGGAGGAGAGAAGAGTCCCATCATCGGTGTCGGTCACAGTCGCCCACGACCTTCTTCTAGCCGGCCATCGCTATCTGGACGTCAGGTAACGCCAACCTTTCTCTTTCTCTTTTTTTTTTTTTTTTGACATTTCAATGTATCATCATCAACAACATATTTTAATTAGGAGGAGGATTTTGTAAATTTGTAATATAGGACTCCGGAAGAGTTTAGCCAGGGACATCCCTGTGGGGCGATCAACGTTCCTTACCTGAAGCGAGGAGCATCAGGTAAAGTAATTATTCTTTTGGGTTTTAGTGTTTCTTTTTGTAATGTAGTATATTGGTGGTAATTCATTGAGCTGGTGGAGTCAAGCAGGGATGTCAAAGAACCCCGACTTCCTCGAGCAAGTCTCCTCCCACTTCGGAAAATCGGACGACATCATTGTTGGCTGCCAGAGCGGGGCTAGATCTTTCATAGCCACCACCGATCTTCTCGATGCTGTAAAGTAGCTGTTGTTGTAAGCTTCTGCCTTTTTTTCAAAAAAGTTTTTCACCGGTTAAATTTGGATCGTTAAATTGCAGGGTTTCACGGCAGTTAAAGATGTCAGTGGTGGCTATGCTGCCTGGGCCCAGAATGGGCTTCCTACACAAGACTGACTGTGATATGGCCAGAGTCACTCAACCACCACCATCATCTTTAAACATATCATGTCTTATTTTATCTCTTCTCCTTCTTCAATAATGCTCCTGTTTCTACAATGACCCTTTTTCTCCTTTAACTGTGATACCTCGGAGAGGGTCCTCGCCTTTTCATCTGTTGTGCCCTCGACTTTTATATATGTATAATAAATACGAGTACTTGTGTTGATTGCATCGAATTGTCTGTTTACAGAACACTTGTTTATAAGAAATGAAAAAACAGGAGCATCTAGTCACGTTGTGGATCCGATCTTGGCACATGCTTTTGATCATACTGAGCAAGAGACAATATTTGTATAACTGTACTATAAACCTCATACTGAATGGGTCGGTCGACGAGTAGATAAAGTACATCACCACCATATCAACAACTTACCGAAACAAACACAATATCAACAACCTGCAAAAACAAACTTCGAGAGAGGACTTAGATATTGACACGGCTCAATCAGATGAGTTAGTTTAAAAAGTATCTGAGTGAACCAGGCCAATATCAGAGGGACTCTCTCGGACACAGTCACAGAGATCTGTTTTGCAGTAAAAGGAAACTAGAATGGAATGGGGAATGTCTGTAGGGGATGAAGAAGATGAAGAAGGAAGTGAATAGTTCGCTCAACTGCAACTCTGTCAAGCATTTATGAACTCTGCTACTCTGAATCCACCTCATTCCTATTTTTATTTTATTTTGAAAAAAGGTACTGTTGGCAGGAAGCTAATAAAGTCCTTTTGTGTAACCATCGTTTCAGGGGAAATCATTCACGTTTCTTATAACTTACGCCTTCTTTGTCTATCACAAGCAATAAAAAGACATTCATTAATAAGCGCAACCACATCTATTCTTTACTTCTGTAACCGCCTCTTTTCGTTTTGTCTGCTTCTGCCTTCAGTTTCTCCTAAAAAAATCGTCTTATTGCCAAATCATTCAAAGTTGAGAGAAATACATATATACTGAAAAGAATGCATTTCATTTAGTCTTCTTCCATTTACATTTCACACATTCCCCTCAGCTATTCATACATCTTTCATTTACTCTCGAATACGTGGTGCTGCGATAACATCAATCTAAGTGCTTCCTCTCAGTACATGAAGTACCATCAATCTAGGCGCATCTTATATATTTATCTCTCCATAGCCTTTTCATCACACTTGCATTTCTTATCTTATCCTACATCCAATTTCTTCCTTTGCTCCTATTATTTCTCTACTCGTAACTCTCAGGAGTTGCTACACCCTTATTATATACAGCAGAGCTGCAACCAAAGGAATTCAATTATCAATGTCACTTCATTAATGTCTCTCAATTGGGCGTTCATATGTCACCAACAATTGCCTACTCACCTCGAGTTCTGAAGCTTCTTCAATTTGTCTCTCCACATCGCTGCAAATGTGATCCCAGAGAAGAAAAAAAAAATATTTAAAAATGAGGAGTCGCACACGGAGGATTATAGATGCCATCCAGAACAGTTTGTATACCTGCATCCATGTACCTTTCCTCTTTAGACGCCAAATCCATATTCCTCACTAGTTTAAGCTCTTCTGATAAAGGATCTGGTCCCTCGGGAGCGCTGAACAAGAACACCCAACATGTGGTTAACAACTGTGACAGAGTGAGACAGTGTAACAAACCCAGGAGATTTATCAACAAACTAAAAACCTGTCAAGTATAACATTGAAAACAGGCTTTGCGCTCTGCGATCTGCCTCCATAACCAATTTTGATAGCCTCTTCCAGAACTATTGCTTTATTCACATATATTGGAGCCTGGTATACGACAAAACAAAAGCACATGTTATGGCAGCAGCAGGAACATGATAAAAATTCGTTAAAGCATTTTCGAAAGAGAAAGAAATTGATGGAAAGGGTGTAACCCCGGGTAAGTAGCATACCTGGCATGATCGAGCAACGTTGATGGCATCTGATGGCCGTGAGTCAAAGCATATAACATCATTGTCTCCAGGCTGCAAGACAGATGGGTAACCTAAGACATAATGACTTTTGAGAAAAGAGTTTTCTAGCTAAGAGGACGTCTGCAGTGTTTTAAAGTTACCTTGCCAAGACATAGACTTGCATAGTAAGTGTTTACAACTCGACTAGTAAGCTTAACCATTTTAACCTGCGAATAAAACAGTACAAGTTGTTAACAAAGTGGCACAGACAGCTATAAAATGCAGTAACTCGAGGATGTAATACACTTAAAGAGGAAGTAACAGGTATGTTGGAAACAATACAGTACTTCGTATCCAAGTCTATCGACAACAGCAGACACGAACTGGAACTGATCAGGACATTCCTACAAGATAGATAGAAAAGAAAGAAAAAAAAAAAAGTTTGAATCCTCAGTTTTGGCCTTGCAGTGAGGAAAGTGTAATTTGGCAAAACATAAAAAGCGTAAAACATGAGGAGGGCAAGGGTGGGAGACCTCGGTCTGGGCAACGTCTAAAAGTTTCTCAACAGCAGCATCCCCTGGAAGCAAGTGTAAGTGATGAAAAAAAGTGGATAAAGATATTAAAAGAGAGAGGAGGAGGATGATTGATGAAGTGAGGAAGAAAGAAACAAACCAACAATAAGGGGAAGCAAGTAGTCACCATCACAGGAGATCTTGAGAAAAATAGTTGGGTGCTTGAATTGACGGAGAAAGCCGAGGCCAATGGGGAGAACACCAAGGGGGGTGGTGGATTCACTATCACTAGCTCTAACAGCAAAAGGAGGTAAAGGATGCCTGGAAGCTTGCCACATTGAATCGTGGCGGAATCCATGTCTCCGCATTTTGTAATGCATACTTGTCTCTGTTATATTTTTGTAATTGCACAAAACAAATAATAATTTTAATTTGAGCAAATGAAAGAGACAGACAAGATCGGGAAAATAAATAAATAACGAATTGCTGCAACAATTCCTTCCTTTAATCAGCAAGATCGGAACAAAAACAATTGGACGCTAACTAAGATGATGAATTGATGATGACGATGGGGGTGATAAAAGGCAAACAATATACTAAATTAAAAGGAGGCAAAATCAGGATTGAGACCAAACAAACTCCACATAAAACACAATAAAGGTAATAGAGTAACTGGTTATCTAAACCAATAATTAATTTGTAAATGATCTGGTATGATATAAACCGGATCATCTAGTATAAAATACATTTTGATGTACAATTGTCGGGGTACATTGAATAAAACAGAGGAAGATATTTTCTAGTCTCATCGTAACAAACTTTCTATTCTATCATGGTATCAGAGCGTTGAATCTCAAAATTCAACCGATTCTTCCATTGTTTCCGGCGAATCTAAGCTCAAAACTTCAATGTCTCTGCTCATCTGAGCTCTTTCTCTTCAATTTCTAATTTAAATCAAAACTCTACGATGGTTATCACTCGAAAATTGGGTCGTCGCACGGTCAGAGCAACTACATCAGCTCGTCGATCGGTTAATCGCGATGATTCCTCTCCTGAAAGGTTACCGCAAGCTCCACAAAGGTTACCGCAAGCTCCAGAAACGTTATCGCAAGCTGTTCAAGCAGCTTCTTTAGCTCAAGCACCTCCGTTGATCCCTCGAGGCTTCGTATCTTTGATCGAGTCTCCGGATAGTATTCATTCTCCGTTTTATCTCACAAATAGCGACAATCCTGGTATTTCTATCATCTCTGATGTTTTAGATGGTACAAACTATGATGATTGGAATATAGCAATGAGAACTGCTCTAGATGCGAAGAACAAACTTGCATTTATTGATGGATCTTTGGTTAGACCTTCTGAAACTGATCCGATGTTTAGGATTTGGTCGCGATGTAACAGTTTAGTGAAATCTTGGCTCCTCCACTCTGTAGCGAAGCAGATCTATAAGAGTATCCTTCGTTTTGATGATGCTTCAGAGATTTGGAAAGACTTGATGACACGGTATCATATCACAAACCTACCAAAATCCTATCAATTATCTCAACAGATTTGGTCTCTCCAACAAGGATCCATGGATCTCTCTACATACTATACAACCTTGAAAACTCTATGGAATGAGTTGGATGGAGCTAATTGTATAAAAACTTGCAGAAAGTGTGATTGTTGTAAGGCGACAGAGCAAAAAGAGGATCATGCTAGAGTGATTAAATTCTTGGCAGGCTTGAATGAGTCTTACTCAGTTGTCAGGAGTCAAATAATCATGAAGAAACATGTTCCAACTTTATCAGGGATTTACAATCTGGTTGATCAAGATCACAGTCAGCGGACAATTTCTCCAGTTCAGAATGCAGTTGCCTTTAATGTAACTTCTTCAGATGTAGTGCAGTCTTCTGTTAATGCTACTTACAAAGCTCAAGGACAGAAGGTGATTTGCTCCCACTGTGGTTATACAGGACATACAATTGACAAGTGCTACAGGATACATGGTTATCCACTAAGTTTCAAGCACAAGAATAAGAATCAATCGGATAAATCCACTTCTTCTGATCGACAAATGGTTCCTAGTAAACCGGTTATTGCTCAACTTGCCTTGACAGATTCCACTTCTAATGATCTTCTTACAGGCATGGTTAAGACTCTCACTAAAGATCAGATTCAGGGGGTTATTGACTACTTCAACTCTCAGTGTTCGACTACTCAAAATCAAAATTCTTCGTCCTCAGGTGCAACCATCACCGCATTACCTGGTATGGCTTTTTCTAACTCCACATTGAAATTTGTTGGGATGTTAAGAGCTACTGGTAATATTTTATCCTCTGAGTCATGGATCATTGACAGTGGTGCTACACACCATGTTTGTCATGATAAGACTCTATTCTCAAACCTCTCAGAAACTCTAAATAATTCAGTAACCTTGCCGACTGGTTTTGGAGTTAAGATCACAGGTGTAGGAACAGTAAAGCTGAATGAGTTTCTGTTATTGAATAATGTCCTATATATTCCAGATTTCAGACTAAATCTTCTCAGTATAAGTCAACTAACAAGAGATCTGGGTTGCAGAGTGACATTTGATGAGACATCTTGTATCATACAGGATCCTATCAAGGGGTTGATGATTGGAGAGGGTGAACAGATTTCAAATCTCTATGTCTTGGACGTTCGAACCATTTCACAACAGTCTTCTCAACAAAAGGAATATTATGCTAATGTTGTTATTGATTCTGGTTTGTGGCACAATAGACTAGGTCATCCATCTGAACATCATACTGATTTGGTAACAGATGTACTTGGCTTTACACAAAAGAATAAACGAGATTTTCACTGTTCTATCTGTCCAATGGCCAAACAAAAACGTCTTACATTTCCTTCCAACAATAATGTTTGTGCATCTGCATATTGATATATGGGGACCATTTGCAACACCAACAGTTGAAGGATACAAACATTTTCTGACCATTGTTGATGATCACACCAGAGTCACTTGGGTTTATTTGTTGAGGAGCAAATCAGATGTGTTGCAGGTTTTTCCTGACTTTCTGAAGATGATTGAGGTTCAATATGGTGCTGTTGTCAAAGGTATAAGATCTGACAATGCACCAGAATTAAAGTTTATAGAGCTATTCAAGAAGAAAGGGATTCTCTCTTACCACTCTTGTCCAGAGACTCCAGAACAGAACTCGGTAGTAGAACGCAAACACCAACATATATTGAATGTCGCAAGGTCACTTATGTTTCAGGCTCAGATTCCTGATGAGTATTGGGGGGATTGCATTCTCACGGCGGTATTTCTTATCAACAGACTACCTACGCCTCTTCTCAAAGAACTGTCTCCTTCTGAAGTTTTGAATTCAAAGAAGCCTGATTACAGTGGTTTGCGTGTTTTTGGATGCCTTTGTTACAGTTCTACATCAACAAAAGGAAGAACCAAATTTCAACCGAGAGCAAAAGCCTGTGTGTTCCTTGGCTATCCTGCAGGTTACAAAGGTTATAAACTTCTGGATTTAGAATCAAATTCCATTCACATATCAAGGAATGTGGTTTTCCATGAGGCTATTTTCCCATTTGCTAAAGGTACTACTGCTTCTCTTACTGATATTTTTGGAAGCATAGATGAGTCTACAACTAGCATTTCTGATAGTATTGACCCTGTAGTTATGAGTGATGAATCTCCTACAGCGTGTCATAGTGTAGAACCTGTAGTTTTGAGTGATGAATCTCCTACAGTGAATCCTACACGTGTGGAATCTGTGGTTATGAGTGGTGAATCTCCCACAGATACCAACACTGCTTCAGACTCTGCTTCTGTAGATTCAGCTCCAAATATCATTAAAAGTCCAACTAAACGTTTGACTAAAGCTCCTTCCTACCTGCAAGATTACTACTGCAACTTGAATGCTTCAGGAGTGGCATATCCCTTATCAGAATATATGAGCTACAATAAGCTTTCTGAGCCTTACAGAGCCTACATTTGTTCTGTTACCAAATATGCTGAACCAAGCTCTTTTTCTCAAGCAAAGAAGTCGGATGATTGGCTTAAAGCTATGAATACAGAATTACAAGCTTTAGAGGGTACAGCTACATGGGATGTTGTTTCTCTGCCCACTGATAAGCATTCTATTGGATGCAAATGGGTTTATAAAGTAAAACTTCATGCTGATGGAAGCCTAGAGCGTTATAAAGCTCGACTAGTGGCTAAAGGTTACACGCAACAAGAAGGGATTGATTTTGTTGATACGTTTTCTCCTGTGGCGAAGATGACAACAGTGAAGACATTATTGGCTGTTGCTGCTGCAAAGAAATGGAGTTTACATCAACTGGATATCTCCAATGCGTTTCTAAATGGAGATCTTGATGAGGAAATTTACATGACATTGCCTCCAGGATATACACCAAAGGAGGGTGAGACGTTGCCTCCCAATGCAGTTTGCAGATTGAAGAAGTCTCTTTATGGACTTAAACAGGCCTCAAGACAGTGGTTCTTAAAATTCAGTTCCACATTAAAGTTTTTGGGATTCAAAAAGTCTCATGCTGACCATACATTATTCATCAGAAACGTTAATGGAAGGTATGTTGTTGTACTGGTTTATGTAGATGACATAGTCATTGCTAGTAATGATGATGCAGCAGTGAAAACTTTAAAAGAAGACTTGCAGAGAGCTTTTAAGCTTCGAGATCTTGGTCCATTGCAATATTTCCTTGGACTTGAAATTGCGAGATCAGCCTCTGGAATTGCTATATGTCAGCGTAAGTATGCTTTGGACATCTTGGAAGAAACGGGTTTGTTGGCATGTAAGCCGTCTTCTATCCCTATGGATCCTACTGTTAAGTTGGTACAGGATGGAGATGAACCTGCCTTGACTGATCCTGCTTCTTATCGACGTTTGGTGGGAAAATTGATGTATTTGACTATCACTCGACCTGACATCACTTATGTTGTCAACAAACTATGTCAGTTTACATCGGCACCAAAGGATTCTCACATGAAGGCGGCCTATACTGTATTGCATTACATTAAAGGTACTGTTGGAGAAGGTCTTTTCTACTCTGCAGATTCAGACTTTGTTCTTCAGGGATTCACTGATGCTGATTGGGGATCATGCAAGGACACTAGGAGGTCTACTTCTGGCTACTGTGTGTTTCTCGGCTCCTCCTTAATATCCTGGAAATCTAAGAAACAGCAGGTGGCTTCTCACTCATCTGCTGAGTCCGAGTATCGTGCTATGCAGTATGCTGTCAGAGAAATTTCTTGGTTGGTGACTTTATTAGCAGAGTTTCAGGTACGTCAATCAAAACCTGTTGCTTTCTACTGTGACTCTACAGCAGCGATACACATTGCGAATAATTCTGTGTTTCACGAGAGAACAAAGCACATTGAGGTGGATTGTCACATTGTTCGTGATAGAATTGAGAGTGGTTTGATCAAGACTTTCCACATCACTACAGATCAACAATTGGCAGATGTGTTTACTAAACCTCTTTATCCAGCTCAGTTCCGGTTTCTCATTGGCAAGATGGCACTTAAGTCTATATACTTGCTATCTTGAGGGGGAATAATAGAGTAACTGGTTATCTAAACCAATAATTGATTTGTAAATGATCTGGTATGATATAAACCGGATCATCTAGTATAAAATACATTTTGATGTACAATTGTCGGGATACATTGAATAAAACATAGGAAGATATTTTCTAGTCTCATCGTAACAAACTTTCTATTCTATCAAAAGGTAACCCTAGAAAGAAAAGAAAAGAAAAGAAAAGAAAAGAAAAAAAAAAAAAAAAAAGGGTGGGGGAAGGGAAATCGCAATCAGAGTAGTAGAGCTACGAAAGCTAGACAGAGACAGAGGATCAGATTCAAATATACGGAATAAGAGAAATCTAAAGAGAAGATAGAGATAGAGACACATTTTAGGAAAAGAAAAAAGAAAGAAGGTGGACCTGCAACGAGGACAGAGGCTTGGAGAAACTCGAGATCGGGAGAAGTAGAGGAGCTGCCGTGTGAAGAAGAATCGCAACATATAGGAGAAAACTTAGGGGAACGAAGCGAGCGAAGCGAGCGAAGCGAGCGAAGCGATCGGAGGTTGAATGGGGAGCAACATCGTAAGGAGGAACTGGAAGATGATGATGATGATATGGAGCGGGAGAAGGCCGTGGATTCGGAGAAGAATAATCCCAGATCGGAGGCAGGAACAGAAGAGAAGGCAACTCCGGGCATGGTGGATTTAAATGGATGTGGTTTCAGGGTTCAGATATAGAGAAAAAGATAAAGTGAAGCAGAGCACAAAAGTAGAAGAAGAACGATGGAGAGAGAGAGAGAGAGAGAGAGAGCGAGACGTCAATCAATGGGCTCTTTCTTTCTTTCTTTACCCGATTGATTTTTATATTTTGACATAAGAAAAGAAAGGAGGGCATACAGTCTTTCTGTGATGAGTTGATGACGATGGATGATGATATGAAACAATGAAAAGGATAAGGGGGTTATTACGCTGCCTGATGCTTCTTCTTTAACCCAAAACAAATTTTTTTTTTTTTTAAAAACTCGTTTTTAGCTCTAAAATTCTAAAATAAATTAAACTAAACACGTGGGGGCGTTTCTCTTTACTCTCTTCAAATGATGACGTGGAAAGTTTAATGATAGATCAATCCCCCCGCAGATAAGGATTAAGGGGAGAGAGAGAGAGCTTTGCCACACAAAAACAAAAACACACTCATTAATTATTATGACACATATGATGCCTAATTGTAATATACTTTGGTTAGACCGAGACCGACACTAGTAGTAACAAGCATAAGTGTGAGTACGTGTGGACAAATGTGTTTCGTGATCAGTCAGTAGTAAAGCGTGCCTTCGAACCATAATTGCTAAAATTTTTCATTCTCAAATACAAATATTTACAGTATTTATCTATTTTGGGTTTTAAGGATTTTGGCTTTACGAATAGTTGGAGCCAAAACCAACAAAAACATGAAAATTTAAACAAAGAAACAAACAAACTCCCGACCAAATTCTTCGGGAACTCTTCCCCCCGAAAGAAATTATCTTTATGGGGATTAAACCGAGCTTGAATGCCTCGAGGGACGGTTATTCTTGGACTCTGACAAAGTCTGGAAATTATACCGTTAAATCTGGATACGAAGCCGCGAGAGCTATCTCTCGCCCTGCTTGCGACCTCCCTTCTCAGGGACCTAGTGTTACGACACTTAAGGCGCAAGCATGGAAGTTAAAAACATCACGGAAGCTTAAGCATTTCGTTTGGCAATGTGTGACTGAGTGCTTGGCAACATGTCAACGCTTGCATTATCGCCATATTGGTAGATATAAATATTGTCCTAGATGTGGAGCGGAGGAGGAAACTATAAACCATATGCTATTTGAATGCCCCCCAGCACGTCAAGTATGGGCTTTATCGACAATCCCTTCCCATCCTATGGTGTTCCCTTCATCTTCCCTATATAGCAACCTCGATTTTCTATATGGGCGTGGCAGAGACTCTGGTGCAACTGATCAAAACTTGAGAATGTTCCCGTGGATGATGTGGTACATTTGGAAGGCAAGAAATAAGAAAGTGTTTGAAAATATCTCTGAATCTCCGCAAGATACACTGGAGAAAGCTATCCAAGAAGAAGAAGTTTGGAGAAGAGCAAATAACAGAGACTTAGCACCAGCGGTAGTAGAAGCATGCATACCTTCGATCCCAATTCCTCAAGAATCCCTTGTATGCTTTATAGATGGATCTTGGCATACAGAGGTGGATAGGAGTGGGCATGGCTGGATTGCGTCTATCGGTGATAGAATCCTGCACATGGGGCTAAAAGGATCGCGCAGAAGCTTATCCCCATTACATGCAGAGTTAGATACCTTATTTGGGCTATGGAGTGCTTATTAGCGTTGGACTTGGATAAAGCCCTTTTTGCTACGGATTGTTCAGACCTCCTAAGGATGACGTCTAATATTGAGGATTGGCCGACCTTTTCATCAGAATTGAAAGATTTTATTCATTTCAGAGATAGATTTGCTAATTTCAGTATTAGATATATTTCCCGAGAGGATGATATCCGTGCCGATAAACTTGCGAAATGTGCAAGAGCACAAGGTTTCTGTTTTTCCGATGTAAGCTCGTCGGTACCTAATTGGCTCTCTTTCGAAGAAAGTCATCTCCGATAACTTAATATATGAAGTTTGATCGTCAAAAAAAAAAAAAAAAACCCCGACCAAATTATCTGAACAAGTGGTCCAGTCGTAATTGCGAAAGCCCCAAAGGTTTGACACTTTGACTTCCTTTTGAAAATTTGGCTCAAGTTTTCAGGTTATATAATTTGTTTACTGACCTAGAGCTCAAGTTTACATCCATCCAAATCCATTTATGTATCTCAAACCCCACCAAAACAGTCTGTTGAATTGTGTTACAAACAAACTATTAATAATAACGAGTACATTTTTATTTTCAGATATTTCTTTACAAACGGATCAACTTGTGTGATAAAATATCAATCAACAACTGATGGATAAGATTTACAACAAAGCCCACCCAATCTGTTGACCTACTCCGTCCGACTCCTAGATTCCAATGCCCTTTCCACATTTGCCTCCGGTTCTCCTAAGTGAGTGTGATTCAATTTGCAATTATTAATACGGCTGTTTTATAGCTTCATCTCTTGTTACCAATCTCTTCTTGTGTCTGCTACTGGGAAACTCTTTCAACATCTTCATCATCTCATACGTCCTTGTCTCTCTTCCCATGTAGAGGCAAAGGCCAAGCGGAGTTAACCCATCCTGGTATATCGTTTAAAAAAACAAAAAGGCGTAAATGCTTACAGATCCTAGATATGAGACTAGGGGAATACGCCGGAACTAACCTTGTTCTTCACTTCTACATCCGCCCCTTTTATCAGAAGAAGCTTTGCAATGTCGCTTCTTCTGGCCTGTACTGCAACGTGCAGGGGAGTCCACCCGTCCTGAAAACTCAATGCCAAATTGTCAACCCATCTGACCACAATGAACTTATCTACAATGAATGCTTTTGACATCATTACCCTGTCTTGAGCGTTTATATCAGCGTTATACAGTAGGAGAAGTTTTATTGTAGGAGCCGATGCTGTTTGCACAGCGTAGTGCATCAAGGTCGCACCTTCCTATCATAAATCAAACGGATCAGGTCCAGCATCTCAACTCTCAAGCGCAAGGGAGATTATAATTTATAACCATCGATATATATATATATATATATCATTTACATCATCAAGAACAAATGGGTTTGCCGACTCCCTCAGTAGGTAGTTAGTAACAGCCTGCTTTTTACCAATTATTGCTCGGTGAAGTGCTGTCAAACCGCCCTAGAAAGAAACCCACATGAATGAAAAACAACACTTAGATAAAGACGCCCACAAACATAAAAAAAAGGTGCACAAAAGCAACAACACTTGACACATACCACGTCGGTTGCGTTGATATCAAGATTGTGCTTTAGCAAGGAATCAACCAGATAAAACTCTCCGCACGCTGCCAGTGTGTGAAGAGGAAGCCATTTTTTCTGATACACCCATCATAGAGGTGTGCACACATAGTGAGACGGACTACCATAAGATTAAAATGAAACATTCACATCGTTCGTAAGGTGGGGGACTTACGGAGGTGGCAACAGCTAGGTCAGGATTCCGGCTATTGAGCATAAATTTTTCTTCTTTTGAAAGCAGCTTCCGAGGGCCTGCTCTTCATTTCATTAACGAAACAGATTAGCCAAATACGCTCTCTTTTTTTCTTTTCACTCTCTCAATGACTCAATTCAAGCAAGAGCAAGAGAAAAAGAGCCACAACATAAATAAAAAGAGAAGAAGAGAGGGATTGATTCCGGTGAACCTACCGTCAGATTTATTGCCAGTGATGGGATCGTACTTGTCACTATTGAAGAAGTTGGTAACGTGGTCGAATCCCTTGCCGTAGACAGCCCATCTAGGGTTCTTAGGAGCCACTCGCTCGGTGGAAGATGTTACAGAAGGAGCATCGCTTGAGGCTGCATCATCGTCGGAGAAAGTGGCCGGTTTATCGAGAGTGACAGGCCTCAGTTGAGCCAACTTGGCTTCCTTGAAAGTCAGAAACTCATTCAAGTCGACGCTCCTCAGCGGAACCAGCCCTTGTCTCTTCTTCTCCACCCGAACCCCGAACTCCAGCTCCTGCGCAATTTTGCGTTTGTCCTTCTTGGTGAGGTTCACTTCCGCCTGAATATCCCTCCATTCCTCCGGCACGAGGTTCTCGGCCTCAATCTCCGACTCCCCGCCCCGCCGATTCTTCTTCTTGTGCTCCTGGTGATCAACCTCCTTGTGGAGAAGGTAAGGGTCTTCGAAGACGCCGTCCTCGTAGACGAGACAGTCACCGACGATGAAATCATCGCCGGCATCGGGGAGGATCGACGTTTGAGAAGAATATGAAGGAGGGCGTAATCGTCTGGGGAAAACCAGGGACTGATGAGAAGGAGAGAGACGAGAGTGAGAGGGCAGGAGAAGAGAGATGGTGTGTGGTGCGGCGAGCTGCATCTTGAGGATGACGGACGGAGCTTTCTTTCTTTCTTTCTTTCTTTCTCCTGCGGGGGAGATGTATCGGATGACTTATATGGGCCTAATATAAGCACTCTCTAATGGGCCTGACTTTTAAATATGGGCCCAACCTCTGGTATACCATAGTAGAGACTAGAGAGAAGAAAAAGAAAAAAAAGTAGAAGAAAAAAACATCCATCCATCAAATTCATCCTCTTGCTGGTGAGCTCGACCGGATCTCATCGTTGTTTGGGAAAAAAAAGATGATGGCGAGACCGAGGAGTCATCGTCCTTCAGGTCGAAAATCATCCAATTCAACGCTCGTATTCGGTGTACTGATCATGTTCACTTTCGTCATTCTGATTCTTCTCGCCTTTGGAATTCTCTCGGTGCCCAGCAACAATGCCGGCTCCTCCAAAGCCAATGATCTCACTTCTATTGTCCGAAAAACACTCCAGAGGTACGATTCGATCCCAGATTCATTTAACTCTATATTTAATTAGATTTAGTTTCGTGTGTGCTTCTTTAAGATCGAGCTTTGTTACTTATCCGTAGAAGCGGCGAGGATGATTCAAAGAACGACGACCGTTGGGTTGAAATTATCTCTTGGGAACCCAGAGCTTCTATTTACCACAATTTCTTGGTGAGTTATATATCCATTTACAGATTTTGTTCTTCTTATTATTTCAAGTGTTTAAATCTGTTTTTTTTTTTTTTTTTTTTTTTGCCTTAGTTATATCTCTCTTTATCTGTGGATATATGAGATAATGTAACGAAGATCTTAGATACGGAAACAAAACTGGGCTGCTATTAGAAAACAGCTAACTGAGAATTACTGTATTGTCGAATTTATTTAACTAGGAATGAATGATTTTGATTTTACCTTCCCGGATTGTGGATAGACGAAGGAGGAATGCAAGTATCTGATAGAGCTAGCTAAACCTCATATGGAGAAATCAACTGTCGTCGATGAGAAGACTGGAAAGAGCACTGATAGCAGGTTTTGCTTCTGCTTCCTTTCTCACTCTAAATTATTAAGACACAAGTTTATACTGACCAAACCCCCTCCCCTCATCCTTCTCCTCAATAGGGTGCGAACCAGCTCTGGGGCATTTCTTGCAAGAGGCCGCGACAAAATTATCCGTCAGATTGAGAAGAGGATTTCTGATTTTACATTCATACCAGTTGGTATGGTGATCTTCTTTCTTGACCCCCTGTGTTTCTCTCTCTTAGGCACCCCTTTTACTGTGCTTGTTTTTGATAGCGACAAATATTTCCTGCAGAGCATGGGGAAGGTCTTCAAGTTCTGCACTATGAGATTGGGCAAAAGTACGAGCCTCATTACGACTACTTCATGGATGAGTATAACACTAGGAACGGGGGTCAGCGGATAGCCACAGTTCTCATGTACCTGTACGTAACTGAAATAACATTGGGCTTCCCTTCCATAAGAGCTGTGTAATGTTTTGCTATGTTCTTCCTCTTTAATAATGCTTCGACTTTGCAGATCAGATGTGGAGGAGGGGGGTGAAACAGTATTTCCTGCAGCCAAAGGAAACTATAGCGCAGTGCCATGGTGGAATGAGTTGTCAGAGTGCGGGAAAGGAGGATTGTCCGTGAAACCGAAGATGGGAGACGCATTGCTTTTCTGGAGCATGACGCCTGATGCGACGCTAGACCCATCTAGTCTTCATGGTGAGTAGATGACTTAGGGGGAGGCATAGTGTTTGTGGTTTGGTTCATAGTGAGATAGATTAAAGAGTGAATGCTAAGGTCGGTTTTTGGGCAGGTGGGTGTGCTGTAATAAAAGGGAACAAGTGGTCGTCGACAAAGTGGTTGCGTGTACACGAGTACAAGGTTTGAGGCGGCATGGCATGATTGAGGTAAGTGTAAGTAAGGAATATATATATATATATATATATATATATATATATATATATATATGTGCGTGAAAGACAAAAGGAATATGAGTCACACAGTACCTGCCTTAGAAGTTAGAACTTTTTAAAATGTTGTTTTTTGTTAGTAAATAGATGGAAAAGTAGAATGTAGAAAAAAGGTAGGAAGAAGAGTAAATAATCTATTAAAGTTGCGATGCTCTGATTCTAGGACAGGGGGAGGGAGTCCTGAAAGATGGAGCCAGAGAGTGTGGGAAATCAGGAGGGATAGAGAGAAGCAAGCAGCTAGTAGTAGGGGGGAGGGGGATGATGAAACATGGCTAAGTTTTGATAATAGAGATACACATTTACTTGTATAATGATTGATGAAACTTGAAAAGCGAATGTTGATGGATGAGGGGGAGGGTTGGGTGGTGTTTCTGTTTCAGATAATGATATTATAAAATAGTATGATACGAATTTTCTTTTTGTATAATTAAAAGAGAAGTAAAGTTTTCCCCTTTGATTAATTTGGAATCCAAACACCACAAAGTCAGAGTCAGAGAGAGAGAAGAGCGCAAAAAAGTCTTACCGATATAAATCAAATCGACTCGCCGTCGGTCTCGTAAAGATATTATTATACAGAGACAGACAGACGCGTTGAGGGAGTTGATTACTATAAAAAAAAAAAAAAAAAGAGAAATCATTGGTCAGCTGAGAGAGAGAAGAGAGAAGAAGGTTCCCTTTTCATTTCCTTTTGGTCTCTCTCTCATTGAGAAAGAAGTCGCCAAAGGCAATATCTAGCCGCAATAAAAGAAAAAGGGGAAAAAAAAAACCAAAAAAGAATTAAGAAAACAACAAACACAAATCATTCCCTCTTCTTCGTCTTCTTCTTCTTCTTCTTCATTTCCCTTTTTTTTTGTTTTTTCTCCCAGTAGAAATAAAGAAAGAAAGAAAGAGAGAGAGAGATATGGATGATTATAATTATTCTCTGTCTCCGCTATCCCTCCTTCGTCGGATGAAAGATTCCTTCCATTCGGCCATCTCTGGCCTCCTCGCCAGCCTCTTTTCCGCTCTCTTCACCTTCTTCTTCGCTTTAGGTTCGTTCTTTTCTTCTTCAATCTTCTCCTGTGATCTCCCGCCTGACTGAGATAATACCATATGATAATTGCGCTGGGGATTTGTGTATCCCTTCCTTCTTCTTCTTGCTGTTATGATAATATAGGATAATGATGAATACAATGCAATGATAGATGATTTTTGGCTGATTATATATATATCTATATATGCAGTGGGGACTTTGCTAGGAGCATTGACAGGGGCTTTGATCGGCCAAGAAACAGAGAGCGGTTTCATCAGAGGAGCCGCCGTTGGTGCCATCTCTGGCGCTGTCTTCTCCATTGAAGTCTTTGAATCTTCCCTCCTCCTCTGGCAATCCGATGAGTCTGGGATTGGCTGCCTTCTCTACTTGGTAATTTAACTTCTTTCTTATTATTCTTTGTTTTTGATTACACATTATTATACCCATAGATAGGATAGGATAGGACCCCCTTATCTTCTTTTTCCCTTTTTATATGCTCAACACAAATGCTTTTGTGGCTCTATCATCCACAGATTGATGTCCTTGCTAGCCTTTTGAGCGGTCGGCTTGTTCGTGAGCGTATCGGTCCTGCCATGCTAAGTGCCGTCCAGAGTCAGGTTACACCCCCCCCCCCCCCCCCACTCTTTCTTCTTCTTCACATTTAAAATTTCATTTTCTCACGTACTAGTACTATCCTGATCCAATTCGTACAGATGGGAGCTGTCGAGTCTCACTTCCAAGAGCACACAGACATCTTTGACACTGCCATTTCAAAGGGTCTCACTGGTGACTCTCTCGCCAGGATTCCAAAGGTCCGAATCACAGACACCTCTGACGACCGGGTCCCTTGCTCTGTCTGCCTTCAGGTTTGTCAGTCTCTCCCTTTCCCTTTTATTCCTCCTCCGCGCGCTTTTTAATTCTCATCATCATCTTCTTCCTGAGAGGTTCTAGTACATGTTTCGATTAGGTTACTACTAGTAGTGTGGTTTGAAAGATATTTTAACTAATGAAATTGAGATAAAAACAGGACTTTCAGGTGGGAGAGACGGTTAGAAGTTTGCCGCAGTGCCATCATATGTTCCACCTACCATGCATCGACAAATGGCTTCGCAGGCATGCCTCTTGTCCCTTGTGCAGAAGACATCTTTCTATTGAATGAATCTCTCTTTTCTTTTTCTTTTTGTCTTCTCTTCTTTGTACATGATGTATAGGATCCCCCATACACATTACATACACACATTAGTCTAGTGTTCATTGATTATTTTAGATTACTCGTTACAGAGATTCTGATGCACCAATCATTGTAACTTCCTTCACTCATCTCTTGGAGATCCTGTTTATTTATCTTATTCATTCTTTGCTTTGGCTTCATCATTCAAAAAAAAAGGATATGCTGCTAAATCAAGAAGCATATATACACACATCCATTAGCGATACTCTACTCTTACCAACTAAAAAGAGAGATCATACAAATTTACATGAATAAGTCTGAGTACAAAAATAATTGGGATGAGATCCAACATGTCACTTGCACATTTCTTATACCAGAAGAGTAAGATATATAAAACAGAAAGAAAGAAAGAAAGAAAGGATAAATAAAACATATCTTTGGTTGGATAAATATAACTACAAGATGATGGCTGGAACTTGATTAATTTAAAGTTTTTTAGGTAAAGTGATACCACCACCACGGATAGAAACTGAAGGAGTTTTCAGAGAGGAGGTGGCTCTGCTGAGTAGATTGGTGTCCAGGAAGAGGACAACCACAGTGATGTCGTCGTGGAAATGCCTCCTAACTCCCCTCTCAATCTTGTTAAGATCAGAGTATCTCATCTCTCTTTTCTTGGCCGCCTCGAGCAGCGCCGCTTTCACTAGTCTCCTCGCTATCCCCTGAATCAACATTCATTCTCACTTTGTTAATCCGTAGTTAGGAAAATTCATATGTAACTGAAACTGATTGTGTCTCATACGTTTCTAGGGTGGTTCTGAACGATTTCAACAGCCTCTTGGTTGCTGAGCTGCTCCCAGAGTCCGTCAGATGCAAATATCAGAAACTGATCGTCGGATTGGAGATCATGCACGGTTATCGACGGTTCCCCGCTCAAGATTGGTCTTTTCATTGGCTCCCGCAACCGGAACTTTGTGTACAACGGTTCCCTGTTGAACTCGGCTTTCTTAAGATACAAGTCTCCTATGGATCGTGATACCTGCAAATTGCAAACACACACAAGAAAGAAAGGAACAAAGGCTTTCAAGAATTGACATTTGAGGCTGTAATTAACTCTCTGTGAAAGAACACCACATTAGATCAGGACTTGGTAGAGAAAGGCACCTGACCTGAATAAGGCCCTTAACACGCCAGACATTGTGCTTTAAGACGACAATACGGGAGTCATCAGGATGCAAGGAGTGCATTTCTTGCCTCACAGACTCTATGCTCACATTATGCTCAGCTAAGAGCTGAAGCGCAAAACCTCACCCGTGGCCTTGACGACCTTTCCCAGAACCGCACGGGAGTCCCCAACGTTAGCCACGTAAAGCCTCCCGTCGCACACGACACCCACAAGGCAGCATGAACCAACAGCTGCAATATGTGGCTTCACTGCCCACTGCTTGGCCACCACCCCTAGGAAGCCTTCTTCGGTGGCCTCATAGGCCTTTCTTATCACATCCACGGACATGGAATCCTGCTCCGCTGCGAATCCTGCAGACAAGGATAATTGAGTTCCCATCCCATTCATTCTCTAAGGTACTACAAGTACAAGTGGGCTTGCTTACTCTTGAGATGGGGAAAGAGATGATCGTAGACAAAACGGGAGGTCTCAGGGCCGCCGTGGCCGTCATAGACGCCAACGAAGGTGGCAAAAGGACCAGAATTAGGGAGGGTGCTCAAAGGACCGGATTCGACCTGGCTCTGATCCTCGAGGAGGTTGTTGGCCTGAACAACGGCCATGGAGAAATCACCAACGAGGTGGCGAGCAGAGTCTTTGTACCAGAGGAGGCCGTCTTGTTTGCCTTTGGAATCAGAGTAACTCAGGGAGGGGGAGGAAGAAGAAGAAGAAGAAGAGGGCCGCAGACAAGCGGTCAAAAAGTTCATCAAGAAGGATAACATCTCATCTCATGTCCCGTCATCCCGACCACCGATTCTGATATAAATTAACTCTGCTGAAAAAAAAAACAAGAAAAAAGAAGAAGAAGAGACAGAGCAGCAGCAGCAGCAGAGTCGGAAACTTCCATTCATTCACACCATACATATATAAAAAAGAAATGAATAACAAAGCAAGCAAGAAGAAGGAAGAAGATCCAAGAACTGGATGATGATGATGATGATGATGATGATGATGGAGAAGATCTCAAAGGAGAGAGAGAAAACTAGCAGTAGTAACTAAGAAGCAAGTAACATGTGGTGTGGATCTCTATCACAGTAGCTAATAGCCAGGAGATAGATAGATAGAGAGATACCGAAAGCCACAAAAGAAAAAAGAAAAAAAAAATGAAAAGAAAGGAAAGATAGACAAGAATTAAAATTAGTCTTCTAGACAAGAATTTCAGATCTTTTATTAGGAACACAACAGAAGAGAAGAGAACTCAGAAGAAGAGAAAGAAACCTTAAAGAATGGACAGGGATGAACTCTCTGCTTCTCTTTCTCTGTTCCAAACTCATAAAATAATATGCTGGAATCAGATATTATTATTGCAGACCCTCCTGGCCTCCTCCCTCCCTCAAGATTGATAAAACAACAACATATACTCTTCTTCTTCTTCTTCTTCTTCTTCTTCTTCTTCTTCTTCTTCATTCACTTTTCCCTTTGCATCTTTTTTTTTTTTTTGCAATTCACACCCTCCCACTATTTCTCTTCTTCTATTGCGCACCCGCAAAAAAAGAAGGACGAAAAACACACATACGTGTGCACGTGCACTCCTTAACTCCAACCCCCATGTGGTGTGGATACATTCATTAGCTGTTCTTCTTCTTCTCTCTCTCTCTCTCATTATTACATTTTTCATGCGATTTCCCTCCTCACACTAGCCACTAGCCAGCCACATTAACTAATCTCTCCATCTTATTACAGTAAAGGCCTATTGAGAGTTTTGACCAACCAATGATGAATAATGACCATCATCCCCGCTTGGGCTTCCATTATATGGGCCCTTTTATATCTATAATATGGCCCAACATCTTATAAGGGACTCTAGTGTGTCGTACAGTACTGTATTGTTTTCTGGAATCGTCTCGTCGTGCGTCGATTGATTTGATTAGCTGCGGGTAAACTCCATCTCCTCAATCTCTATGGCATCTGCTCACTCCCTCGCCGCCGCCGTTTCTGTTCTCGTTGCGCCCTCCAAACTCCCTTCTTCTTCTACTCTGCACTCTCTTTCTTGTCTTCGATCTAAACCTTGGGAGCTCTCCCTTGGCAGTGTCGTCGTCTCCCTCAAAGGTATCTTTTTTTTTTTTTTATCTACTTTTAATTTTCATGTCTGTTTGGGTTTTTTTCCTTTTATTTGTGGGAGACTAGTCCACTAAGTCCCCCAATTTTTTTTTGTTTTGCATATTCCACCATAGAAAGTTTGGAATTTACAGTGTTAGAATAATAATAGCCTAGGTAAAGGAGACGGCGGTGTTTTTAAAAAAAAAAATGAAGCGAAATCTGAAATTAGTTGTGTCTTTAGGTGTGGCAGCAAGAGCGCAGGGGGAAGTAAGTCCAGTGGGAGGTGATGCATTCAGTAATGTGAAGCATCTTCTTCTCCCAGTGATTGATCGGAATCCTTATCTTTCTGAAGGCACCCGACAGGTTTTGCTTAGCTTTTGCCTTTCTTTCTTATTATCTCTTTTGTTAAGAATTTGGACATCTAATTTTTGGTTTGGTTTGGGATAATGGGATAAGGCTGCTGCTACAACAACTAGTTTGGCAAACAAGTATGGAGCTGATATCACAGTTGTAGGTAAGTTACTAGTGTTGCAAGAATCCCTCCATTTTTTTATTGTTGTCTGAACTAGTACTGAAATCATCCAATCATCATCAACATTGAATTCAACAACACTCAAAAAAAAAAAAAAAAAAGTAATTGACGAAGAAAAAAGAGAGTCATCTTCGGAGCACGAGACTCAAGTATCTAGCATCCGGTGGCATCTATCTCAAGGTAATTTTTATTGGGATTGATTGTTTTTTTTTTGGTTGGTTTGTTGGGGGAATCATATCCAGATAGATGAAGAAAGATGATGTGGCAGGTGGGTTCGAGGAGTTCAAGCTGTTGGAGAGGCTTGGGGAAGGGAAAAAGGCGACGGCCATAATAGGAGAGGTGGCAGATGAGCTCAAGATGGAGCTGGTGGTTCTTAGTATGGAAGCCATCCACTCCAAGTACATCGACGCCAATCTTCTTGCTGAATTCATCCCCTGCTCTGTCCTCCTTTTGCCTTTGTGATTTGCCGCCTATATATTTTATTATACTCCAGTCCAATCCAATGAATTATATATATATACCACTTCTTCTTCTTCTTCTTCTTATTAATTTACACCTTTTGGACATGTCACCACGGTTCCTACCATTAGAAAACAAACAGTAAATTTTTAGCAAGTTGTTTTAGAGATTAGTTACGCAAAAACATTGGATGAGTGAGGAATACTTCGTAGGTCATGTTGAACATGGAAAAGTCTATCGAAGAAAGTAACTGAATGTTTTTAGATTCAATCAAATTAATAGTATAATTTTTTGGCAGGCAATTAATTGTTTAGTAGTAGTGTGTGTTTAAAGTGTTTCTTTTCATTCACCATGTCAACATTGCCAACTAAAGAACCTTGAGGTCCCAAAACTATTTTCTAAAGAAAATGGAAAGGCAACTAGACACATATAACCAAAAAGTGTAGAGAAATCTCTTAAGAAACACCACAAAAGGCATGCAGAAAGAAACAAATCATCAAGACGGAAGGAACCATCGAGCATCCTTGAGCTTTATGTTTAAGAAACCCGGGAAACAACGTTTGAGGGTCTTTGTTGCGATGTTCAACACACATACGTCAAGGCATGAACTTTTCTGGAAAGAGAAACCAGCATGGCGAGTGCGAGAGAAATAGATAGAGTTTGGTTCGATACCAAGGTCACGATTAGCAGGCACGGTGATACCCAAATCCAGAAACAGAGCCTCGTCACCTAAAGAATCTACCTTAACAAGCATGTTGTAGAAACGATTATCCGGGACTCGATAAGGGTTCTTCTTGTAAAGAAGAAACATCCAAAAAGAATCAAGAAGAAACATCCAAGGCCTTGAAGACCCGTAAAAGATGCTCATGACAACCAAAACTTCTCCTGATGGTCTAACAGCAATGTTATAGCGACACTCATCATCATCATATAATCCAGTCGGAGGAGATGGCAAACAAAATGGTGCTAAAATATCCTTGATCAAACCTTTGTATGTGAGTTTTCGAATGTGATTACTAGTCGTTAAGACGTAAAGACTGTCACCAGTACAAGGTAGTACCATATCAGACACGTCTTGTAAGCGTGCTGGAATCTCATGGTAATGATCTTCCGCATTCTTGCAAAAGGCTAAATACTCAGTCATATACTTGATCCTATGGAAGTACCATACAACAACGAACTCTTCCTTCTTCTTGTCTACCCACAAAAGACCTCTCAGATTTCTGGCTTTATGGAGGATGACGACAGAGCCACGGGTTCCTACCTCCTTGAATGTTTTATCTCCGACCCTCTTAAGCTTATATTGGCAACCTTTGATCGACTCTAGAGGTGGAAGATGGATCTTTTTCTGGCTAAGTACATCTATAATATAGAGACTGGATTTAGAATCCAGAACCAAGAACCAGTTACCTGAGTTTGCCAAGAATTTAATCTTTGGTAAGTCTCCCTTCGTTTTGTAAACCCTAGCTTCCTTCGGGTGGTATAGACCACAACCACCATCCTCTAGATACATAATAAGCATTGGAGATCCGCTTTTTTGAGGCGACGTTTGTTTCGAACACAGATACCAATGCGAACATACCATCTTAGCGCGGTTGAAATAGACAAAACTCAAACGTTCCAACACAGATCTTAATATGTCCATAGGAAGATCCGACCAACGACCATCGGCCATAATTAGGGTTAAGGGGTGTAGAAGAATGTGTTGCTCCTGAGATCGAGTTCTATGCAGAATTAGGGTTTTTCAAACAATATGCGATTTGTAGAATGCTTTTAATGTAAAGCATTTGGGCCTCTCGTAAACCAGCCCAACGTACGGCATCAAAGAGTCAAAAGATTAGGTTTTGTAAAGTCATTTTATAAAACTTGCCTCTTTTATACTAATAGGCTATAATTTAAATGAAATGGTAGCTGTGGAACAACTTAAGTGAGAGAGAAGTCTTGGTTTTAAATATTGAAGCTTTAATTGATTGGTTTACATGAAATGGTAGTTATAACCCATTGGTTAGGATTGTAATGTCTCTAATGTTACCAATCTTAACTGGTTAGGATTGTAAAGTCATCTCTAATGTTACATAAAATGCCTGTGTATTACAAAACAAACGCAGTCAACCCATGTTTGTACGTACTGTCAAGATCTTGTACCACATCTATTTGTATGATCTTGTACCACATCTATTTGTAATGCGATATTTCGTATCACCTATATCCTTTGTAGTTCGTACCATCGATCAAAATTTAGTACTGCAACACTATTTGGTATTTCACCAATTATGGAAGATTTAGAACTTTTGACCCAAAAATACAAATATACAATATACTGTATAAAACTTTGTAATAAAGAAAAAAGTGTTGATAAAAAAAAAGTTATGTATGTCCTTCGTATACATGTCTAGAAAATCTTTAAAAATTCAAAATTATTCATCAAAATTTTTAAGTTTTGATAAAACTATGAAGTCTTCATCACAATTCACAACGATAATAATATATTCTTTTATAAATTTCTAAATTATATGTAACATGTAAAATTTTCTTCATATTTCGAAAATCATCCATCATCATCAACAACACTTAAAACAAAAGTCATTGACGAAGAAATGAGAGAATCATCTTCAGAGCACGAGACTCAAGTATCCAGCATCCGGTACAACACATGACACAACAATTTCCGGAACGGAGCCACCGGCGTTGTTAGCTCTCTCTCTCTCTCTCTCTCTCTGGCGGTTTCAGATTCCAAATAATCCCAGCAGAGCTTCTTGGATCCTTTCTCTCTACACCTCCGTGTTACAAGATGGCTACGACGGCGACTAATTCTGCATCTCGCTTCTCCATTGATTCCTCCTCCTCCTCTCTGTCTCGATCACGTCACGGCGATCCCTCTCCCTGGATGATCCCTGCTCCCCATGATCATCCCTTCGACACTTCCTCTGACTTGGACATTGCTGATAAGAAGAAGCCTGTCTGGAACATGCCTTCTTCTCATTCTCAATCTCATCCCTCCTCCGCCCCTGTCATGGGCGCCTCCGAATCCTGGCCTGCTCTCTCTCTTTCTTCTACTGCTACTGCTACTGCTACTGCTACTGCTAGGCCTTCTTCCAACAAGTCTCCCTCTTTCGATTCTGATGGATCCTCCTCTTCCTCATCCTCATCAATGCCAATGCCTCCTCCTCAGGTACCTTCTTTTTTTTCCCCCGCCTGTTTGTTACGCCTCTCCGATTTTCATTGCACCACCGATTCTTTTTATCTGATCACTTAATGTATTAGGGATTTACTTTACCAGTATCTATCTAGGGCTTAGGGGTTGTCACAGCTCATTCTTTTTTTGCATATTATAGAGTCCTTTCGTCAATGCCTGTAGATATAGTAATACGCTTTTCTCTTTTGCTACTCATTATCCTAATATACTGCAGGCTGGTGGAACTCCTCTCAATTCTACTTCCAATGCCATCATTACTGGCTCGAGTGTTGCAGCTACTTCATCTGAAGACCATACTGTTAATGGCCATAGGAAACCTTTTCGACCGAGTAACAACAACAACACATCATCTTCCACTAGTAACATCTCCAATGCAACCCCTGCTCCTCCTCCTTTTAGCACCAGAGATCAGAATCACAGCCAAAGGGGTGCCTTTTACCTTTCCCGTACTTCTTACAGGAATCGCAACACCAGCTCTTACCCTCGTGGGGAAGGCCATGGAAACAGGCGCCATTATGATCATGAGGGGAACCAAAGCGGGTTTTCTCACCGTAACCATACCGGGAGAGACATGCACTTGCAACCGCAGAGAGGTATTGGGATGATGCTCATGGGGCCACCATCTTTTCCTGCCACTAGTGCGCAATATTTGGCAGCGCCTCAATATGGTGGCCCCATGCTCTACTCAGGTAAATGGTTTTCGTCATTTTTTTTGTTTTGCTCTCTCATCTCATACATTCCTATTTCTAATTCTGCAAATGTTACATCTTCAGATTATGCACCGCATGTCTTTATGCCACATCCATCTCCAGAGCCGATAGGTTTAGTTGGACCCTTCCCACCTCTACCGCTGTTTCTTTCTAGTTTTGATGCCATCTTGTACAATAAGATATTGACACAAGTAGAATATTATTTCAGGTAATCGTTTCAGTTTGTTTTTCTGCAGTTAGTTACCATGCTGTTTGCTTGTGTTCCCACCTTTCTACCGTTTAGTTACGGGTTACAAACTTTATCCTTTGGTAATCCTTTTTTTTTTTTTAATGCAGTGCTGATAACCTGAGCAGAGATAAACACTTGCGGGATCAGATGAATGATGAAGGTTGGGTTCCTGTTAGAGTTATAGCAGGGTTTAGGAGAGTAAGTGGTTTTCCCTCCTCATTTGTTTTACACTTAGTCATCATTCATTCTGAAGCTGACATGCCTGCTGCAGAAAGTATTTGTTATTGTATAAAGGTGTTGCTTATAAAAGCTGTATGTTTGCGTGACCGAACTACTCCAACCTTGGAAGTAGTCTTAGTTGAATGAGTGAGTGTACTGCCGGTAAAAAAGAGTAACTCTTTGAAATGTTTGTAACTTTTGCAGCTTGCAGAGCTGACCAACAACATCTAGACTATATTGGAGGCGCTGAAAAGTTCACAAGTCGTGGAAATTAATGTACGTAAGATGCTCCTCATCTCTTCTCATTCATTGATGCGTATAATATGACAAGTAAAGTGGAAAAGAAAGGCTAACGGTAGAATGTGGATGGGATTGTAGGGTGAAACATTAAGGAGGCGAGGAGATTGGGACAAGTATCGATTGCATCGTGAGTCTTCAGAGTCCGGTCCAGCGGCAGCAGCTAGCGACAACGCCTCACTGGTGTCTCAACTTGAGAGCATTACACTGTCAGAGGGGAGCAGAGAGGGGGAGTAAAGAGATGTGACTAAGAAAGAGAGAGGAAGAAAGATGTGTTTAATTTCCTTTTGCAAGCCTCTCTCTTTCTTTCCCTTTTTTTTGTTGAGAATCGGATAGGAACTGATTGTTACTCAGTATCAGAAGGAAAACAATAATATGCTGCTCAACTCTTCTGGTTCTCTTTAAATTTTGGATACGAAACAAAATGTTGAGACTTGATAGACATCAAATTTTAGTTAGTTGGGGTTTGCTGATAATGACTATATAGTCAGTCATCCTCGTCAACAATTTTCTTATTCTGTTTTTTTTAAACAACTCAGAAAACCGCCGTTCAAGAGGGAGGGTTTCAGATTCGAACCATATACCAGATGATACTAGAAAGCTCTACATGGAAACAGCTGGCTAGCTCAGCAGTGACATACCACTCCTTCACTCGTCCACGTGCAAAGTGGCATGTTGTCTTACTTTTATGGATGCTTGATCAGACAATTCGAAGTTACGAGCCAAACAAATAAACAAAAAAAAGACGAGAAAAAAAGGCAATCGTAATCGGCGTTGATGGGCTGCAAAGACCTCTGTTACCGGAAACATCACAAAAAGCTCAAGCAGTTCCAGGCACTCTTCTCTTTCTCTGATATATTTGATACTTTTTTTTTTTTTTTTTTTTTTGTTATATTACGATATGTAATAACTAACAACAAGAGTGTGTTGCGTATGATGAAAAATAAAAATAAAAAGAGGGTGGAGATAAAAGTGAAGATGGACTGCGAAGGGTGTGAGAGACGGGTGAGGAAGTCGGTGGAAGGCATGAAAGGAGTCAGCAAAGTCACCGTCGATCCTAAACAGAGCAAACTCACGGTCGAGGGATTCGTCCAACCCAGCAAGGTGGTACATCGTGTGATGCATCGTACGGGGAAAAAGGCGGAGCTGTGGCCTTACGTGCCTTACGAGGTGGTGCCACACCCTTACGCACCTGGTGCCTACGACAAGAAGGCCCCTCCTGGATACGTTCGTAATGCCCTCGCCGACCCTCTGGTGGCTCCGCTTGCTCGTGCCAGCTCCTTCGAGGTCAAATACACTTCTGCTTTCAGCGATGAAAATCCCAACGCTTGCACCATCATGTGATCAAGTCTTATCAATTTATATATATATATATATATATATATATATAGTTAACTACACATATGTGTGTGTATGTGTGTATAAACTTCAAGTAACACTGGGAGACAGTTTGAATGTTATGTGTCATCTAAATTCCACTGAAATTAAAAGGGAGAAACAGAAGAAGAAAGAAGAGAGGAGATGGAGTAGTAATAGGAGAAAGAAGAGAGAAAGGTGAGAAGCCATAAACAGACTGATTAGGCATGCCATGACCCAAACAGGGTATAGCAGAAGCAGTGTGTAACAGACGATGAGAAGGCAGTTGCAGACCACACTCAGCCCTCTCTCGACAGCTTCTCCAACCAGCATCTTGTTCTACGTATTCCTACTCTGTATATTGTTCATCCTTCCATTTAAATACTGAACAATAAAATTAATAAGTCTGCAACAAACTTGACGAGAGAACATGCAAAAGAAGTTGTTTCCTCTCTAAACGGAACAATGCATCACGCATTTCTGCACTTCCTCTGCTTCTTCTTTTTCCCCTCTGTTTTTGCTTATCGGAGTGTGTTTGCATCACACAAACATGCTTTGTCTAAACGCTCAAAGAACTATTTACAGAGGCAAGAACTATTGAAACACTTAAGCTTACAGGGTGGTAACTTTTTTAAAAAGCTCATTATTGTCACATTCCACAAAGCTAGTTACAAGGTTGTTGGTATACATGATTACATATGCGTGTATGTGAACAAAATAACACCAAAATCATCACAAATAAGAAATGTTCAGGATTTGGAGAATGCACGGAGCGTGGCATCCAACGCCTCCCGGTCATAATCTCCCGTGAAAACGCAGTTTCCCAGCGGGCCTTTGAGAAGAATGAGCCTCAGCAGTCCGTCTGCCACTTTCTTGTCCACCTGCATTACCAAAAGTTATGTCAATGAATCTTCTTTAGCTGAAAATATGCCAACTTTTTAACAACAAACTCACCGCCATTATGGACTTGAACATGCTGACAGTCATGCTCTTTGGCGGTGTTGTAGGCAATTTCGCCCGTTCTAGGATCTTGTTCACTCTCTTAACGATTGATTCATCGATCCAACCAAGACGATATGACATGTCCACTGCCATTACCTGAGTATATATAAAAGTGTGTAACAAATCTCAAATTTGGGAAGAAGAGGGTGGTTAGCAGTATGTATGGCAGAGAGAAGGAAATACCGTGCCAGCTGCAACAGCTTCTCCATGGAGCCACTCTCCATAACCAAAACCAGTTTCTATGGCCTGCAAAGAGATAATAATAGGTGATAAGTAGATCTTGGCCTGAAAAGAAGATTTGTCAAAAGAGGCCATCATAAACTACTAACATGGCCAAATGTATGACCCAAATTCAGGGTTGCTCGCAAGCCGCTTTCTTTCTCATCTTGTGACACAACGTCAGCCTTGTTTTCACATGATCGTTTTATAGCAAAGGCTAATGCCGCTGGATCCCTACAATGAAATATTGTTCACACAATTTTACAGGGAAAGACTTATGATCAAAGTTTTCATTTAGGGCACACTCGTAATGTGAATAATTACCTTGCCAGCAACGCCTCAATGTTATTCTCCTGCCATTCAAAGAACTCGGCATCCCTGATAAGCCCGTACTTGATCACTTCAGCTAGGCCTGACGCCATCTCCCTATCTGGCAATGTGTTCAACGTGTCAGTGTCTACTAGCACACACTGTGGTTGGTAGAATGCACCAATCAAATTCTTTCCAAGACGATGATTTATGCCTGTTTTGCCACCCACAGAAGAATCAACCTGCACGGCAATGGAACGAATAGTAAAGACAAATAAACACAAAATCTCGGGATGTGACAAGAAAATCCTACTGAGAAGTGAAAACATGTACCTGTGCCATAACAGTGGTAGGAATTTGGATGAAATTAACACCACGCAGGTAAGAGGCAGCAGCATACCCACACATATCGCCGATCACACCACCTCCAAGGGCAACAAATGTACATCGTCTATCAAGGCGAGACTCAATGGCCTTGTCAAAGACTTTCATGAGAGTATCCTAGAAAGAATAAAAAACAGTCTAAAAAATTCAAGATTACAATTGATTAACAAATCATGAAACCGGGAAATATATAAATGGAAGATAAAAGAAAATACCATGTTCTTGTATTTCTCGCCATCAGGCAAAATAACACTCTCGACAGTCACATTGGGATTTCCTCTAGTTAAAGCATCAATAGTCTTGTCAAGGTATAGAGGAGCAACACGCTCATTGGTGACCACAAGCACTCTCTTCCCGTGGACATGCCTATACATATATTACAAAACAAGTTCCCTAAGAATAACGAGAGAGTATGTGGTGTCAAATTCACAAACTAAACCATAGGCCCTAAGGTAGGTGGTCAATACGTATCTCCAGCGAGTTACTAAATCAACACTAACACCTAAAGAGATGTCAACACATTTAAGTTGACAGGTATCATCATCAAGCTTAAATAAAATGGTCTAAAGGGACAAAAAGATGAGACCTTTGAAGAAGTTCTGACTGATCGAGCAAGCCGGCGCCGATATAGATGGGATAGCTCCGGTTACCCAAATCAACGTCGACGGTAGTGGGGGAAGAAGCGAGCGAGCGTGGATCGTTCATAAGCTGGCTAGCAGCGGCGCGCACAGGAGACCGGGAAAGAGACGTGGAAGAGAAAGAGAGTTCCCCAGGGATAGACTTAGCAGCAGGGAAGGAGATGGTTGGGGGAGCAATGAAGCGACGGCTTTGAAGGGAGTTGAGATTCTTGGGGGCGGCGACGTTTGAAGAGATGGCAAGAGAAATGGTGTTGGAAGCCATGGGAATCGGGTTAGGAGGGGGGGGGGAGAGAGTTGAAGGGAAGAAATTGGGTTGGTGGAGAAGAAGAAGACTCTATGATGCTGAATAATACCATTACGATTGATTTTGATTTCGTTGGTTTGGTTTGGTGAAGCCGCCGTGGGGCAGCAGGGGTAGGTGAGAGAGAGAGTCTCTCTCCACCTCTCAGGCCACAATTGCTATGACTTTAATCAGATCACATCATAAAACGTTATTTGACGGTCCCGATATTGACACGTCACCTGACTAAAGTACTACTCCAAAGAGTCTTCTCATGTACGCCTCGAGTAAACGGTGTCGTTTGTTCGACCCGCGAAAAAACTAGAGAGCGATGAAAAAGATGACTGGGGAGCCAAATTCGACAAGGTGAGTGACGACTCGGTGGACACCTAAGGCCCTGAGGAGGATCCGGTTAACCGGATATTTCCTGCTCATCTGAAAATCGGCATTGGTTAACCGAGTGGTCAAGTTCCGGTCGTCTTCCCGTAAACGGTAAACCCTAGGCGATTGGGATTTCTCTTTCTGAAAGGTTCCGGCGATGGGAATAAAAGGAAATCAAATGGTTAACCTATCGATGGAAGACGAAGATGACGATACCTCTGCGTATAACTTAAGGTCATCGCGGTCTAATGCCAAGTCGAAATCTGGTGCTAGTACCAGAACCACGAATCCTAGACCGACCAAGAGAGCTCGACTCTCGGGTGCTACTACAGAGTCGAGTCATGTTGATGAGGTCTGCATTTGTTTTGCCTAGTCTCTCTCTTTATTGTTTTTTTTTTTTTTTGTAGTCATGGTGATTAGCTCTGATTCGATTTTCACTTCTTCTTCTTTTGTTTTTGAATGTCACGCTTGCGCTCACGCAGATTAGTTTGTCTTTCCAAGGTTTCGATGAAGCTTTAAGCGTCTTCAAGGATTCTTCCGGTATTTAGCTTTAATTGGTTTTTTGGAGCTCTTCTTCTAGTCTTTCTGTCATTTAATTGCTCTGTGGTCTCTTGTTTTAAGGTTATCAAAGGACCAACAATACGGATTTATGGGTTGACAAATACAGCCCTCGCACCTTGGAAGAGCTTGCTGTTCACAAGAAGAAGGTACCTGTCTTCCTTCCATCTGTGCTTTCCTTTCTCCTTGCTTCACCTAACGCATTTCCTTTTCTTCTTTTATGTAATCTTCAGGTTGAAGAAGTTAAATTGTGGTTTGAGAAGAGTTTGGATTTCTCAAAGGTATATCTTTGAAATTGATTTCTGTGCTCGTGGTGCTTCATGGCGCGCTATTCACCCTTTTGGTTTTCTGTATCATCAGCAGGATGGTTTTGGGAATAGCAATGTTCTACTACTCAAAGGGCAAGCTGGAGTCGGAAAATCTGCTACTATCCATTTGATTTCTTCTATCCTTGGAGTCACTGTGTATGAGTGGAACGCTCCTATTCCTACAATCTGGCAGGAACATGTGCACAACTCAAGTTCAGGTACTTTAAACTCAGTTTTGCCAATGCAATTGCACAACAGATAATGGATGTTTGTATTAATCCACTTATTATCTATCTATCTGCTGGAATTCTCCCAGGACTGAAGTACACGTCGAAGCTGGATGAGTTTGAAAACTTTGTTGAGAGTACTAGGAAATACGGAGTGATGGCTTCATCAAGTACTGAGGGAATGAAGGAGCCTGTTCTTCTTTTGATTGATGACCTTCCTCTAGCCAATGGGAGGCATGCATTTGAAAGGCTACACAACTGCTTAACTCTCTTGGTGAGATCAACGCAGATTCCAACTGTGGTATTAATCACTGACTACGATAAAGGCGACTCTTCTGACCAGACTGCGCGAAGCATGGAGGACCTTCAGTCATCTCTTGAGCGAGCAGGGGCTTTAAAGGTTTCTTTACCAAACTATTCGCAATCCAAATCTAAGATTATATATATGGTTTTTTCAACTCTAGTTGATTGTCCAGAAATGTATTTGCAGGTCGCTTTCAATCCCATTACGAAGAACTCAATTAAAAAGGCACTTCAGAGAATATGTAGGGAAGAGCACTGTAAGGTAACGACTATGGAGATTGATCAGATGGCGAGTGCCAGTGGAGGCGACATCAGACATGCTATTACATCTTTGCAACTCTTCTCCGTTAAGCCAGACCTAAATCATACTAAGATAAAATCACCTCGGCCTGGCATGGATGACACTTGTTATGGAAACGAGCAGACAATGTACAGTGTTTTGGATAGTGGAATATCTTCCTGTTTTGGTAGAGATGAGACCCTTTCGTTGTTTCACGCTCTGGGCAAGTTTCTCCACAACAAAAGAGAGACTGATAATGTCATTGTATCAGGTAATTTGTTTCTAAGATATTTGGAGAATATAATTTTAGAGCTCAGGATCGTTATCTTCTAAGCTTATGTTCGTCTCAGATTGCAGCGACTCTCATGTGCATGACCAGTTTGCAAGGTTGCCACTGAAAATGGATGCGCCGGAAAAGGTTCTCAGCCAAGCTCATGGACAGGCAGGAAGGGTTGTGGATTTTCTGCATGAAAATGGTATGAACTACTAGCTCGTCTTGGCTGAGAGCATATTTAAACTTCCATGTGTCTGTGTGCTTTTCTAGCCGAAACATTTTCTAATATGGACTCATAACTTTTATGTAGTGCTAGATTTTGTGAGTGAAAGTGCCATTGAAGATGCATGGTGTGTTTCTTCGTATTTGGCGGATGCTGATCTCCTTCTCGCAGATATAAGAGGAAAGATGAGTGGACATAACAAAACAGAGGACGTGCTTCAGTCAGCTGGTGCCTCGGTTGCTATTCGTGGTGTGTTGTATGGAAACAAGCAGCCATGGTCATCCAGGTTTCTGTTACATTCGGATTCCAGTTGTAGTTTGTATGTTTGAAATTAATACTCTTGATTGATATGTATCGTGAACATACAGATGGCACGTAATTCGGAAGCCAAAACTCTGGCAAGTGGAGCAATCCTCAATACAAACTAAGGTCGGGGTTTTCTTTTTTACAGGAATATATACTAATTATACATGTCCGAACTTTCTCTATATACTTACAATTAATGTGTGAGTGCAGAAGAATCTGAGAGAGCAGAGGAACATAGGCTATGAGGGCGCTAGAATGACAGATATATCAGTGATGGCCACAGATTACTGCCCGGTACTGAAATGGCTAAGCTACAGGACATCTCCAGATGCGTGTGCAGGAATGATCGAAGAGACGGATGAGGAAGAGAGTGAAATTTCTGAAGATGATGAAATACAAGACTGGTGACGTTTACTATCTTCAGGCTCTTATATGTTAGGTTCAATGAAACTGGTATGATAGTTCACTTCAAAGGAAAGAAAGCTAATTGTGTTCTGCTTAGTTTTTTTTTTGTTTTGTTCTGCTTAGTTCTAAATAGGAATTTGACAGTCACTTCTATATCTAAGAATGACAATTATATCCTTGGTTTGATGAAGATAATATAAATCCTTTCTTTCTTCACTTGTTTTTTGGAGCATTAAATTGGGTTCAAGTTCCTTACCGAAAAGGTGGTTGAGTTGAACAATATTGAGAAACAGAAGCAGCGATCAATGTAAGTTCAAAACAATCAAATTCTCCCTAACAACTATAATAATTATTTTCTTTTCTTTCTACTGGTTTAGAAGCATAATTAATCACTACCATTAACTCTTCCTGCAGTATTGGTTAGGTCACAACACCAGTCCTTCTCAAGCCCAAAGTTACATTCACACCTCACAAAGCAGCTTGTCTAAGTGAGTAACTTCTTCACCTCTTGTTGGTGTTCCTCACCAATGCTCTTAGCTTGATTGTAGACCGACTCAAAGGCCTCCATACAGACACTTGAAAAGCCAACCATTACCTGAAACATGTGCTCGAATCCTATCTTCAAGTTACTTATGGTCATCGTCCTGCTTACACTTACCGCCTTCTCATTCTTATTTTTCTCTTCTTCGGCCTTTCCCTTTAGGATCTCAACCTTACCCCTCTTCTCTACCACCACTTTCTTTTTTCCACTGTCAGGCTCCGAGAATGAACCATACTTGCTCTCAAGCACTCTGAGCGCACCTGCTTTCTTCTCAAATTCTTTGAACATGGATTCCGTTCTCTTCTGCTGCTTTTGTTCATCTGCTTGTTGAACCACTATTCCATGAACCGCTATCAGTAAGCTCTCAATTCCTTCTGATGCTGCTTTATAAGGGATCTTGTCCATTGCCAAGTGCCATTCTTCGCAGAAGTTGTAGATCTTAGTCTCGTAGTTGCTCCTGACGAGGGGATTCTTGCTAAACTGAAACAGACTTAACCTTAGCCAACCGGTGAGAGAGTGGATGTAGTCACGTTGAGCCTTGATCAAATTGCAGAAAGAGTTGTGCCATTGTTGGATCTCGAGTTGATTTGTGGTGAAGCTGGGATGTGGGTTCAGTGGAGGGGATGGTGTTGAGGTGCTTGAGTTGTTGAACTAAATGGGTCTGAACCTAGTGGCTTTCGTACATGCTCTTCCACATGCTCATCATCCTACAGACAAAGAAAGACGAACCAAAATCCTCACATATACCACCAATGCAAAAGATGAGCACAGTAGAGAAGGACAAAATGTCTATTGGCATTTCAGGTTTACTTTGAAAAATACTAGTAAGATGGAACAGTAAGGGGATAGAACTAACCCTTTAGCAAGGTCAACAAGCTGAGGATACAATTGGGTCTCTCTGAGCTTAATGATCTCATCAGAGGCACTCTTAATAGCCTGAGAGGAAACCATGAGCCTTGAATCCAACTTGTCAACGTCTTTTTTAGCCTTCTCCGTCTTCACATTCTCAGCTTTCTTGGCCTCCAATTTCCTCACTTGCTCCACCTTCTTCTCATGTTCCATCTTTGTGCTCTCTGCATTCTGCAGTTCACAAAGAAGCTCTTTTTCTTAATTGAAAACATTTGATCGAAAAGAGAAGACATGAGATACTATAAACTGCATCCACTTTACGTTTTTTTTTTCAAAACTTCATCAACTTTAGATATTAATGTTAATAAACGCTGACGGGACCACACAGTGATCGCGACCAAAACATATGAGACAGAAAAAGCTTACAAAGGGAAAAAAGTGCTTTTAAGATTGAAAATTTGAAAGCACAGATAAGAGAATAACTACCTTGACCTCTTGAAGTAACTTCTTCTCCCACGCATAGAGCCTCTCTATGGTAGAGGAATGGCTGCCAAGACCGACCATCTCACCTGCTACTCCTACTTCATTCAATTTCGGACTTGAGCCCCTTTTACAAAGCGACATCGGATTCAAGTTGCAGTCGTAGTTACTGTACATTTTCCCTGAAGAAACTAAGCAAAACCTTAAACCCCCCAAATCAAATCGATAAAGCTAAGTGTTTCTGACAAGAAGGATGCCTTACCTCCTTTGCTATGAGCAGAAAAGGATGCGTCCATGGAAGTTGAGATTTCTAGGAGGGAAGAACCAGATTCTGCAGCTTTGATAAAACATTCATTGATTTCCTTGATGATCTCTAACAGATCTTTACTGTTAGTGGACGTTGACGCCACCATAGCCAACTCACTTCCCGTGATCCTATTTGTGTCCTTGGGCGTGACGCAAATATTACCAGGTTTCTCTCTCAAAATGTCTCTTGGTCCCAGTCCTCCTCGTATGAGGAAGGGGGAGGCGGCACAAAGGGGTCCCAGAAGTCCCAAGTAGAGGATGCCTGATGAGGAGGAGGAGGTGGAGGAGGGAGAGCAGGGGAGGTCCATGTGTTCTTAAAGCCAGGGCACAAATGGTGGAGCAGAGCCTCTATGGAGAAGAAGTGAACAAGGGCGGAGCCGGTGGCGCGTAGAGATCGGAGATAAAGAGGGTGAGAGGCAGAGAGCGATTGTGTAGCATTGACAAGCTGCTTCAAGTACCTCTTCCTCGCTCTGCAACGCGATACTATCTCTTTCCTTTCTACTCTCGACTGATGATGACTTCCTATTCTCTTTTGTTTGTTTTCTTTGGAATGGTCCATTCTTATCTCTGAAACAACCATTTCTGCTTCACCATGCATTTCAAAAGATACTTAAGGACTAACTTAACTTTTTGGCATATGATGATCTGACTTGGACTTCTTTGGATATATGTAATGTAGCAATCAATAAAGGTTTTTTTTTTTTTTTTAGCACAGACAACAAGCAAGGCTTTGCCTTCATGTTATTACAACAATTGCCGGACGACGACGGAGGGCTTTTTAGGAACTGAAAGAGAGTTTCAACGGCTGCAAAATTTGGAAGAGGAAACGAGTTCAATGCTGCCCGCCCGGTCAAGAATTTATTACCTACTTTGTTTGTTTTTTTGACATATGTCGAAAACCGTTTATAGCCAATACATGTTCATTGATGATACAGACCATATACTGCATTTAGAATTTTGATCAAAGATTCGCCTTGATTTTGCTTTAAAACCTAATAATCAAGAGACATTGGTTTTGTTTTCTGAGAGAATATGTCTCTCTCACGTTAATATTTCTAAACTTGCAAAGAAGACTAGATATGTTAAACCTTTATATACAATAGATGTATTAGAGAGATACAACTAAAACCCACTCAAAGAAAAAGAAAATAAAAAATGCAGATTTTAATCAGAGTTAGTAGTTAACTAGTCCTGGTTTTAGAGGTATCATCATACAAGGTTAAGAAGGGACAAACAACCAACAAACGAAAACAATTACTCGAAGTAGAGAGATACCTAATCTAATCAACCTAGAAATGTCCTCCAACCAAATGTCAAAAAAGTACATAACTGAGATTGGAGAGCAAAGGAGCTGTATTGTCTTATCAAGAAGTATCCATTGGAGGACCTTTCTTGGCTGCTTCTGCAGCTGCCTTTTCAGCTTCGATTTCGGCCACAATGGCATCAATTTCAGCTTCTTCTAGCTGTGCAGCCCAGTTTCCTCTAATGGGTCTATTTTTAAATTACATCAAGTTTCCTCCCGCGCGTTTTATATGATTACCGTTGATGAATGAACTGTTGAAGGGGAGAGGGACTCTTGACATTTTCTTCATTTGATTTGATAATGCAACCAACAACAAAAACCAAAAACATTTTATGAAGATACTTTTGCCTTGCGCAATGCAATGAAATCATCCCACAAACATCTTTCTCCTCCGACGTTGTTGTTGTTGTTTCTGAGAAAATTGAAGCACAAATGTACGAATCTCCATGGGACCAAGCTCTACTTGTAAACTTGACTTGTCAACGGCTCCCCCTCTTTCCGGGTGGGCTGATGATGACTGTTCCTCATGATCCCCTTCCACTTTCCACTTCATCTTCTCCTTCATCTTTGCCTTCTCTTGATTTCCCGACAAACTCATTTCTTTCACTTCTTTTATCTGCAAATTTCAAATCAATCATTCATTCACATCCACGTCCCTGATACCTTCTTACGTAAGTAAGAGCAAGTGTTTTTCTTACCATTTTCCCGGAAAACAACTTCTTCAGCTCAACTTTACCCATTTTCGAGTTATCACTGTCTTCTCCAGCCTTGTAAACAAACAACAAAACACTCACTTTCAATCAGCATACTGTCAATATATATATAGCTCAATTCAAGAACATCATCAACAACAAGCTCATGTACGTACCTCGTATAGATGAGCCAGGCGGAGAAGGACTTTCCCATGATCTAACTCCTCAAGAGTGATGATAGCAATGTTTTGAGGCAAGGTGTACAGAGGATCCATGGCATAACCTTTCACAGTGTTGGAGGCTTTCCAGTTCTCCTTGTTCTCCTGTGCGAATGCCATTACAAGAGGGGAGTATATTTCCTGCCCAGTCTCTCGTCTCCACCGCCCTCCTTTTCCTACTTTGTTTATGCTTACATAGTATTTCCCACGAACCTGTGCTTTTTTACACAAGTTTGCATGGAGATCAAGATGATTTTTTTCCTGGTGGACCAAAACATTACACACACAGTTTCACAATTGACTATTGATCATACCGTTAATCCTGCGCAGGTATTATTCACGCACACAGTTTCCGCAAGGCTCTCCTCTACTCCTCTCGAGTCATCCATGCACATACTCCTGTTTCCATATGTTCACACAACCACACATTAATAATACTGTTTCTTTCTTTCTTTCTTTCTTTTTTTACAATATAGAACTAGTGATGAAATTTGGAACCTGTGAAGCATCAACTCTATTTCACCGTCCTTAATACTAGCACCCCCAGTAGCCCGGTCAACCAACACCGACAACTCTGCTTTCTCGTCTTTTATGTACATTCCAAGAGTAAGCTGAACAATAATCACACTAACTATGCGTTAACACTGCAAAGCCATCCCACAATCTATTCTGCTACCTACCTGCAGCATATTTAATAGTTTTTACCGGGTAGTAGTTTCCTGCTATTGGCTCATTCACTTCGAGAAGCCAGTCTGTTCGTTTATCCCTGACCTGCATTAATAGAGTGTACTTTCTATTCTCAGATACAATGTCAGTATGGACCATATTTTTATTGCAACCCGGAAACACAATTTTATTGGAAATTCAGGGTACCCGTTTCAGAAAGTCTCTTCCGTTAGAGTCAGTATAGAACGCCTTATCTGTACTCATATTTGTTACCATTCGCGTGATAATCTCTTTCCCTATTAGATCACTGTTACTAACAGGAATTGGACCAATCTGCTAAAGAGAATGAGCTTTAAGGATCTTTTTTATCCCAAAAAAACAAACACACAAAAGAACCTGATCATTAGAGTTTTGGAGAGACCACTTACAGTGAACTCAAACTCGGCGTGCTCTTTATCTTTGTACAGTCTTATCACCTAGGGTAACACAAGTATGCATCAACATGTACAGGATTCTAATAATTGATATCTAGCCATCAATTGCTGCTGCTGCAGCAGCTAGCTAGCTATTAATAGTACAATTTGAATATGGAATTACAACTACCACAAAATATGACTAATTACCTGCGTCACCCAAGGACTAAACTGCTGGTGCACCTCATCTACTAAAGGCCCTCGCACAATCTGCAACTTTGACTGCACATTACCATATGTGAGTAAACCAGTATTGCCAATGAAAGCATCAGTCACGGTCCATATCTTCCAAACAAGTACTTACTATATGAATTATTTATATTACTTCTACTATCACATATTTCATGGGTCTATATGAAAATGAGGAATACAAAGACTATTATCTTCTTCATAGAGAGTTTGTGTGTAGGAAAACTAGAGAGTTTTGATCTAATATCCTGTGGATAGAACTCAGCATCAAGTTGTGAATGTATTGAAAAGGACTGACTCACTTTCGACGAAGAAACAGGATAAGCCAAGGAACCGTTTGGTCGAAAAATATATGCACCGGAAACCTGGGGATCTTTTTCATCGCCCACATTCGAAGCATACCAGAAATAGTTCTGATCCATCATTATGTCAGCCTGACAGAAATATATATATATATGTTAAAAGCAATTGTGTTTGAAAAAAATCAGTGAAAAGGAATAAATAAAAGGAAACATTCATTACTCCTGTTCTGGAGTTGTACATCCGCTCTAGAAGACCAGAGTCTGAAGAAATTATCATCTTTAGATTTCCTGGACCAATTTCAGTCGTTTTGTTCGCCGGACTAAGCATCACTGAAGAAGTGTGTGTGTGATTGCTGCTTCCTTTATATATCATGCATGATGCATCATAAGAAAAGAGAATCATGAGGGAAAGGCACATTCTATCGAAATCTTACAGCTAGCCTAGCATATATATATATATATATCTCCATACCTTGTGGGGATGCTTTTTTAGATATGAAGAAGGTGTTCCAACCAAGTGGCGGCACTGTTGCATTAAACACGAGCCAATACTTTGGAATCTGCGTTGAAGATATTCCAAGATAAGCATTTGTGTAGAATTTTCTGAGGTTGCTCGTGACATTATCCATGGGGATGTATTGAGCATCAAGGGTGTTTCCAGATGAATCTTCCACGCTTAGGCCTGCATCATTGACCTGGTGCATGCATATATAACGTCGCTCTTAATTAGTAAAACATATAAATAAAATGATCCAAATGGAAACAGAGGCATGAAATATGACTGACCGGTATCCTGATGATTTCTGTACGATTCCATCCAAGGGAGTTATAGGCCACCAGAATCTGAAGATCAAACAGTGAGATTAGTTCCACGCAAAACATAAGCTATGTATCTTAAAGTAATGTTGAGAGAATAGAGATGTGATGGAATTACCAAGCTCTTTTGGCCTGGAATGGTTTCTTCTGTCGCTGGGCAATAGCTGATATTCATCAAAGAGCACTGCTCATTTGGTTCCAAGAGGCAAATAACCAGTCATAATATTCCACATCAGTCATCACCATGAACTTGATTGTTCACTAAACCGAGTTTGTAGGATGTATAACCTGGCTGAATGCTATTGCAGGCTTTGTACAGGCACCTTTTGGTTCCTTGTTCAGTAAGCATGCAAGTGCAGAATTCACCACTGCTTCTGCCTATGAAATTTATGATGAAGTCAATTACTGATAAACAAGGACAGAGCAAATTAAAAAGTAAGAGCAGTGTTTTGACACAGAATTATTCCCCATAGTGATCTTACCTCAGAAGCACCAAGAGCTAGGCGTTTCATGTAATCATTAGTTACATGCTGCTTGGCAGTTCCAGTGACAGCATCATGGTGCTGCGCTATCCCTAAAGCATCCCCAAGACTGCAAGTGTTTGGACCTCCAGATTTCTTGCCCACCAGAAATTCAAGTTGCCTTGCAGCCTAATTGGGAGAGAAAAGAAAGAAAAAAAAGCCATAATGCAAGGCCATGGTTCATGTTAGAATTATTTAAACTAGGAAAAGTGAGATGGGACTCCGGCCAGGATGCAGTTTGATACCAAGTAGTATCCGCTAAGAACCCGAACATATCGTTTAAAAGCAGGACGGCTGGAGAAGTAGCCAGTCCAGTAAGCATATGCCCGATCCGCGTATCTGCACGAGTAGAGAAAGTAAGATGTTGATGGTAGCTAGGAATGTAAATACATTTCAGTAAAGTCACTCACGGGAAAAAGTCATCAGTCTTAAGAGGCCAAGTAACATTGGCATCGTTCTTGGCATCAACATAGAGAGATGGTGTGGAGTACAAGGCGTTGACACGCCCATCCTGTGGAATTGTTGAATAGGATTAATGAGAAACCGAGACAGCAAAGATTGATTGAGCATGCAAGAGACATGGAAATGAAAACCTTGTTAACATAATGGATAAGTCTGTCCATCTGTCTGAACCAAGACTCGGCGAACTGGTACTGAAAATCATCACCCATCGTCCACATCACATGGTTCCCTCGACTCACATTGGCCTATTATGATTATGATCACGTTGACTTCAGAATAATCCAAGCTTACACACTTTCACAACCATCAGATATAAATAAAGAATTCTCAGAGACTAATTACATAAACCAGAGAAGCATTGACGAAATTATCAACCGCCTCCTTGATGTTATAGCCATCGGAACCAGGGTCGTCCTGCAAAATAGTTACCAGTGAATCGATGGGATTACCTAAAAGAGAAAGAAGGAGAGAGGGGGAAGAAGCGAACCTGGATGGGGACGTAATCATCGCTGACTTCATAGTGAAAGCCAGTGGGAGGGCCGTAATGAACAAGAAAGATATTGGTGAAGATCTGAGAAGAAGAAGCTAAAGTTTTGGATCCTCTCCAGATGACTTCCAGTGATTTCTCGGCCTTACGCTTTTCTCTGTCTTGGTAATCAATTCTCGCGAAATGCAGAGAGTCCAACCCTAACTCTGCTCCGAGTAGGTAAGCTTGGACAGAGGAATGACCAAAGGGGTCGATTTGCCAAGCAGCACGAGGCGTTGTATTGAAATGTAGCTTTATGAAGCGATGCCCCCTTGTGGTTTGGTCTATCATATCTATGTAATGGCACGTTGCTTCATCATTCATACTCCATCCTCCATTTCTGCCACACCACATTAAAAATTGGTTCTGTGAATTGTGTATCTCTTTAAGTACTAGCCCCAAAAATGTCCTGATGAAACAACAACAACTTACACAAACTCAAGTTGCCCGGATTTCACAAGTCTCTTCACTTGCTTCTGTATCTCGGGGCTTTGTTCTTCCCACCAACGCGTAAAGAATGCCTTTTTCCATGACATAATTAATCACATTGAGAGAGGAAGAAAACAATATATGGTTTATATGGTCAAATTAATCCTCATTATAATTAAAGCAGTATTGTAATTAATGTAAAGCAAATTTTTTAGTTTACCATTTCCCCAAAGACAAACTTTCTATTGGGATCGCGAAGTAAAGAATCCACGACAGATTCCAGCACGTTCCTCACGCAAGCGTTCTGATCAAAATCACGAGTCATTGTCTCATTGAGGATATCTCATATATAAATAGTACGTACGTATATATGTTCTTTTGTATCCATAATTACATATATATATATATATATATGATGATTAATATATTCTCTCTATACTTTAAATAAACGTATATAAACCTGGATACTGTTGTTTGATCCTAGATAGTACTGATCAACGGTTTTCAGCCATCCGACATCGTCATGCGAATGCGGAACAAGATGAACATTTAGTTTCCCCGGAACCACTCTAGCTTCGGTGCCGTACTTCACGTATCGTTCGCCGTTGACGCTCTCGACCGACAGCCGCAGAACAGAAACAATAATAACACAAACTGCTGCTTTCAATAAAGACAGAATGGGTTTCGCCATGGCAAAGTGGTCGTCGTCGAGCTTCAGATGTCTTTTTTTTCTGACAGGTGTGGCCGTGGAGGACATTTATTATTATAACAAATGGAGAGAAATACAAGGGTCAAAACGAAAGGGCCAACCGTTGATTTTATTAAGATCTGACGGTCATCGTAAGTGTTTCTTTATCGCTTAATGTGACTAGGATTAGATAGATTGGTTATTTCACCACAGTCCACAGACAGAGATACTTGTATTTTGTTCAATAATCTTATTTTTCCTATAAATGTGTTTAAATCTTACTTTTTTCTTTTCTTTCTTTTGCTCTATGTAATTAAATTTAGTAGTCAACAGTCAAATTTAAAATTTAAGTTGGTTTGTCACTTACTGATATGATAATCCAACTTCAGAATAATACAAGGGTCAAAAGGAAAAACCAATACCAACCGTTGATTTTGTTAAGATCCGACGGTCATCGTAAGTGTTTCTTTATTTGTTCAATAGTCTTATTTTCCTATAAATGTATTTAAATCTTACTCTTTCCTTTTCCTCTTTTTTCCTCTTTGTAATTAAATGTATCCTCATGTTGAACTGAACCGAGAGAAAATCTGAAGCCCATGATGGAAGCTCCATCTCCGTGCTTTTATTTAGAGATATTTGGTAAAATAATAGATTTTTCAAACATAACTAAGAAGAATATACAATCAATATTTATAATTGGAAAAACCCATGTCTGTCTATTTTCTCAGTCTTTTTTGTCATTTAATTTTTTTTTTTAATTACATTTATGCCATTGTATCTAGCTCTCTTTTTCTTTCCATTTCTTGATTTTTCAAATAATTGTTAATGTAATTTTTTTTTAGAAAACTTTTTAAATACAAAAAAATTTATATTTTTTCTTTACAATTTGATATAAATTTTGTTTAATAATTTTTAAATAAATTATATATATTTTTTGGATCCGTACACATTTTTAAGTGTATGGATGTCTATACACCTGTGTAAATGTCACTACATATTATTAAGTGTACATATGTAACTTTTTTAATTCTTTGGGTTCTAGATGCTTGTACAAATGTTTGTATTGCAATGGTTTTATAAAAATTACATATGTACTCCTAATAATGTGTACAGACATATGTACTCTTAATAATGTGTACAGACATATGTACTTTTAATAATGTGTACAGACATCTGTACACTTAATAAGGGGTACGGGATACAAAATTTGTAAAAATTATTTAACATTATCAAATAAAATCATCAAACAAGATGCATATCAAATTGTAAATTAAAAAGCATAGATTTTTATATATCTTTATAATTTAAAAAAAACAAATTTTAATTAGTCAGCATTTTTGTTTTAGATTGTTGGGAACATATAATAAAGAAAAAAAAATTTAAATTTAAAAAATAAAATCAAACCCACTCCCTCTCTCTCCTATTTCTCCGCTTTCCCCCTCTCTCTCCTCTTTCTTTCCAAAATTATTGACAAGAACTTTTTAGTAATGTTCTTCCTTACTTTGGATCCCACTTAGAATTCTATTTCTACTATCCTCTAGGGTGTTTCTCTATTATAAACAGTGTATGTATGTTTCAGACAATTAAGTTTCAAAAACATACTAAAATACTAACAAACCCTTTTATTTATCTATCATGTGAGTTAACTATATCGTCTAATCCACCTTGGTGGACCTCTCATTCCTCTGCTCCAGATTTTCTTGTTCAGTTTCACGTCTACTACCCTAACTAAGGACGTTAACTTAGTCCCCATAGCTTTCTCTGCTAAACTTCTTAATTTCCCTAATGGCATTTGGTGCCTTCTTCTTTAAAAGGTGATGTGTCCCACAGCTCATGGCAAGAAAAAAACAAAAATAAATAAATAATAACAAGAGAAGTCGTTATGTGAAAGAAAATATTAAAAATTTACATGATTCTTTCTGAGAAAGAAAAGAATGAAGACTGGCCCAGTAGTACGAGGCCCATCAGATATTTATTAAACCATTTGCTAAAAGGGAAACCTAACAGTCTGCTGATGAGTGGGTGTGGGGGGGGGGGGGGGGGGGGGGTTGTAAAGTGATATGGCTAGAATCAGTGACTTGTCTGATGAACTGCTGTTGAAGATATTATCGTTTCTTCCAACAAAGGAAGCTGTATCCACTAGCGTTTTGTCGAAACAGTGGGAGTTTCTTTGGATGTGGCTGCCTGAACTCGAGTTCGAATTTACTCGTTCAAGTATGCATGCCTGAGGGATTTTATTGCCAAGAACCTGCCAATACACAAAGCCCCTATCATCGAAAGCCTGCGCCTTCGCTCTAAGCATGGAGCAATTCAACCTGAGGATTTGGATTCGTGGGTTGGAACTGCAGTTTCTCGTTGCGTGCGTGAGCTAAGTATAAGTATCGATTTATATTCTACCCATCTGCAACCTTTTGTATCATTGCCCTGTAGTTTGTATTCCTGCAACTCGCTCGTGACACTGGATCTTTGCGGCCGGGATATTTTTGTGGATGTTCCTCCAACGGTTTGTCTCTCTTGCTTGAAAACTTTGCAACTTGAATCTGTAACATACTCAAACGAAGATTCTCTTCCACTGCTTCTGTCCTATTGCCCTGCTCTTGAATATCTGAGTATTGACCTAGAAGAGTCAAACAACTATGACAACAATGTATCATTGCCGTGTAGTTTGTATTCCTTGAAGTCACTCGTGACTTTGAAACTCCAAGGCGGTACGATTCTTGTGGATGTTCCTGGAACGGTTTGTCTCCCTTCCTTGAAAACTTTGCAACTTCGATGTGTGACATACTCAAACGACGAATCTCTTCGACTGCTTCTATCGTATTGCCCTGTTCTTGAAGATCTGATGATTGACTATGACAATCTGAGAAAGTTGGTTATCATTGTCCCATCCTTGCAGCGTTTATCTTTATGTATGAATACATATTGTTCTTCTGATGGGTGTGTGATAGTTACACCTTCTTTGAAGTCTTTTGATGTTGTGGATCAAAGAAGTCCGAGCCCCTATTTGATTGAGCATATGCCAGAGCTTGAAGAGGCAAGTATCATTCTACTGGGAGATACTGAGAAAGATTCTGAAAGGCTTCTCAAATCAATCACTAATGTCAAACGTTTATCATTAAGCATGACATTAAACAGTATAAAAGGGGTAATATATATTTCCATCAGTCCACAAGTTTTCAGTCTCATTATTTCACTTAGAACATGGAATCGGATTTTCTTGAGTTTCATTTCTTTTGTTATTGCGTTCTGTCTGCAGAATGTGTATCCAGATGGTATTGTCTTCAGTCAGCTTGAAACTTTGGAGCTATATATATCCAGCCAGAATTGGTCAAAGTTACTTGTCAACTTGCTTAAAGATTCTCCGAACCTGCGAGTCCTCCATCTCGAGGTTGATCATGTAAGTGTTTCTCCGTCAACTATTTTGCGGTAAAGCTTAGTATGGTATATTGCTGCGATTTTAATCCTTCTTCATTTTTTTTTTTTTAATCTCAGTTCCAAGAAATTCGTGGTGAGTATGAACCGGTTAGCTCGAGCAATAATCAGGGATCCGTTCCTACATGTTTCTTGAATAGTCTTGAGACTTTCAAGTTTAAAGGGTACAAAAGTGTGGAACAAGAAGATAGAGACTTCTTGAGTTTTATCTTCAAACATGCTTGTTGCTTGAAATCTACTTCAGTCGTGACACATATGATGATGTTATGTTCCCCAGATTGAAACTTGAAAAATGATCTAAGACTCGTCGTATGTATTATGTGGGTTTCGTATCTGTTTTGTTGTCCAAGAACAATTAGGTGTCTTTATTTGAATGTGGAACTTAACTTGTTTCCGAACAAAACTTGTTTTATCATTCCATACGGTTAATTTATTTTATCTTCTAGTTGTTATACTCCCTCCGTTTCAATATATAAGATGTTGGGCTCTCTTTTTTGTTTCAAAATATAAGATGTTTTGTAACTTTCCATGCAAATTTTAATATAAATTTAATCATCTCTAATCATTATTTATGCAATATTCTTTATGATTAGTTGGATCTTTTTTAATTTAAATATATATGATATTTTTTAAAAGAAAAATAAACTATCTTAATATGTGTGGTTGTGCATTACCTTAAACATCCTATATATTGAAACGGAGGGAGTATGATACTAGGAAAAGTATTTTAGAAGAAAAAAAATTAAATTTAAAATTTAAAATTATGCATTATAAGATCATTTGAATATAATAGAATGGTTTGAATACATAAACATTATACATAAACTGTTACTGAAGACACAAATATCAAAATGAAAACTTATAAAAAAATATTATCTAGAATTATCACAACTTTGCAAAAAAATATTGTTTAAAGTATTATAAGATATTTTTTGAAAAATTATGGTAAAGAGCCATAATTAAAAAAAAAATCATTATGACAAAGTGATCCTAACCGAGAATATTGAATTAATGGTTTGTAATGAATAAATATAATTTTCTATTAAGTAATTATAATTAAAAATATATTTAATAATGAGTAAAACTGTATCAACAAAAAACTAAAATTAAAATACACAACTTTTTAAAACAAAATAAAGTAAATTTTAAATATTAACGAAAAGTTACGATAGATAGACGCAACTGTAATTCTATATTAATTTTTATTAAATTTCTATATTGCTACAATCATTTCTAAAATTTTAGTTAGATTATAGAATAACGTTGAATATTAGATATTAATATTCAAATTATTTAGATTCAACATAAAACATAAAATTTGTTTCAAGGAAAAATGCTTTGTTAGGTTTTTTTTTCAGCAAAAAATGAATTATATTATACAACTGATCTGATAGCCAATCAGGTGGTGAGAAACATGCTGAATAGAAAATACAAAAATTACAACCAGATTTTGCTAAACAGTGAGCAGAGTTATTACAATCCCTAGTCCTGAATTTGGATGACCAAGTCTTTATATCTTGAACTATGTTGTCTATCGATACATCAACAATTTGATAATTTAAAGCTTTGGTTAGTATCTCATTGTCGCCTTCAAACATAACATTAGTTAATCCCCTGATCCAACTTTGTTGTATTAGTGCTAGTAAACCCTTTGCTTCTGCTTGTAAAGGTGACGCTGCATAGCCTAAAGCTGATCCCCCCATCCTTGAGAAAAATCATTTTGATCTCGTAGTATCCATCCACATTTAGTTTGATTTGTGTTATGGTCAAAGGCTGCATCGTAGTTGCATTTTACGAAAGGCTCTGTAGGCTTAGTCCATGTTGTTCTTCTCTGCATATGTTCATGGTTGGCTCTGTGTTGATTTTTGTTGTGAAGATGATTCCATTCTCGTATATTTGACCGGGCGCGGAGGAGAATAGTGTTTGGTTTATCCTGTTTTCCTTCAAAAATAAATGAATTTCGACTTTTTCAAATGTGCCATAGTAACCAGAATGGGAGAAGAGACATGTTAGATGAAACACCTATAAGAACTAAAAGTTGTGATGAAAAAATATGAATAAAATATAGTGAAAAGACACAATTCTACAATGAACAAATACAACTTTTGAGTCTAAAAAAAACAAAAAAAAACATTTTTTTTACAAAAAAGTATTTTGAAAAATCGCAACTATTGCCGCATTTATTCCGATTTTTATTATTATTTTAAAACATTTTTTAAAAAAATTAACGAAAGTTACGATAAATATATGCAAATGTAAATTCTATATTAAATTGTATTAAATTTCTCCATTACTATAATCATTACTAAAATTTTAGTTAGATTATAGAATAATATTGAATATTAGATATTAATATTCAATTATTTAGATTCAACATAAAATGAAAATTTTGTTTCACCGAACTTGTTACTTATTGATGAAGAGACATATATAAAGAGAAATTAAAAGACATGACTATTAAAATAGACACACCTATTATAACGGAAAGTTGTGATGAAAAAATATAAATAAAATATAGTAAAAATACACAACTCTACAATGAGCAAATACAACCGTTTAATTTTAAAAAACAAATAAAAACAAAAGTTTTACGAAAAGGTACTACAAAAAATCGTAAGTTTTGTGTCTGCACTTGATTTATACCTAATAACTCATATAAACTGTTTTTAAATAGAAGACAGTTTTATTACCATATTGAAAAGTCAAATTCAAAAACACGCTATATAATCCATCTAACTCTTGGAAAAAAAACTCTATGTATTTTCATTAAATTTTTATATTTAAAATTAACTAAAAGTTGTAAATTAGATTCATCATTCTAAAAATATTTTGTTAAACCAAGAATTGAAGGAATTTCTTTATTTTTAAAAGAACAAATGCTAGAGAATAATTTAGAAAACTGTAAAAACCATTGGAATTGAAATTTTATATTATTTTGAGTCATGTTAGAAAAATGAAAATAGTTGATACAGACAAATATATATACATATATACTAGATAAGGGGCCGCACGATGTGCGGGTTTAAAAATTGTTGAAGAAAATCCTAAACCTTAAACAATTTTTTGAAAATATATAAATAAATTTTATCTCCTAAAGTAAATATATAAATAATTTAAGTTAGAGAATATTTGTATCTACCTTCATACATTTATTTACATTTATATATATTTAATATATTATAAAAATTATTACAATAATCTAAAGCTAAATTATATCCCACAAAAACTTTTGCCAAATACTCATCATTACAAATTTTATTATTGTCAAATTTCAAAAACGTTTCACACCTTATTCACAAAATATTTTACATGCAACAAATTCATCAAAGCAACATCTAATAAGTAACCACGTACAATTTTACTCTATATTTTACCATTAAAAATATGTTTTTACACCCAAAATTATTTTATTGTTAAAGTATACTCTTTATCACCACCTATAGAATGTCTTCTAAACAAATTAAACAAATTTTATGTTGCTTTACATTCATTTTGGCATAATTATAGTTCTTATAATTACTAAAGTTGTTTTGTGACATAATTTCTTTAACCATGAAGTTTTTTTTACTCTAAAGATATTTTGGATGAACAACTGGTGAAAATTATCTATTCGATTACAATGATTTTATGACTAACCCAATAAAAGTTGAGAAATTGAAAGAAAGTTAATATAATATAATAAAAATAAAAATTTGAAAATTATAATCAGGATGGTATATAAGTCTTAGATAATTCAGATATACAAAATAGAAACTTTATATACAATCCAAAACATGACATATGTCATAATCACGTTAAGGATCAACGACCTATTTACTCTTCAGAAGTATCCAATTGTACCAAAACAACTTAAAGCTATGACCTCGTCTCAAATATTCTCGAATCATAAATTCTCAACTTATTTTTACCCAAATCAAAAGTTCTCATATATTTCTCCATATACCTGGTTTAAACGGTTTACGAACCTAATCTGATAGAAAACCATATAAATTCGGTTTGAAACCAATTTTAAAATGGTATACCATTCCAACTTTCCAAATTTGAAACTGCTTATCAATTACTCGATCAAACACCTTATGTGCATTTTTCTTGTTCTTAACACATTCAAAACCAGATTGTGGATATTCCCGATTTCTCCACACAGTTTCAGTTGGCCATTCCCCCAAAACAGTCAATGGTTCATTGCAAAATTTAAGGCTAGGTTCCAATTCTGAATTCGATACCTTAGGTTGTTCAACATCCTCCATGTTTGTTTGATCAATCTCTCGCATCGAATCCTTTTGCAAAAACACCTCAGATGGAGAACAATGCTTCACCGGAGAAAATCGAGCCAACAATCTCTGCTTAAAAACACTCCAATCCATGATTTTCTCTTTATTCATCTCTCGCATAAACCATGTCAATGCAACTCCATCTAAAAACAAGAAGACTAGATCAAGCTTCGCATCATCTGAGAAACAACCACGATTGAAAAGCCTCTCCACTTTTGGGATCCACAACGACGGATCTGTTCCGGTGAACATAGGCGTATCCATACAACCATCATCGTCATAGATCACAGATTCCACCGTCTTCATCGCGTTGAAGCTCCGATCACAGTTTCACCGCACCAATGATAAGTTTTGTGATATCGTAACCTCTGTAACTAACTCTTTATTGATAACCCAAACACTAACACACCATAGACGAAGGCAAGCACATCACAAGCTCTTCACCTAACAAAGATCAGAGACGAGAGCACATCACTCTCGCACTAACCATCAGAGAGCACATCACTCTCTCACTAGCACATCGCTAGAACATTCAACAACAATAAGCATAATCCTCCCCACGCACACATAACTTGTATTTAAAGAGAAGAACTTCAACGGCAACACTTCTAAATGAGAAAGAGTCTCTGCCCTCCTTAGCCAAGTCAGCTCATTCAACTAATCTTCTTTAAAACCGATTGTGTTGATACACCAATCGTATCAATACTTCCCCCTTTGAAATCAAGCTTGTCCTCAAGCTTGGTAAAAGAAAGAAACTAGCAGCTTCTGAAACTCATTTGTGGTGCTGCTTGTTTGGCCACTTCTTTTATTGTGTTTCTGGTTTGTATTTGAACCTCCAAGTCTTTTTACACTTTCTCTTCTTCTGTATTTGTTGTAGATGAATTTACAGCATATTTCTTTTTGTGTTACTCACTGAAATAGTTGTTACTGCCCACAATAGATGATCCACGGCTAGTATATTCCCCTTTGAAGAGATTTCCTCAAGAACTATGCTCTCAATTCTCAGCTTGTTCTCAATTACATGTGTCAACATCTCATCAGTGTACTTGACACGTGTCATGATCATGTTAATGGTTGATTTGAAAACCTAACTTAATATAATAAGATTTTTAATATAATAAAAATATTAGTTCGAACTTCAATTCAAGCTTTTTCCTAAGACTGCCTTCACAAATCTTGTTGCAATACTCAGTGTCCAAAATTGGCTAACCATAAATACATAAAATTTATTTATTTATTTTTCTGTGCAAACAAAGACATAAAAATCAATTTGTTAGGTTATATAGTATAATTATACGACCAAATATGGATGACACATAATATATTTATTTTACGTTGAGAATCTTTGTAGTAGTGAAACTTTGATGTGGATGACACATAATATATTTATCTTAGTTGTTTTTTTTAAATATAATAAGATTACAATTATCTTATGTTTTATCTTATGCTTTGTTTTATCAAGCTTGCAATTATGTAATTTCTAATCATTAAAATTGACACGTGTCACGATCTGATGAGTTACTAACTTTGATATTTAATCGATAAAATTGACACATGTCACGATCTGGTGAGTTTTTAATCTTGATCTCTAATAGTTAAAACTAACACGTGTCACGATCTGGTGAGTTACTAACTTTGAAAACCAAGATTTATATAATAAGATATATATATATAGGTATCAAAAGATACGAATATTCGAATAAACACAACTAGAACAGTTGTAACTTTACAATAAAAACAGTTACAATAAAAAAAATTGTAACTTTTTGTAAAATATATATATTTTTTTGGAACATTATCTAAAATATAGGATGAGTAAACACAATTTTTGGTGAAATTTATTCTGATTGCTATTATAAAGTATAGGTTATTTTCGTGATACGTAATTAAGACACAAATCAATCGATTTATTAGAAGAGATCACTAAAGAAAATTGTGAATCCAATTATAAAAGCCTCTGGATGTATATTCTTATGGTCCGTATATGATAAAATAAAATAAAATAAAAGACTCTGAGTGGAGTAGAAGGTTTCTGAGAGAGAGAGAAACCAATGCAATTCGGCGACGACCGCCTGAAACAGAAGAAGAGGAGGAGGCTTTTATCATCATCATCATCATCATCATCATCATCATCATCATCATCGATCATCATCATCATCATCATCATCGATCGTTGAGCATCTTTGAAGAGAAGATGAGACTCATCGTCGTCGTCTCAAGAAGAAGGTGTCTACTACTAGTACTGGGGGGTGCTCCTTTTCTCTGTTCGCTGCTACGGTTATCGCTCGCCACGGTTGTCCTCAATTCCATCTCTGCCTCTTTTCCGGATCTCCCTGCTAAATTTGGTCAATCCCCCCCTCTTCCCTTTTTTCCCCTAAAATCCCAATTCGAATCTGCTGGTTCTTCTGGGGTTCTAAAACTATAGACTAGTTGTTTGTTTTTGATTCTTGATTTTTTTGATGTTCTTTATATAGACGGCTCCGTGACCAAAAACGGAATATGTGGAGCTCTATACGTGGCAGATCCTCTCAACGGCTGCTCACCGCTGCTCCACGCCGACGCATCCAACAACTTGACTCAACAACAGAGGACGAGGACTAGGACTAACTTCGCTTTGATTATACGAGGCGAATGTTCTTTTGAGGATAAGCTCCTCAACGCACACAAGTCAGGTTTTCGTGCTGTCATTGTCTATGACAACTTTGACAACCAAGATCTCGTCGTTAGTAAGCCTCTCCTCTCCTCTCCTCTCTCCTCCTGAGCTAGTTTTCGTGCTTTTAGTTTTCATTATTTAGTCATACTCGTAATGCATCTGTTTTTGCTCAGTGAAGGTGAACCCTCAGGACATTACAGTTGTTGCAGTCTTCGTTTCAAATGTTGCTGGTGAGGTTTTGAGCAAGTACGCCAGAGGCCGAGATGGTGAATGCTGCCTTTATCCCCCTACCAAAGGGAGCGCTTGGACTGTCCTCGCCATCTCTTTCTTCTCTCTCCTTCTCATCCTCACTTTCCTCTTGCTTGCCTTCTTTGCTCCCAGACACTGGACCCTATGGCGTCGAGGAACCCACAACCGAACCATTAGGGTAGATGCTAACCTTGTCCACTCACTCCCCTCCTTCACCTTCACTACTGATTCTTCTTCCCCACAATCCCGGGGATACTTGTCCAATTTGTCTCGAGGATTATATCTCTGGAGAAACCCTCAGACTTCTCCCCTGCCAACATGGTAACCCAACCACTCTCCTATGCTTAATCTTTGATAGGTTTCTCTTAGATCCTAAGTTTCCCTATATATATATATATTTCTGTCTAGGATTATTAACAAAGGGTACGAAATATTTCTTTTTCTGTCAATCTTAGTCAGATATATACTTGAGAAGAATACTTACTATCAAAGATTTGGCCTTTTTTAGTTTCTGTAATGAGTCAGTGGGGTAATTCATATCATCAGTTTGTTGACTTGAAGCTCTTATGCAGCTTTTCACTTGAGTTGCATCGACTCTTGGTTGACAAAATGGGGTACATCTTGCCCAGTATGCAAGCATGACATAAGCTCCGAGACTTTCTCTTCTGAGGTGATCCCGTTAGACTCAAATCTTTGCTTCCAGTTCGAAGCTCTTCGACTAGTTATCTTATCGTTTTTGTCTTGGATATAATACACTCTTTGTGTGGTTTTGTTGCAGGTACATAAACGAGAGTCTCCTAGAACGGATACAAGTACGAGTAGATTTGCATTTGCTCAATCCAGTCAAAGCCATTAAGCTTTATTATCAGCTTGTAGCAGCTGAACACACATATCGGTGCTCGGTTTTGTCATATGTGGATCGGTTCCAGGTTTGCATCGATCTGAGGGTCCAAATGATAGTGAATGGGTAAAATCATGGTGGGATAAGTATAGGTTAAGCCACTGACTGGATTAGCCATACTGGTCGATGCTGTGCACTGCTGGTTTTCCCAGATCAAAAAGATCTGAGTTGCTTTGCTTGTTCTTTGCATTTGTACATTGGTTGTACATATACATACGTACGCTAGGAGTCATTCTCGTTTCTTTTCTTTCTTTTTTTCCATATAATTGATCATTGTGTGTTTGTTGTTTCGTGATCTTTTATATCTGTGAATTTGATATCTGTTAATTAGGTAAACAGTGTGTGTGTGTGTGAATGTGATTGTACATAAATGCAAACAAATTGATAGGAAAAAGTGTTGATCTTCTCAGATTCTCTCTCCCGGTTAAGGCTAATCTTTAATGTTATGTTATATCTTGTTGATGGGATTTGCTTGTCTAAAGTTTGTAAGTATAATTTTAATATATTGTGAATCCCAAGTCTCCCTTACATGGGGGGAATGGAATCCATTGAACGTGGCTTTGATTTTGTCATGTCCGTAATAATATAAGGGAAGTGGAAAGAGAAGAACACGTCATTCTCATCTCTCTACCTAACGTCTCATCCAATACGATGACTCGTTCATGGGGTCGTTGGTTGCGCAATTCCATCACCATTAACTTTGTTTCCATCCACAAAACGCTTTCTCGTTTTTCTCTTTTACTAATTTCAGCCAACATTTCTTTCACTTGCGTAAGGAAACAAATTTCTACTGGTTCCTTAAATGAGATAGTATACCATTATTTTTGTTTTTATATTGGCCATGCATGACATGTGTATAGTTTTAAATAAAAAGAATATTATCTGTCATTGTTTGCAGGTTATTTATTGTTCTCTGTTGCTCTTCCTGAAGCTTCATCCTTTCCTTTGTCTGACAAGAAGGTAGAGAGAAGATGTCTCAATCAATATCCAGCCCAAAGGCAGAACAAGTTGTTAGTGTTGATGTGAGCCAAGCCAAGGCTCTCCTCCAGTCTGGGCATCAGTATCTTGATGTTAGGTGAGCTCCTCCTCTATTTTTATCATCATACTGTCACTATGATGCCTGTAGCACCAGTTGGAGTTGCTAATTCCTTTCCTTGGACGTGCAGGACTCAGGAAGAGTTCAAGAGAGGGCATTGTCAGGCAACTAAGATCGTCAACATTCCCTACATGGTCAGCACACCTCAAGGTAATCAAAATGAACCACCTTTTGAGTCTTGAGATATCAACCAGCATATACATAACAAATTTGAAACCCTTTGTGATCTCTAGGTAGAGAGAAGAATCAAGATTTCTTGGAACAAGTCTCTTCTCTTCTCAACCCAGCTGATGATATCCTTGTGGTAATTAACCCTTTACTTCCTCATCACACCCACAAGAAATTATGAATGAAATGAACATCAGAGTTTTAGAAAACGTACGAATCTCTTAAATCTGGTAAAAAAAATGATACACACACAGGGTTGTCAGAGTGGAGCCAGATCCTTAAATGCCACAACTGAACTTCTTGCTGCAGTAAGTCATGCCCTCCCCTGATTTATTAGAAGCACACTCCGAACTTCTTGTTAAAATCATTCATCCCTTCTTCATTTTAAATGTTTTATAATGAAATGAAGGGTTACAAGAAAGTGAGAAACGTGGGAGGTGGCTACTTGGCTTGGGTAAACCATAGCTTTCCGATCAACAAGGAAGAGCCATCTGCAAACTAAGATTCTTTATCAAATAATGACAGAGTGTGTGTGTGTTTGTGTGAAGTGTGTTGTAATCAATAAATTTCTACTTTAGAATTTCCCAGTTTCTTGTTTGTTGTTATCAAAACTACTTTGTGCCAAAATCAATAAAAGAAAAGCTGTTGTGTCAGAAAAAAAGGTTTGGGCTTTTTGAGTAGAGATTAGATATATAAAAAGGCTTGGGCTTCTCTGTCTTAAGCCCTTGCCTTCTCCGACTAATTTTCGAGCCCGACCGAACATTGTTCCCTCTCTCTCTCTCTCTCTCTTGCTCTCGCTCTCGCTCTCGCCATGGAAGAAGAAACGTCAAAGCTACAACAGTTTCCAGAGAGTTTCCTTAGCTTTCTAGAGGCTAATGGCCTTGATCCTTCAATCTACACTCACGCAGATTCAATTCCACGCTACGTAAGGTAACGTTAACTCGAGAGCCCCTTTTTTTTTTTTTTTTTTTGATTTGCTTTCCCCGGAACTGAAAAAACTCAAGAGGGTTCGTTCGAAGGTTGAAACCAGGGTTCGAGAATGCTGTCCAAGAGATTGAATCCCAAATTAACTGTAAACTGGACAAGGTGAAGTGGTTACCTGGTTTCTACTCTATTCCTCCACATGTTCATATAGCCAGATCCAAGGCGTATCAGCAAGGCATGGTGAGATTGCTTTCATCATCATCAAAATTCACCAATTCTTCTCTCGCGTTTTTTGCCTTAATCTCTTCTTCTTTCTTCGGGTTTCCCAGATGTACGGAATCGATGCAGCTTCCGGTGCTGCTGTTTCAGCTCTTGGTATCTCCCCTGGAGACCATGTCTTGGATCTTTGTGCTGCTCCTGGTTGGTACACCATATATCTTGATAGATCGTCGCTTCTCACTCACTTGCTTTTTCTTTCGTCAATTCGTCCTTGTGACTTCTTTAAAGGGAATGAATACTCACTCTCAGGTGCGAAACTATGTATGATGCTTGACCTACTCGGTGACAAGGGCTCTGCGACTGGTGTCGATGTTGCAAGGCATCGTCTTGCTGCCTGCAGAACGTTGCTTCAAAAATACGGGCTTGGTGAAAGGAGCAGACTTTTTCTTGCTGATGGAACCAGTTTCTCAGTGCCACCCACCGCAAATCCAACATGTAAATGCAACAAAAACAATATGTTCCTTTTAGCTTTCCTGATATGCACTAATGATGAGGTCATTTGCTATTCAGGTGATGAGCCATGTGTGGACGATCATGAAGACACATTCAAGCAGTGGACTTCCCGTCGACCTTACAAAGAAAGGAAACAAGAAGCTAAGGCGGCCAGGAAGGCTTCTTCTGTTTTGCCGCAGAATGGACAACCAGAAATTATCTTCTACGGGCAGAGTTCTGGAGTAATCGGACTAAAAAAGAAGCAGCTATATAGATCCCTCGACAAGAATGATTATGCGTATTGCGGCTATGACAAGGTTAAGTTGTGATCTGCGGATGCTGATACAGTCACTTATAAGTATCTGTATCATAACTAACTAAATAATTGAAGTGGGATTTTGCAGGTTCTTGTGGACGCAGAATGCACACATGATGGTTCAATCAAGCATATCCAGAAATTTGAGCAATGGGGTTGGACAACGTTGGAACGCCGTGTACTAGATGCCGAAAGAACCGATATAAGTTTAGCATCTCTTCAGGTAATCTTCCATGTTTGTATCTCTCCTTGTGTTTGCCTCTCTGGGGATCATCACCGGGGTCTTTTTGTTTGCAGCTGAATCTACTGAGAAATGGATTCAGACTATTGAAAGAAGCCGGCACCCTAGTGTACAGCACATGCAGGTGAAACTTCCAAACACTATAGGAAAACACACAAAACAATACGCTCTCTGTGCTCTTGCCTTTTTTTTTTTTTTTTTTCCTCTAACGTGAATTAGTGATCTAATTCGTGTAACTATTAGTTTGACGCATGCCCAAAACGAAGATGTGGTAGATCAGTTCCTTGCTGAAAATTCCTCTGCAGGTACTTGAAATTAACATGTATTGTGGTACTGTTTTCGAAAAAACTCTCAACTTTGTCGATCGTATGGGTCAGATTTTTTTGAATCTTGTTTTTCTTGTGCTTACTTATGGACTAGTGGGAAGACTAACAGAAAGGTTATGATGATGCAGAACTACAAGAGATTGAAATGGCCAAAGATTGGCCATGTAGAAGTGGTCGCACGCCTAAAACACTGCGTTTTGATCCGGCCACCTCAGCAACCAGCGGCCTTTTCGTTGCAAAAATCAGGAAATTGGCGGCACCCGAAGAAGCAGAGAAGAATGTGGTGTGATGCCTCTGTTATCGATTCTACAATCTCACTCAAAAGGATGGCTCGACTTTTAGCTTTATATGTTTGTTTGAAGAATAGGTAAGTGTAATTGCTTGGAGCTATTGGGTTTTAGGATTTGCCTAATCCCAATCCAAATTCATGTTTTGCAAAGCTGATTTTTTTGTCCATAGAACTTGGTTTCTGTAGTCCCACCACTTCTCTACTGTTCCATTTTTTCTATATACCTATCTAATTGTGAGGGCGATTTTGGCAGAGTCACTTTTACGTTTTGGTTATTTCGCCAAAAGAAGAAGAAAGCATACTTTACAAAAAGTTATCAGCTATTTTCACGGTTTGTAAAGGAAATATAAGAAGAAAAATTCACAAAACTCTGCTATATTTAGCCTGTTCGTTAAGTTGCCGCAGCAATCACATCCTGCGACTAGAAATATAAAGGTTGCCGGAGTTTAAAACAAGTCGTCGCTTCTGTTAAATCTATGAAATGAGTCGCTGCTTCCGTTAAAACAAGTCGCAGCGGCAGTGTTAAATTTTGGCCGCCGGAAGGAGACGCAGCGGCAACATAACGAACATGCTCATTGTCGCAAGAAATATAGCATGAATAACAACAACAAGAGAGAGTAGTTTGGTTGGTATTGATGCTCTCTTTTGAATGGTTTTGATGGATCAAATCTTTCAGAAAGAAGAAAGAAGCAGATTTGACAATGTTGCATATATCAGCTTTTTTATCTACATAACATAAACAACACCCTGTGAAGCTTCCTCAATAAACTTCAACATTCCACTGCTCACTCTTCTTCAATTGCTTCTTGTAGTCGAACCAATCGATCCCTGCTCCCACCCACACAGAACAGTTTATAAACAAACATGTGCAGAGAATTCTGAAAAATGTAATTGAAAAGAATTGTCATTTACCGTCTTTAGCAGCAAGTGAGACCATAATGTCATCGATACCCTTCTCCATACCCTTAAGACCACACATGTAAACAAAGGTATTGTCTTTCTTCAACAACTCCCACAGCTCTTCTGCATACTCTGCCATTCTTGTCTGAATGTACATTTTCTCTCCCTTCTCGTTCGTCTGCTCTCTGCTCACCGCAAAGTCCAGCCTGAAGTTGTCTGGGTTCTTCTCCTTCATCTTCTCAAACTCCTGTTATAAGCCAGCCCATTCATTATCCACACAAGTCAACAACATCTTTTGTACATGACAACATTGTTTAAGGTAAATAACTAGGATTTAGCTTCTGTACCTCCTTGTACAGCAGTGAGCTGCTTGTGGGTACACCCAAGAAGAGCCACGCCAAACCATTGAACTGCACATACATATACATATTCAGTTTGTAGAAATACACAACAAAGACAATTTCAATTGGTATAGTATGATTTGTGTAACAACATTGTGTGAGAGAGTTTGGTTTTGGTTTCACCTTGTAGTCCTCGTGCTCCTCGAAGAACATTTTCCACAAAAATGATCTAAAAGGAGCAATTCCAGTTCCAGTTCCAAGCTAAAGGATACAGAAAACCAACCACAAGTAATCACTACAAATGAATGTAGATTATATCATAAAAGTCTTCTCCAAGTGAGAGTGATGACGTACCATGATGATGGTGGCATTTGGGTCTTTTGGCATAAGCATTTCCTTGCCAACAGGTCCAGTGATCAAAGCTTCATCACCAGGCTTCAAGTCACCTGAGAGAAACCCAAACAACAGCAAACTCAATAAGAAGAGTTTAAACCCCCATAAACGTAAGATATCCAATCAGAACCCCATAATTGTTCTTCGTCTTACACAAGAAGTTGGAGCAGACCCCCTTAACAGTCTCCCCGCTATCATTTGTGTAAACTAATCTCTTGACACAGAGAGAAACCTGCAAAAATTCATAGCCAGATAAGAGAAGAACTCATCTGTATTGTATTGGAGTTTTCATTGGTAATGTTATAAGAAGGAAAGCTTACAGTCTTGGAGTCTCCAAAGTCACCAATGGCACTGCTGGCGATGGAGTATAACCTCAGCTTGTGGGGCTTCCCGTTCTTATCAATTCCCTCAGGAATCACTCCTATCGATTGCCCTTCTCTATACGGAATCTCACCTAAATTTCATCATTTTTTCAACCAACCTAATCAAAATCTTGCAGTTGCAGAAGATATAATGCAAATACAAAAAAAAAAAAAAAAAATCAAAATTTTTTGAAAAGCAAAAGACCCCTAATATATGAGATGGGGCAATATAAAAGCTTACCTTCGGTGGTGAAGACAATGTGCCAGGTTTCACCGGGAGCGTCATCGCCGGTGATCTTGGTGTTCAAGAGGCACCGACCAGTGTAAGGGTTCTTAGGTTTGTATTTGTTGACAACAATCCCTTCTTCCTGTTTCTTTGACTCCTTGACTACTTTCACTGGCGCCTCGGTAGCCTCTGTTGTCACCTGAGCCTTCACTGACACAACTCTGCCCCCAACTCTGTAACACAGTGTGCTCTGTATTGTAATTGCAGGATATATGCATGTCAAGATCCAGCTTTTCTTTGGTCATTACAGATCACACAAACTTGTGATTAAAAAAAAAAGATAAATGAAATGAAATGATACCTTCTTGAGGAAAATCCTTTGAGGGGATACAGAGGAGGTTTTCGTGAGTAGAGAAGATGACTTGGAGGAAGGTAAAGAGACTGCAGCGCTTATAGCAGCTGCCATGTTTGATCAGAATGGATGGCAAACGAAGAAGAAGATGTGGAGATCAAAGAAAAATATATGATAATAAGCAAAAAGATCAAAGAAAAAAAAGGTTAGCGGGAGATATATGATGAGGCTGTGATTGGATGTGTGTGGATTGTGTGAAGGGCAATGTGAGGCCAAGTGTTAGAGAGGATAAGTTATTACAGCTTTGTCCTAATTTAGCTTTCCCAATTTCATGCCCCTATCGTCCACATATCACATCTTTCTGCTTCCCCATCCTATAGTAGTTACTGGGCTAACTAACTAATTGGGCTCAAACAGTTTAATGGGCACTCTTCTACTTTGACATGTAGCAGCATCATCCCCCAAGGTTTCATTCATAGTCAGTTTAGTCAATAGAGAGAGACTGATGAAAGAAAAAGAAAAAAAAGAGAGAGACTCACAGGGAGGAGTCTATAACTTTTGTTTCCTTTATGCATCAGAGCTTTCATCCCAGATTACAGGAAACACCTTTAAAAAAGGCTCAAATAATCAATGATATCGTATGCAGATATATGAATCTGTACAGAAAGGATCAACAAGAGAAATATAGAGAGAGAGAGAGAGAAGATCAACTACAAAAAGCTCAAAGCCTTTTTGTTCTTGATTTACAAAGGGTAAGAGTGTATTAAACAACATCGTATTCTGCATTCGCTGCATCAAAAATCGAAGACAATGAATCAATTGAAATTGAAACCCCTGGATCCTCTCGACTGGTAAAGGTCCAGTCTGCTCTTAGCCTCCAGCAACAGAACTTCTAAGCTCTCCAGCTGTGTAACCCAAGACTGCTTCGATGCCCACTCCAACACTGCCAGAACCTCGTCCTTTGCCAGCTGCTCGCTGTCTGGAACATTGAGCGCTATGTAACAGAGGAGCTCTAACGCTGGAATCTGAACACCACTCTCTCCAAAGTAGGCCAACTGAACCAGATGTTTGCCCCCTCCAGCTTCTATAATGCCCCTCGAGTGATCTTTATGCAAGTAATTCTCTGTGCAGGCGAATTTCGTGAGGGCAACAGCTGCTTCCCCTGTCACTTCGGGCTCTCGTTCATCCATAAGCTTCACCAGAGGGCCGATCATCCGTGTCTCAGTTGCTCTGAATGTTCTAGCAAGGTTCCCAATGGTTCTGATGCAGGGGATAAGTAGCTCAGAATCTGCCATCTCGATGATTCTAAGCACTTGATCAACCACAGCCTTGCAGGCCGGGGAATTGGGTTTGAATGCGGAGCGTCTCAAATCAGCATCCTGCTCTGCAACGGCCGTGATCTCCATCAACGCCATAGCTGAGTTGTATCTGACCTCCTCGTTGCCCTTATCAATCAGAACAGCGAAGCAGAGGAGAGCTCTGGACTCTGTGATGCTTTTGCAGATGGTGGAATTGCCTTTGGCCAGCTTCCACAGCGCTCTGGCCGCCATTGCCTTAAGCTGACACTTGGTCGCTGCGTCTTCCAGCTCTCGAGTCTTGGATGCGCTCGAAGTTGAATTCTGGTGCTGCTGGAGACTGCAAGGTAGCTTAACACCATTACTCTGGCTCACAACCCCGTTGCTCGTAGACTTCCTCGGAGGATTTGCCCTAACCGCCATGGTGTTGACGACCACGTTGTGCATCTGATTGGGCATTTGCTTCCCCGTAGGATGCGGAATCGAGCTCTGATCGTCATCAGGACCCTTGGCCGCCGAGGGTGCGGAGTTAGGGTTTTCCTTGGCGAGAGCGACGGCGTGGTGAATGGAGGTGGCTTTGTTGTTGGTGGCAATGGCGTACTTGATGTGCTCCTGCACCGTTTCGAAGGCCAAGTGGCCGACGAGTAGCCGAATGGCGTTGTGCTGAGCGAAGACGTCTTGGCACTTGGGGTGATTGGAGACGAGCTCGGAGGTAGCCCACGCGACCATGGCCTGGACCTTCATCGGCGCTTCTTTGAGGACTTTGCCGAAGACGGAACAAGCGCCGCCGTGGATCATGTGCTCCACGCTCTCGGGATCACGGCCCAGCAGGCCCAACGCACGAGCGGCGTTCTCTTGGCCTTCGGGCTTACCTTCCTTGAGCAGCTTAAGGAGAGGGACGACGCCTCCTTCTTCGATGATAAGCTTGGTGTAGCGATCGTTATCACGGGCGAGGGAAACGAGGGAGGCGGCAGCATCGGAGCGGTCTTCGAGGGAGCCGGTGTAGAGAATGGCGATCTGCTCCCAGATGAGGCAGAGGATGGGCTCGTTGGCGGCGATAGGGGGAAGACCAAGGTAGCCAGCGTCGCCGCGGTCTTCGGCGGGAGCAGAGACGCGGAGGAGCCAGGAAACGTCGCCGAGGGAGTTCTCCAACTGAGCGGACATCTTGCGGAAGGCGGCGGCGGGGATGATGGTGAAGACGCGCTTCATGAGACCATTGGCACGGCACTTGAGGACAAGGGAGAGAGCCTTGTCGAGCATCTGCTCGGTGTCATCGATGATGCGGCGAGTGGGACGCTCGTAAAGGTCGTTGCTGGCGCGAGCAGCCTGGCGAAGAAGAGCAGCGAGCTTCTCGGTCTTGGCCTTGAGTTCGGCGCACTCCTGCTTGAAGGAACTAGCCTCATCAGCGGCTTTGACCACCTGGTCAGACAGTTGAATCGGTTTGGCTAGGATTTGCTTCACGATGTCCGCCATCGTCCAGATCTCAGATCAATGGCTAATCGAACCAGATTCAGATACCCCAAAACTGAAGAACTTTGCAATAATTAGGTCAAAGTAATATAAAAATAGGAAGGAATGATAAAATCTTCTTCTTCTTCTTCTTCTTCTCTTTTTCTCTTTGTATCAACTAAACTAGATTGACTGGATCGGCGGAAAATAATAAGAAAGACAATCCATTGGGAAGATTGGTTTTGTTTTGTTTTCTATTCGTGGACCGACGGCGACGACGACGACGAATGCAAAAATGCCCCAACAAAAAGTAAGAAACTGTCAAACGCGGCTGACGACTAGTACTACTTGCCCCGCTCCAAATTTACTAAGATACTTCTCTTTTTTATTTACTACTGACTGACTTTTCCAAGTTCTTCTTCGGAGGAGGAGGAGGAGCCCAAAGGACATTTTTACCCATATGCGTGCACATATCCCGGATTTTAGTTCATCAACATTTCTAATGTTAAACCTGGTCTAAATATTACTCATTATTTTAGTATCTTTACACGTGATGACCAAGTCAATTTTGAGCATTTTCCCTACATTCACCGAACCTGCAGATTGGTAAATATACATATATGTCACCCCTCCATACATAACTCTCTTTTTTGATATCCAAATTATACTACGATCTGATATATACCATTTCCTTATTTGATAACACCTAATCATTGTTTATTAAATATCCTTGGAGGAGGGGAGCCACTCAGATCCTGGCTGGAAAAAGTAATAGAAAAAAGGGTGTACAGTAGTATTTGGTGCTCTCCACACGATTATTTTATTGAAGAAGAAATGCAAACAGACAAAACTTATGGGAGAATCAAATTCCAGCTGGCTCTCTGGTGCCAAGTGCCAACCCGGGATTTGGCCCACTAGGAATGTCACGTGGCCGAACACAAAAGAACAGCTCCTAGCTCTCTTTCTCTCTTTCTCTCTTTCTCTCACCCAATGCTACAAATCTACTCACTCGCACTGTCTCTTTTGTTTCGTTGCTTTATAGAAGAACCAACGTACTTATATAACAACACTACAACGCCAAAAAGAAGTCCCACTTATCTTACAACCACCATTACATATAAGATTGGACAAATTACTTTGTCCCCTTACTCCTCTTCTTCTAGTATACACATTTTTGCACTACCGAGGATTCCTGTGGCCTGAAGGGCTTGATATTCTCTGTGAACTTATGCTTGCTGTTCTTAGAAGTCTCCTAAACTCATGCAGGCTTATTTTCCCATCTCTATCAATGTCTGCTTCATCCAGCAGTGGATCTATTGACCCTCTTAACCCCGTGTGCTGTCATTATTCACCAGACAAAATGTTATTTTCATTTTTCCATCTTTTCTAACTCTACCAAAGAGAGAATATGAGGTCAGGTAAGCTTACCATTCGAAGCTCCTCAGGCGTTATGTAACCGTCTTTGTCAATGTCGAATTTCTCAAAAGCTGCTCTTGATCTTTGCTGCCATTTCTCTGAATCATGTTCTTCCAGTTGATGGACATGTAGAGCCGCTGCTACAAACTCTGTGAAGTCCACTAACCCATCTGTGTTGCTATCAATCTGTGACCAGCATATATAGATACAACGCCTCAGACTATGAAACTGTGTGTCTCTCTCTCTGGTATTATTCCCAGAGATGCAATTGCAATGTACTAAATGAAAACTGTAACTACCGCTTGAAGGATCTCAGCAACTCGCGAATCCTTCAGTTTCCATGGAAGATCTTTGGCAAGTGCCTGTAGAAAGAAAAAAAAAAGGACAAAACATTATTTACCTTATTACTACATGCTTATATCCAATTAGTATTGTTCTTAAAAAAAATCACACCTGTCTCATCTCCTCAAGACTTATGACACCATTTCTATCTACATCAATCGCATCAAATTGATCTCTGAGGTCAGAAATCTCTGCCTCGTCAAGAGTGCTAGCCAGAGCCTGCCAGAAGAAGGAGATTCAAAACATTAGAAACATGTCCTGACCTCTTTTTTTATTCTTTCTTCATCCAACAACTTCCACAGTTAGCTTACTCTTAACGCAAATTGCTTTAGACGGCTGTATCTAACAAACTGGCGTAAGTTGTTCAGAACTGAAATGTCAACAGGGATATCAGTGGCATTGCCCCCTTCTCTAACCCATGCATGTGCTACAGAGGCAAGAGAAAACAGAAAGAAAAAAAAAAACATTAGTCTAAGATTCAGGTGCCAATGATGAAATCACCAACTAGTATCTAGAAAACAAGAACCGCATACATAGGGCTTGTGCAGCAGTTAGCCGTGCTCGTGGGTCTTTCACAAGTAACTTTTTAATAAAATCTTTCGCGCTGTCGCTTATAGTTGACCATGGTTTGCGACGGAAGTCAGGTTTGTTTCTTAAAACCTATTAGACGTAGTCAAAGATTAGTAAGAAGTCAGAAAGGTATAAGAGAGAGAAGGTGTATGTATACATAGAAATTTTTACTGAAAGAAGTTATAAACTACACCTCCTTAAATATACCGTCTTCTGTCCTATCCCAAAAAGGGCGCCTCCCACAAAGTAATATATACGTAATAACACCAATGCTCCAGACATCTGATTCAGGGCCTGATCTGCGCTTGAGTACTTCGGGAGCAACATAATAGGCGCTACCAACAATGTCATGGAACTTTTTCCCTGAGAAAGAGTGGGCTGTTTAATCACACAAATCAAGGGTCGACCATTTATTTAGCTTGTGTGGATATTTGGTAGCTTCTAGTTAGTTACCAGGTTTAATGAAATCCGATAAGCCAAAATCAGTGGCCTTAAGAGGCGAATCTAGTTTAGCTGATTTGAACAAAAAATTCTGCAAAGAAGTGGGAGAGAAGGGAAGATTATTATTAAAAAGAAAAAAAAAAAAAAAAAGACAAGGATGGATCAGATGAGCTGTTCCTTCCTAGGAGTTAATATTATATAATACAAAGTGAGTGAAGGTACCTCTGGTTTCATATCTCTATGTACAAGACCGTGAAGATGACATTGTCCAGCGACTTTGAGCATCTGCCTAACGACGACAGCTGCATCTTTCTCAGAGTATCGACTATCTTTCCTGAAAAGAGCATCAAATAATGTGACTGGTGGGTAAGTTATATAGAGAGGATACTAACTGGGAATAAAAGAGAGGAATGAGAAAGAGATGCTAACTTGGATAAGATCCTATCGAGCAATTCGCCTCCCTCGCACAACCTAAGTTAAGTTATAAAAAAAAAAAAAAAAAAAAAAAGGAAAGATTCAAAGCAATGAGAATGCCAGGACATGAATGGAGGACCATAGACTAGATGAAAAAGAAGAAGAAGAAGACTGACTCCATAGCAATGTAGACGTAGTCATCATCCTCAAAGGCATTGTAAAACTGAACAACATTCTCGTGGCCAGAAAGAGCTTTGAGTATCTGAACCTCTCGCTTGACGTCTTCAACGGCAATAGGAAGAACCATCTGTGAGCATTAACAAAAAAAAAAATGATGATGAGTGAAGTCAAAAAAAAAAAAAAAAAAAAAAAAGCAGAGCAAGATGAAGTAAAAGTGTAGAAGAATGTTTACAAACAAGATGTGTAACAACAGAGAAAGAGTATTAACAAGTAAAAATACACACACAATCGAGAAGCCTTTGTAATGGAATCGCGGCATCTACAGTTCAATCCAGTTTAATAATACATTCCGGAATGAATTAGACAGAAAATTGAAAAAAGAAGAATCTACAGATGTGTTTTTAAAAAAAGAAGAATATATGTGAATGAATCTACTGAGAAATTGAATAAAAGGAATCGGGGATTAAAAGAGAGGGAGGACGACTGAGAAACCCCTAACCCCAAGGGGGGGGGGGGGGGGGGGGGGGGGGGGGGGGGAAAGGGAATCTGAACCAAAACAAACAAATAAGAAAAGGCCTTTTGTACTTTGTAGAGGCGCTTAGTTGGTGATTTATAATACCTTACTCTTATCGAGTCTCTTGACGGCGAGGCGATCTCCATTGGACTTGTCGATGGCAACGTAGGTGTATCCGAATTGACCATGGCCGAGGAGCTTGCCGATGGTGTAGAGGTCGTGGAAATCTTTGGCGTAACCAAAATCGGCACGCTTGCCGCAGGGGATGGACCCGCTTCTGCGCTTGGGATCCATATTGATCTTGGGAGGAGCAGCAGACGACTTATTATTATTATTGTTGCGACGGTGGTTGTTATGATTGGTGGTGGTCTGACTACTTCTTCTGCTGCTGCTGCTGCTAGCACCAGTGACTCTAATGGCGGAGAAACACACACCCATGGCGTCCTGCCTCTCTTACAAAATTAAATTAAGAAAGCCGGGGGAGATAGTAGATATGAGAAGAGAAGAAAGAGATTTGGGAACAAAGAAATAAATAATAATAATAATAAAGAGGATTAATAATAGAAAGAAATCGAGAAGAAGAAGAAGAGAGGAAGGAGGAGGAGGGTTGAGTTGGTCAAACCCCAAAGAGCGAGTGAAGAAGCCAGCAGCTGCTCTTAGGAAATACCCTTCTCACTTTCCCCCTTTCTTTCCTTTTTCCTTTTCCTTTTTTTTTTTTTTTTTTTTCATCTGCTTACTACTCTACCAGTTGTATGCACACTTTACACAGTACAATAAAATAGTAGTAAAAATGACACAGCACACTTTTTTTTACATTAGCAGCAACCAACCAGAACAAATACTACTATTATAATTATAGTACCTAAATATATAAATAAGTAGTAATCTCTGTGATATTTATAAAAAAATAATTGTCACTTGTCTCTCTCTAATTTAAACGACGACAAAATAATTAAAAACGTAATGGTGGGTGTGAAAGCGAGAAGACCTTCCTCCTCCCCCAGCCAGCATGTGGGATCTCTACACCATCATCCCATCCCCTCTCTCTCTCGATTCAGTTTTTTTATTTAATTGACAGGAAACGTAATTATGTTTTTTTTACATGCTATTTTATTACTACTAGGTCTCTTTTTTACTCATACTACTAGTACTTATGAATAAATTGTTTACGGGAAAACCAAAGTGTGTAATTATGACGGGAGCCACTTTGCTTGGCAGTATGAATCTCCACTTTGCTTTTTTCTTTTTCTCTTTTTTGCTTATTTTTATACTTGTCCAGATAGAAAAACGTGTGCCTTGTTAGCCTAAACTAATACATTACGCACATATTTAGTGTTGTTTTTGACAAAAACATACTATTATTATGCGACTGGGGAAGGGGGCACCCTCTCGCCAATTCTGATTACTAGTGATCCCAAAACCCGGGCTTCCAATACGCTTAATTATGGCCCAATCCATTACTTTTTACTCAAATTGGAATTTCAATACAAAATCTCGCTTGTATCAGTTTTGTGTTGTTTCAGGCACGGCATGTATTTTCATGACGGTCTTAATTAGCGTGTTATTATTACACACTAACCATGACTAGCTAGAACTGGCGATACGTAGCATTTGTGTAGGATAAATACATACTAGTATACAAAAGTAGTTATACATACATGGTATACAAACGAAATCAAGTATTACTACCTAACCTACCGGCTTCCCATAGTTATCCATTTATCTCTCATGGTGTATATCCCATCGCTCACTTTTTCTAATATATTCAACGAGACAAGTGATCACCATGTCTCTGGCCACCAATCTCTTATCACCAAGTAAGTCGCATTATTTCTTTTCTCCCCTCGCTTCTTCTGGCATGTATTTCTGGGGTTTCTCTATTGCATAGGCATCATAATTAATTTTGTCCATCAGAGACTATTAATTGATTCTTCTTTATTTCCATGCATTCTCCTTTTCTTAATTATGTTAAAGCATATACTACTGTAGTCTTCATCATGGACCTTAATTATAGTAAATGTAATTAAATACGTAACTAGACTTGAGTTGGTCTTCCTCGTCGCCCCTGCCATTGCCTTCCGTGACGCCACTTCACGTCGACGCTTTTACTTTTCCTCCCGCTGTTGAGTCGCCCGCTTCCCACAAAAAGCTTTTCCTCGGTTGTGCAGGTTAGCTAGCATCAATCAGTCAATGTACTGGCAGCCTGTCTGTTTACGCACGCCTAGTTACTTAATTAATTACATATATACATGCATGTGGCTTAATTAATTGCGCACGCAGGGCAGGGATACGATGGTTTGATATTGAAGGCAAGTTCGTGATCGTCACAGTCATCGGAGTCTACCTTGAAGCTATGGCAGGTCCGTCAGTCTCCGTTAAGTGGAAAGGCAAGGATGCCAAGACGTTAACGGAATCCGTGCCTTTCTTCCGTCAACTCGTCACAGGTTTACTTTTTTTTTTTTATTACGTGCCAAATTAATTAATTAATTAATTCATACACTTTTGTCCCTCGTTCACACTTCACACGATTTGTGTAGTTGTATGTTCAAGTCAAACACGTTATAGATTACTTCTTTTTCTAAAAAATTACTTTTTATTCCTTGTGGGGAAAATTAAAGGTGAGTTTGAGAAATTCGTAAGGGTGACGATGAAAGTGAAGTTAACGGGGATACAATACTCGGAGAAAGTAGTAGAATACTGTGAGGAGATCTTGAAAGCGTCAGGAAAGTACACAAGATCTGAAGCCAAAGCCATCCACAAATTCTTGTTGATCTTCAAAGACCAAGATTTCCCTCCAGGCTCTTCAGTCCTCTTCGCTCTCTGCTCAAAAGGCTCCCTCACAGTGAGTGAGCTTGTTTTCTGTTTTCGAGTTTTTGATAATTAACGGAGTAATGAGGGTTTCGTAACTTGTGACTATATAATCTAATCAGATTGCATTTTCTAAAGACGAGAGAGTCCCGAGAAATGGAAAAGCCGTGATCAAGAATAAGTTATTGGGTGAGGCAGTTCTTGAGTCTATGATTGGGAAGAATGGTGTGTCCCCTGCAACCAGGAAGAGCCTCGCTGAGAGATTGTCTAAGCTGATGAGCAACAACGCTCGATGAAACTATCAAAGTTCCTACTCAGGATTAAAAATTATCAAGAAAATAAAGACACCGAATCGAGGATGTTCTGCGTTTTAATATGATAACTAATCTAAAATGTAAAGATTGATGTGAACTTAATAATATGACCATCTTAATTATCTTCTATAACGAAGTGATTCTCATTGTCGAGCTATGTAACGAGAGCTTGTAACCCTAGTGGGGACGATTAAGATGGTGGAACACTGGTTCTGTTCACGAGTCGGGTCTGGTCTTGGCATGTTTCTGAACTGCCCAGTCCAAGCTGTGAGTAGTCTGTGTGGGTCGAGCGAAGGCCTTGCTCACTTGGTCTCTAAAGGTGGAGGGTAATGCGTGAGGCTGGTTTCACAGAGCAGCAATCACTTCCCGCTTACAGCAGTGGACGGATTACGGTACGGCGCTACCCAGATCCACTATGGCTCGCTCGATCTCTCAGCTGAACCACTATTTAAAAAAAAAACAAAAAAAACGAAAGTAAAGTATATTTTAATATATAGACATTATAAATATTTATAAAGAAAAAGCTAAATTCATCTTTAGAATTAAATGTATATTTTAAAATATAATTTGATTAGCTTGAAGTATATTTATTTTTATAGTAACTTTAATTTTTTTATTTAAAACAAAAGTCAGTTTTTTATTCAGAATAAAAAATTATGCAAACTAAAGTATATTTTAATAAATAGACATTATAAATATTTATAAATAAATAGCTGAATTCATCTTTCATTTAAAGAGAGAACTAAATGTATATTTAAAAATATAATTTGATTAGTTTGAAGTTCCTGTCATAAATTTATTTTTATAGTAATTTTGATTTTTAAAAAATTTAAAACAAAAATCTGTTTTTTATTCAGAATTAAAAATATTATGAATTTTGTCACATATTTTATTAACTTACATATTCTATCAAATATTTTGTAACTCTCATATTTATAATCATATCGAGACTCAAATATTTAAAATGAAGGTTATCAAAAAATTTAACCACATATAAAAATAAAAATTATACTTATATATGTTCTGCAAGCATATGGTTTATACCTGTATACTTTTTTGCAAGCATGTGGTTCATTCGTGTATACTTTCTGCAAGCATGTGGTTCATCCCACATCCTAATGCTGATATATTCTTGCGCTTTGAAAAAAATCAATTTTATTTAAACTGAAATTATAATAAATAATACCAACATAATATTTATATTTTTCAATCACCAATCCCATCTAAATGGTCCGAGAAAATAATGTGAAGTCAAATGAAATAAATAATTTATTTAGTCTTTTCAATTCCTAGATGAAAATAACTAAATGATGGTCATCATACATACCTAATCATCTTCTTGAAAGCTTAATTTCAAAGTATCAGTCTTTAACACTACTTTTGAAATAATTGACTCAATTTTTAAAATTATGTAATTTTCGCATGAAAATATGACTGATCAGTCTGAAAAGTAAAATTTATTGGGTCAAGTGTTTAGGAGATCTCAGTAAAAAAGATATTATAGTGTGTTGGAACATAAAAAGCACAACATCCTAAATAATGAATGAACGAATAAAAAATATAACTTTAAGTAGCGAAAACATTATAATGTAACAGTTATACATATCTTTTTAATATATTTTACTCATATTTTATCATGTTAATTTCAATCGGTCACCACATAGTGAAGAATATTTACAAGTTTGAATTATTTAATATTGGAGCTTAAAGGAAAAAAAGAAAAAATTGTTAATAGTGTAAAGGGCAGATTGATGGATGAACGGTGGGCTAAATGAAGGGACGCAAAAGGCCCATTAAGAGAAAAACGTATCCGATTTCTGTAAACAAGGAAATAATAACACAACGGCTAGTTTTTCAGAAACGGCTCCTTCCATCTCTGACTGTACCCAACGGCTACTTTCTTTCAAATAACGCTCCAACGTTTGTTTCTCTAATCCATCATCATATATTTATATCTAATCAATCATATAGTTAAATACTAAACCCACAATTACAATCTCTTGCTCTTCTCTCAGATATAGCGTTTTCTTTCTCAGCCCAGATCCTCAGTAATTTTACTCTTTTTCTTTTTCTTCTCGGATTCAAGTAATGGAGACACCATCATCCACAAGAAGAGTCACGAGGTCTCAGACCCGCTCTGCCACCAATCATCTCTTGTCCTCCTCACGTAAGTCTCTCATATTCTTCTTCTTCTGCTTGTTTCTCTAGAGGTTTTTCCAATTTCTTTTTCGAATTAATTAAGGATTATAAAGGTTTCTTGGTCGAGATTCTTGATTCTAGGGTTTCTTGGTATTTATTGTTTATGGATCTGATCCTTTCTTTTATTATGTCCTCCAGAGAAACCAGAGGATTCGGACAAATGTCAATCCAAGTCTGTACGAGCAAAACCACAACAAGACCGGTCAGCTTTGTTCGACATAACCAACGACTCACCGATCGTAGGTCTGGCGATGCAGACACCATCTTCAGGTGTGGTTGGGAAGAGGAATATGAGCAGAATCAAGAGGACCCCTGGATCTGGCGAGGCTCTCTTGAGAGGCCAAGTCAAGACCCTCTTGCAGAAGGTCGAAGAAGAAGCAGTTCTCACCAAGATTTCGATGGAGTCTCGTCCTTTCATCCATCTCGTTACTTCTCCCATGGGACTTCTCGCTCCGACTCCGGCCAACACCCCACAAGTTCTCAATTTCTCTGTTGACAACGAAGCGCAGGTTTTGATCACGTCTCCGGTTGTTGCAGGCCGGCAATTCAGAGCACCCTCTCAGTCTCAGGTTATATATATATAAAAACATATGAAATCTCTCTGTTTTGATAACTTTGGTGTGGGGAGGTTTTTGTAACATTGGTGTGTACTTTGCAGGTGGTGGTGGAAAGCAACATGTTTGATGAGAAAGAAGAGAGCTTGGAGTTAGAGAGGAGCTCCTCCAGCATAACGCGGTCATTGCTGCTCGACTTTAGTGATAAATCAGAAGTGTGGGAGAGCTCAGACTGCTCCTCCTCTGTGTTGACAAAAAGTCCTGAGGATGATAACTCATCGGCGTGGTCGATGCAAGTCAATGCAAGTACCAAAGACGAAGAAGAGGTTGATGAAGAGGAACAAGCGTATTCTTACTACGAAGCAGAGGAGGAGGAGATTGTGGATGTGTTGTGTGAGGGAATGAGAAAGATGAGCGTAGTAGCCAAAGGGAAACACACTCGATTCGTGTACGGCAGTGAAGATGAAGAGGAGGAGGACGAGATTGTGGAAGCCAAAGAGCAATCCTCCTCCCCTGGAGTGTTGCGTTTGAAAGGCTTTCCTACACCAACAGGGAAACATGTCAGATTCGCCGGTGATGGAATATGAGAATGAGAGAGCCTCCTCCGAGTCCGAACCTTTTCGTTTTTTTCTTTTTCTTTTTTGGAGTCGTAATGTCGTATGAGACAAATTATCCTCAACTGTCTCTCGACGACTTTCATATGACTCATCTTGTTGCTTCATATAATATGATTGATTCCCTGTTTCTGATTCTTGTTATTTTTCAATAACTCCCAAACTTTAATCGGAATATTATGACTACTCTTTTCGTTTTTAATTACTTCTCTTGCTTTGTTGTGCAATTTGATCAAACTGTTGATCTGTTTCAAAAAAACTGAGTATAGGAGAAACAGTAAAGAAGAAGAAAGATAAAAACTGTTCTCTCTTTTACTCAAAACACAACTTTCTTGTTATTATTGACACAACCCAAACAATAAGAGTTATATGTAACTCCATTATAACATCTGCATAGTTAATTCAGTAGTATTCTAGTTTTTTTATTGGTTCGTGAGTCATGACTTCGATTGCAAATATATAAGATAAATTATTTGGTTCTTCTTCTCTCTTATCAATAATAAACCAATGTACTTGGTCAATTACGAATCATCACTACTAAGTTAATATATACTCCATGAGTATATTTTTTTTTTAAGTATCGGATATACACATGAGCTGTCCTTTTCGTTTTCGACATAGACCCAATACGAATTAACAAATCCATCGTCTCTTTATTATTAAACCATCCAAATTTGTCTATATCTAGGATGATCATATCAATTATATATCTCTTTTTAGTTTTTGTATTGGCCGGTGAGTCGGCTTCAATGTTTTAACAAGGCAATGATATGTATAAATAAGCTTGTGTATATACAATTCAATATAGTATTATGTTGTGATTTATATTGGTAAAAATTTCCGCATGTGACCATGTGAAAATCATCAGACGTCAATAAAGACAATGACCCGCATGCACTCTCTATTTATTGTGCAGCAAAGCCTTGAGACAACTCTTTCAACTCTGCCCCATCTTGTAGATCCATTCGTAGACACAATACTGCCCCTGCCCATTCGATGCAAGTATGTTGTACTAGTAGACTAGTAGTATATGTTTCTGTGACTTACAAAAAGTCGATTAAATTCATCTTTGACAAACGAGAGCCACATACCTAACAAAAGAAATGCTTTAAATGCCTATTTGCATGCGAATGAGAGATATGGTCTTGAAATGTCCCGACCATGTTATAAACACACAACATTAAATGTACCATTCACCAAAATATAAAACTTGGCCGGCCTTAAAAGGATTTTTCTTTTTTTTTTTGTTAAATATATAAAGTCGTACTGTGTTTGATATTGGAACTTGGAAGTGTCCATAACAAAAGACAAAAACCACCAATAAGATAAATAAAACTGCGCCTCTTTTTCTCGATCATTCAGATTCTCGTTTATAAATAAAACCCCACATGCGACAGCTGAAGAGGACACACACTTAACTTAATCATATCAAAGCTTGTAGATGATGAAGACCAAGAACTCCGGCGCCGGATGTGTCCCCCGTGTAAAAACCAACTCGAGAACCACCAGTGATCGGGAGATTAGTGTTACCCCTTTGACTCTTCTCTACCGGTTTCGCGAAGCAGTTCTCGGCCTCATCATGATATCTGCCGTCTCGAAGTCCACATCTGGCCGCCGTAACAAAAAGCCGCCGACCAAAAAGTACTATAACCCCACCGATACATATCACAGCGAAGCCGTGGCCGACTGTATTGAGTTTATCAGAACCAAGAAGGCTATCCACGAGGAAAACGCCCGCTAACATTGTCGTTACTTGTGTCCTTATTGTGTCGTCTGTTATGCTTAAATTAGTAAATCATAAAACAGGTTGAATAAAAAAAAAAGTTACCGTAATTGGTACTACTTGTATGTTGTGTATATGCGCCTTGCTTGATATTTTTGGGTTTGGGATTAAACGATTAAGTATTAGTAATTTAGTATTGATTCATTGTAAATTAGAATTTCTAGTACTCTCGGAAATTTACAGCTAAAGTTAAGAAAAAAGAAATCAATGTTTTTGTTACCGTATAAGAAAGAAGACTTTAATTAACAATACATAAAGTAACTCAAAATTTCGTATACAGTATTGTGTTTTGTAAAAGTATCTCTTCATGAGTTATATCAGATTGTGATTTACTCGGGTGGATTATGTTACATTGTTACTCTAATCAAAAACTGTATAATATAAAATACTAAACTAATCTAAAAGTTGCATAGAAACTTTGAAAACATCTTTATATTTTGAAACGGGAGGATGTGTAGAATATTACACAAGTTTGGATAAAAAAATCGAGTATGGATTTGTAACCGGCCTAATTGCGGCGATCGACACTTAGATCACATAATTGGGCCTCTATATGTAAAGAATTGAGAGAGCCCATAGTTAAAAAGTTTGGCCCAAATAGAAGATCAGTATCTCAGTTAAGGCGGTGGAAGACGTCGATCAAGTCGAAGCCCTTTGTTAGGGCTTTCTATCTACAGATCACCGGCGGTATTGGTGGTCATCGTCGTGTCGGAGCAATGGTTGGTGAGTGCAGTTGGTGTCATGAGATATCTTACTTTTTCGGTGGTTTAGCAAGTAATTGATTGTGAATGGTGGAAATTTTTATTGGCAGAGAGAGAGGAGCGAGTTTCACTGGAACTCAGCGAAGAACTTATACAGAGCATGGAACCTGGCGCCGTTTTCAGAGACTATGTAATTTCTCTCTTTGCCCCTTCTTTGTGTATTTCTCTAGCTGACATTTAAAAGGGTTTTAAATTAAAGGACAGAGCTTTTTTTTTTTTTTTTTATGTTTCAAGAATTGCAGGATCAGCTCCATTGACTTTCACAAAACTTCTACTTATATGGTGACTGCTAGCGACGATGACTCAATTCGTCTCTATGATGTTGCAACCGCTTCGTGAGCTTTCCTTCTCCTATACTCTCTTTGCCTTGGACCTTTTTCTCTTGGCAATTACTCAATTCAGTGTTTCTTCTTCTTCTTCTTCTTCTTGTTTCAGATGTCTCAAGACAATTAATAGCAAAAAGTACGGTGTTGATCTTGTTTGCTTCACTTCCCATCCCACCACTGTCATCTACTCTTCCAGAAACGGATGGGACGGTGAGCTCAATTTCATGTGCATTGCTTTTCATCATTCTTTCATTTACTTTTTTTAACTAACTTTGATATCTTTCTTGTTAAGACTCTCTGAGGCTTCTCTCTTTGCACGATAACAAGTACTTGCGTTACTTCAAAGGACATCATGACAGGTTTATTTCTTTTTCTGTTTCTTCTTCTGGTTCAACCTTTTTCATTTCATTACCGGATGGTGTTTAAATTGTTCCATATATTTTCTACCGCAGAGTTGTTTCGCTTAGCTTGTGCTCTGGTGGTGAGTGCTTTATCTCCGGTTCTCTTGATCGAACTGTTTTGCTTTGGGATCAAAGGGTCGAGAAATGCCAGGTACATTACCTTTTATTTTCTTAGCCTAGGTATGTCTTATGTCAGTCACCACCATATATATAACTCTGATCATTTGGTTTAAACATAGGGTCTCTTACGAGTCCAAGGAAGGCCTGCTGCAGCATATGATGATCAAGGGTTAGTTTTTGCAATTGCCTTTGGTGGATACATAAGAATGTTTGATACCCGTATGTACGAAAAGGTTTGTTATTGACTAATGCTTACCAATGATCCTTCTGTTCTTTAGCAGCCTGATGGGCCACTTATATTCACTTTCCTTGTTAGAAATTTTCTTTCTTGCATAGGGTCCTTTTGAAATATTTTCCGTTGGTGGTGATCTTTCTGAGGCAAACGTTGTGAAATTTAGTAATGATGGAAGGCTCATGCTGCTCACTACCATGGATGGTTATATTCATGTGCTTGATTCGTTTCGTGGAACACTCGTATGCCTTCAGCTTCCCTTGCTCTTCCCTATTTTCATTTCATTTTCTCACACATAACAAAAAAATACACACAAAAATTGCTGGTTATGTGACTCTTTTTTTGGGTCAATTACGTTGCAGCTATCCACATATAGTGTGAAACCAGTAGCTGAAGCATCGACATTGGATGCAACCTTCAGTCCTGAAGGGATGTTTGTTGTTTCAGGTAACCTTAGAGTTTTATCTGAGTTGGATGATGCATAATTGTGCAGAGACACTTCCTCACATGTAAAAACGACCCTTTTCGGTTTTTTTTTTTTTTGTATGGTAGGTTCAGGGGATGGTAGTACCCATGCATGGGGTGTAAGGAGTGGAAAACAGGTTGGACTAGCAAAGTAGCCGTAGTTTTGTTGTTCCAAGATGGGAAAGTTTGCTGGTATATATGTATGTGTTGATTGGATACTTGAATGTGTGTGTAGGTACATAGTTGGATGGGTATAGGCAGTGGTGATCCCCCGGTCATAAAATGGGCGCCGGGAAGTCCAATGTTTGTGACAGGCTCTTCGGAGCTTTCATTTGTAATCCCGGACTTGTCAAAATTGCCAGCTTACTCCATAAGGAAATAGGAGTGAAAGTGACGGTATACGTCGGTCTTTACCATATGTAAAGGAGTCCTCAGTTAAGGCTTTGGTTGAGACTTGAGACTGTGTTGTTGGTGAAGCCAGTAACTTATTCCTGATTATTTTTTTTTGTTTGTCTTTGTATTCTAACAAGATGCTCTTGTACCCTAATTAAAGATAGATAAATCCCCAAGGCTCTCAATGAGACTGTTTCTGTCTGATCGATCAGAGACTGAGTTAAAAATAGTGGGCCGACACAATAGTATTAGTAGTAAAAAAAGGCTCAATCAATAAAGGCCCCAACTCTTGATTACATCTAAAATAAGAATTTTGTTGCCGTCGTCGGTCAGAAACTAAACTTTGTGCCAAACTTAAAAACTAATTTTGTGTGGGTTGAGTTCTCCCGACGACACTTTGTTTCGTTCCCTCTCGGTTTGATCGATCGGCCGGTGCCTGATTGCGTTTTGATTTCCGAAATCTCCGGCCAAAGTTCAATCTAGGTCTGTCATTTTCATTTTTCCTCCTAGTTACAATTTTGTTATCTCATAAAAAGATCTCTCTCTTTTTCATTTCTGGGGTTGTGTGTTGCGATCCGATCCGATTGATCGTTGTTGAAATATTTAAGAGTCAGAAAAAATATGGTTGCTTCTTGAAGGGTTTCTGTAAAAAAAGAAAAAGTTGGTTTTTTACTATTTGGAAGTCAATTTGCCCCAATCTTGTATGTGTATGGCAGTTTCTTACCGATTTCATTCATCTTTTTTTTTGTGGGATCAATCAAGTATGGCTGCAAAGGAACTGGTTTCTACCTCAAGCTTAGAGTCTATCATCACTGAGGATCATCACCACATCTTGATCCGAGCTATGGATACTAGGAGCACCATCGAGAGATTCCCAACTGTTGAGGACTCTGCTCTGCTTTCCAAAGACGAGGAGATTGACATTCTCTGGAGCCGCGTTAACACTGCTACAGCGTTGTTGTCCTACCTTAAGTCAAAAGCAACTTCTGTGGCTGCTGCCGATTTAGCCAATCTATCTCTTGGAACTGACCAGCTCCAGTTATCCCTCGATGGCACTTTTGTCACTGAGATGCTCAACCATGTAGACACCGTTACAGGCGTCATGGAGTCTCTGGCTAGGCGTGCTATCATCGCCGAATCACAAGCCGCATTCGAGAAAGCTAAGCTTATATCAAGTCAAGAAGAGATTCAGAGAAAGGTTGGCCAAATCGACAACATGTCCACCAAACTAGAGGACATGGAAAAGTTTGCTCTTGGGACCAGTAGTATTCTCTGTGAAATGCGGCAGAGGGTTGATGACTTGGTCCAAGAGACGTCTAGACAGAAGCTTAGAGCTACCGAAAATGAGCTGGAACTCAGTCGTGTCAGGAGAGACTTTGAGTCGCTTAAATCCTATGTTACAAGTCTCATCAGCGTCAGAGAAACACTCGTCTCATCCGAGAAGCAGTTCCAAACCATCGAGAGACTTTTTGAACGGTGAGCATGTCTTCTACTACACTACTTGTTAATTTCTTGGCTTTCCATCTATCTGCCTACTCCTAGAATTAGCAACTTGTCTTTGATAGTTGATAGCCATTACAGAGCAGACTTAGCATCGTGGAATTTCTCATCATTTTTTTACTCTATCCTTAGGTGTTTGATAACGACTAGTCTCGAAAACTCCATACTTGTTTGTGTAGTAAAGAGTTATATAAATTTTCTTTCCTATTGTGATTGTGAGTTCATGGGGGTCAATGATATGATGAAACAGGCTTGTTGCAAAGACAACGCAGTTGGAAAGCGAGAAAGTACAGAAGGAAGCAGAGGTTCAAAAACTAATGGAAGAGAATGTAAGACTGACCGCTCTTGTGGACAAGAAAGAGGCACAGCTTCTCGCCATGAATGAGCAGTGCAAAATGATGGCCCTAAGCTCTATTTGATGAAGATTGCCTATTTTTTCTTTCTTCCACATGTAATATATATATAAAAAAAAACCTCATTTGATACAACTTCCATGTTTGTTGATATCCAAAAGGCAAAAAAAATAATCGTCTTGGAAGACTCTCTGTGTTAATTGTACATTCTCTGCATATAAAATTGAACTGTGGTTTATCTTGCTCCAGGGTTTAGGGTTTTAGGCTTTGATAGAAATGTCTCTATGGGAGAATTGCAAACCGGTTGGGTCTGGTCAGACCCGAGAGACCGGTAATGATTGATTGGCGGCTGCACGAGACTGTATGGGCTTTCTGTTATATTTCCGTTAATGGGGTTTTGTCTGTAATACATCATTGCTCCATTTCTTTCATCCACAGAACATGAAGAGCCGTCGTCGCCCATGTTCTCTTCATCAATCTAAAAATCCCTGACATTCATTTTTTTTGTATCTATATATATATATCTATATTTTGTGGTAGATGTAATTTCTTCACTCATCATACTCAAAATTACATGATCTTAATCTATAGAAACATGGGGAACTCACAGTTTAATTTGTCACACATATCCCAAGATTGTATAGTGGCATTAGTTTTTATATATCTTTTAAAAGATATATGGAACATACATCTTATATACATGTCTAAAATGGAATAGTGTTGCACATGGTGAGTCCCATAACGTTGAAACATCATGTTAAGACACAGTTTACTAATTCTCTCTATGAGTGTGTGGGTGCAATTAACATGTGAAATTATATTTTATAATATTCCTATATATATATATGTATGTGGTTGTGCGTATAAATATGAGTCACCACCACTATCTCTTTATCTATCGAGTCAAACGGAGAAGCAGAAACACAGAGAGCCAAGAGAAAGAGGATCTTTGCGATCGATGGGAGTAGAAAGGGGAAGTGGTAAGGCTCTGAAGCAGATGTTAAAGAGATGTTCGAGTTTGGGGAAGAAGAGCAACGTCGACGTTAACTTTAACGGCGTCCCCAAAGGTCACTTCGTGGTCTACGTTGGTCACTCCAGATCCCGGCACGTCATCCCCATCTCCTTCCTCACGCACCCCATCTTCCAGGTATAACCTGCATGGATCGATCTTCTTCTCATTATTGCGTCCATATATATGTCTTTCCTTTTGGTTTTAATGTTATGCATATCCATATGTTTGATACTTATATGAATATTCAGATGTTGCTGCAACAGTCTGAGGAAGAGTTTGGGTACTTCCAAGACAGTGGCCTAACCATCCCTTGTGATGAACACTTCTTTCAATCTCTTATTTCCTCCATTAATCCTTGACGCCCGGGACATGTATTATGGCTATATATATATGTACCTACTTGTGTATATCTTTTCGTCTTAAAATTATAATTCTCATGTATTAATTTATAGTGCATGATGTCCTTTGAGAGTTGTAGAGTTCACGTTACGTACGTACTTTTGTTTTAACCTCATTTTGTTGGATGAATTCTATAAACAAAAAGCGTTATTTCGCTTGAAGGCGAGGGAAGCTAAACTAGGACAGATCATACACCAGAACTATATCATCTCTCCATCATTGTTTGTATATTCTGATTGGACCCCCACATTTTTGTCCTTTTTTCATGTATATATATCCCTAACATAACATCAACACATTTTCGCCCTCGACACACATGGACCCTTTCTTCACCAAATAGAGAGGGTCACTGCAGGTAACGTATAGCTCTCAACACACGACCAAAATTGTCAAAGTTTTGATGATATTTATATTCTATAGTTATTATTCGAACATATGCCCTATTATATATTATTCATTTGAGCATTTGAATTTTGTAAATAGTCTACTTCACTCCCAAGTAAACGCGCATGGATATGTGTATACATGACACAATAACCTACCTTGAAAGTGGACTTTATCCATAATGGTGTCACGGATAAGCCCTAGTCGCAAAAACAACAATGTTATAAGATTTAGATATCTCATAATATGTTTAATAAAATTTGGGAGGTGGTATGTCACCACAAGGCACCACCACAAAAACACGACAATGACATATTCCCTGTCATTATTAAAATTTCAGATTAAGTTGCAAAACAATAATTTATATAAGTACACGTCTTCTGTATTGCACAAATTTCGGACACTTGGCTCCCAAAGTATGATTTGATGTCATCATGGTATTAATATTGGTATCGTATAAGCGGTGACGTAATTGATGTGGCAACGACGATCATTAATTTGTTCTTAACAAGTGATATTGATCATGACTAGCTAGAAATTATATGATTGTCTTATTAACCCCCATCCGATCATTCATATCCCGTGAAAAACAAATCTTGACATAACCGTTTCGGTTGATCGTTATGGCTTAACACTACACAACGAGTTTTGGATAAACTCTAGCTCTTTAATAAGCACAAATCATATTATTGGTGTATAAATATTGATTGAAATATAGAACAGACAAGAAATTGTGAGTTTTAGTTGAGAGGAGGGAGGTGTGGGGTTCACATGTCGGGTGTTCTTTATGTGAGCTTTTCTACTAATTGGCCCATTGTTCCCCTACTTCCTATATATAATGGGACCAGTTTATATTATCAATCACCAAATATAATGTTTGCATACAAATGATTTTGTACTACCTTTTTAAAGTCATTGTTTTGACTATAGAATAGTTCAATTCCACTATAGGTCCGACTTATATATTTAACAAAACAGAGAATAATAAGGTGGTTATGTTTAATTGTTTCTAATTTTTATTTTATTTACATATGTAAAATAATGGTAGAAAATTGAATTAAACTCTAGAGATATCAGCATTGTTCTTAGGATTATTATATTATCGTAATCCGTCTGCTAAAAGCCTAGAAGTAAACGGTTTAATCCGTCTCAAAACCCTTGGTTGAAATTTTAGAAGTGTTAACCTTGTAGATGGCCAACGGCAAAAAGAGAAGAAAAAGAAGACGGATGACTAACTTTGGGAAACTTGTCAAACAAACTTATCAGAATTTGAATGAAGCTATTTACCAATATTTCAGACATGAACCGATTGGGGTTAAGTTTGACTTGAGTGATACCCGTAGCTGTTTTACGAACCAAACTTGAGCCTCTTAGCTCTGGGAAAGTGAGGGGCAACATCAGTCCACGACCTTTTAGAGCGGTCGTGAAGATACAAGCAACTCTCGCCCAGCCTACACCCTTTGGGTCTGTTAAAGAACATGCACGGTTTCTGAATCTTATTAACCTTTACGACTTTCATGTTATCATCAACTCTACCTTTGTAATTGTTATTTTCATTTGTTGCCGGACTGACTACCCCATGTTCCCTAATGAGGCTCTTGTAGTAGTCTACATTTTTCACGGGTTCTGCAGAAGACACCTGATCATCCCGGTTTGTATTACCATTACGGTTTTGAGGAGCTGTTTCAGTTTGCGCTGATTCTGGTACCCTGTTCATGTCCCAAGTGGACGACATGTTAAGGGGTTGTTTGTTTTGTTCCGAGACTAGAGCATTATCAACTGGGCTTGGTGGTTTCAAGGGAGCAGCAGCTGTGTAAGAATCTTCGAGTCTTGGCAATGGTTTGATCCCAGAAGACAATGGATAGGAATGAACAACCAGGGTGGGTTTTATTGACAGAGCAGTGGAAATGGGCAGAGTGGGTTTGGGGAGTGGGGGATCTGTAGCACAGGATTGAACCGAAACAGGTACATTATGTAGAGGAGGTGGGTTTGAGTCCATGGCGATGTCAGTGTTTAGAGTCGTAACATGATTTGCAGTGTCAAGTGGTTTACCATTCAACAAGTTGTGGACGATAATGGGGTCACTGAGTAACTTGACAAGTAAATGAGCATCGACCTGAGAGCCCTGTTCCTTAGTTAACGAAGACAAAGCTGCAGAAGCAGCGAGACTCAACTGTGGTCCAAGTAGAGAAACAGCATTGAAATCATGAGAAGATTGTAAAGGAGGCTGAGGTTCGTCTTCAATGAAAGCGAGAGGGATACTAGGAGTAGTGCTGTCGTCGTAGTGTGCTTCTGCTACAGCGGGTGAGACGGAAGGACTAGATGAAAACAACAGAGAGAGATAAATTCAGTAGGTAAATATTATAAAACAATGATGGCACAAAAGCAAATTTAAAAGAAAGAAAGCAAACCGAGTAGGGATGACAGAGCGATGGGGATAGAAAGCTTCCAAGACTTTAGAAATCCTCAAGTTCTCAGAAAGAGTTTCGGTGCTGTCACCACCACTCCCGACAAGCAAAGCATCACTGATGATAAACTGTTAAAATTGTGGAATATATAAAGAAACAGAGTGAGTTTGATAAGAAACATAACAACAACATGTAGTTAGTGGGTTACGAGTAAATCCAAAGAGAGAAAAAGGGAGAGGATTGATATAATAATAATAATAAAAGAACCTTAGGGGGGCGTTTCCATTTGATACGAGGAATGTTGTTGTTACGCGTGGATGGAAACACAGTAGTTTCAAATCCAGGAGGAAGAAGATTGGATGATGAAACTTTAGCGGGACAATCTTCAGTTAGAAACATCTTTACCTGTTGAGAGATTTTTTTTTTTTTTTTTTTTTATTTTTAAGTTAGTTAATGGAGTAAGCAAATGAATGGTGTGTGTGTGTGTGTCGTCCTTTACTCACTCATAGCTTCTCAGAGCAGCCAGCAACTAAGACGTTTTCAATTCATAGAATAAGATACTCCATTTTAAAGAAAAAGAATAAAAGTCCCCTACCAACCAACCTAGTAACCTACATGTTTCTCACTATTTCAGGTTCATAACAAAGTTTATAAATTGAATCGTTTTACAACATTGTTGTTGTTTAGTTTGGGGATCTCTTGCTGTTGTTGATTATATGTCTAACATCATATTCATTCTCTCTAGATTCAAGTGTGTATGTCATAACTCATAACCCACATCAAAAAATTCCAAGGAAATAAAAAAAGTGGATTTCGCAAAGATAAATTTTAATTAGATTCCCCCACACCATTACCAGATAAAAAAGGTAATTTTTTTTTCTGTTCTTTTCATTAAAAAGTTGGTTGCTTTGAAATTGACTTATCATCATCATCATCATCATCATCATCAATGGTTCAATTTAAAAATAAAATAAAAATCATTTGTTGTAATGGGGAGGGGACGAATGAATGTGCTTAAAAAAAATTAATACCTGACAAAGCCTACTCTGTGATGCCCATGACACTCTTCCTGATGTTTTCTTCTTCATATTTTTCTTTTATTTCAATCTATATATATGAATAGTCTTTTTCTTCTTTTCTTTTTTTTTGGGTTAAGAGACTAGTCAAAAATCACAATAATTAACAAGAGACTCTTCTCACAAACGAAACTAAACGGTTGAGTAATCCTCCTATTTCTCGTATTATCAAACCAAACTCTCTCTTTCTTATCTCGGAAATAGTCTACAGAAGGGACGTCGCCGATACGACTTGTGTTTTGTTTTTTTTTTTTTTTTTGGAAGAGTCGAGAGAGCGATAGATATCATATATCGAAGAGTCTCTAATTAAAAACCCTAAAACGGCACAGCACACCCCCACTTCCTTTTTTCTTTAGAGACTTTACAGTTAATAATAACTAGGTGCCGGCCCACGCGACGCGTGGGTTGTGGTGTAGTGTTATTTTTCCTGATTATGTAATATATAGTTTTGAGATAAGGGAATGATGGAGTGGAGTATGAAGTTTAAATTTAAGTAATATAATTTCATATGTAGATATATTTTATAAATGTGACTATACGTTTAGCTTACTACACTATTATATAATATTATAAATGTGACTCCTCTTGTGCATATTAAGTTTAGCATTATGTGGGATGAATGAATGTTGAATTTTAGGATTAGAGTTATATTTATGTTTAATGGGGTTTTAATGCTTTTTGAAGTGAGATTATTTTTATTTAATTACTATATTTGTCTTGTGTTATTAGAAAGGTATTTGAAGAGTTATCTTCGAATTTTTTATTGACATATTGTTTTTTTGTAATTTTAAGCCCAACATGTAGACACAATATTTTGAATACAAAATATTTCTTTTGATGTGTCTTTTAAATTTTTTTTCGTTATATTATTTTATGTACTTCAGTTTGATGGATTTCATAGTAATTAGTTCAGTCACCTTGATGGAAATATTTAATTTGTAAAACATTTTATTTTTATTAATCATCTGATTTTCTTTAAATATTAAATAAGTATGTTTTCGTTCCTACAAATAGGACAACATATATTCTGGTTTAACCATGAAGTTAAGCAATGGAAATGAAACTTGTGATTGCAAGGCAAAATATTGATATTCCTTTCGCCTCTTAGGTTGTCTAGGCATATTATGCAGTCCTCTGTCTCATCAGTGGATGCTTGTGTTTGTGTCCTTGCTAAGTCATCTACCACCACTTCGTAATCCATTCTTGTAAAGGCATTTGTATTGGAATCTTCAATCCGCAGGATGACTTCAAAGGGTGGTGCTATTGTTTCCTCTGATAGGAATACTCCATCGACGAAATTGAGTGTTTGGTTGGTGATTGTATTTGCGGCCTTGTCGTGAAATGTGAGAAAATACTTAAGCAAGTCTTTGAGTCGTGAATTGGACTGGTCGTGGACTTCACGTGTGAAAAAAGGGAATGAGTAGTTGATATTGAACTGGTTTTGTAGTGGTCTGTTGATTTTGAGGCGGAGATGATTGATGGTACTTTGTATTGGGCGAAAGTGGTTTGAAAATCTGATATTTGCCATAGGATTCATTGTGTGGTTTTGTTGTTTCGGTTCTTTCTTGGTCTAGTTCTTTATATATATAATGTTCTCGGAGAGTACTCTTTATATTTTGCATTAATGGGTTTTTATTCTGTATTTTGTCATTTAGTAATAAGTTTCCGTTTTTTTTGGCTGGGGTTTTTACGTTGTGGTCATGTAGAGATATTATTGTACTATTTGAATTTTAGTTAAATTTGTATTTTAATGCTGCATGGTTTATGGAGATAACGTACATTGTTTTGTGTTTCGTATTTTCCTGTGTGTGGGCCTCAATTAGGCCTTCGTTTATATTTTTGTATACGGCACTTTATGTGTTTTTCCTGTTTGTCTGAGTTTTTATGGTCAACAAAGCCGGGACTTGTGTGTTTGGTCATTAATCAATTTTCGGGCTCTGTTGAAATAAGGTTGATGTTTTTTTCCTCCTGGGCCTATCCCGTGACGTTTTAATAGAGTTTCAAACAATAGGTACAGTACAGAATAACTTGAGCAAATGTTAAAGTTTCAATTTTATTGTAATCTGGGGAATTTGGTTTCTTAGCAAAGTACACAGAAAGTAAACGTGGTTTCAGTCCTATTCTGGAGACTTTGCAATTCCATGCCTTGTTTGCAGTTGTGATTTTGTTTGGTGGCCTGAAATGGGGTTCCGTTTCTTTTTTTGTTTACCTGTTACCACCAAAACTTCTTGATTTTAAATCGTGATGAATAACATATAATAAAGAGTATGCTAAAGTGTTGTTTGTTTTGGGGTTTTTAAAAAATTTAAAGAGAGGGATACAGCCTATTTCTTATTACGTACTTTTGCCTTTTGGTAGTGGCCAGGTCTTGTTTCGCATATGTGGCTAAATGTCTTCATGTCCTGCAATTAAAAATATATAAGTTTTGTAGAGGATGATATTTGTTCTGTCGGTAATATTGAAAAGAAGGCTTACTGTTTGTCCATGGTAGACCGTTGAAAATTTCTTTGTAGACTACATTACTGACTGTTGGTTTGGCATGAAGAGGCTTCATGTTGATGACCTTTAGCCCTTGGGCAGAGGTTACTCGTGAGAAGGCGACATACAGTTGCCCATGGCTAAAGACTGGATTCGGAAGATACAAAGCTACCTTTTTGAGGCTTTGACCTTGACTCTTGTTAATTGTCATGGCGTAGCATAAACGTATCGGGAATTGTCTTCTCCTTAGGGTGAATGGATAAATTGTGTCGGTGGGTGACAATATTATCCTTGGAATTATGACAGTCTTCCCAACATGAGTTCCGGTGAGTAGTTCTGCTTCAATGACGCGTTCTCCTAGCCTGGTGACAACCATTCTTGTTCCATTGCAGAGGCCTTCTTTTTGGTTAAGGTTCCGCAGAAGCATTACTGGTGCACCAACCTTTAAAGATAAGACATGATTCGGAAGACCAGAGAACTTAAGTGAATTCAGATACTCTGGGGGGTATATCCCATTCTCGTCCTCCATGTTGCTATCACCAATCGCAACAGAATCTGAGCTATAGTACTCTTTCACTTCACCTGGAATTTGGTCTAGCAAAAATTGATTTACCTCGTCTACAGCGTCATTTTTGGGAGTGAGAATTGCTCTTTCAGTTAAGTATTCTTGTTTGGTGTATGATGTTTGGAGATCCTCATAGCATTCAGCGACGATCGCAGCGATCGGATGTTTCGTATTGCGGAGTAACAACCTTTCGTCCATTAATATTTCTTGGCTTGTGAGGATTTCATTTTCACTTGTCTTTACTTCTTCCGCCACCCCGTCTCCCACATCCAGCAACCATTTTGCGAATTGTTTCTCGTCTGGGTTCAGCCGCATATTCTGCTTTAACTCATATACATGACACGAACTCCAAAGATAGGACCGATTAATTGCAGCCATGATGCTGTCTTGTCTACTCCCTTGTGGTATTACTGGTAAAATCTGCCTGAAATCACCACCTAGAACAACTGTTTTCCCTCCGAAGGGTCTCTCACTTGACATCAGGTCCCGCAGGGTTCGATCTAGGGCCTCAAATGCATGACGATGTGTCATTGGGGCTTCATCCCAGATGATTAATTCAGTTTGGATGATGAGTTCTGCCACAAATGTTCCTTTGTTTATGTTACACATAGTGTCGTCTAGTGCATTGAGAGGAATTTTGAAGCGTGAGTGAGCAGTTCTCCCCCCCGGTAGAAGTAATGCTGCTATGCCAGATGACGCGACGGGTAGCACTATTTTTTTCTCAGACCGTAATCTTGAAATGATAGTTTTGTAGAGAAATGTTTTACCTGTTCCTCCCGGGCCGTAAACAAAGAATAATTTCCCTTTCTTCTCGATAACAGACTCTATCACTGCATCATACACTTCCCTCTGCTCTTTGTTCAGGGTGGCGAAGAGACTGTTATGGTCAGCTAGCTCTTTGGGAACATTATACCGTTTTTCCTCCTGTAGCAGGCTATTTGTCAAAGCTTTTAGTAACTCTTTATCTGGAGTTGGCATGTCAGAGTAATCAGCAAGTGATTTATCACTTTGCAAAAGCAGCTTCTCGATTTCCAAAAGAGTATATTGTTCTAGCTCTGCATCACCCACCTGATAGCTTGGGAAATCAAATTTTCTCCGCAAGGTGTGAAGGATATCATCTGATAAATCATGCCAACAACGTTTCCAAAGTTCTGATGGGGAGCCGACCTCACAATAGATTAAGAGTGTGACAAACAGTCTCCTCAGCTGAGCAGCGGTTGCCCAGTTAGAGGCTTCACCCATGGCATCGCGCCATTCTAAGTCTGAATCTAATAAACCCGCTGCATAGCATGCATCTCTGTATGTCTTGTGAATAAAACCATTGACTGTTCGGATGTCTTCAAAACATGTTGGGCCTCTAACATAGTTTAGCCGAATTCGAAGGTAGTAAAGATCTCCAGAGCTTGGGTGGATGTTGTAAATCCTGCCTATACTATCCCTTTGTTTTCGTTTCGTCCATATTTTCAGGGATGTATTCCACACATAATACTTTGGGAACTCGATGTATGTAAGTTCCCGTGCTTCGCTGTCTGTCTTGTTGGTTTCCATCCATTCTGTGAACATAGTGCTCTCAATCAATGGCCTATCCATAACACTTTCCATATCCCCTGTTTCACTGAACATAACACTCTGCTTTCCTTCCAAATGTAATCTTAGCCGTTGGACAGAAGGTTTTCTGTAGTGTATGTCGTTTCCAAATATTCTCCACATAGCTTCACAGGCTGATAAATAGCGGCATTCTAGATAGTTATGTATCTCATCATATTTTTTCGATACTGTAGTTCCCTCGTTGTTGCTTGTTTCGCCATTCCTCTCCAGGTAAATTGTTGCCTTATCCACCCCTTTAGTTATGTACTTGAAAAGATATTTCACTGCTTTTGATTTAGCACAGACTTCGACGTTGATATGTGCTTTATATTTCTTCAGAATTGCCATGTTGTGGGGAACGACGTAACGATTGTCAAGCAAGGTGCTACCCTTCATAACTGTCTTAGTTGCATCTTCTCGTCGTCTGTAAACAACATACCCTGAGTCATTCACTGATGTAGAGGCGGTGTAGGATCTTGGATATTTTTTGGTGCACACTCCATTCTCCATACATGGTGATGCTGGGCGGTCATTTCCACATGGGCCATGCATCATGTGTTGTTGGACCAAGCTATAGCCTTCAGGATCTTCCTCTTTGTCTGGTATTTCAGCTGAAATCATGTTGTCCACTTCATCCGGTGTTAAACTTTTATATTCTCCCCCAAGCCATAGGAGAATGTGAGCATGAGGCAATCCGCGTTTTTGGAACTCAATAGTGTAGACAACTGAAATTGAAGATGGAGTTTTTGTTAGTTTTGCCTTTCAAGTGGTAAGAAATGAAAGATGTTAATTGTTACTGGAATATATACCTGCTGTCGGAGGGCTGAGTAAGTGGCCTTTATCAATATCGCTTAACAATTGCCCCAGTTTAAGTTTGAAGATTCTGCATTCTGCATCTGGCCTATCATTTGGTGTGTTGTTTCCGGACAACTCTAGAAATTCTGTAATCTCATCCCAATTAGGATTACATGTCATGGTGATGAAGAGATCTGGATTACCATAGGTTCTACAAATAGCCATGGCATCGTGATAATTTTCTGCCATATATCTTGGACCCCCTGTGAATGATGATGGGAGAATTACACGTTTACCTAGCTGTTTTGGATCTGTATCACCTTTGTCCACAGCATCACGTATGTTGTTGTAAATGTCAGCTCGTAATTTCTTCTGGTTGTTCCTTAGGAAGCTTAGGCGTTCTTGCTCAATTGCTGTATAAGCGTCGACTGCATACTGATGAAATAATCTCCCACTCTTGGTTAAAGTCATTCCTTCTGTAGGCCGTGTTTGGAACTGATATGCATAAAATTCCCGTAAACTAACAAATGACCTTTTAAGAAACTTCCCGTTGACATCCAAGTTTGGAATTTGATCATGATAACCAATCTCTCCATATAGAAACAACAACGGGTATTGCAAACTCATAAGTCGAGGATGCTTCTCATTGATTATCTGCAAACCATCTGAGTGTGGGTAAACAACAATATCTCGCTCGCATGTGGTAGCTGATAAATCACCGACAATGAGGCCGGCTATTTCTTCAGTAGTTGGTAACTCATATTGTCTGCCGTAGCGGCGTTGCCCAACCATTCGAATCGAAAATTCTGGGACACCACCATCATGTATGTCGCGAATTTTACGGAATGATTTAGCCAGGTGGTTATGTGTATCAACCATTTCAATCAGAGAAGCCATGATAAGGGGATCCAAGTCTTCAGAATTGGGTTTTCTGGTCATAGTATTTAATCGGTTTTGTACCTCATTGGCTGTGTCGAAAATATAAAGCTGCAAATAACGTGGGGGATCCCCTTCCTTTGGAAGCAATGATCCGATTTTGTGGTAGTTCCCGCCATGTATTCGAAATGAGAAAGGGCCAGAGGTATTTGAAATCGAAGTATCCACTTTCCCACCCATAGATGTGAAGGCCAACATTGAATTGTATACTCTTATGTTTCTTCTAAAGTGGTCTGAAGTTGATATCAAATGCTCAATCAAGGGGGGTGGGGCGGATATTGGGGGGAGCTTAACACGGCCACGCTGACAGCAAATGGTGTAGAACAAAGTTCCCGAATATCCATCTTTGACCGTACTTTCTCCACGCCATACTATTGCATGACATTTCGGACATTGGAGCAGTTCGAAAGGATTTTCGGCTGTTGCAGGGTAACAAACTGGGTCAGATTGAGGATATATTATATTTACATATATAGCGGATTGTAAAAAACAGTGCGGATGTGCAATTATTTACCAGCCTGATAATTTATCCTTGTTGGGAAAAACAGTTGGGCAAAATCAGATTAAACGAAGTTGTGAAATCGATTGAAAATCGTGAAACAATGTTGTGAGACTAAGTTGTGAAAACACGGGTGACTTCTGTAGAAGACAAACGAAGTGAAACCTCGTTTTCTAAAGGGGTAAAAGATATACTTTGCTTTGGATAGTAGGTGTTTTATGGGCCTTATTTTGAGTTTGGGCCTAAAGATTTTTAATTTACTCACAAGCTTGAAGAGAATGAGTAATTATAATTTTGGGCCATACATACCTTTTTTACTTTTACGTGATTTTGATGGAGGTTTCGTTTTGGTAGGGGTTCCTCCTGTTGCCTTGCCTGTACGGGTAATTTTTATTTGGCATTGTAATAGTCGTTATTTATTAGAAATAGTTTAAGGAAAACAAAGGTGTATGTGAACTTATAATAGGATACACAATTACTTGGTCTGGGTAACGGTTGAACGGGGCTTGCCGTGCTACTGGATGGTACATCTGCATGTTATTGTATTTAACTTTAGTAAGAAGTGGATCAGCAACAGGAGATTACACCATGTAAGAAACGCTAAACACTACAATGCAATATGTCAATACCTAGTGGGTTAATCTCGGAGACATTGCTGGTTGTACTATGAGATGATGGGAATAGGAGTTGACGGCGACTATTGAGACGTGGGTGCTGGTCTCCTATAGAGTCATCCAGGCGCTGTTTTTTCTGGGGGCTTGGAGTCTCCATCTTGATAATGTGGTAACTTATTACTTGGAATTGGAACTTTATTTATTTTTTTTTTTTAATCTCATATAGGAGTAGTAGTAACTTGGAGTTTTTTGAATTCCGTTTAAACGTTGGAGTAGTTAAAGCCATTTATTGGAGTTTGATTTCTAATAATATTATTAGAACGGGTTGTTTATTTTTTAAATTCAAGCATTGGTTTAGGCTGTGACCTATGGTGATATCTTAGCAGGGGTTTTTATTTTGGCAGGCGTTTTGTAACCCCTATTTATCGTAATTTAATGACCATAAAATACCAACAGCTATATGCCCACAATCATAATGAGAATACACACAATCTTTATTTGCACATAAAATATTTGGGGGGAAAAAAATACAATTACAAATATCCCTTCTTAAAAGCCTCAACGATCACCAAGAACACCCTATAAATATACACACATACATAAAAACATTAGGCAAAAAAAACCTTAAATATTACCAATATTATATTTGACGGCACGAAGAGGGAACCGAAGGTATTTCTTTCTTTCGTTGTTTTTTTTAAAATTTCTTTGTTATTGTTGTTGGATGGTTTACAAACGCCAATGAAATATATTGTAATTGTTTAGTTCTTAACTTTACGTAAATGTTGTTATATGGGTTAAATACCAAATTTTAAATGGTTTAAGTTTTTGTTTTTTTGCATTCATATAGATTTGATCTTGCAAAATGGCACAACCCAAAAGAATCCAACTACGGCTAGAAGATTTACCTATTGAGCTAATCAGTGAAATATTGGCAAAAGTAGGTGAGAGGTCACACCGCGATCTAGGCGCAGCAATTATGAGTGGCCCACTCCTTTACGGAGCGTCAAAATCACCAGAAGTCTTCCAAAAATTACACATACGGCCTATTTTGCGTTTACCACGCCGTGCCTATCAACTTTACCCAAACCTAATTGAAGTCTGCGCTAAACACGGTAATACAGAAGCATTGTATTTTCAAGGGCTGATTGAGTTTTTCCTTCAATCCAACCTAAAATCCGGGTTGGAAAAAATGAAGGAAGCAACACTGACATCAAACGGAGAAGCAACGTATGTGTATGCAATTATGTTGACAGTCAACGGTGAAGTTGAGGAAGCCGTCCAGCAGTTGAAAAAATTAGAGTGGCATAAAAAACCAAACCAGCTGCGCTTATATAGAAACCATGTCATATGGAAGATAGATGGGATCGGTGTCCAACAATTAGGAAGAATGACTGCTGCAGCAAAAACAGTTCCAATAGGGAAATATTGCATGTGCGAAACAATGGAGGCAGCTTGCACCGAATGTGTTTTCTACAAAGAAATGAATTATTTAGCTTATTTTATGTAACCATCACATAATATTCAAACATGGGATTAGGATGTAATGGGCGCCTGTTATAGATTGAATTTTGTTTCTTCCCGTTGTTTACAAATAACTAATAATGTATGTGCGAGAGGAAAGAGAGGTAGAGAAGCTATTGCCAATACTCTTGCTATTATTTAATTTAAACAAATCAGTTATGGGAAATTATAATGTTTAGAAATCTTTAATTGATTTCGTAGAGTTCGTCTCTCGTTTACATTTTTTTGTGGAGCAAACTAAGGCTACTGCATCAGGCCTTTGTCGGGAATACTTGCTTTAGGGAATGAGATCGTATGGACGTCTACTGCATGCCATGGGAATCTTGTACTCTGTATTATAGTGGTAACGGGATTTAAAATTTGATGAGTGGATATATTATAGAATTATTGGATGGGTTAAACATCATCAGAATTAGAATTTCAAATTATTAAATTATTGGATTAGTATCTCATATGGTGTATGGTAAATCATATATCTATATAGAGCTTTCCAAAACTTGGTTGATCCCTTTGCCTCATAATGAATGAAACATCTCTGTGGTTGTAAAATGCAAAATTTGATTATAAACTCTACAACACTGCATTGTTTGTTGTCTTCTAGCGCAGCGTAAGTTTGGGGGTATGGTTGAAGCTGTCATTTAGTGTTTGGCTAAATACAACGTGGTGGTGTCAAGATGAATTAGGGTGGAGTATATTTAAGGTGAGAAAAAGATTTTGTCCTTTTTTTTTTGTTGATTTTAAACCGTCAGGGTGGAGTATATTTAAACGGATTTGGTGAAATAAATGTATTGTCATTATTGTCATTATTTGATTTTATGCGTTTTGATTTTTATTTTCAAATTGAGAAGTAATTGTGTAAATTTAAGATCTTCATTATTGGTGGTCCTAAAATTATTGCTTAAAAAACGGTAGGAAGTATCTCTAAGATCTATATATCTCTTCAAGACCCCCCATTTTATAGTAAGACTTAAAAGTTTTGTGTGGAAATATGACTAATGTATCTGAGCTTAGGCTAGCTTTCCATATACCAGAGGAGAAGGAATGTTTGTTCAATGATGAAGATGGTGGTCCGAAAGAGTCAATGTTTTTGGCATTGATGAATTTGAATAGGTCGAATTCTTTGAGTAGGACACTCATGTATGCCGAGATTCCAAGTTATTTTATTTGGAATAAGAAAGAGAAAAGGTTTCAGGCAAGGAAAAGAGGTTCCCAAATAGGAAGGTTAGAGGTTGTTCCTCGACACATGGGGGAATTGTATTATTTGAGAATCCTTCTAAATATTGTTAGAGGACCTACATGTGGTGAAGATTTGCGAACTTATGAAGGTATTGTTTATGGAACATACAAAGAAGCATGTTGGGCACGGGGTATAATGGAGTAATAATCCTTTGGTTTATGTTTTCATGAATGTTTTAAATTATGTATGGGAGTTCTTTATTTTCCTTCTCTATCTAATCATATAATAAAACATGGTGTTTGGTTTTCTCCCACCTGATTTGCCATTATTTGACATAATAATATGTAAAGATGCTATAACAATCCACTTTAACCACTGTAAATCAATACTTTATAACTTATTAAATCCAATAAATAACTTTGTTTTAAAATGATGATAGCTCATTCGAATCCAATAATTAATATTGGCATTAACTTTCTTTACAGTATATATTCTATTTGTATAAGTGAAATAGAAATATTAAATCGAATACAATAATTAATACTGACATTTCTATTTTTTGTTAAAAATATATTCAATCTTAAAATATATATATATTCAATCTGTATAAGTAAAATACAAATATTTATAAATTTAAGTGAAGAAGGTTTGCTACATATTTCAAATACCAAACGTCCAATTGGGGATTTGGTTTGTTTTTTGTGTTGGGCAATTTTGTGGCCCACTTATTATATAATCTTTAACTAATTTTGTGTCCCTCTTTTTCTGTAAATCCACTACGTTGGGCAATCTCATCGAACAGCTAGATGATATGAACGGGTCGTCGACTTATTTTTTCACAAAATTGGCCTTAATAGAGTGATTGGGCCTTTTCTGTAGTTTTGAAGCCCAATTAAAATTAGACTGCTCTGTTTAATCTATGAGCAATCTTATTTTTGAAGAGATGTCGACTTATGTATTTTATTATCGGATCTGTATCTTCTTCTTCGTCACTCTCTCTTCTCCTTCATTCCCCTGATTTGATTCTTCACCTTAATTACCCTAATCCCTATTTCTGACATCTATTTCTGTTAGTTCCTTCATAAGAACTCCACAGGCTAAACGGCACCACAAACCCCAACCGGAACTGCTTTGATTGCTCATCTTCGGGATCGGACTGTAGAAGGTATTGAAATTAGGGTTTCAAGGTATTGGGATTCCAGGGAAACTCGAAGAATCAAAGAGGAATTTGAGGGAGATTGAAGAAAGTGTGAAGAGCCATGGAGAGAATTGAGACCTAGATGTGGTAATTAGGGAAGAATTTAGAGGAAGTTAGTAAGAGACGCAATTGGCGGAGGAAAAATCACATTCCCTGTTTCCCTTAACAGGTTTGTTTTTTATTGTTTCTAACATTCCATATTACATTCCATATGGTCTCGTTACCGAAAGCTCTCCGATCCAACTACTCTTAACATTTAGACCATTAAAAACCAATCCAACTACGTAGCCATGTTACTCTTTCTCCTATCAACAGTATACTTATTAGAACCGTAAACTAAAGTTTGTTCAAATCTAATATCGCCTTATATAGAGTTGAAAGTGATGGTAACGAAAAGAAAAGGTGAATTTAACCTGACAAACAATTTAAATGTCCTAATTTTGTGAAATCTGTTACTGACTGAGATACCCTCTTGTACAGGGCTGGTCGTCTGCCTGGATTTGACAATTTTGTATTTGATGAGTGGAAAATGCTGCAATCATATAGAAGCTTAAAGAAACAACGACTGGAGATGAGACTCAAAATAGAAGCGGAGGTAAACAATTCTAGAAAGTGGAAATCATTAATCTTTAAATGAATTTAATTATTTGGAGTTCCCAGTTCGGGCCTTCTTGCTTTCTCTCTCTGCTGGTTCTAGTGGCGAGCCTTGACCACTGATGTCATTACAGTTTGCAGTGGCTGGTTGTTGGACTTCGGTGCAATGCTTCTCTGATGTCTCTGAGGGTTGGTCATGGTCGTCAACTTCGTTAGGACCAGTTGATGTCTGAGGCGGTGGATGCTGGACTTCACTAACAACCCGAGTCACGGTAAATGTCTCATACTTTGATTTGAAGTTGTAGCCTGAAATTTTTAATTCAAACTCGAATGTCCTCCCAGTTAACTCTGCAAGTACTTCAGGCACACCATCCTTCATTGCAGGCTATATAAATGGAGAAGAGAATGATACGTAGAGAAAATAAACATGAGAAAAGGATTAATGCGCAAGTTGTATGCATGGGGGAGAGGTTAGGCTGTTACAAACCTGTGAGTCAATCAACTCTGTAACTCCAATGTGTATCAATTGTGTGGTGGGTTCATCAAGCATAACAAATATTGTTTTGTCTTTACCGTCTGTGACAGCCAGTTCAACCCGATACTTGACCACACCAATAGGCTCACCAGAACAACGTTTGCAAATTAGGGAAGATCCTGATTCCACAAGCTTTAACCCACACTTGCCACATGCAATGTATTTCCACCCTCTGTCAACCACGATCTCTACAATGTAAGCTGTGCATTTGAACTCCTTCTCCTACATTTATAATAGTATGCATGGGTCATGAAAATGAGTTTAGAGTTTGACCGGAAAAAAAAAAAAAAAAAATGAAATGAGTTTAGAGATGGAAACAGTGGAATTAGATTAGGGAATAGACCTGTTCTGTTGAAGTGGATACAAATTTGCGGGCCTCTGCAATTGAAAATGTTTCAATTATTGCAGGAGTTTTACCCCCATTAACAGTTGGTGGTACCCCATCGGGAAGTGAGGAGCTATAATGATAGGAATATATTGTCAAATAAAACATGGTAAGTATTTATATATTGTTAAACAAAACATGGTAAGTATTTGAAAATATGGTAATTTTAAGTGGGGGAGATGTACCTTTTTGGGAAAACTTTGATAGCTTCATAGTTGGCGTCTCTGTAGAAACGGGTTGAGTATGTTGTGCTCAATGACAGATTGCCTGCATTATCATTTATTTAGTAAGTATGTGGTTAGAGAGGGTAAATTGTGTAGATGTAAATATAGTTTGGCTACCTCCATAGGATTTTGGATTGACAGCCGTGATTATTAGTATAGTTGATTTGCCAACAATAGAAGCATATAACTTCCGGAATTCGGCTGCACATCCATCCCATACCATGATGCGGACATTGTTACCACTGCATATATATTGAGAAATTAAGTTCTAGTAGCTGGGGGAATACTTGTCAACGTTAGATGGGATGAATGAGAAACTTACTCGGCTAGTCGCAAATATAAAGTGATTTTGTCCTCTGAGGATGGGTCATCCAAACTGGTCCCTTGAATCTTTGTTAGTTCCCCAACAACATCTGGAATGTGAGTACTTGTTAATGGGATGAGTAGAAAAATATATAAGTAGATAATGATGCTGATAGACATAGATATTTAGGAAGCACTACCAGGTAAATGTTGATTAGTCCCAGCAAGAGTCCACAATTCATTTTGTTGGCGGAACCTAAACATCTCATGTGGAATCACGGATGTGTTTCGTTCTATGGATGTAAGGATGGTCCCATCGAAGAACTTAATTACGTAGGGATGATCTGTTAGTTTGTATTGTGGATAGCTAGTATCCACTTGAAAGTCAGAAATATTGTAGATGCTCCCCTCGTGAAGGTCATCTCTGAAGCGGTAAACTCGGTATTGGGGTATGGAAACTTGAATTAAGGTAGACTGCATTATATATATCTTTGTTAGTAATTAAAATAAAGGGGCTAAGAAGATGTATATAAACATATGGAAGTTGTATACCTGTTCATCAAGTAGGAGGAAATCTAGGCTGATTATTTTCCCATTTTGATGGAAAGCTTTTGCATGCCATTTGCGTAGAACACGGCCACACACCATTTGAGGATCACGCCCTGGCTGTAGGTCCTTCAATGGAATTATAGTCATACTTGGTAATTGGTAATGGTGGTAAGAATCGAATATGGTAATTTGGTTTATATATAGAAAGAGCCGAGTTTGGGTTTTAAGGGAGACAGTAAAGAGGAAGACGTGGTGTATTTATTAAGAGATCGTGGAGGAGATCGTGATTTGAATATAGGATTTTATAACGTAGTCTTAATGTCGTATATATGAGTTACGATTTCCTGTTAATTTTGAGTTAGGATTTTAATCGTTTGTATGGGAATAAAATTGGGAACCTATTAAATACAGTATCAATCAGCCAATTTAAAGCGTTTGTATGGGATTAAACGAAATACCAAACAGCGAATATCGTACGAATTTAAGGTAGATATTTTCGTTTACAAATTTAAGTGAGACATTAAAGGAGGGACATTAAATTTGCTTAAATACAATATCAATCAGGCAATTTAATTCGTTTGTATGGTATGAGTTACGATTAATTTGAAACCTATTAAATACAATATCAATCAGGCAATTTAATTCGTTTGTATGGTATGAGTTACGATTTTCTGTTAATTTTGAGTTAGGATTTTAATCGTTTGTATGGGAATAAAATTGGAAACCTATTAAATACATTATCAATCAGCCAATTTAAGGAAGACATTAAATAAGTCATTAAATTAGAAAACCTAGTAAATATCGAACAGCCAATAAGGAGAGAGTGGAAGTGTACTTTTATATATATGATTAGCGAGACGCTGATTGGCTCTCATTCCTTATTATATTAATTATTCTTCTCATTATTACTGTCAACTATTTTAATTTTACCACTCGCATTTAATAATTAATATTTACAATAAAACTCTTTTCTCGCGTTACGTTTTTTTCTTTCTTTCTTTAAAATTTTGAATCTTATTATTTAGTAGAAATCGTGGAAAACAAAAAAAAGTAACTAAGCTAGGCCCGAGTCTGTAGGTTGGGCCAAACAACGGGCTTTGAAGTGCTGTCCAAACTTTAGTGGGCTAATATGGATATATATATATATAGCACTAAAAGGAGGGAGTTTGCTTGCGTTCAGTTCAGGCATTGAGAAAGATAGAGATGTGTGATAAACTAATGGTAATCGGTCAACGCTTGCCGGCGATTAGCTTAACAATGTACAACTTTACGTACCCACTAATACACACAGCTTGGGACCTTTCTAAGTTACCAAACTAACCCCCTCACTCCCACCTCCGTCCAAATCCTACTTCTTATATAAAGCTCATCACTTTTGGGAGCTTCTAAAATCAAATATATAGAAAGCGCGACGTGCCCAATCATTTTTGTGATCCGATCCGATCCGATCCCATCTCATCAATCAATCAATGGCGTCCCAAGACAGATCTCCTCTTAATGGCGATTCCAACAATACTGCCCAGCCTTTGAAGATTGCCTTGGTCACCGGTATCACCGGCCAGGATGGATCATACCTCACCGAGTTCCTACTCGAAAAAGGCTACCAAGTTCACGGCCTCATCCGACGTTCTTCCAATTTCAACACTCAGCGCATCAACCATATCTACGTCGATCCCCACAATGCCAACACAGCCCGCATGAAGCTCCACTATGCTGATCTCTCCGATGCCTCCTCTCTCCGCCGTTGGCTCGACGTCATCAAGCCTGACGAGGTCTACAACCTTGCTGCTCAGTCCCACGTTGCCGTCTCCTTCGAGATCCCTGACTACACTGCTGATGTCGTCGCTACTGGAGCTCTCCGCCTCCTTGAGGCTGTCAGATCTCACAACATTGACAACGGCCGCTCGATCAAGTACTACCAGGCCGGCTCCTCCGAGATGTTCGGCTCTACTCCTCCTCCTCAGTCCGAGACCACTCCCTTTCATCCCAGATCTCCCTACGCAGCCTCCAAATGCGCCGCTCACTGGTACACCGTCAACTACCGAGAGGCCTATGGTCTGTACGCCTGCAACGGAATCCTCTTCAACCACGAGTCACCTCGCCGGGGTGAGAACTTCGTCACTCGGAAGATCACCCGGGCCTTGGGAAGGATCAAGGTTGGATTGCAGACGAAGCTCTTCCTCGGGAATATACAAGCTTCAAGAGACTGGGGCTTCGCAGGAGACTACGTCGAGGCAATGTGGCTGATGCTGCAGCAGGAGAAACCAGATGACTACGTCGTGGCAACTGAGGAATCACACACCGTCGAGGAGTTTCTGGCGGTGTCTTTCGGGTACGTCGGGCTCAACTGGAAAGACCACGTCGAGATTGACAAGAAGTACTTCCGGCCAACGGAGGTGGACAATCTCAAAGGAGACGCAAGCAAGGCAAAGGAGATGCTGGGGTGGAAGCCTCAAGTAGGGTTCGAGAAGCTGGTCAAGATGATGGTGGACGAAGACCTTGAGCTGGCCAAGAGGGAGAAAGTGCTCGTCGACGCTGGCTACATGGACGCTAAGCAGCAACCTTGATCTTGAACTACCCAAAAGACGAGAGAGTCATCATTATCTTGCTTTTCTTTTTATATATATTGAGATGTATTTTTGTTTCATTCGTTGTTCTTCTCTTTTGTTGTTTCAAGTTGTTCAGCTGCGAATAGTCCATTGTGGATGTTGTACCAAAAGGCAAACAGAAAATATTTATTACATATGAATTTTCCCTTTATCGCAACAATGGGTTCCTACTGTTTACCAGCGAGATTATACAACTCAGAAAATCAAACCAACGTAAAAAAGACATGATCATGCATCTATGCAAACTCAAATGAGATCAGTAAAATATAACTAGACGTATTCCGAATCACCAATCTAACTATTTGTTAAAGATATTTTACTTACTCTTATGGATCTTGTTTAGAAGAGAGAGTAGTAATGTTTAGACTGACCGAATCAGGGGATGCAAGAGAAAAAGGCGTGACAGTGGACCTAAGAGATTCAGGTCCCTCAGAATTAATTCTCTTACATAATGTATCGCAGTTGTTGATCACCTCAGTTAACCTTCCCTTAAGCTCGCCGAGCTCCACCTGCAAACCATGAACTAGAAAGATGTGCCAAGTATAAGATAAATGGATATAATGCAGTCCCTCCAGTGTGTAAAACCCTGAGAGTAAAAAAAAAAAAAAAAAAAGAAGGTACCTTGAGATAAATGCTGGGAAGTTGTCCGCATAGCAGAAACAGAGTGGTTGAACCTCTGTAACAGTTTAGTCGCCAAAGCATCTGCCACTTCGATCTTGTTTTCTATATCTTCCTAAATACATGTTAATAATTCAGTTTTTCGCTTTAAATTGCTAACACCGAGAGTGTCACCAAAGGTGATGAAAAGCAAACATAGAAGCAAAGAAAGTATACAATCTATAAGAGATTACATTCCAGCATTTGAAAACAAAAATCTCAAAATGGGAGTAGCCTAAGCTTAAGTGTAAAGTAGATTGCAGACATTTCTTACAGAATGAACTACTCATAGACCTAGAGGCTAGAGGAGAAGTTTCCAGTCCATATGTTTATTGAAAAAGGGAGCAAAAAAAGAGGTGGAAAGACGGGCGGGAACCACCTGTGTATTGGTGATTTGTTGAGCTTTGGACTCTTGCCATTCTCGGTAAACGGAGAAGAGCTCTACAAGTATTTGAGGATCCACCGTATCTGACAAGAAAAGCAAGAGACGAGAACAAAAAGAGAGGACTTGTAACAAGAGATACAATAGCGGATTGATATATGTATATGTATCCATCATCCTAAACATGTTAATTCAATAATAACCAAAAAAAAAAAAAAAACTAATCTTCTTCTTACTGGAAGATGAACTCGATAGAGCTTTTCTCACTAAGATGTCCGTTAAGCTACTTTCCGTGGGAGGCGACTTCAATATTGGCCTACTCTGCACATTTTTTTTTTTTTTTTTTTTTAATTTATAATCATCGATAATATTAAAAAATTGAAAGAAGAAGACGACGACTAGTTTCGGTTTCGATTTCGGGAGTAAAACTTACAACTGAGAGGGATTTAAGATTCTCGAGAATGGGATCGACTACTTCGGATCGATGCGAGATGGTCGTTATCACATCTCCACTTCCATTTCCCTAAAAATTTTTTGTTGAATTTTAATTTCATAAATCGGAAAAATTGAAGACCGTGATGCCTGCCTGAAGAATATCAAAAAATCACAGACATACCTGCAGAGTTGAATCTGATGCTCCCATTTCGTTGCTTCCCTGCGATCAACTAGCTTACTTGTATGATGAATCTGCGAGAAATCTACTAGATTCGCATTGAACAACTTGTTTTGTTAATTCATCCGTCAAGGAGAAGGAGACCGCAAGTTTGTACGTTTCCGGCAATCGTAATCCAACATCGTGCCGTTTTTTATGAGATTTTTATTTGGGGTCTGTGTGTGGGGGAGGGGAGACAAAGCATGAGAAACACAAACCCCATGCTTCACCCGCGCATGCTAGACAAGGCCCATATTATTTGGGCCCACCTCCTTTAGCCCACTTTTCTTTTTTTTTTACAATTTTCCCCTTAATACCAAAAATTAAGCACCGCAATTTTGTGACCGTATTATTATTATTATTAGCCCACTTTAGTCATTGATACATTCATTAAGTGTAGAGCATCATATCTAGATCTTGTTCGATCCTCAACTTTTTATTTATCTATCAAAAATCAATTCCTTCGATCAACTTATTACCACCATATTCCATATATATATATATATATATATGAAAGAAAGATTGAAAGTTCCAAAATACGACGGCGTTTCTCGTGCATGCATGCATAGATCATGATACATGTAAGCCGCATCACAGCTCGATCTTAGTCTTCGCCACTCATCAGCAACTGAGACGCCACGAACTTATCGAGGGATCTCCAGTCAGTTATCCTCTTCTCGACGCTCACTTCATCTTTCCCGCGGCGACTGTTCTCGGAAGTCATTTCCCACGGATCAAGAGAGGGGCTCTCCAGCTGAGGAAGCTGGGAGAATTGATCATCATCGCCCATGGACTGAAGGTACATAGATCCCAAGTCTCCATCTTCAACGTGATTTCCCTCCGACACTACTTCTTGCTTAAACGGTGTGCCGGCGAAATCAGTGTTATGTCTGGCTCGCTTGCCTAGAGGTTCCAAGAGAGTACTGGCGTCGTAGAAGAAGCAGTTCGGATCCCAAACTTGCCTTCTTTTGTTCGGGACTGTCGTCGTTCGTTTCTTGAATGCTCTACACACTACCCATCCTTCTTCCTGCCTCATCATTTAGTCTTGATCAATAAGTAATACTTTTGTTTCTTAATAGACTACGTTTACTTTTGACTCTTGAGAACAAGAAAGGAGATACACACAATACTAGCTACTTGATTATTCTACGTATATAGTGGGGGCCGTGTTTTAATGTGATTAAAAATGTGAAACTTCTACCTTGATAGAAAAAAAAAAGAAGTGAGAAGAATGTTTGGCTCTGAATAAGATTAATCACCTGTGGAGGAGAGTTCTGGTGTGACTCGAGGCTGTAGTATTCATGAATGATCCAGTCTGATTTTTGGCCATTAGGAGCTCGTCCTCCGTAAAATACGAGCGTTTTTCTCATACCGATAAGTTTGGAGTTGAGGTAAACGGCCTTGTCCCGCCCTGTTGCTTTCCAGAAACCGGCCACGGTGGCTCGATTTGTTCTAGTTCCTGTCGGATACTTCTTGTCTTTGTGGCTGAAGAAATACCACTCTTTTTGCTCCTCGTACCCTATCCTACATCTCTCTGCGCATATAACCAGTATCATAGGTTGCATATAAATCTTCCATACATATATTATATTCTATAGCTAATTAATTTATGCAGATCTACATAGTGAGCAGCTTATGGTTTGCTTACATGTGTAGTTGGTGTCGGTTTATGTACATATGTTATCTAAACCCTAACTTCTAATTTTACCTCCTCTATATATGTAGCCTGAATTATATAGAGTAGAAGGGGCTTATAATTCATAATTTGCGTGTATTAAAGACAGAACCAGCGTTCTTTAATTAGTTAGTATGAAGGATTCATCACATATGCATATATATATTGGCGTACTCCATAAGTATATAGAGAGAGGGAGAGAGAGATACCTTGTAGATCCCATGGTTCGATCTTGTAAAGATCAATCTCTCTTATAACGTCAAGATCAATCCTCTGGGAGGCGACTTTCTTCTTGAGATAATATCCGACAAGTTCTTCATCTGTCGGATGAAATCTAAATCCAGGCGGAATACTAGACGACTCTTGATCCACCCTCATCATATTGACAATTATAATCTTCTAGGGTTTATTATTTTGCTGCGGTTTCTTCTTGATCTTAGAAAGATCGATCATAGAAGAAACCCGACCGACTCTATCAAGGGAAAAACAATAGAAGTGAGAGTCTTATTGAAGATGCTCATTAGGTGTAGAAAAAGAGAGATATGGACCGTCCACTTGAACGACGACATGTGTGTGCTTACACTTCAGAGTGTAATCATATGCTCATTTCGCGTTGGCGTAATTCACCATCACTCTTTCTATGCGTGTGTGTAGTGTATACATATGCACATTTATATGTATAAAAGATACACAAAAAATAGTAGGCATATATATTAGAAGATATGAATCAATTATATAATATATATATATATATATATATGAAACGAAGTGTAATGATTATGTTAGAACTTAGAATGGAGATCATATAGGAAAGGAAATAAAAAAAGGTGGGTGGCTCCGTTTTGGGAGAAACGGGAGAGAGAAGCTGTATATATCATCATTTTGTTTTGTGTTACTTCATGCTCCAAATGATGTTTCCTTCTTCAATCCTGTATTCTCTATTTTCTATCATTTTTTCCAAAATTTCTTTTAATATATATTTAAAACAGTACTCCAAATCATGAAAAGAATATATGACTACTGGAAAAACTGAATATCAAGGTCCATATATATATATATATATAGTGCTACATTTTCAATTGCAGTATGACGTTATGTTATGTGTAAAAATGAGCTGATGTAAGACCTTTTTTTTTTTGTCTGTTTGTCGTTAGTTCTCGTGTCAACCTCTGATCGCTGTGTTTGGCAAAACAACTACATGTTTCTCTCTCACACTTGATCTCACGCCTATACACTACAATTCATAATATATACTGATGTATATATTGAACCTACAATTCATAATATATACTAGTTGAGGAAGCTATGATCCGATCTAGTATAATATAGCTTAATGTAAAATGGATAAAATTCTTGTCTTTTCGTCAGCCAGAAGGTCATATATGTAAAAAGTGAGTTGGAGTAAATAGAGATAAAAAAGACTTGCATGAATCTTATATAAACATTGAACTACCAGATATGTGTTCGAAGTTTGCCTCAAAAAAAAAAAAAAAAAAAAAAAAAGAAGATATGTGTTCGAAAGGTCGTCGTCGGGTCGTTGTATATTTATAGACAATAAATAAATGAGGAATATATGATACGTATGTATGATATGGTCTTTAGACTTGCTCACAAGTCACAATCACATTGACTAATTGACTAATTGGATAGAGACGATTTAAATGAACAAGAAATCAAAGAAAAGAAGGTTTGTTTCGTGGGCTTTTAGATATAGTTAAGTTTACAAAAAGGAGAGGGACAAAACGCTGCGTTTCCAAAGACTGGGTTTCTTGGGACGAGGTGGTCTGAAAGCAAAGCTGACGCCAAACATCTCTGTGGAAGTCAAATTCATGTCCACGAACCCATGTAGCTTACCGACCAGGGAGGCGCTCTCTCGGACATGACCCATGTCTTTGTAATCCGACCAGAGCCGCTGTGCCAGCTGGACCCGCCTGTGCCTCGTGTTGAGCCCAATGTCCCATCTCAAGAACAAGTTCTCTCTCTCTTCTTTCGACAGTTTCCTCTGCATCAGCTTGCTCAGCGTATACCTCTCCCTCGTCAACGCCCTCCTGCTGCTTGGTATAACAATATATATATTTACTTGAGTGTTTTACTAAACCTAAAAATTATTAACTAAGATAAAGCAATACAATGCGATTTTTACCAGGAGCTGAGGGTCATATCGTTGCTATTTTGAGCAAAAGATTCTCTGATGTACTTAAGTCTCCGGAGCTCTACCTCCAAGTACAAGCAATCTTTCTGATCTCCTCTGAACAGAAGGAAGAAGTAGCTTCTGTGTGCCATAGAGACGTTACACACGTGCCATAGCTCTATTATCTCCCTCTGCAGCCTCTTGAACTCCACCGGCCAATTCAAGGGCGTGTCTAAGTAGTCTCGTATTGGGTCCATCGCTGCGTCCTTGAAACTCTTTGTTGAACTCATGGCCAAGATCTTCTGTTCCATTTCCTCCATCTGCCCACAAATGAACAGTTCAATCACACTGACTTGAGTGATTTTTAATTATGAAAGCAAAACTAACCGAGCGATGAATGATTTGCTTGTCTTTTTGAGCAGCAGTCTCCTCTGTTCTGTCCTGGCTTATTGAAGCTCTACCACTTGTCTGGAGCTCAAATACAGAAGCATCAGATGGCCGGGACAGTGATTCATTTGGCGAATCCAATTCGTTACTGATACCATGCGAAGCAGCATGCGCCGTTTCAGTGTCACTCAAGCTTCTCTCAAACCAAGTTGTTGGCATTCTCCTCCCGCTAAACTCATCCTGCAGAAACCTCTCGTTCTTGATGTCGCACATTTCCAGGTTTCTCTCAGCTGTTTTGACAAATTCTTTCTCGTACCAGCTTGGCGGTGTATCAGCATCTTTCTCAACCCAAGAGGAGGAAGAGCTCCATAATAAGCTTGCTCGGCAGCTTTGACTTCTAGTCAGCCTCATGCCTGCTAACGGTTGTGAATCTCTCTCCCTATTCCAAAAGAAAGGCTTTTCAGAAGAGGGAGTGATAAGTTCTGGAGGCGTCGGGTTTCCTCTCAGGTTAGACATGCTTGTATCCAACTTATCAGGAGAACATTCAAAATCACAGAGTGGAGGATTTTCTTTGAGATAGCTTTCTTGTTTTGGTTGGGGAGAGGCACCGGTGACTTCCTTTACCCTTTCTTCTTCTTCGTTTTTAACTTCTGTGGGGAGTTGTAAGTTCTTTGGCTCTGTCACACATACTGGTTCTTGTACATGTACAGCCTCGCATTTGCCTGGACTTCTCTCGGGTATATCTTCCTCTGGACTTATAGTGATATCTGACTTCTCTGTTTCTATGCACCGAACTTCCCTACAGTTATCCTCCGAAGAATTCTCGTCAGCCGTTTCATCAAACGGATCCTCCTGAACATGAGGTTGATCTGCAATCTCCTCTATGTGAACATGAGATTGGTGTATAGTTTCTGTCCCGTGAATGTCAAGTGGAACCTTAGGGAAAGAAGTTACAAACGCAAGCTGTTGAAGGGGACTACTTGATGTAGAGTCAATCCTAAAATCTGATAGTTGGAAGACGTTCTCTTCATAACTGTATTCAGTTGATCGTGGAGATATACTGGAGCGGTGAGCTGATATAGGGCTCAGTGGTGTTGTATTTTCAGAGTCCCATGTACTACGCACTCGCAGCTTGGGGTATTGATGTTCCAGAAGAATCTGGAAAGAAACGAATTAATAAGTGGCAGTAAAAGGATATATTTCAGTAAAATTAACAAGAGATAATAACATACATCTAACTCTATTGTTTCTGTTGCTAGTGCCTCTTTTTCTCGTTGTTTTTCTTCTCCAACCATTCGTCGAAGATCCTCAATCTCGGAACGAGCTTGCTCTAGTTGTTGTGCAAGTAGGAATACCTCTTTCTTTAGCTGTAAGAAATAGGATAGATCATAACTCAGACCTCGAGGAAACTATAGGTCAATTAGATTGTGATTGTGAGCAAGACAAGTCAATAAACGCAGGGAAAAAGTATTAAGCAGCAGTCCAAAGAATATGATTTATATAATAGTGAGGTCATGGTACAACCTGTTTCTTAAGATCTTAAAAGGGTGATTGAAGTACATCCAGCTACCTTTTCAACCTCGAGGTCTTTCTCCGTCAGTAATGCAGTTGTGTCAGAAACAATAGACGCCTGGCCAGGGCTTCTCAACTCACTTTCCAGTTTAGCCAACTCCCTCTGCAAGTGTTTTACTAAAGCTTTATCAGACATGACAATATTCACTTGTGCATTTGTTGTCACCTCCTTTGCGCAGCTCGCAAACAACAGTGTGTTTCTGGATTGCTCAACATGGATTCTCGCAGGACTCATAGTGCAAATAATGGCAGTTCTTGCATTTCCTCCCAAAGAAGACTGAAGTATGCGTGTTAGTTTTGAATCTCTGAATGGGATGTGCCCAGTTTTTCCTTTACTGCATGAAGTAAACCACATAAGTTACTAAGCTAATAATGGATCAGAAGAAAAAAAGAAGGAGCCTTGTTGAAAAGAACAATACAACAAACTAACATAAACAAGGTGATCACAGGTATAAGCCCTATGTTTGAGGAACAACAAATGGCCACTCGGACGGATTAGTAGACCTTGAAATTTACTTTTTAGGCTCAAAGAAGATATATTAATCTAAGTTGTCACAACAAAGAAGATGTTGTGGAAGCTAAGTGCTTACAATCTCACCTTAGCTTACGTATCACCGTTCCCAGTGTTAACAAACTTCGATTTATATGACAACCTTCTTTTAACCTTGTGCCGGCTGATAATGATTGAGATGCACGTTCACTTCCAGCAAGATCAATGAAGTTCTGCACGACAATTAGTTGCTTAATAAATACCCTTCAATTGAAGTTTTAGTATATTATTTGATAGAAGGTTTAAAGATATGTACCACTGTCGCTGTAAGTGTACTAAACTTATCATTGGTGGAAAATTCACGAGCCGAGCTTTCAACTGTCTGTAAAAAGGTAGGAGTACTAAGATATAATTTAAAAAAAAAAACATCATGAAGAAGGCTATGTTAAACAATAGATATAAATCAGCAAAATGCCTTACAAATCTCAAAATCTGATGAGACCTGGAGCTAACTTCATTTAGAGCTGTCTCTCCAATTTGCCGTTGAGCTGTAAATGGTTAGACATTTTGTCAATATTGTTGCAACACATCTATAGCTAGTATAGATTTTTGAGATACCATTTTGGATGATCTTTACCTTCGCAGACAGATAGGAGCTCCTTGAAATGATTCCAGTCGCGCAGAGTTTCCTCTGTGAGTTTCTCAACAACTGTCCCCTTCTGTCAAAAAGAAAGAAATTGGCCAGCATGAGAGATTTGACTGCAAAAAGATCATTTGTACAAAATGAAAGGATCATATATACCTCAGGGTCATCTAAAAGTCTGAGTGGACTAGTATCTGTACTTAAGAGATCTCTTACAGACTCATTGTAGATCTCCATGGCAGAGAACTTTAGAATGAATTCTCTTTCTTTGTGCTGCAGAAAGTAAATGCTTAACTACAAGCCTCGAAAATGAAGTAGTAAGATGTAAGGATAATGTAATTTGTCTATACCTTGCCAATGTAGTCATATATATCAATCAAGGCGCAATCAGTAATTCCGCTCATAGTATAAGTCTTTCCACTGCTTGTTTGCCCATATGCGAATACACTAGCTAAAAACATGCATGTGAGTTATATGCAAGACAAGGAGAGGGAGCGAGATGATAAAGCAAAGAAAGAGTAAAAAAAGCAGGAGGGAAGGGTGAGATACCATTAACGCCAGTGACAACAGAGAAAGCGACTTCCTTGGCCCCTTGGTCATAAACCTGCCTCGTACAACTGTCAGGGCCAAACACTCTGTCTAGAGGGAGGAGAGAAAAAGGCTCAGTAAGGTCTAATGAAGGAAGAAGGGTGGGAAGAGAGAAGAAGAGCAAATTAAAATGGCTTACCAAAAGTGTAAGCAGAAGGATACATGGAACGGTCAGAGATAGAAAGATGGCTCCTGTAAATGATAGTGGTATCGTTGATGCAGTCCCAGTCGGGGACATCGTTCCTTAAACGTTCCTTGTCGTTTAAAGGTCGCATACGAACAGAAACATAAATCTTTTCCTCACTGACGATTGGTCCTTGCATCTGATCATCTTCAGTAGCCATCATTCTACCCGACCTCCACCCTAAAAGAAAACAAGAATATATATAGCACAGAGAGAGAGAGAGAGAGAGAAGCAAATTAAGTCAGGAAAAAGAGAGACAAACTAAAATAATACTAGTCGCAACAAGTCAATCATTGCAGCAAGAAAGTCGAGTCAAAGAAGATGTATAATTGTATATATATATATATCCACGTTTTATAATAGTAATTATAAACAGAGAGAATGCAAGGCAAAGTCGAAAAAACAAACGAGATTCATTTTATCTCTATCTATCAGTCTATTCTGATAAGACAGAGACAAACACAAGAATTTCAAAGAAAACGCATTAAGAGGAGAGGAATTGGAGGAGATGGTCCCCTAAGAAGCAGTCTGGCAAAGTGTTGGTTTGTTACTAGTTAGCATGTTAAACAGAAGTGCCAAGAAGCCTAAGGCATTAATGTATCATAATGGCTAGAAACCAAAAGAACATTATAATAAAGTAATGAAGGAAATCAAAAAAAATTACCTTGAAAAAGATATCAGAGAAGGCGCTTAAGTCTTTTAGAGAGAATGTTCGATCTGGCTAGCTGAAAGGAATCTTTGGTAACTCCATGTGCAGTGAGAATTATTCCAGAGACACCACTACACCTACCTTTGGCTTACCTTTTACCTGCTTCCAAATACAAACAAACAGAGAAAATTCCAAGAAATACTTACATTTAAGCATTTGAACATATATAAATTTCTCAAAAAAAAAAAAAAAAAAAAAAAAAAAAAAAAAGAATCATTGGAAAATGTGACATGCATTGTGAGAGCATGAAGAAGAACAACACCCAAACCAAACCAAAAAGAAGAAAAAGAAAAAGAGAAGCAAAAAAAAAAATATATATATATATATATATATATTAATGAAAATTGGGGAACTTGTTGAGAGAAATCGTAGACGGAAACACACACAAAGAAAGAAAGAAAGCAAACATCCGGAAGCTGAAAAAAAAATAAAAAAAAATAAAAGCCGCATTTCATTTCAATTTCAATTTCAATTTCAAAATTTGTTAATAACCTCAAAGGACCGGTGTACGTGCGTAGCTTCCGATAAACATAAACCCTCCCCTTCCCTCAATCCCCGTATACCGTAACCGTACCGAGAAGAAATGGAGGAGGAGGAGATCCCCTGGGAGGAACCCGGCGCCGCGACTAATTCTTCCCCCCCCCCCCCCCCCAAGTCTCTCTCTCTCTCTGTCTTTTGAAATTCGGAGGAAATTGAAATGCACAGCTACTCTCTCTCGTCGTTTATGGCGTTTTTCTGCGCAAAATCGTCGTCGTTTCAGCGAACTTTGCAATCTGGCATTTTCATCAATTCATCATCTCTCTCTCTCTCTCCAAACTGCCGCGCTAAAGAAAGCATAGATATCGTTACTCTTACAGTTACTTTTAATTAAAAATTAAAAAATAATAATACAGTAGATCAAAAAGTAAGAAGCATTTCTTTGTTAGGTACCGGAAGAATCGTTACTCTAAGATATAGAAGTTTGTGATTGGTTAGTTTTATTTTTATTGATTTATTATTTAAATATATAATAATATTTAAAGAAAATAATTAAAATATATTAATTTGAGCAACGCTCATCGGTAGCTACCGATAATGATGGTCTTCAATCACCTTTCGATCTTAGTTACTAGTCGCAATAGCAATCAAACTTTCTTCATGCTTTTGCAAGCAAGCATATGAGCATATCTTTCTGCTTCAATTCATATATTCTTCCTTTTTCTTTCTTACCAACAAACATCATTACCTTACCTTGAGTTTGCATTTCATTTTAATGTTTATACTTAATAGAGTTATAGGTCGTCATTACTAATATTTTCGAATATTAGAAAAAAGCACTGTACAAAAAAAAAATTAAAAAGGCAAAAGAAAAAGCAAAACCACAGCACAGCACATGGGCGTTCCGTTTTTGTGCCCTTTAACTAAATTTATGTGTGTATCGCTGAGGCCTGAGGCAATGCATGTGCATTGCTCTCTTTTTTTCTCTTACCTTACTTATACCCTAACTACATTTATATATAATGAGCCAACTTCGATATACATATTCATATATGCATTCCCCCATCTTCATGTTTAGAGAAGATATTTCTTTTATGATTTCCTTTTTCCAAATCAGATGAATCACATTTACGTTGTGGAATATATATTAACAAAAAACAAAAAAGCATATAGTGTAAGATTTTTTATTATTGTGTAACTAACAATTTTTTTTTTATTATTATTATTTTTTTTTTATTGTATGCTGTGCTCTGCTTTCTCGCTTGTTGAAAAAAGAGTTGCTATAAAAACCCAAGGGTAAAATTTCAAACACATTAGTATTAATTAGGATGGATTTATTGGATACAGATGTTGGGTTCATGCATGAATACTGGCGCGATACTGTGTAGCTTGGTCGGTAGTTCGAGTATATTCATTCAAGAGACTTGTGTTCTTTTTTCTTTTTCTATACTACTATTTAATACAAGTAGGTATGATGGGCCATTTTTCTAATATCCTTCTATAATTCCGTGAAGGTATAGTCTTACAAAATTGAATCTTTTGAGGGAGGAATTTTTTTTTTTTTTTTTTCAACAAACACTCCATTAAAATAAGTTACAAAATTTGGATATTCCTTTCTAGAGAGAGAGCACGGTACAATCATCTAACTTACATAGGAGGAAGCAGAAGCACGACGTGATGCTTAAACAAGTGCACAACACTCGGATCAAATTATAACAAAAGAAATAACAATAAATAAAACTAATAGAGATAGTTAAATCCACCAAGAAAATAGGCCACATGAAGTGACGGGAAGCTGACCAAGACCGAATCATTGGCCGCAAAACGACAAATTGCCACACTGGAATACAAAGATTTCGACGGGTTTTTAAAAACCTAAGTCGCACTAAAGATGACGAATCTTCAGCTCCCTAAAGAGGGAGACAGCATGTAGGTTGGGAACGAATTCCCAAAAGTCGAATGTCGGAGAAATGGTCCAAGCTAAAACCACCTTGCCACACCACAATGAAAAATCTAAACCAAGTGGATAACAGAGAACAAAGAACGAGACGAAAATGTGTAGTCAAGGGAATGGAGATGCATCTCCGCATATTATCTCTAGCCGAGTGACCCTGGAAGTTACCAGCATGAGCGAAGGAGGTGGAGGGAGGTGAGCCACTAATATGGAAAAGTCGAACTTCCTGAGCAAGACGCGAGATGAAACCTAATGAGTACAAACAACAAATCATCACAACTCGATGAGAAGTAATTTTTGTTTCTATTGTCTCTTTCGGAGGCTTATCTTCGAATATGTCAATGTGTGACCATGATAATAAATGTCTTATTCGATGGACACAACATTCTCTCTTTTTTTAGATGTATAAGAGGAAAGTGCTCTCCACTAAGTAGGAGTTAGGCATTTCAATCCATAAAAGAAATTGGATTTTTAAGTTGGGCCTTAAATCTAAATTTCTTATAGAATTAATAAGAGTACATAACCAAAAACTAATGTATCTAGCCTCAGCTGATCTTAATTTGATTGGCAAAAATGGCTTTAAGCTCAAAACATATGCTAGTCCAGTTGAGAAATTATTGGGTTTAGCCCAGAAGTGATTTAATAATTGCAACCCTAATCCATAGGTTTAATGACCTAGATTGTTGTCACAACAACGCCGGCCGGCTGAGGCGAGGTTGGCGGTTAAGCAAACGCGTCGGAGGCCAGGACTGACACAACCACCGCTTATTATATCTATATCTCCGATGCACATATGAGACAATGTTAACGGCAAAAAAAATTTGCGGTTAGACATGGACGTCACCGGCGAAGGCGACACCAGAACTGTAAGACCCGAAAAAGAGGCTCCGGAGCAGCCAACAAAGCAAAGATCCATTCCCTCAAGATTTCTCACATCTAGATCGAAGGATATCAGAGGAGGGATGGGGCAGATCTCTCCGGCGACCAGGGAAAGCGGAGGAAAGAGGGGAGAGATAGTTGACGCGGAAAGATACTGATCTCCGGTCATCAGATCTAGAAATCCTAGCACTGCCTCGTCGGAAAACGAATATAAACCGGCAAATCTCACACCAACAGAGATCGAAATATGGGTTTGGTTTTTGCGGAAAACGATATAGCATCCATCGTCTAAGCTCGATCCCCGTCTAAGGGAATCAGAAGCAGCAAGATCTTCTGCAGGTCCATGAGAGAAGGTTCTTCGGCTAAACGCCGAGACACAATCTCGACCTCCGCAGGTCGGAGTAGCAGTTGATGGGGTTAGCAAATAGAGAAGTCGAGATAACGGAAACTCAGAACCAGAGATCTTTATTCGGGATTTGAGACGGCGAGAGATTCTACAGACAGTTGTTGTAGATGAATGTCTACAAGGTCTCCGACTACCAGATCTGGACAACGAGATAAAGCACGGTGGTCGGGAAAAGAGTTTCGGTTATAAACCGAGAAAGAAACAGCTCCAAAAGAGAGTAGTAAGATGTTGAAGTGCAAGCCGGAGCATAGACGTCTAGCCAGCGAGGGGACCAAAAACATCAAAAAAACGGAAGGTAAACAGAGAGAAGGAGACTTTGTCCGACGCCGGTGAGCAAAAGCTCTACCGGCGTCGGAGAAAGAAAAAGTCTTGGTTGTCTTGATAATAGTGCCGAAGAGAATTTTTGATAAGATATGGACCAATTTGAGGAAGGAAATTAAATAGACATTTTTTAAAATAATAGTAAATTAGAGGGCCATGCACATGATGTGGATCTGGACAAAACCAAACAACAGTTTCTCAATTATGAGCGCGATTGTCACATGATCCTGCGGACAAGTCAACGCTTCTACTTCTTTTTTCTTTCTTCTTCTTTTATACTACCTTTTTTTCTACATTATCGTCACAAAAGGATCGTCTCTCGTCGCAAAAGCCCAAATATTGGGCCTCACTAACGCCAACGAAAGAGACCCACTTACGCTGGTCCTTTTCTATATCAAAAAAATAGGTACGCGTTTGTGAGTTACCACCCTAAGGTATCCTTTGAATGATTTTAAAAGCAAAGGACTATTGCTCTACTCACGTCGCTCATATCATAGCCATTCTAAACTTAAGCTAAGACGATAAATTAAACATATAGAAGGCAAAATGGTGGAAACGGTACAAATCCAAAAAAAAAAAAAAAAGGCAGCTTAATTGAGAGTATAAAAATGTCCGCAAATGGTTTTTGAAGTTAGCTATAGTCTATACTACAAATCAACAAATCCGTTGTAGTCTAGCTGGTCAGGATACTCGGCTCTCACCCGAGAGACCCGGGTTCGAGTACCGGCAACGGAGTTTACTTTTTTTGCATCTCTTACTCCCCTTCCATGGTTCCATTTATGGCAACAACATAAATAACGTCGTTGTTTAGCCGTTCCACATATATATATATATTTTGATAGGCCCCCTCCTCCTCCTCCCACTATCGATAGTTTCGTTGATGGGTTTCAATTTCATTCAGCTAAGCCCATTTTAGGGTGCCACAGAAGTAGCCGTTGGGAATGCAAAAGCCGAGACCGTACACGTTGACGTAGTATTTCGGTTCCTTCTAAAGTCAATTTGTTAGGCATTAGGCATATGTTCCATACACTCTCGCTTGTCTCTGCTCCAGTTTGTTTCTACATATATATGGACTCACACACAATGGCCGTACCGAACAAATTGGCCGAGAGTCCCCATTGATACTAGCTAGACTACATCTAGAAAATTGATACCATTATCTATTATATTACTGTTCATTTGAATTTGACAGATAATGTGGATCACCCATAAACCAAACAATATAATTTGATTCTAACTCTATCTATTAATTAAATACCGTCATTGACCAACCCTAACATCTAAATATACATTGTTAATTAACGCAAATTACATGTCAGGTTCATGTGACTTCTACAGTCATGTAAAAAAACCCATAGGCAATCCACATAAGAAAATTCATAAAAAAAAACAGAAAAACAAAAAAAAATTGCAGTAATACTTGTGTACCTAAATCTGGAAAGTTAGATGTTATACCGTACATAGCTTCTTGTGACTCAAATATAGTAAAAATAGTCTTTCTCCATCGCTAGTTCCCAAATTCGAGATATGATATGACTCAACTTTCAGTTTAAAACTTTTTTACATAGAGTCTTTTATTACACAAATGTAACAAACATTTGTAAAGCACGTGACACTTGTCCTGCCCTCCAATTTTATTTTATTTTTAACTTAATCGACGAACGGAAATATTACTTTATGATGAATGTGTTGTGTTACTAACATTTTTCTGAATCCTTTCCGCGAGGAATACGTGTTGTCCACTGTACCCAAAATTAACTAAGCCTAAACATTTTGATTAACTAACTCAGAGTAAATGACGTTTTGCTTGTTACTCACTCTGTTTCAAAATAATTGTTTTTTTTCTTTCAAATTAATTGTTATTTTAGGATTGTTTTTCCGTGTTCGATTAAAATATCCTTTTAAGTTTTCAATACAACTCTTTTATAAAATCTGTAGTTTTATATTTACTACTTTAATGTCCTAACCAAATAACCAATAGAGAAAGTTGTATAGTTTACTAATCTCTTAACATATGTGAAAAAATCTTTAATCCCCTATATAATAAAACGGAAGTACACAATATTATTTTGTATACTATATAATTTTAATAAATTGGTTACAAATAGATTATACATTAATGATAGATTAATTAGTTACAAATAGGTTATACCAAAAATCTTAAAGAGAATATTCTAAAAAATCATATCATCTAACTTACCATATCAATTTCCTTTAGTAAAGTATTCAACAAATAAAAAAATTTGATATCTAACTTAACATATTAATTTGTTAACTATCATTATACTTCACATTTTATTTTTATATATGAGTCTATTTTGTGACACAAATAAATTATCATATTATTTATTATAATTAAAAATAGTTTTATTTCTGTATATATCATAAGTTGAATTTTAAAAACAAATATAAATTCTTCAATCTATAAAATATTCAAGCTTTAGTAATATTATTCTTTAAATATAAAATCAATTTAATTAAAAAATTTACTGAGTAACGGATCAAAATTTGAATATTAAAATTCAAATTTACAAAATTATGTTTTATAATGACATTCAAGTCATGATGTAGAATATACATTGTTTAAATAACTTCACATATATAACCTAATACAACATATTAAAATTTTATTTTAAAATATAAAATATACAAATTTCGTATAAAATAAAATTTTTAACCAATGTTATAGCACGCGTAATTATCTAGAATCATTAACAATATAAAACTTACAAAATAAGTGTCTTTTTTCAAGCCATCATATTTAGCATATGATTTTATTGCATAATGTTTTATCTAAAAAAACTTTTAAAAACAATCACTTAAATTATATTTTATATAAAAATTATAATATAAATAAAATAAATTTCAACATGTGCTCTAGCGCGGATCTTAATCTAGTGACATGTATTATGAAACAAAAAGAATAGTATTAGTCTACCATTTGCTTAACTATTGAATGCAAAAAACAGGAAGCAGATCAATATGGTCACGATGGTTAAGAATTAAGAGATGAATGGTGGGTTCATCCTTTAGTTGTTTAGTCTCATCAGAGGCCATATTGTTGAATGACGTAAAAAGCCATGGCAAGGATATCGTGAAAGTAGTCTTATAGAGTCATATGCCATTATGGGGTGTGTGGTAATATTCTACTAGACGAAGCGTCAAATGAACGAGGAGAAATAATGTGACGATAAGAATGTTGCTCCTTCACATGTCTTGTTGGCCCTCACTGACCCCTCTAATCTTGGCATACACCTCAAAACTTCAACTTCTGTGAAACTAAAAGAAAAACTCCCATCCATTATTAACAATATTTTGTAGTATTATCTTAAATTAAAAATAACTGGGGAAAAGCATTACTTATATGAATTTGAGTCTAAAAATTAGCCTTGTTTTGTTTGTGATTTGAACAATGAAAATGTGGACCATAACGATTTATAATTTTATAGAAAGGCCAAATGAAATGGTTAAGAAAACTTAAGAGACTTCGGGGGTAAGGGAAAGTGGTTGGATGGAGCGGGTAGGATGTCAATCACGTGACTCCCAAACTTTCCATTCCAAATTTTTACAATTTGCAATTTTGGTTTTTTTTTATTGGTAGAGCAAAGGGAGAAAACTCCCATTATCAAAAGAATAAAAGTAAACTTAAACACAAACCAACCGCGATACTGCAACTCCACGGGCATCCTCCAATGCAAGTTCAGCAACATAATCCGGTCGATCCTCCAACAAATGAAACCCAAACTGTAGAGAAAACACATAGTTCGCTAATCCATCTGCAAGACGGTTAACCTCTCTATGCACATGAACAATCCGGACCACCCAGTCCCTTGATATTAAGCCATGTCACAAGCGTACCAAGAATGACAGCGGATGAACCTCACTAATCCATGTCTGTAAGTAACCTACCACCATTGTTGAATCTACCTCCAACTCCAGCTTTCGTACCCCATACCCCCACGCAATATGCAGACCATAATAAACCCCCCCATAACTCTGCTAGAGGAGCTGAGCAAATCCCAATGTGTAGAGCGAATCCTCTTTTCCATTCGCCTAACTCATCCCGTAGTATCTCCCCTGCAGCAGCCATCCCTGGGTTCCCTCGTGAAGCACCGTCCGTATTCATCTTAAACCACCCCTCCTGTGGATACGTCCAACATATTAACCTCTCCTCACGGGCCGGCTTGCTAACTGATAGTCGATGCCGCTGATGTGCTACCACTACTTCCATGGCCAGCTCCATCAAAAATTTTAATCATGTCCCTGCATCTACCATTCCTCCCAAAAACATTTCCACATCTCCATTTCCATCCCCACCAAGCAGCCATACCGAATAAAGTAGGCCACACCATATCCTCTGGTGCACCTGACTCCACATTTAAATTTGCATAAATCCATTCTACCAGAGATAACGAGAAAAACCTCTGTTGCTTCCTGGGTGGCACTAACCGCCTCCAAACACCCGACATCGTCGGGCAGTCTCGCAAGATGTGAAGAATAGTTTCGGTTCCTCCTCTGCAAACCACACATAACTCAGTCACACAAATGGCGACGGTAACGCTCCAAGCTAGACATAAGTGCTTGATTCCCAACCAGCCAAAGAAAAACTCTCACCCGTTCAGTAACCACCGAACTCCAAACACTATTCCAAAACCTTTCCATATGCGGTCTCGCAATACAGTTCCGGGTTAACATATCATATGCAGAAGCAACCGTGAACAGCCCATTCTCAGTTTCTGCCCATGATAACCGATCTTTGGCACCAGTGACCCAATCCAACACCACTGCACTCAATCTCAGACACACCTCATTGGGGACCCAGTGTGAAATACTGCTAAACAGCCAACCACGTCCTTCCTCCCAAAACTCCTTCACACATTCATTAACTCGACTCATTGGTAATTCCACTTCCATTAGTTCCAAAATAGGTTTATTCAGCAGCCACTTATCTTTCCAGAATCGAATATTACCACTATCTCCCAACACCCAACCATAACCCGGTATTATCACTTCTCGAATCCCTACCGCCATACTACGCTAGGTAGAGGACCAAGTATTCTTTGGTGTCAACCAGTGAGTACTATGAGTATCACCCACTCGATACTTACTGCGCAGAACCCAGGCCCACAAAGTTTCACGATCATGTAACAATCTGTAGCCCACCTTAGCTAATAAAGCCTTATTCATCTCCTGCATTCGTTTAATACCAAGTCCACCATCCTTTTTTGGTGCGCAAACTCGATCCCATGACAAAAGGTGTTGCTTTCGCTTCTCCAATGTGTTCCTCCAAAGAAAGGACCGTGACACCTTCTCCAAGTCATCCGGTAAAGCCTTTGGTAAAGATATAACACTCATTGTATGGATCGGTATGGCTGTCAGAACTGCCTTTGTGAGAGTAAGTGTACCAGCAAAGCTCAAACACCGTTCCTTCCAACCAGCAAGTTTCGATGAAACACGCTCCATCACCTTCCCAAACGTCGCCTTATTCAGCATTTTCTGTAAAATAGGCATACGAATAGGCTTCCACTTCTTACCCGCAACAGCTCAATCAATCATCTGACATAGTCGCTCTAGACACATAACGAACAGGTATGGGGATAACGGATCCCCCTGCCTCAACCCCCGACTCGGTTTGAAGGGTTTTGTCATCTCCCCATTCCACAGAATCCTCATTGATGGCTCTGTAACACATTTCATGATCCAGCTAACCCATACCGTCGATAAACCAGCAGCAATGAGTGTGTCCTCCAAGAAGTCCCACCGGATACGGTCATATGCTTTTTCCAAGTCTAGCTTCAGTAACATCCACCCCTTACGCCCTTTCTTTCTCCGCATCGAGTGCACCGCCTCTTGCACTATGACAATGTTATCAATGCTTAACCTGCCCGGTATGAAGCTTGATTGAGCCGGCCCTATCAATTTTGCTATAACTGCCTTCAACCGTGTGACCATAATCTTAGTAATGACCTTAAAAATGACATTACAAAGACTGATAGGACGTAGTTGGGTTATCTTCTCCGGCTTCGCCACCTTGGGGATTAAACATACTAATGCATCATTTAAACCTTCAGGCATCTCTCCTGTCTAAAAAACCTTAATACAAAACCCACAACCGACTCCCCTACCACAATCCAACAATTCTGATAGAAGAGAGGTTGGTACCCGTGAGGACCATGAGCCTTATATGCTCCCATCCCGCGAACAGCGGTCTCCACCTCGCTCGCTACAACTGGACTCCCTAACTCAACCTACTCTTCTCTTGTTAGGCGCTGGAACCCCTCACATGACAACCTGTCAACTATCGGGGAAACATCTGCCATAGAGTATAAACGCTGAAAATAATCCAAAGCAAGAGTCTCTAACTCCGTTGAGTCAGTCACCCAAACCCCCTCATTGTTCTGCAACGCTTCAATCTTATTCCTTCGCCTTCGAATGATAGTGGAAGTGTAAAAATAGCTTGTGTTATGATCCCCCAAACCAATCCACCTCTCCCGCGACTTCTGAAACCAAAGAACTTCCTCTTGTTCTAACACCCGATCAAGTTCCTTCACCAATCCATCCTCCTTCTACAACAGCTCATCCGTTTGAGTAATGTCCGACAAATCCTGCACCTCTGTAATCTCTTTCATCAAACCCACCCTCCTTATGTTTATGAATATCTCTAAACACTTCGCGGTTCCACTGTTGCAACATCTTACTCAAAGCTAGTAATGCTTCAGGCGTCGTAATATCCCGTCTCCAAGAAATTTCTAGCAGCGCCTGAAAACTTGTATGGCTTAACCAAGCGGCTTCGAATCGAAACGGTCTCCGCCAAGGATCCCTACTTACTACTCGACTCAACTGTACATAGAGAGGAACATGGTCTGACACCAAGAAAGGAAAATGTGACACAACTGCTTCCTGCCATTTGAGTCGAGCTTGAGCACATCATAGCACTCAGAATAATCTCTTCGCCACAAATTGTTGTGTTACTTTACCTCGCCTCCAGGTAAACTTATTGCCACGGAATCCCATGTCGATTAGAGACTCATCATTAATCCAATCCCCAAACGAAAGAGAATCTGCAGATAGTTGCCCATTGCCGCCGGACCTCTCATCTAGACAAACTATTGTGTTGAAATCTCCTCCGATAATCACTGGTCCATCAATACCACAAAGTGTTTCATGCAACTGCCGCCATAATCCACTTATTCTGGTTACAGTTGGTGCCGCATAGACGACCACAATATGTAAAACATCGCTACCATTAACCGCACTAACATGTATAAATTGATCTGAAGACTCAACAATGTCCACAACCCCGATCTCCGTTCTCCACAATAACCAGAGCCCACCACTCTGTCCAACTGCGTCCACCCTAAAAGAGTGAGCAAACCCTAAGCCTCGACAAATTATACTCGCATGATCCCCTCCCGCATGCGTTTCAAATAAAGCCAACAAATCCGTACTATATCTCTTCAACATATATCGGATAGAACGACAAAAATTGGGTTTATTAGCCTCCCGACAATTCCACAAAAAGACAATTCATATCTTCTTCCTTATACAAAACCAGAACCACCGGGAAACCCTGTTAGGCATGCGGACTCGCCAAAGAAGGCGACCCATCACACAAACCAGCAACCTGTAAATCATTCCCAACAGGTACTAAAGCAGTAGTCGAGGAACTACCCCCATCATGCCCTTTCAAGGCAATTTCCTCCACCGGGACTCCACCCCCAGCCACAAAAGATCCGCCGGAGCGCCCAACACTCACCGTCTCCACTCGTAACCGCTTCCCATTCATCATCATCGGATCCTTCTCAGGTACAGGTCTAAAAATCAATCCCTTACCAGGCTTATTAGACCGGACATGTTTGGACTTCGGTCCATTAGTCTTCCCTTGTGCCCGATGGGCCTTATCCTCAGCAAGCCCATTACGAGGAAGGCTACTCATATTATTCAAGCCTATGTCATCCGTGCCATCCTTTCCTTGCGTAACACCCTTCCCGATATGCAATATAAGAGCCTTCATAACATTTTCCTTATTCGACCCAGAGTGAATATTCGCCACCGTAGTATCACAGAAAATCTCATTTTCCTCCAATCCCCCGAAATTATTGGAAAGTACAATATTCGCAGTTTCCTTTAGTGAGATATCTTGTAATTGCCGCTCGCCACCTCCCCGCGAGCCACCGACAGTAAAAGCAACAACCATTTGTGGCGGTGCTATTCTCCGACCATTCCTTCTGACCACTGTAAAACCATCCACACCCTTATTTCCTTCGTGAACTGCCTGAACTTCCTTCTGTAGTGGCGGAACCACAACCTCTTTTGCAACAACTTTTCGAGGACAGGTGTGTACCAAATGCCCATACACACCACAACCTGAACTTATTTTACTCAACCCTTCATAGAAGACAAAGTATCTTTCACTATTAATCTGCACCGTACCCTTCAACGGCCTCCGTAGATCCACCTCCACACAGATCCTAGCAAAACGTGCTCTCTCAAACTGCAGCGTGTTTAGGTCCACTCAAACCGGTTTCCCTAACCCCTTAGCGATACTCACCATAATAGACCGATGATAGAAGTTCAAAGTTATGTTCGATACCCTGATCCATACCGGTGTCGTTAGAATTTCATCTTTCAGAGGATCAAACTCTGCAGACCATGCTTGCACCATCAGATAACTCCCAAACGCCTTCCATGGTCCCCCAGTTAACGCTGCCAGATATTCCTCCTCCCTCTCAAAACGTACCATAAAAAACTGTCGTGGGAGGTCTAACACATGCATCTCACCGCTTGGTTTCCACATCTCACGCAATTTTCGATTCAATGCCGAGATCGAGACATCTCGCCCTAGAACCTTCACTATCATGCACTGTTTCCACAGTCCATTCATAGCCTCCAAGACTTCCTTGCCTATAGTAATAGCTGGCTTCCCATCTTCCCCACAAGAAAATTCCAGATTCACTCGAGCAGTCACAAAATCATCACCAATCACTGGCTTCGAGGAAAGTCTCCCTCCTCTAAGGCTACCTCTGACCTTACTCACCCACAAACCTCCAGCATCCGGTGGATCACCCAACGAAGGCCCCTTTTCTCCAATATCCAGCATGTTCGTATTCGTCGCCGTCGCCATCATTCTCTCTTATGCTGTTGGAAAATAAATACTGGTAATAATTTAATTTTTATTATTTTCCTTACACTAAATGTAGCAAATCTCTATTTGCAATTTTGTTTGTCTTATTTGTAAACAAAAATTTATATTGCTAACCTATATATATATATATATATATATTACTTCTAAGTTCTAAGTTCTACTTCTAACCATGCGGTTTATTATTATTTTTTTTTTAAACAAAAACTTTTTTTGTTACTGTTGTTTCCTGCTTGGCTGCTTGGTTTTTAAGCCTACGAGTGGTTTTTTTTTTGGTGAACAGCCTACGAGTGGTTTGGAAGTGGTTTTTTTTTTGGTTTACAGCCTACGAGTGGTTTGGAAGTCAAATAGTCAATACCAAAGTGGTTTAATAGTACAATATAGATATAGTATACCCAAAAGAACGTAAACGTATCATCCAAATATTTGCATTCTGCTAAAAAAGGTATTGATTAAAAATCTGAATGATTTTTGATTTGTTTCGTATTTTGCTAACACAATTTTTTATATATGGTTAGAAAATAACTTAAGTTTTAATTGAAAGATTTTTGAGTTTAGATTTGTATATATAGACGATATATGGTACCTCGTGCAATCCCAACCAACGGTCAACGAGTAAATTTTATAGAACTAACAATTGCATAGAAATATTATCCAATCCGTTTTCTCGATTATTCAATAATTCTTTTAATACTCAATCTAGGTTGTAACAATTTCGTAGAAACAATAATCATTATCTGACATTGTCGGTGTTTTCTCAAAAAATTTAATAATGTTTAAAATGATAAAGGTTCTTGAAAGTAAAATAGTTCATTCCATTATATTTCTTTTGTTTAAATAGTGTTGTTTTATAAATTTAATTTTGTTTTACAAAATATGTCGGTTTGTATTTTCAATACAATTTGTAAGATGAAATATTTTTTAATCCATATTCTTTCAATTTATTAATTTATAAAAGATATTTGTAGAAAATTACAATAGTTTTTAAAATTTGTGCCGAATTGCTTCATGTCATAATGAAATTATTGTTGAAACTGAGAAGTATAAGAGAATTATATTTCTAAAATAAATTTTTGAGTTGAGTACGTGAATTTGTTTTTGGAGTGTTAAAAGTTATAACACAATAAAAACTCTGCAAATACAAAATCCAAGTGTTATAAAGGAGTTTGATTAACAAAACAAAAAATGCTTTGATTATTTTTTTGGTCAAGACTAGGTTTGATTTATCTACTAAAATTTGTAAAAATTGAATATTCGTTTACGGAATTTGATGTTACTAAGTCAAAATTAAGTTATAGTCAACCATTTTAGCCGTCAAACGAGGCCCCCATCCTCTTTGAATAGCGTATGTATACTAAATTTACTATAGTCTATAAATATGAAGCTTTAAAAAGTGATATTTTTTTTTGCATTATAGTCAATGAGCAAAATTAGAAGATTTAATAATGAATATAACGATTTATTATCTCTCATTTGCATAGACCGAAAGATATACGCTAAGAACACGTGCAGAGATATCAAAGCTAAAGAGTAAAAACTAAAAGAAGCCAGAACTTGTAGCTCGTTTGGTTTGAGGGTTACCACTTCATGAGTTCAAGTCACGGCATCGAATAAGAAGAGACAAAGACTAAAAGAAAGTCACTAACAAAAGACAATGTTTTAGAAAAAATATCAATAACGACATGTTTTGAAGTTTTGGTTTGGTTTCAAAAAAAATTGAAAAGTTATTTTGAGTTTTTAAAAAAATTTAGACTATAGAACACTAAGAAAGAGACAACGAACGCCACATGTCGCGTGTCCATGAAACACTACATAATGATATCACTTATAGTTTGGTCCATTCATTTAATTGCGTTAGTATGCAGCGTTCCCCTACAATTAAAGTTATAAACCAATTCGAACGGTTTCAAATTAACTCCACATATCCCCAGTCAGCTTTAAATTTCGGAATGTTACGTATCAAACCTATATGTAAACATGCCATAACGCAGAAACATTGAAATGAGAAAATTTAAACTGAAAAAAGTTGAAGCGAAAAAGAGTACAATACAACTGAGTTTTTGACCTAATCAGTTACTAAAGAACTTACCGAGACTCCTAGCATGAAAAAAGAAAGGAAAAGTAAATGCTAAAAATAATGAAAGTAATATACAAGAGAACAAGTCAATGAGAAACTAACTTGGGGCTAACAACTGAACCGGTTCGGATCCTAAATCTCTGCTCTAATTAAGGCCCTATTTCTTCAAAAACTTGGTACAGCTTGTGGGGACTGAACCAGCTGGTTTAAACCGGTTTCGTTGTCACTGGCTGGCTCCTTCTTCCGCCTCATCTCCATGACTTTCCGGTGGTGGTTGGAGTGGAGCTCACTCGAGAATGTCGGGCTACAAGCGGGTCTGTATTCGGGTAGTAAACGACCCGACTTATACCGGACACCGCACGCATTGCACAAGGTCTTAGCTCCCATTGGGCCGGCTCTCCACTGGGGAGTTTTCTGAACGCCGCAGTGGCTGCACCTCCGCTGAGGCTGCAGCAGCTGACCGCAGAAAGCTGACTCGGCAGACCTTTTCTTATGCTTCTTGGGAAAGGGTGGCCTCTCCAACGTGACCATAGGATCGAGCAGCTCAGAGCCGGAGAACCACGGGCTGGAAGGACCGGAAGAGGAGGAGGAGGAGGTCGAACCGGACGAGGAAGGACCGGAAGAGGACGATGAACCAAGTGACCAGGACTTGACTCCGTTGCGGTGACGTTTGCTACGGGCTTTAGCCGGAACAGGGGATTTGAAACAGGACTCTTCCGTGGCAGGAGTGACAGGGTGTTTACGGTCACCAGTCAACCACGCCGGTTTCTCAATCGGGGTTCCAGTGAGGTTTGGACCCGAGTATTCCGTGAAGGAGTCCTCCACGAAATGAGATAGCCACTCAAGGTTGGCTAAATCATCCGCCTTCACCCAAAAAAAAACAGAGACAAATCTCAACTAGAGGGAAAAAAAAGAAATCAAACAAAGTATTCTCCAAATATCTAACTTAAATTAAGTAATTACCGGAACAGAGAGTTCGCTTCCGAAGTCGTCACAGCCGGAGAAGTCGTTGCTCCGACGAGGGAGAGCGTCACCGGCGACGTCGTTGAGTTCGTCACGGGCCATGTCTTGATGTTCTTGAGGGTTGAGGAGGACAGTGTCGTCGTCGGCGAAAACGTCGTCGTTAGACAAGTCAAGCAAGTCGTCAACGGAGAAATCGTCGGCATTCTGAGCGGTGGTGGTGGTGGTGACGGCAAGAAAGTCTTCGAAAACCGGAGGAGTGGTTTTGAAAGCCATCTCTTTCCTGATGCTGCTCTTCAACGCTGCTTGTTCCATTTTTCCTATCGAGAAAACCCTAAACAACAACAACAACAACAACAACAAGAAAAGGAAAATAGAATTCAATCTTTGATATCAAATATAAATTCACATTCTTTTTTTCAAACGAAACGTAAAAAAAACGTTCCTTTTTTCCCCAATTCCAAGAGAAAGAACGAGAGAAAATAAAAATGAAAATTGCGAACCCCAAAAAAAAAAAAAAAAAAGAAGCAGACCGGAAAACGACCCACACAAAACAGAGTAAGTCACGTGACTGAAATGAAAAACCAAATTCAAGAGACATACGAGAGAGAGAGAGAGTAAGAGAGAGAGAGAGAGAGACCCTTGAACGAAAGAAAACCCTAAAACAAAAGACAAACACAGGAGGAGAGGAATCAGGAAAAGTACCTTGAGACAGAATAAGAACGAACGAGAGAGACGAGGAGGAAGGAGCGGTGGCGAGAAGAAGAAGAAGAAGAAGAAAAGATCTTAAAAGAATAAGAAAAAAAGGAAAAAAAAAAAAAATGGGTCAAGAAGAGATGGTTATGTGAGTTTGGTAAAGCATTCAATTTGGTAATCTCAGCCTCTCCCTTTTGTCTACTAAAAACTCCCCCCTTTTCTTATCTCTCTCTAAAAACGCTTTTTTACTTTCTCTCTTTTTTTTTTCTTCCTTTTAAATAATAAAAGGGGAGGGGGGGGGGGCAGAAAAGTATTTTTCTAAGAATGGGAAATTACAGAACCGGCAATAAATCTATAAAAATTTGTGTATGTGTGTGAGAGAGAGTATTATCAGTAGATTCTGTGTATAAATTCTTGACGCGTATTTACGTGAATGAAAAACAACAAAATAAATATTATATTTCTAAAACACGGCACTTTTCATTATTACAGAGAAAAAATAAGATCTTTCTTCTTCTTCGTTACTGAATCTGAGTCAGTCAGTCATTCAGAGATAGCGTATTTATCCTCCTGCTGGCAATTTCTTTCCTTTGTTCTATTCTATCAGATTAAAATAATTTGGATATTTATTTACTTGTTTTTACTTTTCCTCAGTTATAGAAATAAGGATAGAAAAATTTAAATAAAATAATAATAAAAAAAAGTAGCAGGGTTATGCCTAGTTTGCCCTTGACCGCATTGATCGCCGCTAATCTTGGGGGAATTATCCTTCCCGCTCATTGGTTTTTTGATTTTTACATTTTTTGAGTTTAAAGTTAAAAATGTTTCCCCCAACTACAGAGAGTATAATTGTATTTAATTTTATGATTAAAGAGGGATGAAATAACGAGAACAACCCCTGAAAGATGTAATAATGGAGAAAGAAAAGCATGTCTTCGGAGTAAAGGCAAAGTGAGAAACTGAGATGATTCAGAAACCGAAGACTAATGGCGGGGCCAACTTTTTTTTCTTTGTCCTTGTAGTTAACTACTCTTCTCTCTCTCCAAACTACACAGTGACACACCCACGAGAAAATGATTCTTCTTTCTCTCTCTGACATTATCCTTCACTCTTTTCTTTAATAAAAAGATTTAAAAAAATAAATACATTATTATTCTTCATATAATAAAATCTATTATATTGAGACAACAAATAATTTAAAAAAATATATATATATCTGCGTAGATTCCTTCTTTTTTTGTTCTCTGTACAAATTTACCTTAATTATTCATATTGTGTAGATTCTCCCTTGTAATCTTTCCCTAACTATTTTAGTAGTAGTTGAACTGGGATAAAAATCTTTTAGTAATTATTACCATCATCCAAATTGGAGTACATATCTATCACTACTTTTGTTTTTTTTGGTTGAACAATAGTTTTTCTTGGCATTTTGTATGCAATACAGAATCTGCATTTTGTATAATAATAAAAACTGTTGAATTCTAGAGCAATGGAAATCTCCCCAGTTTTGGAAAATGCGTGTGATGATTAATTATAACATCCCAACAAATTTATACTCCCTCCGTTTTAATATATTGGATGTTTTGAGGTTTATTTGGTGTTTCAAAATATAGGATGCTTCTTATCCCTATGTAAAATTAATATTATTTTATTTTTTTAAAGTGTTTTATCTTTAAAATTTATTGTTTTTAGTTTCCAAGATTACAACTTACGATACAGTTGACAAAGTTTAATTTTTCAGATTTATTTTTTTTAGTCCCAAAAAAGTTTCTTCTCAACACCCACTATAAAACCGGAACAGTTGTTACTTCTACATATCAAAATAAAATAAATTTATTTTAAACACTCGAATGGATCAAAAAAAAAAATCAGAAGGAAAAAAAATCAAAGAAGAAGAATATGCTTAACCCAATCGCCCAATAAGTGCAAGCAACCCTCGAAACTTTGATTTAAACAAAAAGATCTATTTCCACGAAGGATCGATTGATCCCAACAAAGAAGTAGAAGAGGCTATGTTGGTTATGTTAAAGATTTATGTGCCAAGTCTTTTTTAGCTTCTCTTTCTTCTCTATTGTTCTATGTGAGTTTCTTTCTTCTGGTTTCTTACGATGTTTAAGGAACTAATAAGACTATAAAAATAAAAATAATCTAAATAAAATATTTTTGCCATTTCGAATAATCTTATTGATCTGCCCACTAAGTCAAAATCTTAAATTTTAAAATCAAATAAAAATCAATCATAATTTAATCAACAAGAAGTCTCCATCTACTGGAAGTGCCGATCATTAACATTATCCAAACACATGACAATAATAATTAAAAAGAAAAACAACAACAACAAAAACAAAACAGCATAAAGCGATTTTTCAGGAAAAAAAAACAGAGCAGTTCACGAGTTCGACAAATTTAGTGTGTTCAACACACTTTTGACTAATAAAGGATCACAACTTATTTGTATAGGAAGTTGATCATCTCTTTCCAACACCGATTTGCTCATATGTGGTGTTTTGTACTTGTTTGATCCTCCAACTTTCATAATCTCTTGCATGCACAATTGAAGAGTTAGGAAAATATGGTTTACCTTTTCCGTAGAGTAGTTTTCAAAAGACTCTTCTACCGCACGAACAAGATCTTCGATGGTTTTTGGACACTCTTTATGCTGTAACGATTGAATAGCACTAAAAAATCCAAGATCTAAAATATTTAGATCCGGTGAGTTTGGTGGCTGACACATCAACTGGATATCAAAACCATTACTTGATGCAACTTCTCGGAAATCTTTATCCCCACATTCAATATGTGTTCTTGCATTATCTTGTTGGATGAAGATAGTTTTCCCTCGATCTTCTAGTGGCCACTTTTCATGAATAACAGAAAGAACCTTTTCAATCAAACATGCTTTTATATCTTCTCTTTTGACCGATGTTACTGCCTTTAGTTCCAAAGTTCCAGCTTCTCTATTTTTACTTCGTCTCTTAGCTGGCTCCATAGTAACAAAAGGAAATATTCCAATCTTTCCAGAAAATATCTCCGTTCCTTCCTCGTCAAACCTTGGACGAGCCATAGCAGCTAAGAACATTACTTTTCCAATGTAATTCTTACTTTGACATGTACATAGCGGCTCTTCTTCAGTCGGAAGTAAATAATAGTTCTCCGTCTTCTTTGTCATGTAGAACCATTTTTCATCGATATGCACCATATTGTACATATCAACAAACTTTGGTTCATGAGGTATAGTATGTTTATCCAACATAGAAATGCAAAATTGTAGTTTACCTTTCAGATTGTCTTCCTTCAAATGAGGCTTGATGCTATTGGTATGACGTCGAATAAACCCTTCTTTTTTCCGTCTAAATAATGTTGTAAGACTCACATTCATAGCTATGGCCATCGACCTCAAAGTTGTTCGTTTATGGAGCGGAATATCAGTGACTTGGTGTGGCTCAATCAAGATTATTTTGCGACCACAATTTATAGATCTGCGGTGAGATACATCCACTGTTCCAGTATTATGAACCGTTTCTATTGCTCTTCGCCAAATCTTTTGCACCATTAGTATAGGCACCGAAAAGTAATTAGAAACTTCTCTGGTAACAGTTCTTCCAAGCACTCCATCATTACTCCTCATTAGTAAAGCATTGAAAATCATCCATCGCTCTTCATTTGATAGATTTTTTCTGGTTTGTCCCGAATGTTGTACATTTTCGTTTTCTGTTTTAAGAAGATAGATTTAAGAAAACAAATTAGAAATTAAACTGTTTAAGTCATGACGTTAAACTATGTAACAACAAAATCGTAACTAATTTTAAAAGAGCCTAAATAACTGGAATAATAGAACAATTAGAAAATTATCCTCAAACAAAGAATATGAGAACGTGACTAATTAAGAAGAATTAACAGAGAAAAAGTAGAAACTAAAAAATTAATCAGTAACTAACTTCAGTTTATTATGCCAAAAATAAAAAACAAAAAATACCTGGAACAACTGCAAAGTCTCCATTGCCATTGCTAAAAGCTTCTTCTGTCAGTGGGATTTCGTTTAAATCAAACAAAAAATTATTCTCATTATTTAGTAGTGACATACTCAAATCATAATTTAGAATTGTGAAATAAAAGGTAGAAACTATTCTAATTTTGAAACTTAAATAAGCATCACAGATTCACAAAATATTTACATTGGCTCCAATGTAAAATTTTTGAATTTTAAGTTTAAAAACAATTATGTAAAACGTTGGCTCTATTTTTTTCAAGTAATTCAGATTCATCAAAATTTTACTTTGCCTCCATTGTGTAAATGATGTTTAGTATTTCTTTTTATTAATTGAGATTTTTTTTGCGTTTTTGGGCAAAATAATTAAGCACCTTTTGCCTACTTTAATTGCTTCTAACTACTTTAGTTAAGTGTTTTAATTAAATAAGTATTTTTCTTACTCTGTGTGTTAAACTCAAAACATCCAATATATTGAAAGGAGGGAGTATCAAATTTGAATTGACAATACTTTCTTTTTTTTTCTTTCTTCCAAATTATGCATACCACATTTTTTAAGAAGTTTTGTTTTCAGTTTTAAAAGATTGAGTTAAATGATGATACTAGTAAATAAATTAAATGCAATCCTAGGAAAGTTTTAATTTTGTGAAGTAAAAAAGGGAACAATAAAAAAAAGATATTTGGAGCCGAGCCGCCAGCTTGTAGTAATAGCCACGTGTAGTGCTGACGTGCCGTGGTCTGTTTGGCTGTGTCTCATGCGTTTGACGTGAGTCGACCAATCAGAATTCCCCGACGGCTCTAATCTTTTTCTTCCATAATAAATTAAACCCTTTTTCCTTTTTTTTCTTTTTGGGTCAGAATTATTATTATAGAAGGAAAAAAAAAAAAAAAAATCACAAACTTGCCTAATTTTCCGCTTAGAATACGGTACGGTATAATTCAAACATTCTTACGCGGAGTCATAAATCACACACACTCGGTTTGTATTGTGTCAACGATTTTGGCTAATTTTTGGACAAAATGTACTCTTTGTTATAACTAAATCCTGGACTACAATACCCTCGACGTATTCGTCGGCAGAGCTGCGTTTTCTAATTTTGATGGGGTCTTTTATGTTTTATGTTTTTTTTTTTTTTTTGGTTCTTTCTTCTTCATTTTAATATTTTGAAATGTCTAATGAAAGCAGAGGAAGAAAAGGAGAGAGAAGTCCCACGAGAACTGTTAGCCAGTTTTTAATCTTCCATCTCTTTCCTATGGACCGTACCTAATTATATATCAAGCGCGGATTTGTTAAATTTTAATTTACAAACACTTGTTTGGTTTTTTATGTTTTAAGCCATAGAAGCAAGGAAAAAAAAAATCAAATTTGAAACTTGGAGCCGCCCACAAACATATACACGAATGGAGCGGGAAAATCATTCGGTTTTGTCACATACTGTGAGACCTGACCCGCCCCACGTCCGTAGTAGTAGTCTTCTTAATTAACTATAACATTCTCACCTTATATAAAATTTTCTTATACTAATTTTAAACGACCATTATCTCTCACCTCATAGCAAATCTTTATTTATATTTATTGTATATATGACACGAGTTTGTATAATTTAAATTATATAAAAGATGTATGAGACAAGAAGAGGTCGTCATCTATCTACTCAATAGTGTTGACTTTTAAAATGGCGCCATTTTCTTTATAGAGAGGCCAATTCTTGTGAATAGTTCAACATCTTGACCATTTTAATAGTTGAACTCGGTGCTATTGCTAGGTCTATTCGTCGGAGGTTCTAAGTTCGCTTACTGTCCACCTCTTTTTGTTTTGATATATTTCTTTTTCTATAAACCCTTGGTTTTCGTTTTGAAGTGGGCCTTAGAGAATCAAACACTCAAAGTCATTTTCTTCCATCTTTTTTTGTCGTTTCATATGGGCTGGCCCAGTTTGAAAAGCCCATGCAAACTAGCGTGATTAACTGGACCTGAAGCGAAACATATGCATAGTCGTTTCTTCTTGTCTAGTTTGGTGTCTCATCCAAGCGGCATTCTTATCAAATTAATCACATAACTGATTAAATTATCGCGGTACTATCATAATCTATTCGCACTATCTGAGTTCACACACTATTTTCAAAATAATTTGAAACCGGTCTGTGTTTTGCAATAACGAATGATTTTGTGATCGTGGGACAATGGGCACTACATCTACAGTACATGATAGACTTGATAGTCTTCTCTTTTTATGCTGCGACACTAAAAAAATAAAGTTCAGTTTGGAAAGCTTGATGTTGTGGAGGGACCTAAAATAAGACTTCTGTTTTGTCTCCCTGAAATGCAATGATGCAATTGCAAATTGTCTCTCAGACGCGTCACTCTCTTATTGGTTCTTAGATAACATTCCCGTGCCCCCACTTGGTGTTGTGATATTAAAGTGGCTTCTTTTACCACCATCCGTCTTCAAGATTCTTTCTCTACGTGCAATAACATCAAAGTTCTTTGACCCAAAGAAAAAAAAAAAAAAAAAAAAAAAAAAAACAAGAGGAATTCAGTTTTTGAAAAGATAAATTTGGAAGACAAGGTGCGAGACAAGGTGCGAGGTGGTACGGAACAGAAATCAATCAGTTGGCTTTAGCCGTATACGGTTTGATGGGACCAATTCAATTATATTACAATGTTATAAATGTAAATTACATAAACTTTAACAAAACAACAAAAGAAGGTAAATTACATAATGCATGATTTGTATGTATCTTTCACAGAGTCTTCCCCCATGCACTTACCATTTCATTCTCCTTAACCACGATAATTAATCAGAATTGGTATTAGCTCGTTTTCCGATTCGTTTTTGCATCTCGTTATCATCATGGCATTATTGAGGTGACGTAAATTGAATAATGAAAAAGAGCCTAAGGAATAAATTGGGAAAGAAGAGTTCTTTAGGTCCCAAACATAAAAAACCTGCAGAAATGAAGACGCAGACCAATTTTGCACCTTTTGCTGTTCCTTCCTCCACTCACCCCTCGTAATCTGTAGAATTTACCCCCTTTCTCACTCTCTCTAGCAAAAGGATCCAAATACACACGTATTATATTGATCCCGTGTAAACTTAAGTGTATTCATTTTACACTGAGTGATAGTAAACTTTTGGAATTGTATAAGAAATTCCCGTGAAATGTGGCTAAACAATGCACACGATAAATACGATGCAAAAACGATATGTGAATAAGAAACACTTTTGGAGAAACTTGATATCAAGACATTTATGTAAATAATCGAATATCGTAGTGAGAATGAGACTGAAAGTATAAATTAATCCATGTGAATATATGGTTTTGCAGTAGATTAGGACGTCTCATATATGTATCAAGTGTACTAATTGATATCAATCATAGCAATGAAATGATACCATATACATATATCACTACTAAAAATGGCTCAAATTGAAACATATTTGTTAAAGACATGTGCATGTCTGATTTTTGTCCCCAAAGGCACATGAAACCTCATTAATACATGTCTTCACCAAAATTCCAATATAAAGGTTTAAAAAAACTTGTCCACTAAATTAAACGTCAAACATAAAAATAAAGTAATGTCAAAAGGTGACAAGAACAAGGCTGAGTTTAACGATCACAGTTGAAAACTGCCAGCTGGGAAGCTGTTGATGTGAGCTTTTAAAGAGACAGGCTCATTGACTTTTTTACAGTTGAAAATTGGAGTATATTATTATTACATTCAAATAACCCAACATTACAATGAGAACTTCTCTTCTAGAAAAAACTGTTATAAATAATAAAAGACCAGGTAACAAGTGATGAGTTTATAAAGGAAACATTATCTCCCGTTAATTACTTTTTCACAACACAGATTAGTACGTTATACTCTCCTCCTCGGAAGATTGACTTGAAACCCTAATTCTAACGTAAGGATCTAAAAAAAAAAAGGTTTTGAATTGCTTTTCTCTCTATGTGGAATTCAAGATCTTGGGTTGGAGAAAAAGTGCGTACCTGTCATGAAAGTGTTCATGGGAGTAGGATAATTGAGAGAGGCAGGATCGATGTAATGATCTGAAGTGGAGCCAACGACTCCATTGTTGCAGCTCACGTTTGGGCTTGATGAAGAGGCCGATGGGCCTGCGGCTATGTGATTCAACGGCTGAGATCCACCGCCTGAGGAGCTTCTCTCGGCCGGGCCTTGATCGTAGAGAATACCTTTGAAGACGTGACCGCCTATACTCACAGCTGTTTTGTACGCATACTCCTCTTCTTCATCATCTACTGAACTCACACGCACGCACCGGAAAATTGCCGGCGAGCTAACTTCCGGCGGAAAGCTCCCAATCTCTAACCCTAGGTGTGTACCAAATAATAACAGGTTTGATTATTAATTAAGAAGAAAAGGGCTTAGCAAAAAAAAATATTATAAACATTATAATAAATATCAAGATCGGCGAGAACAGTTTCTTCCTGTCAATCCAAGAGTCAGTTTTACTCATATACAGTATATTCATATATAAACAAATAAATAAAAGAAGAAAATTATTGAACATTTTTTTTCTTTATCGAAAATGGAAAAAGAAGAACAAAAAAGCTGATCAAACAGAATAGGGTTTCTGTTTCTGCAATTGAATACAAAACTCTCACTATTACGTTCAGATTTGAATAACTCCATGAATACAAAAGTAACAAAGAGCATAAAATAAAATTAAAAAATAGTGATACCTGAGGAGGTGTTGTTAGAAGGTATACGAGTACAGACAAGGGAATTGGATCTCGACGGGAAATGCTCTCTCTGCCGTTTAGGGACGCTCTCAACCTGCGGCTGTGACTGCGACTGCGGTTGTTGACCTGATGATGCAAGCTGCTGCTGGCGTTCTCGGCGTTTAGCGGCAGGAACCCAGGTGCTCTTGACGTGAGTGGAACACTCGAGGCCTCGGCTCTTGCAACAAGTCCTACATCTCATGTGAGAGCAGTCTTTCTTAGCCTGATTACCACAATCCTGGCAGCTGGGTCCACCGCCGCTGCTACCGTTTCTCATCATCATCAACGCCCCGTCGGAAGTTTCCATTAAGTTCCGGTTGCTTGGTCCGACACCTAAACCTGCAGCAGAAGTGTAAAGATCCAATCTTTGTTGCTGTTGCTGCTGGAATATGATCTCTTGATTGTTTGGGTGTTGCCATAGCTCAAGGGTTCCTTTGTAAGAAGAAGGAGCGACGACATCTCCACCACCAGCGTTTGCGTTAGAGTTAGGGTTTCTGAACCAAAGCCAAGATTCTGTTCCCGAAGGAGAAGGGTTATTATTGGTTCTGTGGTCTTGGCTGTTTCCTCTTCCTCCGCCCTGTCCTAGCGAGAAAAAGCCTGCCATATTCCGACAACACCAGCCATATATTATCAATTTCGACAAGGGCTTCGCTTTTATCTACTCCTATAATAATATATCTAGACGTACAAATTAAGATCTTGACTTTCAGAGTGAGAATCTATCCAAAGATCTGAATAGAAGAAGATATAGATCTCTCTCTCTCTCTCTCTATTTCTGAGAGGATGAAGAAGACGAAAGAGATTAAATGTGTAGAGTATGTCTGTGATTTAGGGTTTGTTTAGAAATCGGAGAGAGAAAGCTTTTTTGGTACTGAGAGAAAAGTTGGTTTGTCGGTATGAAAGGGTATATTTATTTAAGGGCTTCTCGCTCTCTGTCTCTGAGAGAGATCTGTTTCTCGGCGCTCTGCAACGCCGCCATGACCTTAATACTCTCTCACTGCCTCACTTCTCCCTTCTCTTATTAAATTCTTTGTCCCCTCTCTCTTCTTTTTTGTTTGTTTTCTTTACAAAACACTTGTCCAAACAAAATATATCTCACCGTTGAAATACCACGTGTCCATGATCCTACGGTGAATATATTGCCACGTATGCAATCTTGGGCTTTTACTCTCTCCGTCTTTTCTACCGGAAAACACGCTGCCTCTTCCTTTTATTGTCTGTTTGTGTTTTACCAAAATGCTCTCAAAAACCAAAATTCTTATTATAAGTATTTTTTATTTTCTTCTTACTATAAATTATTTAACTTATATTTTTAGATCATTATCTTCTAATTTTCGGTATAGCAAAATATGAACGGGTTTTCCTATTATCAATCTGTGTAAGAGGGAAAAAAAATTAGAATTTGTCCAATGGATAATCAGTATAAAAATTAGAAATCTGTAATTCTGTATAATACCAATAAAAATTGTGTAATTAAGCTAAAATTGTTAAAATAAATCTAACTCCATTTATGGGTGTAGTTGAGGACTGAGGAGAGGAACACCAATTATCGGTATAGTTGTATCTTTTTAGATTCTCTAGTTAGATTCGATGCTATTTTTTTTTAATATTAAATCTTGTTTTTGGTTGGATATATATATCATATATATAGCGTAGTAGTGTAGCCTGTGACTTAAGTACGCATAAAGGTTGCAGCTGGAAAACAGATGCTTATCCATCTTTCCAAGGAACCAAATTACTACTCCATTATACTAGTAGTATTTGTTACTATTATAATACAAAATCTGATAATGGACACCTGTTACGTTCTCCCGGAGAACTTCTCCATTTGTGTCGTTTAATTATGCGTAAATAATATTCTCCACGGTTAAAAAATATAGAGAGTTTTAAATAAAGCATACATAAGTTTTTAATTTTAACAAGTTCAACCAATCAAAAACAATATTGCATAATATAAAATACTAAACTAATCTAAAAGTTGCATAAAAATTTGAAAAGATCATATATTATGAAACAAAAAACTTCTCTAAAACATCTTATATTTTTAAACGGAGGGAGTACTTAAAATGTTTACGTGTATACAAAATACTCTGAAATATTATTGCAAACCCATCAAACAAAAATCATTAGTTTATGTATGCAATTGTAATGTGTTTTGAGTGAATGAAAATGAGATTGAATTTGATGAGTAGATGCAATCATTTACGACCGAGAAATTAAAGATATGGATCAGTGGGCAAAAGGGAAAGTGATCGTTCTCTCGGATTTTATTCTTGTATGTAACTAAACTACAAATCCATAAATTCCAAATATATGGGTATTGGGTAATATCGATTATCAATGTAAATAGCAACAAACTCGCATAATGAAAGACTCATCATTAACCAAAAAAACTACTCCACTACTAGTAGTTTTCTTTCATTCTGGAATGTGAATCTTGAAATTAGTATAAAACAACAAATAGAAGAGTTTTCCCCAAAAAGAAAAGGTTTACTTAAAGTCTCTTCTCGAGCACTGTGTTCCTTTCTTTTAAGCTTTGAAGTTTGAATCTCTTAGGTTAAAACAAATTTTCATTAAAGTTCCTAACATTTTTTTAACGTACTGTTTAACCTTATATCCGCTTAATTAATGTCCTAGCAAATTTAAAAAAGTTCGTGGAATTTTCCACTACTTTTTTTTCTGCCATTTATCTGCACTTCAAACGCAACTAGTCATCTACCATTCTACTTGAACCGGAAGTGTAAGATGTATAAAAGAAGGAAATATGGAAAGAACTTTATAAACTGGAGAATAAAGAAAAGTGAGTTTGGAGCATAGTGTTTGTTGGCTTCTTAATATCAATTGTATATTATATATACCAGAAAAAAAAAAAAAAAAAAAAAAAAGATGACCTTCTTAATTTATATATACTCTCTTACATAGGCAGAAAGAAAGAGTGTTTACCACAAAAAGGGTACGCACTGGTTTGGTTTTTTGGGCTTTGCAATTGAAAAAGGGCAGAAAATAGTTGATTGGTTATGTTTCTTTTGTATTAAAGGCAGAAACGCCAATAACGGAGCTAAGTGTCTCTTTACATTCTCTTCTAATCAATTATTGTTTCTGTTATGTGTATTCTGTATCAATTTTCAATTCACAAAAACAATAAACAAAGACTGTCCTTGATCACCACAATATTGCTTCATCAGAAGCTGCAAATTTCAGGCGTAATATAACGTACATATATTATTAATTATTATATATTTATCCTGAGCATCAGATTTTATAAATTGTGTTCCACATAGACATGGAACCCATTTCACCTTCAGATGTCTCTTTAACATATATGTGTGTATATATATATATATATCTCATTACTAAAATGATTTCATCAGTGAAAAAAGAAGAAATCTCTCAAGTAATATGAGATTTGGTTCATGGTGGGTCCCGTGGAAGTGGAGTCATGGTTCCTCCAAATGTCATGCACATGCAGACGCGTCTTCCCTTTCTAAACTGATGTTATTGGATGTAAACAAATCTACTTATATAATCCCACTCTACTCTCGGTACTCACTTTAATACAAAATATCGCTAACCCAAACGGTGATTAGATAACAACCTCACAAAACTCCACCAAAACAGTTTTGCTGTTGAAAATTGGCAAAACTATAAAGTTGATCCATCGAGTCGTGGCTCGAGTTAAAGAAAGTCCCCACACTAGAACGACGGCCGGGTGGAATCGTGGGATCAAAGTTAATAGAGGCTGCTGAAAAAAATAGGAATACTGATTTTTCACGCCTAATTTTCTTAATTTCACTATATATATTGCATACCTTGTTAACTGCGAAGTTGCAAACCCTAATGGCCTAAGGCTAGCTGGCGCTAGCTTTCATATTTACAACATCTTCTAAAGTTTGATTTTTCACCCATATAAAAATCAAGCATGGAAACATAAATTTCAAAATAAGCTGAATCGAATAATGACAGTATTTGTGATACAATGTTGTTTCGAAATGGTTGTGTTCGAGTTAATTTTACTGAATCTTATTGTCTATTTAATTGTATGGATATACTACGTACTAAACAAATGATTTGAACGAATCAAAGGTTTTGGAGAAGGGTAATTAGAATTTCCAGAAAAGAATTTGTCGTTCGTTATTATATCTTGAAAAACAGGATCACAGTCATGTACATCTCCTACAAGGATTAAATGCTGATAAATTTTACATTACTTTTTTTTTTCTATTATAAAATAGTATAAATCAAACATTTAGATATGATTATTGTAGGAAATTAATTAAGAAGAAAGTAGAGTGTGACTGAAGTGATATTTTGTAAAGTAGATAGGGTGTTGACACAGATGATAATGAAAAAGAAAAATCAACTGAAAGATTAGTAATATTAATATATGTTTGTTATATCACAATAAAGTTTGGAAGGAAGAGACATATATATACCGTCCGATCATGTAGTAGCATATATACCGTCCGATCATGTATAAAGAGGGGGGAGAGAGAGAGAGAGAGAGAGAGAGAGCAATCACACCGACCAGAATAGTAACTTGGTAAACGTCCGATCCATGCTTTTTGGCCTTTTAACTCCCATCTTTTCTTAGTAGAGAATTTTTCATACTTTATAGTTTATATGTTCATCAAAATAATTAGAACACTCCTCGCTTTCACGTTCGCATTTGAGTACGTAGTCCACTAGCGTGGCCCAAAATTCTATAACCATCATTTTTTTTTGTTTTCTTCTTCTTTTGATTATACAATCGATCAAAACTATGGATGTATAGAATAGGCTGATTAAGCATGGACGTTTAATAAAGCGTTTGGTGGAGAAATAATTGGGCTTTAGTGAGTAAAACATTTGAGCTAAAAGAAAGCAATTGGGCCAGAAGGCCCTTTTAAACGCCACGTTAGAGGGAATCGCGCCAAGCGTTTCCGATTCCGATTCTAATTCCGATTGCTGAGCTCTGAACGGGTAATCGGAGCAACTACATAACGACGAGGCAGACGTTGTGTTATACTATATATTAACGAGCCAAAGTGATTGATGATTCTTCGATTGAAGAACCAGACGCTCGGCAAACTCAATCCGACTCGTTCCTACTTATCTTCTTTGGTTCTCCGACGAGATTCTCACTCGCAGATTCGTACCAAAACCGATCACGATCGCCGGAGAAGAGAGTACGAGGGAAGCGAGAAGTCGAAGAAGAAGGAACATGACGGTTTATTTATGTGCAAGAGCAAAGGCCAACACCTCCTTACCAACACCAGAATCCTCGACGCCATCGTCCGTAGCTCCGATGTCAGGCCGACGGATACAGTCTTGGAGATCGGACCTGGTACTGGGAATCTCACCATGAAGCTCCTTGAAGCATCCCAGAATGTCGTCGCCGTTGAGTTAGATAAGCGTATGGTTGAGATTCTCCGCAAAAGGGTTTCCGACCATGGCTTTGCTGATAAACTTACGGTAAAACTCCTTTGATTTGCCTTTAATGTTGCTACTAAGATTGGTTTAGGGAACGAGATTAGTTTTTAAGCGCACACAAACTGTTCGATGAAATGCCCAAGAGAAGACATTATTATTAACCTCTTTTTTTAAAAAAAAAAAAAAAAAAATTGTATACTTACAAAAATATACTGTATATTATAGATTATTCAAAAAGATGTTCTGAAGACAGAGTTCCCTGAGTTTGATCTCGTGGTTGCGAACATTCCTTACAACATATCATCTCCTCTTGTGGCGAAGCTTGTTTAAGGCTCCAATACGTTTCGCAGCGCCACTCTCTTGCTCCAGAAGGAATTCTCTCGCAGGCTCTTGGCAAATCCTGGAGATTCCGATTTCAACAGATTAGCCGTGAACGTTAAGTTAGTAGCCGATGTTAAATTCGTGATGGATGTGAGTAAAAGAGAGTTTGTTCCACCACCTAAAGTCGATTCATCTGTTGTTATGATCACACCAAAGGAGGTATAACCTGAGGTTAATGTCCAAGACTGGCTGGCGTTCACTCGCACCTGTTTCGGGAAGAAGAATAAGACGCTTGGTTCCATGTTTAGGCAGAAGAAGAAGGTCACGGAGTTGCTGAGTTTGTCTGCAGGGAGGAATGGTTCGAAAGTTGGGGTGGCATGTAGTAGTGGTGAGTTTGACAATGATGTTGAAGACGATGAAGATGGGAGAGACAATGTGTTGTGTTTGGATACAGATGCAAGTATGTTCAAGGAAAGGGTAGTTGGACTTCTGAGAACAAATGGGTTCGAAGAGAAGAGACCATCCAAGCTTTCTCATGGCGAGCTGTTACATTTGCTTTCTTTGTTTAACCAAGCTGGCATCTTTTTCCATGACATTACATCATTACCAATGGATCTACACGAGTAATGCATTTGTATTTTGGTCCAACACCTTTTCATTTATTTTTCTCTGAAGATGACAGTAGACAAAGCTACTTAATGCGGTGATTTTGGGGGAAATATAATATTTATGGTAATTGTAGAATAGGAATGTGAGATCATGTCCCTGCCACCAAAACATTAAGGGGATCTTGGCGAAACAGAAATTAAACCATGATAAAAAAATATTTAGTTATGACTAAATTAAATACTGTAAACTGCGAATATTTTTAACATCCAAATCTGTTCCCATTTATTACTAAAAAAAAAATGGTTCAGAAGAGCCATAGAATGATATCTCCGGCTTCTTACAAAAAGATGACATTAGCTGAAAAATTTCGTCTCTTCTGCTAATCCAAAAAAAAATAGCAGAGAGAACATTCATATCCAACCAACACACAAAAAAAAAAGTGTTTCGTCGGATACAAGCAATAAACCCTAAAAAGCAGGTTTTGCTAGATCTCGGCGTAATAATTAATTAATTAAAATCCTAATAATAACCGTAATGATTACTATATCCTGGATATGGATATTGATGAAGGTGAGGTTGCATTGCCGGCGACTGAGGATAATATGGCCGATGCTGCTGAGAGTAACAATTTGCATCACTCAGCCAAAAACTGTTGTAAGGTTGTGTTATTGGCTGGCCGTACACGAAGTTGGAGCTGTACTGAAGATTGGGATACTGATGATTGGGATACTGATGATGATTGGTATACTGATGATGATCATCATCATAATGATGATATCCACCGGATTTCACAAACGTCATTTCAGCAGCTTTGCCTTTTATCGAACCCACTACTTTTAGGAGTTCGTTTGGATCTCCTCTACCCGAAACGTAGGCCATGCCTTCGTCTGCGTCTAACGAAAAGTTCCCTCCTTAATGAGAAAAAAAAAAACAACTCAATTAGATTTAGAAACCTACGATTTAATGATTCTACGTCATATATTAGGATAACACACCTTTGACCTTCTTTAAAATCTTTGTCATGCTCTTGTGCCACGCAGGGGACTTCGTGTCCACCTTAAACCCACAAGTCTGTCAAAAAAAGAAACGATAATGTCACATCTAGTCGATATAAATTAAAGAGACATGAAAATATAGTTGGTAAAAAACTGAAAAACGAACCATTGGAGTAGAAGAACAATTATTTGATGAAAACATTTCTGAAAAATCTTTTGGACCTTGAGGAAGCTCAAAACACTGAGGAAAGATGTATTGCAAAATGATAACGTCTCGTACGTTTATATAGATTTTGTTTTGACACGTTTTGTATTTAATGTCTTCTCGATAATTGCTTACATGGAAAGTGTTTCGACTAAAGGAAATGGTTTCATTAATGTCAAAATCCACTCATCCCGGATATGGCATACTTTAATCCAATTGATCACATCTGCTGTGAGTAAACTATTGGATAACAGAAAGTTTTTGAAACAAAATCACTTAAACAATTTTCACAGCGTAATAATCTTTCTATACAGTCCCCCATAAAATTTACGAGAGGATTGAAATCATAATTTTATTTACTAGCTTTAATTATCATTGAAGTCTATAATATATCGGTTTTTGGATACAGAACGTACAATTGCACTCTAAATAGTCGACATGTTTTTCCCCGAATGATGAGCCATTATATAAATTATAAGGCCTATAGCGAGGGAGACTATAACGTTAGATGGATATGGGCCACTTATATGAATTATAAGGCGTAATAGCGAGGGAGACTATAAGCCCATAACCTTGTAGAAGGTGGACTAGAATGTCAGATGGATGGGTATTTTACCGATGTCTTCAATTCAGGTCCCATTTTGAATCGGTTTGTTTCTAGCTCGTCAGAACTCAGAACCATGAAGGCGGCAACTCAAAATGCAACAGTGTAGTATGTATATCAAAGAATAATTTATGGAATTGGGCGTGACAACAACTGTTTTGTTGAGTCTAAGAAATCATAGTGAAGACCGGAAGAGAAAGATCTAATCTTTTGTTGTTGGAGGCTTTTTTAGAAATTTCAGAACGTTTTCATAGACGATGAATGTAATGGATGAAGCAGGAACATTTTTCAACAGATTAGCAGTTAGTCCCCTATAGAAACCTCTGAGACCTTCGAATCTGCATCAACCCCCAAGTGTTAGTCAGTAGTGTGACACTAACCAAAACATCATATTTTTAAAAAAGACATAATCGAGACACCAAAAATATGCCTCCTAACCTCGCGGTTTCTCTGATGACATGTAAGCTGTCTATATATCTTGGAATTCCGTTAGTACCAGGTCGTTGCTGAACAAGAAAAAGAGGAATGAATGTTTATGAAATCCTCAAGTATTGCACAAGATCACATGTATGTAAGATGTACGGAAGTTCCAGGACATTAGGTTTGAGCTAATAATAAGATCAACAGGTACCTGCAATCGTGCTCGAATAACCTGAAATGGATATGTAAGAAGAACTGCAGCGACTTTGGAGGAGCCACCAAGTGCAGCATAATCTCCTGAGTTCTAAAGAAAGAATGGAAGTAAGGCGTGTTAGCATTAGTATTATTTGTGATGCTGAAATGGGTGTGGGATCGAGACTAAAGTTCCTATATAACTGAATAGCTGGAATGTTGTATGCTATGAAGAAGAGGAACTCTGTACCAATGAACTGTCAGCGGATTCCGACTTTTTTCTCTTTTCTTTCCAATCCACAATGATTTTACGAAGTTCCTCATATGCTGTGAACTGAATAGCACCATGAGAAACCTGCTGAAACCAGAATGGCAAATCATTCAATCGGTAATACCTTTTTGGTAACTAATATACCCATCTTTGACAGTTCCAATCAGTGGATCTTGTGGTAGTTTCATAATGAACATGACAAGAGAAAGATCAGGATAGTTACTAACCAGTACCAGACCAGGGCCAACACCCTTGTAGAGAGCCCTGGGTCCTTCCTCTTTCACTATGGTTTTAACGGCATCTGAAGTTCACAAAAGCAACATTTTTAGAATAAAATAACCAGAAATAATGACATATTAGAATTTGTTGCAGCATAGCACAAAAACCTAATAGGCCCGAGTATGATTGGGTTTGATGAAGAGGTGTCTGAAGCTGTAATCTCGTTTTGACAAGCCAAATCGGATTTGTGCATAAACAGACCTGAGAGCATCCTAAGCTTGAGACAGAGATCTAAAAAAACATAGGAGAAATGGAGACATACTAATATGGTGTCTGTTATACTCACCAAGGCCCCTGCTTCAGCAGCAGAAGCAAGGTGAAGACCAGGGCTGAGTTTCTCATCGTCCCTGCCTTTAGCATATCTCTGCTTGGCTCTTCCATAACTACAGAGAGATCATTTATTTGTTTCAGAACATTTAAACAAGATCTAATGCTAATAAACAACAACGAACTAAGATGTAAAACATTAAGTGAGACACAAAAAAAAGGAAAAGCCTTTATCCATATTTCCAAGCTGAATCACAGCTTTGTTTGCTTGTTTGATCAGAAATCATGAAGCAAGAAAAATGTAACACTCACAAAAAGAAGTATAAGCCCCATGAAACAGTAGAACCGATAACAGCAGGGAAGAAGCCTGCATAAAGTCCTCTCAAACCCTACAGAAGATTTGAACAAAATGAGCTATAAAATGGTGATAGCTCACAAAAACAGATACACCAGAATTGTCACTGGATTATGCAAAGTGGAGAATGAACAAACCCCAGAAACTAGAATTCCTCTAATGGATCAAACTACATTACAAAAAGGGTAAGAGAGATTCTTCTTGCGCAAACCTCGAGACGGGCAATGGTGAATACAGCGTGAGCAGTGTTCTTGTACGTCGGGAGACTTGACCCTCTACCGTCGTTGACTGTTCTCAATCAAAGTAAGCAACTTTAAACGAATCTATGAGTTAAAAACAAAACTGAGTTCTCGGTCAGTTGCAGGAGTGAAAAACACCAGACCTTGGAATCTCGTACGAACGACATCAAGAGGGTGCACAGCAGCTACGGTGGCGAATCCAGCGACGGCGCCGGCGGTGGCGTTTTCCCACTGCCATGACGCCGACATCAACTAATCGTGAGATGTAACTACTGCGTAACTGCTATTGCGCTTACAGAGCTAATCGAGAGTAGAAGAAGGGAAAGGGCAGTTGACGAGAGAGTCGCCGTCCTCCGTCCGGTACGATCGCCGACTCGAGTTTCCCGTTCAAGATGTGTGTGACTGTGAGCGTTCCAACACGGCACCGTTTTCTTAATCGGAAGCTTTAAAACCCAAATCAGAAGATCCCAGGCCCAATACTTCTTTAACTAATTCTAACGATACTTCAAATAAATATTTAAACTTTCCGCTCTATATTCTCAGCTATTTCTAAAACGACCCCAGTACTTGAGAAAATCATATTCCATCATATTCTTTTTAATAATAGAAAAAAAGAAAGATAAGTCCCCAAAGTTTTGAAGAAACGGATATTTTTACTATTTTAAAACGTTTAGCAATATAGTCTTTTAATAATGAATTTTGTTTTTGTCCCTAATACGATGTGTTGGTTTCACACTTTGCACGTTCGAAGAGTTTGAAAATATTGCAAATCTCATCAAATACATCAGCAAAAACGTTAAAATAGTATATAGATCATTTGTCGGAAATATATAAGATTTTAGTGAAATATACAACACACATCCAATACATACAAAGCCAAAAGAAATAGAAAACTCAATGATACGTATACGTTCATGCCAAACAAACTGAAGCGTTGTACATGATATATAAAGATTGATTTGATTAATAAGCATGGTTAACCCTCCGGCAGATGCGTCGGATCTCTCCCTTCACGCCAGTCAACGGAGAGATGTTTCCCATCTTCACCATCGATTTAGCAAACTGCTCGAAGAAGGCCTCTTGATTCTCAGCGTATAGCACCACGAGCTCCTTCGACTCTCTGTTCTTTGTGAACAGAATCTCATCGGAACTCAATAGACCTTTGTACATGATCAGGTTCTTGAAGTAGTGGTTGTCGAACTTGAACGGTGTCACGAAGTCGAGGAAGAAGAGGTTCTGGTCACCCCCGGATCTCGGACATCGTTTACGCAACAGGGTTGCATAGTACTGGCTAAGAGTCAGATCAGGCTTCCCGTTACCGGACTGGTTGTATAACCTCTGCCGGAAACTCGTGCACCTCGAGTTTCCTATGGTGTGACTTCCTGCGAATCAAACAAGTTATGGGATCTATAAGCAAGCTTTTTTTATCATTGGTTACGTACGATGGATCATGGATGGATGGATGGATATATTACCGGAGAGGGAGACAAGATCGACGAGATCGAGTCCTTGACGCTTGAACTTGGTGAGGATGGTTTGAAAAGTGTTGTTTGGAGCAGGGATGTCATTGTTGGAACCACTCAAGCTTGCTCCTCTCGCGTCTCTTCTTCCTAGAGGTACTTCCCAGCTTGGTCCACCCGTCTGTGTATATATATATTTGTTCATTTTTCCAATTGATGATAAATGAATAAATGATCATATCGTTTTGTGTGTGGTGAATTGTGATGACTTACGATGACAGTTGAGTCTCTAGCGGCTAGAGCCAAGATATCAGCGCAAGAAACTGTTTCAGGACACTCTTGTTCTAAGGCTTGTTTGATTTCCTCGATGAGTTCGAAACCACGAGCTGAGTTGCGGTTAGGATTTGATCGTTTCTCGCTGATTATGGTTCCGCTGCTGTCCAATAGTATCGAAGCATCGCATCCCTGCATGCAGTGCCAAACATAACGAGAAAAATATGTAAACAATATTTATAATTTTCACGTATGTTGTTAAACCTTAAGAAAGTTTGCTGAGCTTGAGACCTTGACGAAACAGTCATGGAAATGGAGCCTGAGCAGGGAGGCAGGCATGCGAGGATCCTGTGCGAATGCTTTAGCCACAATGGACTGAACAATCTCTTGGGCTTTAGGACACGAGTGGTCGTAGAACTGTGGAAAGAGATAGCCGCCAGTTCCATAGGCTTTGGAACACAAACAAAGAGGAGATAATGCAATGAGAGAGAGAGCTGCGATAAACATGTTTAATGACTTAGCCATGTTTTTGGGATTTATTTTCTCTTGATGACTCTCGTTGGGTTTAATCAACTCGGTTTCTTGTAACTTGGTGATTGTGTGTGATGCAAAGGGTTTCATATATAGAGTAGACTTTGTGGACATTTGAGAGAGACGTTGGAGTTGGTAACTAATTGTAGCTGTATATTGGATTAGATGGATACATTAGTTGATCTTTAAGGATTGGTATGAATACAAGATTTGTTAAGACTTTTTATTCATTAATTTAAAGCTACTCATGTATGCCCACTTTATGTACCTCATATATGATTATTTGCAGTTGTTGTATGGGATGTTTGTTACATGTACTAACTAGTAACATTAGTATTAAAACGTATACAGTATTATATTTTTTGCTTTTAATCAATGCATACCAAACCGAAAAGATATTTCTATTGATTTGTGATATTAAATGGAGAGGTTAGCCTGAAGAGTAAGCTACGCTAAACACTTGCCCTTACTTGGTTGATTTTACTTGGTTGACCATTAACCAAATAGTCAAAGAAATAATGCTAATTATTCTGCAAGCAAACTAAATAATCTTTTGACTGATTGTGTGCTTAACAAATAGATACGGCTGATAAGAGTACGACAAAGACATAATAAAACTGTAGATAATGACAAAATCATCGAGAAACAGCTTCAACTGCTCTCCCTAACAAAACCAATACCAACTATTTTCCTTTTCTTTTCGTGCAAATGTGACAAAAGAAGAACAAGTCGTAATACCGAATTCTACTGCGCGACGATGTATTTAGACTTTTTCAGTATGTCTTTTCGTCATTTTCTCATGTCATTCATTCATTATTCATTTACATTTACAAATCTAGCTCCAATATCTTCATAGGCCCAAGCATCAATTCTAATTCGGTTTATGGTAATGCCCAATCCAGTGGGAAAGCACAGCGAGTTCGAAAAAAGGCCTAATCCAATATTACATACGCAAACTATCTTACTAATTGTTGTGTGTTGCTACAAGTCAGCAGTGCATGAGAAACAGGCCTCTGTAGTTGAGTACACAATTAATTATGTAATAGCTACACCACTAAGCTGAGAAAACACATAACAAGAAAGTAGATTTATAGATTTATGATACGAAATTACATAAAACAGACATCTCATAACTTAAAAAGAGCCAGATGCTCATGACACACTCATGTATCTCTCACCCACACTCATATAAGCCAGCACACATCGCAGGACGTACATACATAAAAAGCACACATACAACGACCAAATGCGACTGCGTTACAAACCCTCCTTATTTTATTAGTATTTAATATGTATACATGTTTGTGTAAAGCTTAACGGCCACCACCGCCGGGAAGTTTCTCCTTGATCTTGTCCATCATCCCCTTCTTCTCGTGGTGCTCGCCACCATAACCGCTGGCATCGTATCCGGTGGTAGTTCCGGTTCCCATGCCACCCATTCCTTGAGCTTGATGACTAGATTGATCATGATGACCTGGCAACTTTTCCTTAATCTTTTGCGTTATTCCCTTCTTCCTCCTGCCTCCTTGTCCATCATCCTCCTATTATATATATAACATCAATTAGATGATCACACATCGAACAGTAATTAATACATCATAAAATCTTGTTTTTGAGACTTGGTATATACCGAGCTAGAGCTGGATCCAGATCCGGAGCGGTGAAGCATTCCTCCCAAGCCACCACCACTTTCCTTGTGGAGTTGCTCTTGGCCGTGGTGCCTAGCTCCTCCGCCTGTTCCAAAGGCTTCGGTCCCGGTTCCGGTTCCGTATCCTTGGCCACCAGTTCCATAGGTACCACCGGTGCCAGTTCCGTAACCTCCTCCGCCAGTGGCTCCTAGACCACCGTGTGCTCCGCTGCCAATAGGGTTTCCATACTCGTCCAACTGCTGGATCGGGTTTCCATACTCGTCAGTGGCCTGACCTCCTGGACGGTTCTGGTAAGACGCCATCTTCTTCTTCTTCGATTAAGCAAATACTTTCAGCTATACGCTATAAGATAAAACTCTTTTTTTCTTTGTGATATTTAGACTTTGATATGAGTTTGATTGATGAAGGTTCGTTAACGCATGGAAGGTAGCTTTATAGTCCGGTTTCGGATATGGATCAACTATTAAATTATTGAATCATAATTTGAAAAGGGACGCGTGGCAGCAGCAGAAAATGTCGGTTTGGTGATTGGACATACGTGTCCGTGAATAAAACGAACTGTTTTTATCATTAAAAGAAATGGGATTTTTGATTTTTATTACCGAGCTTTCATGTGGATACCAAGTACGTGTTCATTACAATCCCATGACAGGGTGATGAATCTAGGTGGAAAGAAAAAAAATATATATATATATATATATATATATATATATATATATATATATATCTGTCTTCTTCCTTTCTGTTGGTATTAAAACAGTAAACACTAACGTAGAAACGAGACACGTAACTGTTGTCCTTGAAAATGATGAGACTTTGTTAATTATTTCCCATACACGTATACCAATCTATTCAAATGTTGGGTGGATAGTATTCTTAGAAACTTGAGTGGGCCTGAATTTGGGCCAAGAAATCACTTATTATTAAAGCTCATATAGTAAGATAAAGGCCTTACACAGTCAAATCCAGTTACGAAAAAACGCTGCGTTTCGATGATAATATACAGTCGATGGTGGTGTTCGTCAGGAGTTTTCTCTCTCTCTGCACCAGATTTCAAATCCTTTGAATGTTAAAGAAGAAGCTCTTCTCTTGACGGGACAAAAACAAAAAAAGCTCTTCTCTTATTACAAGAAAGAAGAAGGAATCGAAGAATTGGGATTTCTAGGGTTGAATAAAAAGATGGATCCAGATGCGGTGAAGTCGACCCTATCGAATCTGGCATTCGGGAATGTATTGGCCGCAGCTGCTAGAGATTATAAAAAGGTAATTGTTTTTCCTATGCAAGTGTTCGCCATAGATGATTCTTTCTTAGATCTAAGATTCTATTTCTGAATTGATGAAACATTTTGTTACCATTGGCTGGCTGGGTGTGCAGGAAGTTCTTGCAAATGAAAAGGCGCAAGGATCAAGACCTGTCAACGAGGAGGTTGATCTTGACGAACTTATGGATGTAAGTACAAATCAAATGAGACATGTTATGCTTCTCTTCTTTTTTCTCATCTATGGGAGACTTACTGACTTTGCTCATGTTGTGTATGTAGGATCCAGAGCTTGAAAAATTGCACGCTGATAGGATTGCAGCACTCAAGGTTCAACTTCACCATCCATATGTTGTTTCGGTTTTAACTCTTCTAACTTCTTCATTAGTATGAACGAACTATGAACTAACACCCCCAAGATACGATGTCTGGGCAGAGAGAAGTGGAAAAGAGAGAAGCATTCAAAAGGCAAGGGCACGGTGAATTCCGAGAAGTTAGCGAAGGTGACTTCTTGGGAGAAGTCACTCGGAGTGACAAAGTTATATGTCACTTCTACCACAAGGAATTCTACCGTTGCAAGTAAGTTGCGATTCTTATCTCTCATTCACTCGCATCACTCTTTTTTTTTTGGCGGTCTTTGATATGCGAATATCAAGTACTGAAGCTATGCGCTTCAACATTGTAGGATAATGGACAAGCATCTGAAGACCCTTGCACCTAGACATGTGGACACAAAGTTCATTAAGATGGACGCAGAGGTCAGTAATCCTCTTGATTACCATTTCACTTTGTGGGTGCTAGCTCTTCTCATACTTGGGAAACTTATCAATGTAGAACGCTCCCTTCTTCGTCACCAAGCTTGCGATCAAGACTTTGCCCTGTGTTATCCTTTTTAGGTCAATCTTACATTTTCACTCACTCACTCATTTATTTATTTTAACGCAATTCGGTCTGTTGGAGTTTAAACTAATGAAAACAAAATTTTGAAAATCATTAATCTTCAGCAAGGGTATCGCCATGGATAGGCTTGTCGGGTTTCAAGATCTAGGTGCCAAGGACGATTTCTCCACTACGAAGCTGGAGAACCTTCTGGTTAGAAAAGGTTGAAGCTGAACCAATCTCTCACATTCTGATTATTTCCTACTTATCATACGCTCCACCTTTAATCATTTAACCAATTTTTCTTTTTCTTTTTCACAGGAATGCTTAGCGAAAAGAAAAAAGTGGAAGATGATGAAGACTACGAGTATCAAGAAAGCATACGTCGGTCCGTTAGGTCTTCCGCAAATGTCAACTCTGATTCTGATTGATCTCAATGCTGTTCTCATGGCAAGATCTCGAAACCGTTTTGTGTTTGTTTTTGCCGCTGCTTTGTTTGTATTGTTTTGTTTATGATTCTTAAGGTCTTTTACTTACATAATGGCGAAACTCGTTCTATATTTTTCTCAGAACTTCTTGACAAACAGACAAAAATATTGATCTTTATTAAGTAATGTAAGAAAACTTCAAGTAGGCAATCAAAGAAAAGAGATGCTGCAGTCATGAGGAGAAGAAACAAACCATAATAGAAAGCCATGCAATAAACAAGAAGAACCAAAAGGAAAGGGTTTGTAAGTGAGCTCACTATACTTCACTTCACTTCACTTCACTTCATTGCTATGGATTTGTATTTCTGGACAGTGCTTGTTATAGCTTGTTCTACAGGTAGCCTTTCCATGCTTGATGCTCCATAGAAGCCATGGACACAACCCTGTGTTCTCTTCAACACAAACTCTGCTTCTTCTGGACCTGATATTGGACCTACATACAAAAAGCTTACTACATCAAACTCTTATCAAACAATGACTGTAGATTTCGAGAAGTTACTATAATACCTCCATGGCAGAGGACGATGATGTCTGGGTTGAATCTACGAGCAGCAACTGCAATAGCTTGTACACGAACAACACTTTCTTCCATTGACACTGCGGTTTTCGCCCCAATATTTCCAGATATCGTTAGACCCATGTGTGCTACTATTATATCAGCTCCCGCTTTCGCCATTTCTTCTCCTTCTTTGGGGTTGAAAGCATATGGGGTGGTCAATAGCCCCATCTTATGCGCTTCTGAGATCATTTGAACTTCTAGGCTGCAGTATCAGACTAGTTTTAAATGGAAATTTAAAGAATCCATAGAAAAGTGGTTTTAAGCGGCTGCTTTTTGTAGCTTACCCATATCCCATTCCAGTTTCCTCAAGATTTTGTCTAAAATTACCATCAAAGAGACCAACAGTTGGAAAGTTCTGGACACCAACGAACCCAATGGACTCCAACTGCTTCAGAAAATAGTCCATACGTCGAAAGGGATCTGTTGCGCACACCCCAGCAAGAACAGGCACTGACTTCACTACCTGCAGGTTGGATTTAACATATGAAGAGACAGGTTTTAGAGAGAAAATGTTTGAGTAACTAACAGAAGCAACTGGAACGATATGCAAGTTTCTTGGGTAAATGAATAAAGAAACTGACGGGTAAAACTTCATTCGCCATTTCAAGCACGACTGCATTGGCATCAGCAAATGGAAGCAAGCCTGCTAAGGATCCTCTTCCAGCCATCCGAAAACGTCCAGAGTTATATATCACTATCAAATCAATCCCACCAGCTTCCTCAAACTTTGCAGATATTCCTGTACCAGCACCTCCCCCGATTATTGGTATTCCCTTCTCTATTTCATCTCTTAAACGTCCCAAAATGGTCTGAGTTCGTTCCAAGGTTTCTGGAGCCAGTGATGATAAGTCAGTTTTCTAATTCCAACATGCAAGTCCCGTATCAAAATGACTAGAACCACCTATTGGATCTGGTCGTTAGTTTACTGATCATTATGATAGGGAAGGGCAAGAGGAACCTGGTTTTGCATTGGGGAAATCTGTAGGACTGTATGGAATCCTTTCAGGCCTCAACCCCGTCTTAGATATGTGTCCATCATCATGCTCTCCAGTACTAGTTTTAGTCGAAGCCGTTTCAGAGGGTTTGATTTGTGAGTAGGTTTTAGGACAAATCTCAAGAAATGAAGCAACCAATGCATCTGCAAACTCAGGGTCATTGATGTGGTGTGGGTAAACATTGACCTGTCAAAATACACAACGTTTCAATACCTGAAAGTAGATGAAGCCAAACAAAACACTACTGCATGGATAATATAGAAAAACCTGTCTCTCTTCCTTTGTTTGAATGAGCCTCTGCAATTCATTTATGAGAGCACCAGTTGCTTCTGGATCACAGAAAGGTTTCCCTGGAGCATCCAATGCAGAGACACCTTTCTCTGGGAGACAAACCCTAACATTTGACGTTGATTTGTTCAGTTTATCTGCAATAAACCTTGCAAAGATTTTGTTCTCTTCTGCTGTTGTTCGAATGAGAGAAACCTGAAACAGATAACTCAAAAAAAAAAACAGATGCTAATAGAAAAGACAACTTAACAGTATACAGATTCCTCACCTGTTCATTGTGAACATGAATCTTTCTTGTTTGGAAATGTGAAGGAATAGTATCTTTACCACCAAAGTTCACCATATCTAAGGCTCCTACACTTAAAACCAACGGTATACCTTTTTCTATGGTAATATCAAAACGGGAACTATCGCATGCCATCACACCTCCAACTACATGGTCTGCAACCTCGGTTGTTGTAATATCCATTACTCCCTACGGGAAGGAACAAGTAAAAGAAACTTAAAAAAGGAAGAAACCAATGCCACAGGCACAACCTCGGTAGTTAGTTAGTGCGACAAGTAAAAAACAAAAATCTCGACGAATGGGGAAAAATAGAAAAAAAAAACCTGTATAAACCCTTCTTTAACCAAAGATTCCATGGCTCTGCCGCCAACACCGGTGGCATGAAAGACAAGTGTCTCATAACCTTCTCTTGTTAATCTATCCTGGACTGCATTTACACATGAAGTCGTCACACCAAACATGGTAATGCCCACAGTGCATTTCCCGTTCTCACTTGAGGAGCTTCGAAACATCTCAAGCCTCCCGAGTACCATACCGGCAAAAGAAGCCCCAGCGTTTGAAAAGACTAACCTGCTAACACTGTTGATACCACAGACATCCACCACAGAAGGAAATAAAACCAAATCAGAGGTCCCAACATAAGGCTCGGTTTGACCACTGGCCACAGTGGATACGATGACCTTGGGAATCCCGATGGGGAGGGACCTAAAAGCCGATGATATCAGCGAGGTTCCTCCGCTTCCGCCAAGACCTATAGCACCAGCAAGAGAGTTATCCTCAACGGCTTGCCTAAGAAAACTCTCAAGGCATTTGCTCATGATACCAACGGCCTCGCCTCTATCATCGGGAAGTTTCAGAGGCTTTTTCTCGTGGTTCGATCCAGAATAGCATGAGAGAACTTGTTCTCTTGTTACAAATGCAAAGTCGGTAACATTCTGGATCTGCTTATGATCATCAGTACCCGCCGAAACATCCACAATCACAACCTCGACCTGTTGTTGTTGTTGTTGTTAATTCCAAATTAAACGGCGAAATTGGAGAGACTGAGACTAAACGATGAGGTTCTGTTGTGCGTCGGAGGAACTAATAATATCTTTTTTTTTTTTTACCTTGGAAGATGATGATGAGTTGTTTGAGAATGCGCCGATATTTGATCGCACTGATCCAGCAAGGAATCGAAGCTCATCAAGCTTGGTATCGATGGTTCCTACACAATACACTCGACAAGTTTCGTTTGCCGCCATCTTCGTTTCCTCAGATCAAAATCCTCAAGATCCAAACAAACACTCCCCGTTACGTTTAGTTATTGATAGTATCTCAATAATTTTGACTTTTTGATTTTGAAGCTCAATAATTTGTCTCTGTCGGTTGGTGACGTTTCCAGATTTTACCTTTTTGTTGTATATTGCGTATTTTTTCCAAAGTTTCGATTATTAAGTTATTCGGCCGAAACTTATGTTTTATACCAGATTTTTACCCGATAAGTTTGTTTGTTACCAAATAGTGAAAATACCCATGTTGCCTTTATTTATTATAGAGAACGTCCCTAGAGTTATGTTGCTTTATTTATGGGTTTGTTAGCATTAATTAATTAATGCATTTTGGAAACTTAATTTAATCTGGAAACTAATACATTCACTATTTAAAATTGAAAAAATAGGTTGTTGTGTAATAGAAAGTTTGTGTGATAGGGAAAAGTGGTGGGGCAGAGGTTTTGTGAGAAAATTACAAAAATGGATATGTGTGTGGGTAAGAAATAAAACTTTTTTTTTTCCTCTAATCATAATTATTCAAATAATTGTTAATATAATATATTTTTAGAAAACTTTTTAGATACAAAAAAAATACAATTTTTTTCTTTACAATATGATATGAATTTTATTTAATAATTTTTAAATATATTATATAAATCTTTTGTATCCGTACACCTTAGTATGTGTACAGATGTCTATACACATTATTATGTGTACAGATGTCTGTACACATTATTAACTTTACAGATGTAATTTCTATAAAAATATTGCAGTACAAGCATATGTACAATCATTTGAAACCCTAAGAATTAAACAAATTTCATCTGTACAAATAATAGTGTGTACAGACATTGTGTGTACAGATGTCTGTACACATAATTAGGTGTACAGATCTTAAATTTGTAATTTGTTTAATTCTTAGGTTTTCAGATGTCTGTACCCCAATGGTTTTGTAAAAATTATATTTGTACACATAATTAATGTTACAGACATATGTACATTTAATAAGGTGTATAGACATTTGTACACTTAAAAATGTGTACGATACAAAATATTTATATAATTTATTTAAAAATTATTAATTAAAATTCATACCAAATTGTAAAGAAAAAACATAGATTTTTTGTATTTAAAAAGTTTTCTAAATAAAAATTATATTAACAATTATTTGAAAAATAAAAAAAAGAAGAAAATGGGAAAAAATGGCATAGAGTGTAATTAAGTAGAATCCTTAATAGTAAAAATGGATGTGGAAATAGTTGAACAGTGGTGAATGTGTTTTTTCCCAATTGTAAATAATAAATGTATGTGTTTCCTAATTATGCTTGAAAAATGTATTATTTTGCCAAATATCTCTTTATTTATTATAGAGAACTTCCCATCTTTTGTTATGGGTCAAAGTAAAGATGGGGGGAGCTGATCGGACCACTTACATAAATAACATTTACTTGGTTTCTATATCTAAATGAAATTTGAAAAATAAAATATACAGTAAATAATTATTTTCGAATCAAAGAAACGACTAGGGAAACAGTCGTTTTGTTCGTGCAGCTAGTATGTTGGGATACATGATATGCAAACTTGTTAAACAGTGTGTCCATAACGTCAACTCCGAAGTGAGCTACAAGCAACGATTCACTGACCGCTCTTATACATTTGGCCTCTTTTTCTCCTGCTTTGGATTTCTGTGAATGTAACTTATAGTCCTCGTCGTAGTTATTACTCTGGCCAAGATCAAATCCATGAATCTCCAAGTCATTGATCTCGAAGGAGCCTTCTTTGCGAATCATTTCGATTGCTTCTTCTTTGATCGGATCATAAAACGGCATGTTGAAAGAACCAACCTTCGATGCACTCACAAGACCCTATAATTTGTAAATCAACACATACAGTACGTATTTTAAATGTCGAAAATTTGGTATTTTTGAATGTTACCTACCTCACTGACTAGGTCGCGCAGAGAAGTGGATAACAACGTCCAAAAGTGACAACAATCCCTGTGCAATGGATCATCAATAGTTTCTCTGCCGATGAAAGTAAGAACCATGCGTCCATTCCAAACCATCTCCTCAGAACGCATTTTCAGAAATGTTGTAAAGTCCCTTTGAAATTGAGTCAAATAAGCCTTGTATGTACTTGGAGGACTTGAAGCTGCTATGTACACACACGAGGTATCCTTCTCGAGTCCTTTGGGAACCTTACAAGCTCACAGTTCCATCATTATTATAACCTTTACTTAAATTATGAGCAAAATTTAACTAATTAAGCAAGCAAGTAAAGTAGTTGCCTGACCTTAGAGAGCCAATGGAGGCTGTAAGATGAATGTACAAAATGGAGGCTCTTGCGGGGAAAGAGCCTCGAGTAGAAGGAACCTGGGACTCCAGAGACGAAGCACAAACCTTTGCTTTTGACAATCTTGTTGAAGAAAGCTATGAACTTATTTGTCGTGTTGAAATCATTGTTTGGAAGATCATTAAGACAACAATCAATCTCCGGTGGCTTTTGGTTACATTGTTGACATAACACAGTGATCGTGTTCACGATCTCAGACATCGTCAAGAACGTGTTTTGCCCAGTAGCACATCCCAAATCAGCTACTTTAATGTAAGTAGGAAAGTTTAAGTTTTTCATCATTCCTTTTGTGTTCTTAACCAAAACCGGTTTGACCTTCCGTATAACTCTTTTCTAAATAAGAAAATGGACGATTAGATATATATATATATATATAAGTAATTTTTGTTTTGCAGGATTAATGAAAAACAAATTATATGGAATCCTAATGGAAGGAAACCTGAAGAAGAGAATTGGTGGAGTAACTGTTATCTCCATCTCCACCACTCATACTAAGAGCTTTCACAAAAGGGTACCTACTGCTTCTCTCATCATCTCCATTATTTTTTTCAGTACCACCCTTACCGTTACACCTGCATCACAAATATATATACATCGATGTCAATTCAACATACACAATAACACACACACAGTACACACATGCATATGCCATCTATTGGGAGAGAAAACCTCGAGGAACGATTAATGGTGTTTATGAAAATTGAATCAACGTCTTCCATTAATTATTAAGTTGTGTCAAGAAAAAAGTTTTGTTGTTTTGGGAAGCTACGAAACTTTAGGGAGGCTATGAGCTTAAGATACTTCGCACAATTAATTTATTTTATAGAGGTGGGTGGGAATTTCATCTATAAAGGTGTGGTCACTGCTAAAGAAGATATTATTTTCGCATTTCCGATCCTTTTCAGTTGATTTAATTTGGTGTTTTGCTGTGGAGTAGCCCCTTGATGTGGAGATAGCAAACGTAAAACATGCCGATCGAGTAGGTGTAAAACATTATTACCCGAAATGTGTATCATTGAGATTAAAGTCATCTTAAAATTAACATATAAAAACTGTCGGTCGATGTGTATCATCAGAGAAACTCGAATTTTCTTAGTAAAGACGAAACAATAATAGCAAATGCATGCAATTTTCATTTGTAATCTTTCATGTTTTGTCCTAAATACTCAGCCTAATTGTGGCTTAGGGCGAGTAAAAAATTGTGGCCTTTGTTATTAAAAATATATTTTTTTAAAAATTAGTCTTTCAAAGACAAAAGTCATCATAAGATGAAAAAATTAGTATAAACCAAAACTTTTCTATCTATTTGTTCCTAAAAAATTTCTAAGACACAATTCCAAAAGACATTTTCTTTACTTCTAATTATCTCTTTTATCAATTGTCTTCCATTAATATTCTTATACAGTTATACTACACTTATAACTATAAAACGAAAATTATTTTATGTGCAGAAATTTCTTTATACATAAAACATATTTATTTTCTTATAATGAGATAATGTCATGGACTTCTCAAACAAAACACCACTTTGCATTATTACAACACATTTATCTTATCAACTTAAATACATATAACCCTAGTTGGAAAACCATGTGGCCTAATAAATTTAAAAATTTTGGTGGTCACTGACATGCATAACACCTAACTGGGATTCCCCAACCATCACGGTTGGTTATAATATTAATTGTCCTGCAAATAAAGTTTATCTGTCATATGTACTGTATCAAATTTTCGCCACTGAGTTTTATTTTATCGTACGCCACGTTCAATTCTGTGTCTTTTTTTATCAGTCCGACATGCATGGTTTTAATAGCTTTTTAAAATAGTAACCGTTTTTTCATTTTTGTTACAAATTTAGTTAAAAGATCAGATCAGATGGGAAATACTGAAATTGCCTCTGATATATTATATTTCTTCAACTTTTCTAGATGAATTTTAGCTTGGACATACGATCAACAACAACAAGGAATTAGTATGGGCCATATCACGGCATTTCTATGCTCTTTATAATAGTTTCAACTTAACCCATACAACTAAAAGACGATAATCTCATATCCGCAGCAGAAGCTTACTCCTAAACTAATCATGATGAAGTGGGCTTTGGGCCATGCTTTACCTGACTATTAAATTAAGGATCCATCTCTTCCATGATCAGTGGCAACATTATAAAACTCTGTTTGGACAATGATCTAGTAATAGTATATAGGGATAATTAGGTTTTTTTTTTAATTATTTTTAATCTGTGTGAAAAATTTTAAACGAAACTGATTAATTTGAAACAGGTGCAGTTTTGTGTAAATATTAATTGGAAACTCTGTTTGGACAATGATCTAGTAATAGTATATAGGGATAATTGTGTGAAACAGGTGATTAATTGGAAACTGATTAATCTGTGTGAATATTACATGAAATCGTATGGTTTTGTGGACAATAAGCATCCGAATATTCGCAGTGCTCTTTATTAGTTTCAATGTTGAAATTGCTTGGCAGCGCAGAATCATAGTTTTAAGTTATTAATTATTATGCATGAAAAATGTTGTCAACGTCAATTATGCGAGACTACGCTTAGTCAAGGTATTAAAAGTTTTAAACTAAGATAAAACAAAAAGTCGTGGGTACGCGATGTCATGTCCAATCAATTTATTGTCTTTTTATGTTACTTTCAAAGAAAAAAAAAAAGAAAACTTCCCATGTATGAAACATATCGATACACTCTTAAGTTAGGCACGTATTTTTATTACTGACACCATCTATTATTCTATTTTGTTTTGAGTTGGATAGGCACATATAATCATTTGTGACTTGTTAGTTATCCTCATTTGTGATTGTTTTCGAGTAATCCTCATTTGTGACTCTGCCCTTCTTCACAGTTTCTTGTGCGAGAATTCACTTTGATGAGCCGAAAAACTTGAAGCAATGCTGGGATGGTTTGTCATTGTTAAAATCTGTCCTGATTAAGTTTAGGGGTGGAAATGTCATTTGTTACTCTTGTGGCTCTAAGCTGTTTTCTAAACTAATTGTAATATATATATACGTAAACATTCAATTTTAGTTTTAATCCGATAAAAAACAAAAAAAAAGAAATCTCGAACGAAACAATGTGTGGGCAGGGTCCGATATGAGGCACGTTGGCGTGTAAACACGTTGCATATGTATGACGATACTCAACATTAGGGAAGCAAGTAAAACTACCCTAAATGGATATTTGATTTAAGCATTATATCATTTTGGTCGACCGCCCGTTGATATGTAATATGTATAATATAGCAAATTTAACCATATAATCCGTCGATATGAAAAATGTGCTTATGATAATTTAGGTCAACATCATTATCTGACCTTTTTGCATCCCATGCATTGTCGTCCATGGTAAAGCATATAAATTAATAATACATGTCATGTCTATGTAGTTTAGGGTAATTAATATTTATCTTAAAATCTGAGTAAAGTTAGAAATGAAACTTAAGTGAAGAATCAGCATTGGCGAGTCAATTTCAATTCGTCAAACTGAACAGAAAGAAGTAGGAAATAGATCTTAAAATAACATTTAAAAACAAAAAAAATTGTACATATTTGCAACGTACCAATGATGATATTTGCAAGACTTTGATGAAAGAATTTAAGAATGTCGATTGCAGTAAAACTTGTTTCTATACATTATATGTATGTTCAATATCTCAAAATGTTACACTGTGCTGTGTTGGAAATAAGGGCCAAGTGATGGTAAAAGTGGCTTAAGGACAAATCCAACAACACCAATAGCAATAGCCGCTCGTGGTGGAAACTATCATGATTGCTCTAATTAAAGAGTCCCCCAAAAAGAAATAATTTAAATGCAACAATCAGTAACCCAACAAAATTCTTATAAAAATATCAATGTTGAAGAAAGCGTTAGGTGTTTACTAGGCGGTGATCCAACGCCTAGCGCCTAAAATGCCTAATCGGAATTTAGACGGTTTTAGGCGGTTTAGGCATTTACACTATAAACGAATATATATATGATATTATATACATAATTATACAAAATATGTATAAAAATAATAAAAATATTAAATTAAAAACAAAACAATAGATAAAAATATTATTTCAATTCATTTTAAATAATATATTAAACATCTATAATTATGTTTATAGAAATAAAGCTTATAAACTTTAAATTTGTGTAATTAAAATTTTAAAAATACACTAAAATGATCATACTACAGTTTTAGACGGTCAAAACGATCGTTTAGATGGTGCTATAACGCCTAGCGCCTAGATGGAGCGGAAGCGGATTTCTAGAATGCTTTTTGAAACACTAAAAAATACTAGTACTAGTACATCTTGCAAAAGATGGATCGGCTCGATACTAGAGAATCCATATATGTCAAAAGAAGGGTAAAAGAAACCGACTTTTATTTCGGATGAGCAGAGATTACGGGACTTAGTGAAAACTAAAGTCACTTTTCTTCATAATTCTTCTGCATAAAAAGTTTAACGTTTTTTTATATACTTTTTGCCATTCAAAATAATTACACTATCATTGGTGCCGATACCCATCAGAAACACGGCCGCTTCAGCAAATTAATACTATTTCTTTATTTGATCTTTTCTTCTTCTAATCTTATAGTTGAACGCTACGAGATCACTGAGATGACTTACTAGGCCATCAATCATTCCCATGAAGCATTCGAAACGAAGCTTCCTTCAATTTAATTTAATAGTAATTTCATTGAGTACCTTTTTCAATTGTCTTCAATCCCATTATAAACATTCACTAATATATTGTTAATTTTATTATTTGATATTCGTTTTCTGATTGATATATATATATATATATATATATATATCAATTGTCTTCAATCCCATTATAAACATTCACTAATATATTGTTAATTTTATTATTTGATATTCGTTTTCTGATTCACTAATATATATATATATATATAATAACCGCGGCGCCCTAACTATATGTGTATTGGTGTGTGTATGTTTCTACCTGTCTACGTTGTATTTCAATTTTATACACGTTTACAGTTTTTATCTGAATAATTGCATCTAATCAGTAGATTTAATTAATGTGCAAATCTCATTGGGCAAAAAAAAAAAAAAAAGATGTACAAATCTCTACGCTTCAATAAATCCCTTTTTAGTCGTCTGAGTACATATAGATAATAAATCTTGCATGGTTAATAATTGCAGGAATGAGAGTTAGTCGGTGTAAAAGTCCAAAACGCCATTATGAGCGAAATTTTGAAGAATTCTAACATATATAAGGTTTTTATTTTGTCATCAACTATGTAAGAAAGTACAGTAAGAATTGACAAAGTGACTGGCTCATATGTTTAGTTAAGAAGTCATACATGCAGGTTTGGAAATCAACTTTTTTTTAAGTATGTATGGAATATAGGGTTTGTAGATAGCTATTTGTTTATTTGATGCAGATGATTTTTGCTTTTAAAAGTAACCCGAAGGTTTCATATGGTAAGACAAAAAGACAGAACTAAATCGATTGTTTCTTGGATGACACTAAAACTTGAAGAAAAAAGTTATGGTAAAGTCATGATGGAATTAGAGAAGACAACATTTATACTTCAAGTTTGTATCATTAGACTTGAGGAAGTGACACTCACTGAGACAAGTAAAAATATAATATATATCTTTCATAATAAGCAACTAATTACTGTACATAGAGATGATTGATATTATTATACATGGAATATTATTTTTTCTTAAAAAAAAAGAAAAGAAAGCAAGATTCCATATGGTCAAGTTTCACAAAAACTTTGGTTGTTTGTTTGAAGTTGACTCGATAATACTATAAGAATACTAATGATGCCTTTTTATTTAAAGATATTAAGGCTTTATGTTATGGACAACGACGGCTAAAGATTCTTGACGACGAAACAATCTCTCTTTTGCTATGAAAGCTTCGATCGTTTTCTGAAACTCTTCGTTGCTCATATCATCTTCTTCTGGATCATCGTTGTTGTTGTTGTCATCCCTTTCCTCCTCCTCTTCTTGGTTCTCAATCTCCCTGACGATGCAGCACTTGTCTGTCTTCGATCTCTGTAGAGAACCTCGTTTCATAATATTTGGACTACTACTCTGTTTTGCCGAAACGTCTGATTTGCTCCTTCCATAGACCTTACTACTGGGACGATCAATCTGGACGTGTGTTATATTCTCATCCGCGTTCAAATGAGTGACGATCACCTGTTTGTCGTGGTAGACAGTCTCATCCGCCAAGTCTTCATCCGCCAAGTCTTCATCATCGGACAGCTTGGATCGACTCTCTACGGATCTGACGAAGGCTTCGTAGATTTCTGTTTCTGCGTTCGTTGTTGAGGCGGCGGGGGAGGCGGTTGTCTGATCGGAGGAAGACTTGGTGAGAAGAACAAGGACGATGGAGTTGCCGAGGAGGAAGACGAACAGAGGAGTAGATACAAGGGCGGCGATACGGCGGAGAAACGCTCCGGAGATCTGAACGGCGAAAGGAAGGCGCGTGAATGTCCAAAAGACGAGGAGGAGAGCCACGCAAACCTCAGCCGCACGGAAGAAACTTCCGATTCGTCGGAAGCGGTTGAAACGCCGCAACGCCTTTGCTTTCTCTGCTTTCACGTTATCCAAATCAAACGAATCCATAAATTTTTTTTTTTAGAGAGAACACAAAGAGAGAGAGAAGAAGAAGAATGAATGAAGAAAAAAGTGGAGCAGGCTTCATCTCTCACATCTCTCTTTTATAGACTCCACTCTCTCTAAACCAGAAGAGCACCTTTTTTTTTTCCTTCAAATAATTGAACTTTTTCCCTCTCTTTTTTATTTTATTTTGTATGAAAAAGAGTTATATCTAACTTAGATATACATATTCCAATTATAATTCCCTATCTAAGACACCACTGGTCCCTATTTTATTATATCTATTCCTATTCCAACCAAAAACATACTTACCTACCAGTAACTTTTTAGAGTTTAGTTAATCAAGATCTCTATCTAAATTGTACAAATATATTTGATTTTTTTTTAACTAAACCGTTCATAGTCAAAATTATAACATCATACCAAAAAGTCATTTAAATTAGTAGTAAACGTATACATACAAACTAGCAGTTATACCCCCTGGGTTATACCTTATATAGGGTTTTTAGATAGACGAGTAATTGCATAAGCAGATGATTCCATTTTTTAAACAGAAGAACCTGTTAAACTTTAAAGTTAGGATTGATTTCAACCATATACACAGAATGCTTGAAACAAATAATTAGAATGCTTCTTCACCTATAGTATAAATTTAAAGTTAGAATGCTTCACAAGTTTCAACTACTCATAATTATTATACCGCTGTTGTCAAATATTCCCTCCGTTTCAAAATATAAGATGTTTTGAGTAAAGCACGCAGATTAAAAAATGAACACTTTAAAAAAGTTTAGCCAATCACAAACAAGAAATTTGAAACTTGAAAACATCATATATTATGAAACAAAAAAACTTCTCTAAACATTTTATATTATGAAACGGAAGGAGTAAATAACAATGTAAAAAACCAAAAAATAAAAATAAAAATTGGACCGAGCAAAATTGTGTAAAAAGTGATGTAACACAGAGAATCAAAAAATGTCTTTGGTTTCACGTGAGGCGTATGTCATCCGTATAAACCACACCGCTCTCTTCAAGTGTACCGATTCGTATTTGCTTAACCCTTCCTCTTTCTCGTGCTGTTCACCGTTTCATTTATTGACTCTCAATTGTATGTTTTTTTCTTTACTGTAATCAATGCAAACTCTTTCTATAATAAGTAAATCACTGCAAAACTCTCTTACTCTGTCACTTAATACTATCAAATTTTGATCTCCATATTTTTTTTTGGTTCATGACAATTATCATAGATTAGCGGGAAAATTTATGGTTTCTAATCAAATCCTACTACTAATAATAATGTCGAAAATAACAACAATTAATATTAACTTGTATTGAACGAGGAGTAATATATATAGGCCCTTACGTGACCAGATGGGGATCGGGCATTTGACCGGGAGAAGAAAGTTCAACACCACATTACAACTATTAAACTTTTAATTGAGAAATTGACAAAAACTTGAGTACTAAAATTAAACCTGATGATTATTATAATAACGTGAGTAGATTAAGATTTCCTTATTATGATTGTTACAACGTGAATAGATTAAAGAATTCTTATATGATTTGTTGAATTTAATGGCAAGTGAGACTACTCGTTGACTCTTTCATTTACAACTAAAGAACGATGTCTTGGTCGAGTTTATTTAAGATATACTATACTATATACACTTAATTACTTTATGAAGATATTTTTTTTGTTTGGCACTAATAGATATCGTTCAAAATTAGTGGCACTACTATCGAAACTCCTTTCCCAAAAATATATAGAATAGCTCGTTTTTTGTTATGTATATAATAAGATAAACTAAAACTACGTACTACTGATCAATAAAATTTTACACTTGTGAAAATAATATATGTATCAGAATTACACTAAGAAAAATAAAGCTTCTAGCCAGAACATTAAAAATTGAAACCTGCCATAGTTCTTATAAATAATATCATAGCCAAAAGATCACGAAAAAGCATTTGAATGGGGGATGTTAATTATTTAGTACTGTAGTAGTTAATTGGAAAATAAGTTATAATCATAATGAAGAAAAAGTTAATTAATGGATAATACAGGCTGGTTTGACCCATTATATCTATATAGTTCCCGCTGCTTCATTTAATGATCTGTTCTCTTTTAAAATATGCGCATGTAATACCATTCCCAAACGTATCATTCTTATTATAGACGCACACTTGCACGCACGCACGCTTCGATCGATTTGTATTAGTATAAAAGTTATGACTAGCTTAGCTCTACATACCTGTTCGTGCGTATTTTTATGTATAATATATACTACAAAAATTTAAAACTTGGTAAAAGTGTTGTACATATCATAGGAGGAAACGAGTAGGAAGTAGGGCTGAAGCTTGTTTCCTTGTTTGGGTCCTGATTCAAAAAACTTTGACCACTGTAAAAGCTAACGTTTGTCAGAGTGATAAGAAATCATCATGAATTTCAGGACTATCTGGTGCCACACGACACCGTATTTACTCCCTCTTTTTCAAACTTGAATATTTTTTTTGTTGTAGCTCTCTCTCGAGTCGAGTCTTCTCTTCGATTTCTGTCACAACACCGTGTATAGCTGTACTTTGTAGATTGAGTTTGACAGAGCGATAGACGCATCATCACATCTTTTTATATATATCTACGAATATAAGTACTGTATCTGTATGTATTTAAAATATAAACGACACTCAGTTTTCACCTCCAATGACAAGACGCTCTCGCGTGTGGCAAACCCACACTCCAGCCTAGCCTTTTATAACTTTCAGTGGGACTTCAGTTTATTTATTTACCTTCTGTAACTAGATTACCCATTATTAGCGGTTTACTTTTTCTGCATGTACATTGATGTAAATATTGATTATCGGCGATTATTTGCAATTAAGTTTAAAAAAAAACAGAACGTCTATAATTCTACGGATACAAAAGTTTTTTTTTTTCAAAACAAAACAAAGTGGTGTTATAAAGAAAAGAGAACATGAACATACTTCACTTTAAACCAAGAGACATATTGGCCCGAGACGATATTCGTTGCTTTTGTGACTATCTATATTTATTAATCCACAACCAAAAGCCATAATCCAAAGTAATTATTATTTCTGAATTAAAAAAAAGTATAAATAATGTATAAGTGCAAGAGGAAAACTTTTATGTGCGAGAATCTATTTACACATCAGCCTGAATGTATAAAAACAATAAAAGATAACCAAGAATATATTTTCTAAGTATACGTATAGTAATTTAATTGGTCATCTTTTTTGTTCGACTGTTTTTTTTTAATTTTTTTTTTCCGCTTTGCAAAGTTTGTTAAGCATATTCGACCTCCAATATTATAATATACGAAACAAATGTTATTCATGGCAATGTAAATATGTCTAGAAAATTCCTAAATAATCAACAGTGTGCTAAAACGATGAGACATTGATAATATTCTCAAAGAATAAACAACGTATACACGGCTTTCCCACAGTTGTTGTTTCCAATCATTATTATTTTTTGGGTTTCCAATAGTTTAACTTGTTAGCAAAATTTTCTTTTCATTTTAATCTTTAATTTACGATTCTTTAAAACCATATTAAAAATAGATTACTAAATGATTAATTTTTAATTTTGATTTGTGTCAAACTTTTTCTATATATGCTTAATCAAATCCGCTAAAAAAAATTAAAAAAAATTAGATAAATTATTTTTTTGACTTGTAGCTGTGTTGGATTTAGTTTCAACATAGAATTATGTAAGAGTTATACCTTGAGAGATGGTCTGACTCGTTTTGCCTGAGAAACACTCCAACAACAAAATCAACAACGGATCTCTTCCAAGGTGTAAAACGGCGATCCCCGGTTAGATAACCGAAAAACTTCAATTCACATTTATTTAAATATTATAATTAATATATATAAATTTAACAAAATTTTAAAATATTACGAATATATAAAATAAAAAAATTATATAATATGGTTATATAGTAGATGAGTTATAAAGAGGACATGCTGAAATTAATAAAATATCATTAAATTTAACATGAATTAAATCTTTATTTTATTATTTGTCAACACTATTAATATTAGAATATATGACATATAAAAATTAAGTTGATTTAACTAAGATTGTGTAAAATAATTAAATTATTAGAAAAAATATGACTTAATCACAACATATTAATGATTTACTATATATTTAGAACCTTTATTTTTTTTTATAATAATTAAAAATCAAAATAAAAACCTCAAACATTAAACAAAACAAACTAAATATAACAAACAAATAATAATGAATATAACAAATAAATGGTAGTGAAGTATATTACAAGTTAAAAAATCAATATAAACATTTAGCCGCACATATATCGTTAGAAAATTTAGTTATTCCACTATTTACAAAACATTCGATATTTAACAAACAAATAAACAAACAAATAAAGTATAAAATATAAATAATAATATGCACACACGGTATACTCGGTTAAAATCTAGTATAAATTGGTAATAAATCAACACATATTATTTATATTCAAAAGATTTTGACTTTTATGGTTTGGATATGGCAGCTTCATCATCATCATCACCCCTTCTTCTCCTCCACAAGCCAACCTGCAATTTCTATTTCGCAGCTTCCTCTGTTTCTTCTTACATCGCTTCCGCTCGATTTCGAATCTTCCCTTTGAATCGAAGAAGAAGAAGAATCTGGTCTCTCTCTCGCTCTAATTCTATGGCCGATGATTTAGTCAAAGTCAATGCTCGCAGAGACGGCGAAGAACGATCTCAGACGCTCGAGCAAGAAGCCTTCATCAATGGTTCTTCGGAGGTTCAGAACGACGCCGCCGGCGGGATTGAAGCCGTCGTTAATCGTCTGGTTGGTATTCGAATTCCCTGATGCACACAACCTGTTCGATGTAATGCCACCATCTCTATGAAAAAAAGATCGAAACACAAAAGCAAAGCTTGTTCCTTTTCTCTTATGCGTTTTGGTTACTAATGAAAAGCTTTCACCTTTGTAAAAATGACAGAGCAAATGGATTGTAGCTGGTCTATTTGGATCTGTTCTGCTTCTACGGCATGATGGTGCAGCTTTGTGGGCTGTGGTTGGATCAGTTTCAAATTCCGCGCTTTCTGTAGCTTTGAAACGTTTACTTAACCAAGAGAGACCCGTTGCTACACTGCGTTCTGATCCTGGGATGCCATCTTCTCACGCACAATCCATTTCTTTCATCTCTGTCTTTACTGTCTTGTCTGGTATACACACAGTCTTAATGCTAAACCTTTTTGTGATATCTGTTTCTAATTGCATTTGATCAACTCTTAAGATCGGTTTACTCTTATTTCCGCAGTTATGGAGTGGCTTGGAACCAATGTCCTCTCTCTGTTCCTTAGTGGCCTCGTCCTCGCATTGGGTTCTTACTTTGTAAGTCTTCATATCCTTTTATGACATTGACTCAAGTTCAAAACTAGCGGAGGATCATATGAATGAAATCATATTAACACTGATGTTATTTTTTGGTAGACATGGTTAAGGGTTTCTCAGAAGCTTCACACAACAAGTCAAGTGGTCGTAGGTGCAATCGTGGGTTCTGTTTACTCCACCTTATGGTATGTAACTTGGAACTCATTTGTTTTTGAAGCCTTTACCTCATCATTCTCAGTACAAGTACCTGTCTTTCTGGTTGCTGCTGCGTCTGCTTTAGGTTTTGCAGTATATGTGCTACTTAACTGGTTTAAAGATGACAGATGACAGATTGATAATTATAAGTACTTAGGATGTATAAGGAATGCATTTGATTATTTTTATAATTGAATGGAGGTGATGTTTGGGGCCATATTGAATGGACTGATGTTTGCTTGTAAAGTCACACACACGGTTACATTATATTGTTGGTTTTAATTAGCTTTTATATCCTTCAAGCAAACAAACTGCTTTTAGGGGTGATTCAATGTCTTGTTATTAGATCATACGATTTAAAAACTTTTCTGCTGAATTAACCCTTTTCACTGTGGTTTGGGAGTTTTTTCAAAGGTAACGTCTAAAAAATTGCCACACTAATTATTTTCTTTACTGAATAAAGTTCATTCCGGCCAAAAACTAAGTATATTATGAAATTTATCACTATTACTTTCTTGGACGAGCTGAGGTCCTTGGATTCGCTATAAGAGAGTAAATATTAAAAGTAGAAATTAGTTTAATCTTCAGTTTTTGATTTTGTGATGACCTCGTTTTCTTACTTGTCCGTGGCCTCTCGCTCTCTTCCATTTCTCCACATTGATCATCCTAGCAAATATTTTCCGAATCAAAGTCAACTTCCGCGATTGCTGAGCAATGACGTTAACCGTCGACGAGCTTTGGTTGAGTATGATCCCATACCCATCTTGAAAATTATCCATTCCATTTCCCAGAAGTTGCCAGAACAATCCTCCTGCTGCTGCACCGCCTCGTTTTGCAGACTCGTAAATCTTGCCGTACACGGTGTTGAAGACAATGTCTCTCTCTGCAGGGCTATAGCCTTGTTTCTTCGTTGATTTACCAAATTCTGCTACTATTATGGGTTTGCGAAGAACGTTCTGTGCGTCTTGGATGTGTGCGTCGAGCCATTTGTTCAAGAAATCCATTTTGGACTGCTCGCTTGCACTTGCATCTGTGAACCTGCAGAAGAAAATATAAAACATCAACATCAACGTTAAACCAAGTGATCTTCATTGTTTTTAACTGATCGGGCAAAAACTAAAATTCTATGGAATTTACCATTCGTCAGGATAAGAGTGAACCGTAGCAAAATCAATGCCGGGGATGCGGTTATTGGCGATGAAATCAGTTCCAAACTGGCCGGGTGGGTTTAAAGTCTTGCTTTGAGGTGAAGACTGACCATAGAAACCTTCGAGGCCAGCTTCAAGCAGATGGTTTCTGTCTAGTGATTTCACATGAGCAGCCATTTCGGTAATCCAAGCCTGTTATAATGGATGGAAAACAAACAAACAAACCAACAAGTCAAATCCCAAAGGAATACAACTAGAAAAGTAATAGAGTCATGGTGTGAAAATGTGTGTGTTAGGGTGAAACCTGAATGGTTCTTCCGGTAGGATCTGAGGGGCAACGGGGCTCGTTCATGAGCTCCCAAGCCATAATAGTTGGGTCATCTTTGTAATGAACTTTAGTAAAGGTATTGAATCTGTTGAGCACAGCCTGCAGGAGAAAACAAAAGCCATTACTTTTTTTATTTTTACTTGAATCTTACACAGGGGAGAAGATTAAAGGCCTGAATTTGAAACCGTGATATGGTTCTTGTAGAAATCTTTAACAAGGGAGTCAGTGAAGAAGTCGTCTTCAGAAGAAACGGGACGGCCTCGGCTTCGAGCCCAATCCACATATTGCTTCTTCCCTCCGAAGCTGTCGTAGTTATTGGCAAAGCTGAGTATTATCTTTATCCCATGTCTTCTTGCCTCAGCAATCGCAAAATCCAAACCCTTTTCACCATAAATGACAAAAGAAACAGATCAGAAACATCAAAAAGAGACTCTCAAAACTTGGCTCCAAAAGCCACCGACTTTTCCAAATAGAAAGTCTAGTGGAAAATTTTCTCAAGAGGAAAGACACACACACAAGCAAGACACAACAAGTTAAGTCTAGTGGAGGCAGGTTACGTACCTGAAACATATCCTCGTTGTAGGAGCCAGGGGAAGACTGAAGAGCTCTGTAACCGCCATCGCTGAAAGCCCAGGTTCGAGCAACGGTCAAGCCATGGCGAGAGGCATCTTGGAGCGCGGCAGAGATCTTAGACCTTTGGGATGGATCGGAGGAAACGTACATGAGCCAGTAGGCATTAAAGCCATTAGCGTAGAAAGGGTAGCCATTGAGACTAAACTGAACACCTTTAGTCCTCACGAACCCATCATTCGGTAACGCATCTGCTCCTAGCTCCAAACAGCTTTGTTGGATCACGATCGCTAGAAATGTAATCAGACCCAGAAGCTTCATCTTCTTCTTATTCTTTGCTTTCTCTTTCTCTTTACACTCTTCTCGCTGTGTCTTTCAGAGGGGGTGGGGTATTTATGGACTAATAAGTAGTAATAATAATAAGAGAACGGTTATGGAAAAAGCATAATAAATCTCATTTAATTTAGTGTTATACACGCATACTCATGTAATGTGTGATGCTCGCACATCAAGTTCAGTGAGTAACACTTATAAAAAAGATGGTGTTAAGTAATGTAAGCGAAGCAGGTGATTCCGCTAATTAGATCCCATTATAACCGGTAAAAGAAGTCGTAACCGTGAAACCAGCAAATGGATCCCACTTAACACGTAATAATAACCGTACACCTGCTTTACTGCTTCACCCTCGGATCATGTTACACGTGTCAGCATTCTGTGTGGTTACTTAATACAGCAACCCACGCGTCTTCCGCTTCATGGGATACTCACAGGGCCCTTGCCTTTTTTATTTTTTTTTATGGGTCGGCCTCTCAGTTTCATTTAAAGTCGAAACTCTTCATCATGTGCCGTTGTTCTTTAGATTTTTCGGTTGAGTTGACGACAAAACACACGACATATATTTATTGTGCAATCAGGAAAATTGTTTTCTTTTCGAGTGGACGCTTTAGTTTTTCTGCATCTTTTTACGCTGCTTTCATACATCTTCTTAAGACACACACCTTTTAATCAACAGCACAAGAAGCATAGGCGCAATAAGCGGATCTAACTTACACCGACTCGATTCAAAGACCCAACCAAACACAGCAATTCACTCACTCTCCTTTAATTACGGTTCAGCTTTTCAATAAAGTGTAAATTTAAACGTAATTGTTTAATTCTAAGTCTACTACCTGTGATCATGAAAATTAGATATATTCAATGGAACGTTAGTTGAACAAACTCTTAAAAGAAGAAAGAGTTCAAATTTCCAAAGGAATCGCTGGATTGAGGATAAAAACAAAAAGCTAAGCTGAGTAGTGGTATCGGTTAAATGCAAACAAAAAAAAAAGAGTGGGTAAACGCTAACCTGAGCCGCCGACTCATTCGCACTTTCCCATCTATCTTCTTCTAGGCCCATTTGAAGACCACCACACTACATACATACTGTATTAATATACTGTACTACATAGCTCGGATCTGTCCTCCATAGCCGTAGTACTTGAGAAGCCCCTCGTCTTGTCTCCAGTTCTCTTTCACTTTCACTTCCACCTTCATTCAACATTTTATATCATCCACTCAAATTGGCAACTTAAACTTACTATACTTGATACACCATTTTAATATTTTATGTAATCAATCATATTCTATGCATCTCTAAACGCACCTCAAGGAAGACTTTCTTCTGAAGGAAATCTTCAATGTCGAGCCGAGCAGCTGTCGCTAGTGTTTTCAAAGCCTTCCCTTCCTACAACATTGCATTGAAATCCATTCAGCCACATTAGTCAGCACTAAGCTTATCTAGTTGAAACCTTATTGCTTTAAGACAATCTTTGAACAGATCAGCTTTTAAACCCATATTGTCAGTTTCATCAATCATTGACAATGCACCTTTTGAATGTCCACAAATTTTTGTATCACGAATGCTAACCAGAAATTACCCACTTGACTGTTAAGGGTTGTATATACTTACTTTTCCTATAAGGATGATCTTCTGAGAATTTTTATCCACAACCACTTCCACTTGAATAAAGTCTTTCGCAGATGGTCTAGTTTTGTAACTCAGCACGTTAACCTGTGGCGTTGAAGCAAGGGTATAACAACATAATTGATTAATAAGGCGACAGGTTTTACAGGACTAAAGACACCAAACTTGTAAATTTACCTGACAAGCATAAGGAACTTCATTTCGGTATTGCATAAATATCTTCTCTCTAACAATCTCAGAGACAAAGAATCTCTCTGGGTGCTCGCTCACAATATCCTAGAAATCAAATACCCGTAAGACATTAGTGAAGTGAATTGTTGTATGTGAAGAAACACATAAAAACCCCAGAATATAAAGCAAATTAGACTACAAGCTCAGCTATCTTAGCAAGAAGAGGAGTTAAAAAAACAGTGAAGCAGAGACTTGTTTAAATACCTTTGGATAATAAGGTGGCCCAAAGGGAAGTTTGGATAAAATCCACTCTTTTACATCCTCTATTCCGTGTCCATACTTGGCACTTACAGGTATAACTTCATCAACATCTGTAAATTTTTCATACCACTGCAAGAAGTTGTATCATCTATTAAGCAAAGAAGATACCAATACCATAACTCCAAATCGTTTATAGTGAAGCATCTCCCACCACCACTGCAAGTTCACTCTAGAATGGTGGGAGATTTAATAACAGGACACCATTACCAAAATAGCTACAACTACATTACTCACCTCCAGTTTCTTGGCAATCTCACCAGGTTTGATCAGATCCTTCTTATTCATAACAAGCAACATCGGTGGCTTTTTTTCTAAGTCTCCCAAACCCTCTTTCAAAACTTCTTCTATCTAGCACACAATTACCACCAGCATATTAGGAAAGACAGAATTCTAAAAAGAACAATTTCAGGAGGTATAAATCAATCAATCAAAACAGAGAAGCATACTTTAGCAGGCGTTTTACAAGCATCAACAAGAATTACAACACAATCAGCATTGATGGCAGCATCTCTGACATTCTTCATCATCATTGTATCTAACCTGTGCATCTTCTTCTCGATTACACCAGGGGTATCAAAGAGTATCATCTGCAAACACAACACAAGCATAAGTTTCGAAATAATCAAAACCCAAAGGCAATTACTAGCTAAGGCAAATTTTCAATGTGGGCTTGCTTAGATAAAAAAAAACAAACCTGATATTGAGGGCTAGAGCATATACCAAGAATCCGATGCCTCGTGGTTTGAGGTTTATCTGTAACAATCGAAATTTTCTGACCAATCATTTGATTCGAAAGCGTGCTTTTCCCAACGTTAGGCATCCCCACCACCGCAACGTACCCTACTCACATCACAATGGTATTCACATCAGATTCAATTTCCCAGTAATAATAGTAGTTTAGGGTTATCAGGAGAAAACAAAGAAACAAACAAACCACTGCGATGAGTCGTATCAGGTGTGTGTCCAAGCTCCTCCTCCATCTCGTAATCGTCGAGCAACGCCATGTTCCTGTCCGGTTTCATGCTCAGGGAGAGGAGACTGGCCTCGTCGATCTCCAATTCTTCTTCTTCTAATTGTACTTGCTCAACCTCCATTTCGCTGGAGCTTCGTTGCCTAATCCATAGCTTCTTCGAGGAGGGGAGCTCCGTCCGGCCATAAGTAGTGCTACTGTTGTTGTGCGCCTGAAGATGCGATTTGGTTACTCTGCGCCGCCGACTATAGATTGGAGGATAAGGAGAGAAATTAGGGTTTTCAACAACGGAAGTGGAGAAGAATTTGTAGCGGGAAAGGGTAGGCGAAATATGCGGAGAGACCGCCATTGTTGTCACTTTTGTTTTTCAAATTGATGATATCTCTCACTGGGTTTTTTCCTCACTGCTTGTTTTGTGATTAGCCAAGGAACCAAATGTGATCTTCATACGACACCGGTTTAACTTTTCTATATTTGCAGTTTCACCCCTTATTAAATACAATTCCCAATTTCAACTATTTTTTTTCTGGTTGAGTTTCGTTCAATTTAAGAATCAGCATTTTGTAAAACTAAGTTAAACAAATAATTTAAGAAGGTTTTTTCCTTTGTCCGGGATCGTCTGCACAGTCGGACGACTGGCTGGGCAGCGAGGTTACTCTCAAAAGGGGGGAAAGAGGTGATGATTAAGTCTGTCGCGACGGTTGTCCCGACTTTTGTGATGTCTTGTTATCGTCTTCCCAAGACTATTACATCTAAACTGACTAGTGCAGTGGCAAACTTCTGATGGAGTACGAATGGTCAGGCAGGAGGTATGCATTGGATCGCTTGGGAGAGGCTTTGTTGTAGCAAGCAGTTGGGTGAATTGGGTTTCAAGAGTGTTGATGATTTTTACACGGCTTTGCTGGCTAAGCAGTTATGGCGATTGATAGATTGTCCAGACTCACTGTTTGCAAGGGTTTTTAAAAGTAGGTATTATCGGAACTCCGATCCTATGGATCCAATACGGTCTTATTCACTCTCGTATGGGTGGAGGAGTATCGTATCTGCTCGCTCTCTGGTGAAAAAGGGCTAATTATACGGGTTGTCTCAGGGACCTCCATTTCGATATGGTCTGATCCCTGGGTTCCAGCTCAATTCCCGAGACCAACCTTAAGTAACAGTCCTTTTAAGGACCCAAATCTCCGGTTACCTGATTTGATTGATCGACGAACGAATTCTTGGCGAAAGGATATGCTTACTCAGCATTTTGATCCTGTGGATATCGCTCTGATAGAGGCAATTCCTCTAAGCAGCTGTTCCAAGGCAGATTATTTAGGATGGCACTTTACTAAAACTGGGAAATATACGGTAAAATCTGGGTATGAGACGGAACGTTTGGATGTCCAAGGTCCTTTTCAGGCATTTGGATCTGGTCCAGCAATCACTCCCCTTCTTGCTAGGGTTTGGCAGGTAAAATGTCCACCAAAACTACAACATTTTATGTGGCAAGTTTTATCGGGTTGTATTTCGGTATCGACTAATTTGCGTCGTCGGGGATTGAGTTGTGATGTCGTTTGTACACGGTGCGGGATGGAGGAGGAGGATATAAATCATGCCATCTTTCTATGTCCGCCAGCCCGACAAGCCTGGGCTTTAGCTCATGTACCAGTGGGGCCGCAACTCTTTCCGACGAACTCTGTATATGCTAATGTTGATCATTTTCTAGATCCCATAAGTCCGGGTTCACAGGTTCAGGTTTTTCTTTGGATGATGTGGTATATTTGGAAAGCTCGAAACGCCCGTGTTTTTGAAAACCAGGCTGAACGCCCTGATGAGGTTGTCCGGGTGGCGGAGGGTGAGGCTATGTCCTGGCAAGAGGCTCAGGTAGATGTCGAGGGGGAGGAGTTTCCCTTCACTATTACGGGTCTAACACCTGGGTATAGAAGGGGTTTATCTCTTTCTACGATTTTATGGGACAAAGATGTTATGTTGACGGCTCTTGGAAAGCGACAGATGTTTTTGCCGGTGCAGGATGGTGCTGTATTTCATCAGAAGGATCGCCCCCAGTGCTTGGAGCGACAAATTTCTGGCGAAGTTTATCCCCGTTACATGCAGAAGTTGAAGCCCTCATCTGGGCGATGCGATGTATGATTGGACATGACTTTCGGGATGTGGCTTTTCTTACCGACTGCTCCGACTTGGTGAAGATGGTGTCTTCTCCAACTGATTGGCCAGCTTTTGCAACATATTTAGACGACATTTGGATCGACAGGGAGGAGTTTTCTTCTTTCTCTTTGATTTATGTTTCTCGTAATGCTAATGTACGAGCGGATTCTTTAGCACGCCAAGCACGTGTGTCTCCGCATCATGTTTTGTTTGTAGACAATTTTCCTCCTAATTGGCTGGTCTGAGCTGATTCTTTTGTTATAAAAAAAAAAAAAAAAAAAAAAAAAACAAAACAATTGTAATAATTATTAAAACCATAAAAAAAACTTTATATATATACAACAACAATTGAAAATATTTGGCTCGTGGAAGGCTCTCTCTTATCTCTCTAAATTTATTTTAGAGAGAGACCACTTCCCGTCCGATATCCTCTGGCTAAGATAGCGGTGGTTGGTCGGCTTGTTTCTGGCGGCATATGGTTCCTTACCAACGTCGGTTAGCTTTGATTCTGACATAGATGGCCACCGTGGTATCTGTAGTCGGCTTTGTCTTCGGCATAGGTGGCTTCTATAGCATCCGTGGTCGACTTTGTCTCTGGCATAGGTGGCTCCCGTAGCATCTGTGGCTGGCTTTATCTCCGGCATGGGTGGTTCCTTTAACATCCTTGGTCGGCTTAGCTTCCGGCATAGGTTGGTTTCCATAGCGACTATGGCTGACTTTGTTTTAGCTCTTTCGCTGCCCATCTCTTTGGCGTAGACTACTTTTACTTCCGGATTTTTCTCCGGCTTTGTTTTTTTTTCTTTTTTATCCGCTTTTTGGGGTTTTGGTTTCAGATCTGACGAAAAACAAATCAGTCGTCTGATTTCCCTGAGTTCTAACTTCGGGTCGACGGACATGATTTTATCTTAGCTTTCGTTTAGTTTCTTGGATTCAAAACTGTTTGATGAAAGCAAGCCTATATCAAAAATTCCTTGAAGGGTTTTGTCTTCAGTGCTGTATCCAAGCTTTCCTTCCATCTAAGTTCTCTTACTGGGCTTTGGCTTTGTTTTGTTTTATTTGGGCTTATGTACTTAACTGTTTTGTAAAATATTGACTAGCCTTTTGGCTTTGTAATTTTTGTAAGGTGAAATAAAACACAGTTGAGTAAAAAAAAAAATATACAACAACAATTTTTTTCTTCTTCTAAAGTTGGAAGCTAAATTTTGTTGACTTTTAAGGAGTTAAAAAAGTAAAGCAAAGTTGAGTAAAAAAGAAAGAAAAAAATTTAAAGCAATTAACAAAATGCAACATTATAGTTTTGGGCCTAAGCCCATCAAAGCAAAGTGAAGATGAGCGAAACCTTATCCTTCCTTACGACCAACAAAACGCACAGCAGCAGAGTGAGAGAGCCTAAAGAGGAGGAACTGAACTGAACTGAACGATTCTACTGAAGATTTCGCAGCAAAGGTTAGGGTTCCTCTCGTTTCTTCTTCGTTTACAAGTTTGGAATTGCAGGTTGCGCGCTGCAGATATTGTTCATTTAGTTTTGGTATCAGAAATTGCATGCTATGCTATAGAGTGTGAGTAGTGAGCGATTTTATTAAAAAATTTCTCCCTTTCTAATGGTTAGGGTTCCTCTTGATTCTTCGTTTATATATATATATATATATATAATTTTTAGGTTTGGAATCAGAAGTTACAACATTGTTATAGCTATATGTCTCATTCTCTCCCTTGGATAATTAATTACCATCTGCTTCTTCTTCTGATTGTCAATGACCAGGTTGAATTCTTAAGTCCAACATGTCTTCTTAATCTTTTCGTCTTTGATTTGCAGATTCCGGTACTGTCTTGTTTGTTTCTTTCTAAATCAAAGCTTTGGTCTTGGGAGTTCCTTGTGAAATTGACCATATATGGAAGACAGCTTTAGTCGGTTGACTGATGATTTGCTCATCAGAATCTTGTCCTTTGTCCCAATCAAAGAAGCGGTGGCTACGTGCATTTTGTCAAAACGATGGCGTCCTCTTTGGACATTGTTGCCAAGGCTGAACTTTAAAGAGCGCCCTGTGCATTATAAGGGCAATCACGATCCGGGCCGCATAGTGAAACACTCGAGACCTTGGAACTAAAAGGTATGAACTTATTGGAAGTTCCTTCTCGGGTTAGTTTTCAATCCCTTAAAACGTTGCGCCTTAAATTGGTCGCGTACCCAGACGAGGAATCTTTCGTCAGGCTTATATCTAGTTCCCCTGTTCTTGGAGATTTACTTCTGCAGAATCCGGTTGGCGACAATATAGAGACTTTTACCATTAATGTGCCTTCCCTTCACCGTTTAACCATTACTAGAGATGAGAAATCCTATTTGCTGTTTGTGATACATTGTCATTCTTTGAAAGAGTTGGATATTGAAAATGACGACGGTGAAGTAAATTTGATTGGTGATATGCGCGAGCTTGTCAAGGCAAATATTTGGACTTGTGATAGCAATGTTTTCAAGTCTCTTACCTTTGTCAAAACACTTCGTCTGACCGTAGAAGACTATAAGGTAAGTCACTCGTCTCCTTTGATTTGCTTCTAACACACTTTTGCAAACCGTCTCTTGACTTTTGATTTGTCATTATATGTTTTTCTTTTATAGGCCCCGTATCATTTTGGTACCATTTTCTCTCAGCTTGTGTGTTTGGAGTTCCGCGGACAATGTTACAACTGGTGGGATTTGCTTCTAAATGTGCTCCAACATTCCCCTAGACTACAGATTCTCACGTTAGAAGATTGTTATCGTGAGGTACTTTCATTTATTACCCTAAGAGTGAAAATTCCTACATCGAGGCTTATTCGGATATTTGGTTTCCCGCTTAGAGGTTTAATCTAATGCACTCTTGTATTTCTACATCATTTGATCACAGCAAGTGTGGGGAGATAGGGAAATTTGGATTCAGCCGAGTTGTGCTCCTGAATGTTTGTACCATCTCAAAACCTTCGAGTGGATAGAGTATGTCGGAAGTCCAATACAAAAAGAGCTAATTTGCAAGTCAATAAAAGACACGAACAAAACCAAATTAGTATGACCACGATCGTATGAAGCTGAGTTATGTCCTCATCATGTTCTATCTATACATTCTCTAGAAAAGGTAAAAACCGTTGCATTTTCGTATCTTTTTATTCACAGGGTCTGACACCTTCACTATGAATCTGTTGGAGACTGCTGAGCTTCATCCGAAGATAACATTCCGGGAGGAAGGTACGACCAAGCCAAGACTCCACTCCCGATTGTGATGGTTGCAGCAATTGATCCCCAAATCCACCTCTGCCTCCTCTTTCTCTTTTCCCCTTCTCGCCTTGCTTCCTCTAATAATATCAAAGAGACTTAAAGCATTGAGATAAAGACATTCTAGTAAACATAACTTGATTTTCTTCTACGTACCTATGACCTCTTGGTTGCGCTGGGACATTTCCTGGTTCACGGTCTCGTAATAGTGAAGACGGTCAGTCAACCGGGTGATTTCAAAGTTCTTAGCTTCGAGCTCAGCTTGCATCTCCATCTCCACCTCTGCCTTGGCCAAGTCACTGCTTACTGAGTCAGAGACAAACCTGGTGACCTCAAGTTGACGATGTAGCTCATCTGCTAGGTTCATGCTGTATGGGCTGCTGGTAGGATCAAGAGGAAGGAACTGACCCACATGGGCCAACTGCTCACGAAGCCTCCGCCAATGAACTTGCATTTGCTCTAGCGTCTCCTTTGCTTGCCTCCTCCTCTCGATTTCCATTAGCATGCTCAACCTCATCTCCCTCAGCTCAGTTTCACTGTTGTTAACTGAACTCTGTATTCCACTGTCGGTTGATAGTTCTGGAAGCCAAGAAAAGATAGTGAATAAAATTACAACCAGTTTATTAGATGTACCAATGAATATTGCATGCAGTTTTCCTAAGAACTTGAAAATATGATTCGTCACTAAAAGGCAAACTTGACAACAGAATCACACTACAGATATATATCCCTATAGCACTTGAAACTAAAGGAGGAGAAGAGGCTCCAAGAAGAAAAGATGTAGAAACGTACCATCATCACAAGCATCATAAAACTCTCCAACAGTTGTATTATGTGAGCTTGCAGCTTCTCCTCCAACACCTTGGACCTCTGTGTTACTTGTGAAGTTTACTGATTCACGAGGGTTATAGAAATTCTCAGAGTCAAGCTCCTTGTCTGCTTTAATTCTTACAGGCTCCAACAAATAACTTTTCCATTCTAAGGGATTGGTAGCGTTATTGCTTCCAGTCTCACCGTTGCTGCAGATATCTCTTCCCGGCTTCCAATAGTTCCCATGAGGGGGGCTGCAATCCCAAACAGGACGTTCAGGGATGCCTTGTGTGTGACCCACTGCTGTGGCATCACTGACAGGAAACGATAGGGATGTGGACTTACTCAAAGAAGAAGTAGCCTTACTCAAAGAAGAAGTAGCCTCACAAATCTTTTCAGAAGGGTCGTCATCCAGATGAGAGTCACTTTTGAAAACAAGAGGAGGCCCTCGTGCTTTGTGATTGATGATATAGGGAGATGGAAGGTAGGAAGATGGCGAATTGGGGCGAGGGATTTCTTTAGGAGTGGCATAGAGAGAAGGTGACATCTGAGGACGAGTGAACAGTGTATTTAATTCTTTAGGTTGATTGCTTTCATCGTTTGAAATAGGTGGCTTCGAATGCAATGTGCTTGGACTTATTAATTCACGAGATAGTGATCTATCCAGAGTGGCAGCATATAACGTAGGCATGATTCTGTATTCCAATTAGAAATATCCAAATCAATGATATATCAACCAGTTCAGAAACTCAACTGAGGATTCGAGCAAAACCAAATCGCTTTTAAGACCTAAAAGCTATCATCAATTAGCCAAAAAAAAACTAAATCCAACAAGTAAGTGAAGATAACGAATACTAATACCTAAATCATCAAATCGAGCATTGAGAAGCTAGCAAAAAAAAAAAAAAACACAAAGGGATGTAAAAGGTATACCTAGCGATCGAACACCGAAAAGGAGAAGAAGAAACTCAAAGATCCACTCAGACGGAGGAAGAAGACAAGGCAGTGGATTGATGATGGTACATTGATATGATGACATGCTGGGAAGAGAGAGCAAATAGATATTTACAGAGAGCAAACAAAAACCTCTTCTCCAAGGCTTTTTTTTTTAATCGCGCAACAAACAAAAACCTCTTCACCAAGGCAACGACCGTGCTTATTTATCGCGCCGCGTTTTGATCCCATTTTGTATGTTTTAATGACGTGGTATCTCCTCTCTCGTGTTAAACAATTTCCGTGTAGGCAGGCTTTTGCTGGGCCTTAACCTAACCCATTCTGATTACAAGGCAATCCGATAAGTAGATAAACCGATCATGATTTATCTTATTAAACTGTAAATTTTAAATACATAGATCAGTCCACAAAAAAAGAGGCAAATTATTCATATTTTTTGTTTTTTATTATTCGAATAGAAGAAGTTATATCACAAACCGAAAACAACAAATACAACCTCTGTGATTTCACAAAAAAAAAAAAAAAAAAAAAAAACAACCTCTGTGATCTACCGGTAATATATGACAGGTTCATTTGAAGTGTTATCCCAAACGCCTCCTTCCTTGACATACTCCAAGTACCTAGCATATTCTGGTTTTGCTGTCGTCCTTGTGCTTTTCTTCTTCTGTTTCTTCCTCTTTAGACTCATATCGAAGAAACTAAATAGAGGGTGAACCGTACCTCCGCTTTTCTCCACCTTCACCTTCTGGGATTGCCCATGATGGTTACTCACTGCAGCGCTCTGCTGTTTTGCTTGTAAAAGCCCAGCGCCTGCTTCTTCTTCCTCACCGAGCTTCTTGTAGTTGCTTCCTCTACTACCCTTCCTCGTGCTTAGGGCCCTAATCATCATCATGTCTTGTGCCTTTCATCTAGTCTCCGTGGTGATATTGTTTTTAAGAAAGGGTTTATTATTAATTAGTGGGGGAGTTTTGAAAAGGACACATCTTTTGACTTCTCTTTCTTGTCCTTTTCCCAAGTCCCAACGACTCCTTATCTTATACCATATGTGACATTGCCCTTTCACCTAATACCATTCCCCGTTCAATCCTGCTTTATCTTGACTATGTCTTCCTCGTGTTTGACTTACAACAACAAGGCACTTCCACATCAATCCTTTTAAACTTTAGTGGAATTGGTCTGTTTCTTGTCACAAAAAAAAGACTAGCTAAGTGTAGTATACCATATAACAACTGATGCGGAAAACAACAAATTAATTCAAATGAAACTACTGTGTCCTGCTGCTTTAACCAAACCTTTATGCTTCAGATTTCCTCTCAATTCTTCAACCACATCCCACTTCCCAATCGCTGCATAGAAATTCGAAACCAGCACGTAGATACTCGCGTTCTCTAGACCTGACTCTTCCATAAGCCTCCTTGCTACATATTCGCCTCGCGTGACATCCATATTAAGACTACATGCACTAAGTACCGCGACCCATATAGCACGGAATGTTCTGATTATTGCTCTCCATCATTCTCTCGACTAATCTCCATATCTCTTCTATATCCCCAGCCTTGCTTAAGATATCAATGAAGCATACGTAATGCTCTGTTCCAGGAACCAACCGATACTTCTCCTTCATCATACTAAAACATTCCTTACCTTCTTCAACTAGTCCTGCATGTGCACAAGCCGATAAAACAACCAGAAATGTCACTGAATTGGGCAAAACGCCACTTCCTTCTTCACACATTTCCCTGAAGATTTCAAGAGCTTTAACCCCATCCCCGTTAACTGCATACGCATCTATCATACTCGTCCAAGAAACCACACTTTTAGACGGAATAGACCTGAACAGAGTACTGGCTTGCACAATCTGACCGCATTTTCCATACATATCCATTAAGCCATTGCATAGCTTTGAATCTGAAACGAAATCATTACGTATGGCGACACAGTGTATCTGTTTACCAATCCACAGATCAGAGTTATCAGAGCAACCAGCAAGAGAGCTAATGAGCACTCTCACATTGGGTCTCTGCCTACTCATAAGCAGAAACGCTTCCTTGTAATCTCGGTTTCGAATGCAACCTGATATCAATGAATTTAACATCACTTCGTCCGTATGAACATTCAAACTGGCATAAACCTTCATGGCTTCACTTATCAACCCTACACTCGAGTAAAAGCTAATCATTGCAGTTCCTAAGACCACGAGATCACGTCCCGTGACCAGCACCATGGAATGAACTTGCTTCCCTTGCTGCAAAATCTTGAGAGAGGCACAAGTTTTAACAACAGAAGACAAAGTGAACTCACTGATTTCAACTCTTTCTCTATACATAGCTGCGAAAACCCCAAGAGCTTCTTTACCTTTGCCGTTTCTAAGGAAACCCGAAAGCAGAGCATTCCATGAGACGACATCTTTTTCCTCAACGCTCTCGAACACCGTAACGGAATCAACCAAGCATCCTTGCTTAGAGTACATGTTAATAAGCGCAGTTTTGGATATGGTTCCTGTCTCAGCGCCTTCTTTGATCATCAAGGCGTGAACTTGTCGTCCTGTTTCTGGATACGACAGGAGAGCACACGCGCCGAGAACCGGAGTGAAGGTGTGGGAGCTGAGATCAGAGCTGGCTCGATGCATCTCAAGAAAAAGAGCCAATGTGCCATTTGGGTTTCCGCTGCGGAGGTAAGACGAGAGTTGAGAGTTAAGTGAGGAGAGGTCTCGTTGCGGCAATTCGTCGAAGAATCACACATCTCGATAGCAAATTCGTGGATTTTACGGCGACGTCACCCAGACGATTAAAGCGTCCAATAGGCAAACATGCCAACATGTGAACGGCTTACTTGTTGCAGCTACAGACGAAATCTATAAATGCAAAACCGTAAGAGCTGATCTTTATGAGCCTATGAAACCAACAGGTCAACCTTTTTAAGTACGAGAAACTTCTGTTCTGTCTGATCAACAAATTTATTAGACATAAAATGACGAAAAAGGTTACAAGTTACCTTCCTCAAATTACAAAGAGAACAAAACCCCCTCACAAGTCACAATCTTTAACAGAGAAATGAATGCCTCAAAGCGGAAAACTTTCCCAGTAAGCACTGACCAATGGATTTTTATGAAAACTTTATTGGAGAAGCAGGAAATGAAGTTCTTGTATGTTTTTTCAAATTCAAACAATTCAAGATTCACGCCTCAAGCTGCTTTTGGTACATTCTCAGGGAGTGTGATATCATCGAGTACTGAATCATATTCTGAATCACGAGCATTCTTCTTGTTCAGAAGCTTCTTGAACTCAGTCTCGTCCAAGTTCTTTGCGTTCTCTGTCGCGTGAACTTGACCTAAGTTGGAGTACTCCGCAGCCGAACTGGAGAAGAAGACTCTTTCTTCTTCCGTCACCTTCCTCAGAAATCTAGCTGGGTTGCCTCCCCAAACCTGTGAGATACACGAGATTTTTATAATATCAATACAGCTTAAAGAAATGACAAAGTTTGAGAAGGTCAACATAAGGAGTGTGTCTAGGAACCTCGCCAGAGGGGATTCTAGTGTTCTGCCTAACAAGAGCTCCTGAAGCAACCATGGCATGTTTTTCAACATGAGCACCATCCAACACAGTTGCACTTGTACCAATATAGGCCTCGTCCTCGACAGTGCAGCCATGTAAAACAGCACTATGACCTGCTCCAGATTCAATTGTCTATATTATTACGCTTGACTACAAAAATTCACACTTTAGTTTGTGAGAGGAATGGAATAGAGAATTTACCAACAGTGACATTGTTTCCAATGATAGTAGGTAAGACCTTCCCGCTTAAGTTGGACTTAGCAACGTGGACAAGAGTGTTGTCCTGGATATTGGTCCCAGCTCCAACACTAATGCTGTTAGCATCTCCTGCAGAGATAAAGATTTTTAGTTCTATGGATATGTCTGAACTAAATAAAAGAGGGCATGTCCTTTCAATGAAAGCACAAAAATTGAGTACAAAACAATGTCGGATACTCGAATAAGCTTACTACTTACCTCTCAAGACACATCCATACCAAATGGAAGAACCTCGTCCCACATGGACATCACCAGTGATAGAAGCGTTAGGAGCCACAAAAGCCCCCTTATCCAGGTTGGGGGCTTTGTCGAAAACATTCATGAGCGTCCGGTGCCTTGACACTGGGAACAAAAAAAAAAAAAAAAAAGTGTTGAAGCAGTTTAGAGGGATGGCATGGGGAAAAATACGAAGAAGCTTCATTGAGTTCAAGATCACTGCGTGTAGTATCTGGAAATAGCTAAACAACACTTAAACACATCTGCCTAAGTACATAAGAGGAACTTGTAAGAACAAATTGACGAGAATCTCTCTTAGCGAAATGGATAACATCACTAGCGAAACGAAGAACATTTGCTAGTAAGCTTTTAGGTCTCTAATCAAAAATGCCATAATCAATCATCAACATTAGGAGAAAACGGATCATATCATTATCAAATCTAAACGATGACCCGATTGCAGAGAGATACTCAAAAACATTTTCCAAGACCCGACGAGAAGAAATCGAACAAGAATTCAACTTTAGGATTGGAATGGAAAACAAAGACGATCCAAAAGAGACATACGCTGTTCTCGGAAGTGATTTTTGCCTTGGAGGCGACAGCCGAGCCGATCGAGTGCTTGACCAGTTTCCCGGATCCAGAATCCTACGCTGTAAAATGCTCTACCCATTGTTCCCATCTTCTTCCCCACACACGAGAGATCGAATCGCGTTTTTATCAATGAAATCGAGAAAGGGTTTTTTTCGCCGGAGCCTGAGGAAGAAGAAGAGAGAGTGCAGTCTTACTCTTTGTCTTTGACGACCCCATCTTTGCTTTTCGCTCAAATTTCGGTCGGACCGTTATTTCCGGTTCATGTTATTGGTAATTTTAATTTCTGGTAATTGTTTTGGGTTAAAGTAATTTATAATTTTATCCAGCACGAACCAGGTGGTTTAGAGGGATTATTGGTTCTATGATTTTAATTGATTTGAAAATCCAAACAAAAATCATATTTATTCAATCATTGATTTATACTTCTTAAAATCACATGTTATTCATTCAATGATTTATTTTTGGATTTCAAAATCTACATTATGTTTTAAATAAATTTGAACGAATAAAATAGATGGATTCAAATCCAAGAATAAAACATGTTATTTCAAAATCCATATTTTTTATGTTGAGAATGGATTTAGAAATGACTTATCTAATAACAGCCCTACTTTATTTCTCCACGTCACTCTTTAATCCTTTCAACAAAACGGCAAAACAAAACACTTTGGCGTCGACTGAGAGAATTGAAAAATAGTTATCATCAACCAAAGAAGAACCTTATCATCTCTCATCTCTCTCTGGTTTTTTTTTTTTTTTTGAATGAACTAAAATGACAGTTATCTCATGCTCCTCCTTCTCTATCGAACATAATCTCTACGAGACAATATCTTGTCTCCAGAGATGCTCAAAGCGAGATGATCTTAAGCAAATCCACGCTCGCATGGTGAAAACTGGCTTGATGCAGGATTCTTACGCAGTGACAAAGTTTCTTTCTTTCTGTATTTCCTCCACTTCTTCTGATCTTTTGCCTTATGCCCAGATTGTGTTTGACGGTTTTGATCGACCTGATACTTTCTTGTGGAACCTCATGATCAGAGGATTCTCTTGCTCAGACGAACCCAACACGTCTCTTCTCCTGTACCATCGGATGCTCTGTTGTTCAGCTCCACATAACGCGTATACTTTCCCGTCTCTTCTCAAAGCTTGTTCGAATCTATCTGCATTTGAAGAAACAACGCAAATTCACGCACAGATCACCAAACTTGGATACGAAAACGATGCCTATGCAGTGAATTCTCTGATTAATTCATATGCTGTGACCGGGAACTTCGAGCTAGCTCACCTTCTCTTTGACAGAATGTCCAAACCAGATGCTGTCTCGTGGAACTCTGTGATCAAAGGGTACGTCAAAGCTGGAAAAATGGATATTGCATTAACGTTATTCCAGAAAATGGCAGAAAAGAATGCTATAACATGGACTACGATGATCTCTGGGTATGTTGAAGCAGGGATGAACAAGGAAGCTCTCCAATCATTTCATGAGATGCAGAATTCGGATGCTGAGCCTGATAATGTTTCCCTCGCTAATGCTCTCTCAGCTTGTGCTCAGCTAGGCGCACTCGAGCAAGGGAAATGGATTCATTCCTATCTTAAAAAAGAAAGAATCAGAACTGATTCAGTTTTGGGTTGTGTTCTTATAGATATGTATGCAAAGTGTGGCGAAATGGATGAAGCTTTGGGAGTTTTCGAGAATATAAAGAAAAAATCAGTGCAAGCATGGACAGCTTTGATTTCCGGTTATGCATACCATGGCCGTGGAAGAGAAGCAATTAGCAAGTTCATGGAGATGCAAAAGATGGGAATAAACCCAAATGTGATTACTTTCACTGCGGTTCTCACGGCGTGCAGCTACACAAGACTAGTTGAAGAAGGAAAGTTGATATTCTACAGCATGGAGAGAGATTACAACCTTAAACCAACCATCGAACATTATGGCTGTATTGTTGATTTACTCGGTCGAGCTGGATTTCTTGATGAAGCAAAACGTTTCATCCAAGAGATGCCTTTGAAGCCAAATGCTGTGATATGGGGTGCGTTGCTCAAAGCCTGTCGTATTCACAAAAACATCGAATTAGGAGAGGAAATTGGAGAAATCTTAATTGCAATGGATCCATTTCATGGTGGGAGATATGTTCATAAGGCTAATATCTATGCTTTGGCCAAAAAGTGGGACAAAGCAGCTGAAACAAGAAGAATGATGAAAGAACAAGGAGTTGCAAAAGTTCCAGGATGTAGTACAATTAGCTTGGAAGGGACAACGCACGAGTTTTTAGCGGGAGACAGATCACACCCAGAGATAGAGAAAATTCAATCTAAATGGAGAATGGTGAGAAGAAAACTAGATGAACAAGGGTACGTACCAGAGTTAGAAGATATGCTGCTTGATTTAGTTGATGATGATGAAAGAGAGGCTATTGTGCATCAGCACAGCGAGAAATTGGCTATAACATACGGGTTACTCAAGACTAAACCAGGAACTGTTATACGTATAATGAAGAATCTCCGAGTATGCAAAGACTGTCACAGAGTATCGAAACTCATATCTAAGATATACAAGAGAGATATCGTAATGAGAGATCGGACAAGGTTCCATCATTTCAGAAATGGGAAATGCAGTTGTGGTGACTACTGTTGAAATTTGGAGAGGAATAAAAACTTTTATTGCTCAAGAACCTGACATTATAACAGAAGTTTTAAAGTACATTGTTTTCAACTAATGCTGAGAAGCTGTGTTGCGGTCCAAGACTGTCCTGGCTCTAGCTTGACATCCCCAAGCTGAGAGTTAAAAATAGTAAGCAGGAGTTAGAAACATTCGAGTCCATAAGTATTGTAATGCGCAAAGACTTATTAGGTGCAAACTGATATACCTTTGCATTTTCAACGCACACAAAGTCTCTGTAACAAGCCTCCATCTGAGTATGCGGGTTCCACAAGACCGCATCCGACCAACTGCATTTTCCAAAAACAAGTAATATACATGAGGCACAGAACGACTTCTGAAACGGAAGTTAACCTAGTCTCTATATAAAGCCACATAAAGTGTCTCAATAAACCTACTTTGTGTTTTTGATGATTATTTTATCACCCAAGCCATTATCCAACAGCAATTCATTAGGAGCATCAAGATAGACGCAATCCAAGAATCCAGGAAAAGTGACTTCATCTCTGGAATGTTAGAAAATAAGGAGTGAGAACCATTAAACATGTGAAATTAAAAGCAACAAGAAGTGTAACTAACGAAGGGAAACAAATACCAAAACCAACCTGTCTTCTTTACCCTGTATTGGGTTTTTAGGGTCAGGATCCTTATTGAGAGTTTTACAACCCTTTAGTCCTCTCACAGATGCCTCAGCGGAAGAAGCCTGAAGAATCCAAAAACAATTAAAAGACGAAAAATTTGGATACATGGAGTCAATTTGCAAGCCATAGTATCAGATCATGGGAAAGACACTGCAACGCCAAAGCTGGTTGACTCTAAACTACAGCGTTTAAACGAGAGGACGATTTAAAAGCACATACACGGAAGTAAGTATGAAGGGCAGTGGTGAAAGAGAAAGCTTTATTGTCTGTGTTGGTTATCTTAAGCTCGGTGGAAAGGGAGTCGGCGCCAACAATGACCTAAAGCAGCAAAACAAACACTGTTAAAGAATATGACATCTAAACATACAAAGAGTGTCATTAAACAAAAGGAAGAATAAGGGCATTGTACAACAAACCTTGAATAGAGCCTGGAAACCAAAGTCCCACATGGCTCGACTATACGGACCATCCTTGAGCTCAAGAGTAACAGCGGCATTGTCATCAGAATTATCGGAATCAAGAACAGACCAGTCCATGTTCCTTCCAAACCCATGCTAATAATGATGGATGGTTCAAAGAGCATGTTGTAATGTAAGCATAACAAAAAAGTAAAAAGCAGATTTGATGAATCGAATGAAACTTTTTGAATGAGGGGATACGATACCTGTTGAATTTGTCCAGGTCCGAACTGGGGAAAACAATGTGGAATCCCTCCGCTATAACAAGAAATTTGCAGAAAAAAAGAGGAGACATCCCTTACTCAAAAGTTGGAGAGAGTAACAAAGTTAAATGTCAAAAGACACACACACACACAAACACACCTAATGGGCTTAATCTTATTGAAGACAGCGTCTGGTCTGACGAAAAGAAGATCTTTACCACTCGCAACTTTCCAAGATGTTATGCATCCTCCAAAGAGATATATCTCAGCCTCACTGCATCCAAAATTCAAGAAAGACTAAAAAAACTTCTTTACACTATGAATGAGGCAGGGAGAGAAGGTGGGTGGATCTAGTAGTGTTATACCTGTTCTGAGGAGAAGTGAGGACGAGTTTTGGCAAATTGCCTTGTCCTTCTGCGACTCTTACTCCACTAGCTGAAGAAGCCATGGCTGAGACTCCTCTCCTTCTGTAAAAAAAAAAAAAAAAAAAAAGAAATTCAAGATCGGGTTTCTATTCAAAGATTAGACAAATTAGAAAGCGAACAAGTGACAATGCAGTTCCAAATTACCGGTTAAATCGGAGCTGATTGGGAGAATTGAAGGTGAGAAAAGAGTTAGAGACGGAAACAATCGCCATGTTTTGCTCTCCTTCAGTCACTCTCTATCTTTATATATTTTGATTTGTGTTGTGTGGGTCGTCGATGACGATGATGAGATTGAATAAAAATCACAACGCAGCAAACTGATGTCGACGACATGTTTTATATATCAGACTCAGAGAGAGGAAACGGCTCTTCAAACGACGGTCGGGACCCAATGGTTAACGTTGACCGCTTCAGAATATCGTTTTATGGACTGACGAATATTCCAATCCCACCCCAAGTCCGACAGCAAAACTTATCATGAGTTTGATTGAGTATTAAAGAAAGTTTCTGGGCCGTTAACTACAAAGGTCAGGCCCAATATTACTCGTGGGCTAATTAAAAAGAACAAACTGCAAAATCGCTAGAGAGAGGGGTCGAACCTCTGACCTTGTGGTTAACAGCCACACGCTCTAACCAACTGAGCTACTCCAGCTATTTGATGTTGCTAACACTTTATCAAACTTTATACTAACGTCAATTTGAAAGCTTTAGGTCGACTATGGTATGTTCGTAACTCTGAATGTTAAAAAGCAAAGGGAAACCAAAACTTTCTGATGTGAGGGTGATAAATATTACACCACAAAGACTTTTCTGAATGGGATCTACGTCAAAAAAGTGAGGCTGCACAGAGACTGGCTCCTATTTTTGACAAGGATACATCAACAATAAACACAGGGACGTGGAATGGCTTCGTTACAGATTGAGAATAGATCAATTAAATGGTCAGCTTACCAAGGTGTTCTTTCCATCAATAAAAAGAAAATAAAATCACTCATATCAAAGTATACAACAAAATCGCATAGGAAACAATAAAATTCATATGTTTGAAAAGACGAGTTCAACCCATACGAACATTATCTCCTTTCAATAAAAGAGTTTCATAACTGTTGTTTGTATCTAATCTTCAAGCTGTCTGTGTTTTGATTTTTTCACAAATCAACTACCAATGCTCTTGCCTGAACTCTCCTCATCTTCATTTTGCATTTGTAACTGTCCTTTCTTCACAGTACTTCGCTGCCTGCAACTTCGTAAAAGTAGACGATGTTATGATTTCAAATATTCTCAACAATCTTCTTAAGTCATGTAAGAAAGAGCACAGGAAAATAAATACCGGTAGTAGCATCTCGCGCCTTTTTCACTGGTTCTTTTGCAGATTCAGCTGTTTCAGAAGTGAAAAGCAAAGAGTTTATGGGTCTACTATTATGCAACATGAATCAGTCACATTTTGTGCTTTTACCAATTGAGTATTCTCTTTATTATTCACTTCCTTACCCTTAAACTCTCTCTTCTTCTTAGCTCTCCTTCTCTTTCTCTCTTCCTGTGTAAGCTCAGACTCATCCTTAATGTCACCTTTCCCGGAAAAGATTTCCTCCGGGGCAAGCATTGCTGCATCCGAGACTGCCACGGGCGCAACCTACGTAGTACACACGGAAGTAGTTGCTTAGTAAAATGGTGCCACGCTCCCAATTCCCTAACAAATAAGGAAGGATTGAGAAAACAACAGAATTACCTCTTCCATTGCTATGGCCGGGACATTCGTTTGTATAGACATTTCTTCAATCACCTGAAAGTTTTGGGAAAATAAGAAAAGAAATTAGCTTCAGTCCAGAGCTATATTTGAGGTGATCATCATTTCGGATCTAAGCGAGAAACATACAGGTTTAGGTGTGAAGTGGAAGTGGGAGAGAGCATCCAACTTCAAGCATAGATTCTTGAACAACATGCTTGCCTGATTTAACATTTATAAGTAAGAGTATGGGATATAGAGACTAACATTGAAAGGAGAAGACAGATAGGTAAATACAAAAACACAGGAAATATAAGGATCAAATCAAGTTGGAACCTCTTTCTTTAGTTCATCAGAGAAAGTTGTTGGGGCAAAAGCTGGATTAGCCGTCCGAACGTATTCGTCCTACAAATAACCAAATGGACCAAAACACATTTGTAAGTTTGGTTATCTCCCAAAAAACGAAATAACACAATCAGATATTGTACATCATACAAACCTCGTAAACTTCGGCAAGACCTTTCTTGCTTTTGCTCTCGTCCTGCATATTTTCAAAAGTAACAAACCGATTGTACTGTTATTCATCAACTATTAAACCAGAGCACAAAATAAGAGGGCAGAGATAATAGTTCTTCAATAAAACTCACCATTTCCTTGGCTTCTCTTTTTGCTTTAGTGGGCATACTAGGTGCTCGTTGAACATCATCAAAACGAGCCTAAGAAGTCACAATATCAGTTATACAAAACCAGGGAATGTAGCAAAGGAGACCAATGTTACATATTACTGCCCACAAGTAGTTACCTCAATGATTCTGCTCTTGATCAAATCTTCAAGTGAGGCTGTGACCTCTTCTGTGATTACAGGAGCAGGCCTGGCATTGTGCTCAAAATCTAAATCAACTTCTAGAGCACTGTTCTTTGGCCTCTTTGCAGCAGTTATCTTTTAACAAGACAAATCATACAAACATTTAGTTATAGAAAGCAAAATTCTATTTTTTTTCCAGTGTAATAATCGTCGGGAAAAACATGGCTGGCTACCTCTCCCTGCATTGTCCAGTGTTTAGGATCTAAGTTTGTTTTCTCCATCTGTTCAATCTTGGATTGAACCTTTAATCGTTCTTTCTCATGTGTAGAGAGCTTTTCATTACCCTAAAGGAAGACAAAATAGTTCATAAATAAGAAATGAAGTCATTACATATCACAAAGCCATGCATAAGTTAAGCATCACAATACTTGGTTTTCTCTTTCAGCTTCGTCATCTTCACTTAAATCTTTCCACTTTACTTTTGTCTCCTTCTTTTTGCCGCCAAAGAAATCAGTATACCTAATTATCATTGATAAGGAAAAAAAATCTTAGAACAAATCTACAGCGATACTGCTCCAAACCCAAGGAAGCAAAACTGCAGATGATTAGAATACAAAGTGGTATGCGTATTATCTTATTAGAGAGCATAGAAACATACTTTGCCTTTCCTAATTTATCCGCCTCTTCGTCGTCACCACCAGCAAAAGCACCAAACTAGAGGACAAGAACAATAAAAGATCAATCGAGAGAAAAAAATGAGCTAATTGTAATCACTCACTCCACTTTATATTCTTAAACACTGAGGTATGTGCTTACCTCATCATCTTCTTCTTCATCGTCGTCCTCCTCATCATCATCATCTTCTTCATCACGCAAATTTTGTTTCTTTCTCTTTGCTACTCCCTTGTTGTTCTTGTAGTCTATCCCATACTCTTCTGCTTCACCATCCTCTAAAAACTCCTCCAATTCTTTTATCTTGAAGAACTTGTCCTCTATTCCTTCATTGTCTCCATCCTTTTCCTCCTCATCTTCTTCATCTCCGTCCTCTTCCTCATCTCCGTCCTCTTCTTCTTCTTCATCTTTCTCTTCTCCTTCGCTTTCATTAGCTTCTAGCTCATCATCACCCGAGTCATGACCATCCATATCCATCTCATCCACATCATCTTCATGAGAAACCTTGAGGGCCAAATTCCCAAGTTTACGAATCTCTTCAGGGTTTTTAGCAAATCTATTAACTTCCTGACGCAAGCTAGACAACAACGGTTGAGACTGCATATCAATTTGCTGCCAAATCTGCTCCGCATCAAACCCATCAACCAAGAGCTCATCAAATGGAGATTTAGGGTTGTACGGCTTCAACTTCTCGAAGATATGCTGAGATGCAGCGCGAGCCTCCTCAGATATTGAACTTGGCGCTAGAAACACTGGTGGTTCAGTTGACTTAAGCTTCTCAAGGGCTTTAAAGCCCGAATCTTTTACAATCGCCATTAGATTAAAAGCAACCAAAAGTACCAAATCGTTGCTTCCTCGGTGCCCCAGATAATTAGGGTTCCTTCGATTGAACAAAAACAGTAGGGTTTATCAATGGCGGTGGTTTAAAACGGCGGTTAGGTTTTGGAAGAGGAACACGGAGAAGAGAAAACCTCAATGAGTGTGTGTATCTCAAAAACCCTGAGATAAGTCCCCGGTGAAAACCTCTTAATCACACAGAGAGTTTCTACCTCAGTAATTGGGCCAATATTTGGGCCTTTTAATATTGTGTTTTGGCCCAGATAGTATCAAATCACTACAGTACTGTGTATTCATCATTCAGACACTACAAACCCCCAACATTGGTCCGAAATAGACTGCTTTATACTTCTTCTGGAAAGTTGTATAATCAAAACTTGTGTAAACTGCAGAAATTGACACAATTCAATTGCTGTATAAGAGTTTGAAATCCGTAAACATCATTGTTGCTTAGAATTATGGATACGGTAAATCTGTGTGTTTACCCACTTACAATATTAATGATTGATGGGATTAGAGATTCAAAAGGTATTAAACTATTAATCTAAGCCTTCCTACAACATAATCAAAAGGGGATTGAGCTACAACACATCGTTGATGAATTTTTCTGTGAGTTCTTTAGGAAGCCCCATGACTGTATCAACTCCTCCCACCTACGACAGTACAACAAAATCTTCAGTGGTGTGTAAATCATACGCTGAAACAGAAGGAATTAAACAACTATAAGATCAAACATTCGAGCTCCTTGTGTTAAGAGCACTAACCACGGAATCGACAAATGGTGAAATAAGGGGATGCTCCAGTGTTAAGCCTCCAGCAACCTTGTAAGTTACTGCATCATCAATCTGAAGATCAAAGAAGACACAAACTCATATGTTAAAACAAACTAAATTCAGTATAGATACATGGTAAGAAGAAGAACTAGTGTGTTAAAGAGCTTTATTTACAAGATCGTCGATGACTTGTTCTGGTATCTCATGGAAATAGACCTGCATCACAACAATCACCAAAAAATGTTCAATCCACACAAAACAAAAAAAAAGGTTGAGGAAAGAAGAAGAAATAGTGTTTGTGTACTACCTCTGCTTTGTCCCAACCTCCTCTTTTAACACCAGTTTTCAAGTTCCTAACAAGAACAGATCCCACAACGCCTCCATGTGAACCGGAGTAGCCTGTGTAGAGAATTCAAAACAAAACTCTTAATCACAATCTTACAAGTCACTAGTAGTATCATAAAACACCTGAAAGCAATTAAGTTGCAAAGAAAAACCTTTGATAAATTCACGAGCTTCTTCTTTAGTGGTTGGTTTTTCTCTAATGACACCTTTGTACACAACAACCTAAGGAACTCCATCACCATATAACACATCAGCTCAAGATAACAAAAAAAATCACAGAACATAAGACAATCCAAAACTGTTAAAGACATTATTTAAGCATACAGTGTCTGCAGTAACCAAGAGTGTTGGTTGAGGATCATGTGCAAACTGGCTTTCACCTCCAAGTTTCGATATGATCTCATTTGCCTAGTCAATTACACAATTTACCATCATCAATTCAATATGGTAAGAAGTACAATAAATCAAAATCGAATACAAACAGAACCCTAGAAAGTATAACCTTGGCTTCAGCAAGAGCAACAACCAAATCTTCAGGCTTGTCTGTCCTAATAGCTTTCTCATCAATGTCTGCAGTCTTGAACCATAATAATCCCAAAGCCAACAACGTCAACGTACTTAAACAATCCAGAGCAAACAAAAAAATAATCAAACATAGACATACCACAATGGTGTAATCATATCCCATTTCAGCCAGAATCCGTTTTCTCGCCATGGACTGAGAACCCAGAATCAGCTTTCACGTTTCAGAGAATATTTTTTGCATTTCGTTAGCAACTTCAATTATATATTATTCCAACAAAACAAACCCAAGAATAAAGCATAGTAGAGAAAAAAACACCTTGAATCCTCTCTCCATTGCCTTCGAGGTCATCGTGGCGTTGTGCTCTAAGCGGAAGAGTGAGGATGGGAAAATTGCAAAAAACAACAAAAACTGAAGAAATAATTTGACCATGTCCAAACTCAAACTCAACTCAACTCTCCCCCAATTTCAAGGAATAACGCCAAATTCGCTTCCACTTTATCTTTCCCTTTTTCTTTTTAATAGATTTTTTTCTCTTTTTTTTTCAATCATAATAAGATTCTTTTAAACATTTGTTTATTTATATAAACTAAACCAACAATAGTTTGATAAAAAAAATTGAAGGTATTTTCTATATTGTGTGGTATTAAAAAAAAAAACAAGCATTTCCTTCTATAAATGCAAAATTTGGCATATTTCAAATCATCAATTTCCATTCTTTATTTTTTATTTTTTAATACTCAATAATCGTTTTTAATAGTATTGTTGGTTATTTTGTGGTAACTTTTCCTGTCAATTTCATCAAATCATGACCAAACAGTCCAAACTTCTCACATGGAATTAGGCTATCTAGCTAAATTTTTCATTTAATTAGGCTAGCTAGCTAATTTACTTTGTCCTTTCTTATTTTTTTTATTTAGAAAAAAAAAAAAAAAAAAAAAAAAAAAAAAAAAAAACTGGGACCGATTTTGTAAACCTTCGAATATATTGACGTTGTATGTAAGTAAGTAAAACTCTTTGGACTATTTTATAAATTATCAAAACTATTGGGGATAAAGTAAATACGTTTTTTAAAAGGGCTGCAATCATAAATACACTGAGGACACTAGTTTTGAACTTCTCAAAAATATGGAAGCTATTTTGTAAATCGTACAACTAATAGGACTATTTAATAAATAAGAAAAACTAGTGGGGCGAAAGTAACAAGGATAGAACAAGTGGTCACAAGTGACACTGACATTGAGTTGAAACTTGACCAGTGAAGAAGACTACATACAATGTGGCGCCGGAGCTTCAGTACTTTGCCGGGGAAGAAATGGGACGCGGTGGTGATCGGCGGCGGTCACAACGGCTTAACCGCCGCGGCTTACCTAGCACGTGGTGGTCTCTCCGTAGCTGTTCTCGAGCGCCGTCATGTCATCGGTGGGGCAGCAGTGACGGAGGAGATCGTACCTGGCTTCAAATTTTCACGCTGCAGTTACCTTCAGAGCCTGCTTCGTCCTTGCATCATTAGGTTTTTGATTAACCATTCTTTTGATTTTGTTCTGATAGTTTCCTTGGATTGTTTTGACCTCTTTTGGATCATTTTGATTTTGGAATCCAAAGAGAATTAGAGTTAGGCAGACACGGATTGAAGCTTCTGAAGAGAAGTCCTTCGTCGTTTACACCTTGTTTGGATGGCCGTTATCTTCTGCTTGGACCTGATCAGGAACTTAATCATTCTGAGATTTCCAAGTTCTCCAAACATGATGCTGATGCTTACCCAAGGTGGAGTTTTTTCAGATACTATGCCAATAATTTGGGAATGTGATGATTACAACTACTGTTAAAAAATTGTTTTTGTTTTTGCTTTACAGATACGAGAAGCAGCTAGAGAGGTTCTGTGGATTCATGGATCCTCTTTTGGATGCAACTCCCCCAGAATCTTTGCAAGGAGCCTCTTCTTTGAACGATAAGCTGCGCAATAAAATGTACAAATCTGCTTTCTGGGCTCGTTGTCTCCGCCAAGCAGCTTCTTTGGGGCAAAAAGATATGGTGTATGATCTCCTATCTTAAAGATTAAGCTGTCTCTATGTTATCTTTTACTGCTTGGTTTAGATGCTTTATAAAGTACAATACTGTGTTATTTTTTTAACTTATGAAGGGACTTCATGGATTTGTTATTGGCCCCAGCTTCAAAAGTTTTGAACAACTGGTTTGAGGTGGTTTTCTGATCTTGGCACCTATTGGCCCTACATATAGCATTAGTAATTAGTCTGATGTTGTATTGACACACGTTTTGTGTTGGCCTTGTGCTTGCAGTCTGATGTCCTGAAGGCGACTCTTGCAACAGATGCCGTGATTGGATCTACGGTAATTGACCTTCCTAATATCTTGAGCTTGAGGTTCCAAAAGTTCTTATAGTTGAGTCATTTTGTGATATATACTTATTGGAATGGAATGGAAAGGTGAGAAATGCTTCTTAGTGTACGTTCAGGGAGATACTCTTACTACTGTATATTGGGGAGTTAATGTAGTGCTCTGATCATTGATACACAGGCCAGTGTCCATACTCCGGGAAGTGGATATGTCCTCCTACATCATGTGATGGGAGAAACGGATGGAGAGAAAGGCATTTGGTCGTACGTATCTGGATTATTAAATTGTATTGTCCTCTAAATAATTCGGCAATGTAGAAAAGCGGTGTATGTTTTGCATTAGTCAGGATACCTAAGCACTTTAAGAACTCTCTTGGCAGATTTGAATAAGCAGTGTATCTTTGAGGTCAAAATGAGAAGTACAAAATGATTTTGTGATAAAACAAGGCCTGTCTATCCTGAGTAAACTAATAATAAAATAATTTGCAGTTATGTTGAAGGTGGGATGGGCTCTGTCTCCATGGCTATAGCCAATGCTGCAAAGGAAGCTGGTGCTCAGATTTTCACAAATGCAGAGGTATTTGTTTCCAGATCTTTTTGAGTGTATACCCCTCTTTCCTACCATATGCGGATCTGTGGAGTTCTAGTTATCATTATCTCTTATCAGAAAGCAGGGCTGCTAAGTTTATTCAAATTTGTTTTCCAGGTTTCTGAAATACTGACTGACGATTCTAGCATCGTGAAAGGGGTTAGTCTGTCTTCATTGATTTCTGGATGAAGTGGAACTTAAATCAAACTCATATGAAATAATTTGTTATAAGGTTTTGCTTTCTGATGGTACGCGGGTGGAGTCATCAGCTATATTATCCAATGCAACCCCTTACAGAACTTATGTGGTAAATTTTTAGAGTCCTTTGTCTGAATTCAAAACTCCCAGTATATGTGATTCTAAATTAAATTTTGTTGGTTGCAAAAAAAACTTATGTGTTGTTCTTTCTTTCTTGGATAACAGGAGTTGGTTCCGACCAATGTTCTTCCCGAAAAATTTGTCGATGCTATTAAGAACTCAGATTACAGCTCTGTAAGTATTTTATGCCATCCCTCATTCTCTCGATCAAGGGAAGATAAATCTTTAAATAAATTAAACAGTTTTTTTGTTTTATCAGCTAGCTAAGTATCTAGTGATTGGCTGTTTAATTGATGTGAACAGGCAACTACCAAAATAAACTTGGCTGTTGACAATTTACCACAGTTCCAGTGCTGCAACACAAATCATTCGAGTCCAGGTCCGGAGCACTTTGGCACTATACACATTGGTGCGGAGAGGTATGCTACGTGTACTTTTATCATGACTCTTTGTATCTCCAAGAACAAATAAAAGTGATCAATGGCTCTGTTCTATCTTTGGCCTCTGTCAGCATGGACGAGGTTCACTCAGCATGCCATGATTCTGAAAACGGCCAACCATCAAGAAGACCAGTGATCGAAATGACTATTCCATCCACGCTAGATAACACCATATCTCCTCCAGGTACTCATATTCTCCCCATTTGCTTGTTTAGGATTAGAACTCTGAATGGGATTTTGTGTGTAGGGAAGCATGTAATCAACTTGTTCATCCAATACACCCCTTACAAGCCATCAGATGGAAACTGGGAAGATCCTACTTACCGAGTTAGTTAGTTGTACACTCTTGCCTAGCGTCATTACTGTTACTTTTCGAATTTTCATTCCTTGAAACTTACAAGACATGCTCGGGTTTGTTGTTGATTGTGTAAAATCAGGAAGCATTTGCACAAAGGTGTTTTAAACTGATTGATGAATATGCACCCGGGTTTAGCTCATCCATCATTAGCTACGACATGTTGACTCCTCCTGACCTGGAACGGGAAATTGGTCTCACAGGTATATTAAGTTGAGTATGTAGAAAGAGATCATGAATACATGGGATATGGCCAAACCATATTGACATATTGCTCATTTGTGTCCTGCAGGTGGAAACATATTTCACGGTGCCATGGGATTAGACTCTCTCTTCTTGATGCGCCCAGTGAAAAAATGGTACGTGTCTCTCACAATTCAAAACAGTCTTTTTACGATTTATAAAAATATGATTCAAAACTTTGTTGGAATGTGACACAGGTCGAATTACAGAAGCCCTTTGAAAGGTCTCTACTTGTGCGGCAGCGGAGCTCATCCTGGAGGCGGAGTAATGGGCGCACCAGGAAGAAATGCAGCGCATGTTGTTCTTCAAGACTTGAAATGAATCTAGCGAGGATAAATCTCAGACTATGCAATGTAGTAGACCTTCATGTGTAAGTGTTTTCCTATTTGCTGTGAAAACTCTGTCTGCGCCGGAGGCTTCGGTCTCAGACGCGTGAACATAGTTGTTATCAACGAATAAGATTCATCCACGTGTAAGTAAACGTAAAAAGCCCTAAAAATCAACAAAAATGGAAAGTGCCCTACACAACGAATATGGAAAGTGAACAAAGGGAGCGACAACATCGGCGCCGCAAAGCAAAAAGAAATGATGTCTCTTCCTCTCCAAGACGACGACGAGGAAAACGACATAGACGAAGCCAAGATGCTCCTCATAGGCGAGAACGGTATCGACAATGAGAGTTCATCTCCTGCTCCTCTGCGTGACGGTGCACCGGAGCTCCAGGAGTACAACATCCGGTCAATCGAGTCAACGGTCGTGATTCGTCAGCTAACGTCACAGGGTCTCTCCTTCCAGCTCTGGCCAGCCGCTTCTACCTTCGTAACGCTGCTTGATAACTACCGACGTGACCCTAGCAGCAGCCCACTCACCGCCACACTCTCGTCGCTAACGAAACCATCTCCATTGAACATACTCGAGCTCGGATCTGGAACCGGCGCCGTCGGAATCGCTGCGGCAGTCACTCTCTCTGCTAACGTCACGGTGACGGATCTCCCACACGTGTTGGACAATCTCAATTTCAACGCCGAAGCGAACGCTGAAGTTGTGGCGAGGTTTGGGGGAAAAGTCCACGTGGCGCCACTCCGATGGGGGGAAGCTGATGACGTGGAGGTTCTAGGTCGGAACGTTGACTTGATTCTTGCCTCGGACGTGGTGTACCACGACCATCTCTTCGAGCCTCTCCTCGAAACGCTGCGTTTGATGCAGCTAGAGGGGAAGAAGCTAATATTCCTGATGGCTCATCTAAGGAGATGGAAGAAAGAATCTGTCTTCTTCAAGAAAGCTCGGAAGCTCTTCCATGTCGAAGTTATACACTCTGATGTTCCTCAACAAGGTTCTAGAATTGGTGTTGTGGTTTACCGTTTTGCCACGAAACAGCCAAATCAAAATGGTCGGCTTGTTTCGAGTTAACATGAAGCAGCAGTTGCATTATCTGGATCCGTTAATTTCCTTAATAAAAATTTCCCAAAATATGTTTGTCAATTTATTCAAGTGGTTAATTAAATTACGTATGAGTGAGTGTTCATGGAAAAGGAAAGTATTTAAGGCTCTTCGGAGTCTACGTATAGTCCAAAAGAAAAATATCAAGTAAGCAGCCTCTGAAGAAGGGAAACTTTCGTACCCATAGATTTTTTATTCTGACATTAATGTTTGCTTCTTTTGGAGTTTGTTGTCAAAATTAAATATTTTGTTGACCGTTTATTGTATATCAATTTACAGAGCTACTCCAACTAGACTAGTAGTTTAGTTTGTGATGTAGTGTATGTCAATTAAGGATACTCAAAACACAGAAAGTTTATAATCTTTGTGTGATTGATGTTCGTTTTTGTAAATATTGACATAAGCATTAGACAATTGCGAAAAAGCTAACGTACGTTACGTATATCGGTATATGTTAACTTATGTTTGATGGTGTGAAAGTTTGAAGTGGACGAGACGATCTGTGAGGTGAGTATGAAACGACCATCGACCAACCAATGTTTAGTCTTCGTAACTTTATAGATAATTAGGCAACATCCATCAGATGATTTTTTTTCTTCCAACACGTGAGATCATAAGGAATAAGATAGAAGCAAAAGAGAAGAAAGAAAAATGAGTGACGACTTGTAAAGTTTATATTGGCAAAGTCTACTCTTCTTACTTTGATTGTTTCTTTGTTATTGTTGTCTAGTGCTATTAATGGATGAAGTCCAAGATATTGCATCCATGCTTAAAAAGATCTAGAATACACATTATGATTTTTGAGGAAAAAAAAATACTAAAGCCCAAAAGAATGTTTTGGAATTAGTATATACTTTGCTTTGATATTCTTTCATAAATTAAAAGGCAAATAATTGAAACTAATTATACTGAGAAAACATTCTAATAGACGTGCTAATAAACATACTTACATCTTAGGTAAACCAAAAAGCCTTAATCCTATAGGTAAGGTCATCTCCATTAAAGTATTTAACATAAATTTCTTAGAGTAGAGAGAGAAAAATTATTAATATAAAATTGTTTGAGTTTCTTAAATATGATTTAAAGTTTCTTAGATAAGAGGTTTTAGAAACTTTGGAGAGAATTATTACATTATCTAAGAAACTCATCAAATTAAATAATAATAATAGGATAATTTTCATTGTAAGAATCCATTGATAGAGAAGCCCTAACAAGGAAGGTTTGTACTGTGTAGTATGAGATGAATAGATGAACATGGTAGGCATTAAAAAGACATGAAAGGAAATGTTTGAAACAATCAATTAAAAAAAGAGGGGTCTACAAACAGATATACTAATTAATAAACACGAGCAACCGTAATGTTTGCTTCCACATTCAAAATTTCAAAAGGTGGGATTTATTTGTTGTGTTGGTTTTGAGACTGTGGATGAACAAATCAATGCATTGAAAGTTGCACATACTACTTTTTCTTTTCTCTTCTTGCTTCTCACTTTACATCTGTAAAATATTGCAATAAATTTCATATATACAACAACAACTTATAGTATGTAGGAAAAAAAAAAAAAAAAACAATTAATGTCTTCACTTGCATTCCACATGGGCTCTCTAAACGTCAATTTTCCCAAATTTTCAGAATTAGGTGAGACATTATTAATAATAACCAAAAAAACAATCTAAATAATATTATGTCTTCCACTTAATTTCTTTAAACAAAAGCAGCTCCTCGTCCTTCCATGCCTAATTTTTATGATTTCTCAATCTTTTTTTTTTTTAAATTTATAAAGGTCAATCACATGCGAATATAATTGAAATTAAATAGTGCATTTCACATAAGCAAAGAAATTGTAAAAAGGAAACCGAAGAAAGAAAGCAAAAACGAGAAGGGATTTACCAAAAAAAAAAACGAGAGGGGGTGTTTAAAAGAAAAACGAGATTAAGAATTACTAAAATGATTAACAAATGAGTGGGGATTTTGCTACTCCCAACGCGTAAATTATCTGAAAATGTGTCGTCTCTAGAGTAGTAGTAGTAGTTGAGATTCTTGCTGTTCTCCAACTAAAGATTATAATTTTATATAAAAAATTAAAAGAGAAAGACAATAAAAATAAAAAGATGGATCAAAAACGAGATCCCCTTTTTCGAAATCCGAATAATGTTTTTTTTTAAAGTGTCTCTTTCTCATGATTTAGGATTCCAACCCTCCTTTACCCCCCCCCCCCCCCTCTTGTGCTCTCCATATTCCTTCTTTAGAAAGAGATTGGCTCTTTGGTTTCTTCTGTCTCAGTAAGTGATCAGAGCTTTCTTTTCCTCACCGCTGCCTCCTCCATTAATGGCGTCTGAGAAATCTAGCTCCAAGGGTCAAGCATGGTGAATAGCTTAGCTAATACTGATTCTATTAATAAATTATTACTAGTATTGTTAATATGCCTAAAAGAGAAATTTCTTGTTTCCCCTGTGATGATGCAGGTTTTGTACGACCGGGTTACCTAGCGACATTGAAATCGAAGTTGATGACATGACATTCCATCTCCATAAGGTTCTTGTTGTTCATTAAAACGCCTCTCAGAGATTTGTCTTCTTCTTTGCTTTTTTCTCAGCTCACAGTTTTTTTTTGTTTTTGTTGCTTTCCACAGTTTCCTCTCATGTCAAAGAGCAGAAAACTTCACAGGTTGATTACAGAGCAAGAGACTAGATCTTCTTCCATGGCCCTAACTTTCACCGACCCTAAAGTAGAACAAGAAGATACTGACATGAAAGGTAAAGGCCACGAGATCGAGGATGAAGAAGTAGGAGACGAAGACGAGCAAGAGATGGAGGAAGATAATGGTTATCCCCACATAAAACTCGAGGACTTTCCCGGGAGTTCAGAGAGCTTCGAGATGGTGGCAAAGTTCTGCTACGGCGTCAAGATGGACCTCTCTGCTTCCACTGTTGTACCACTTCGTTGCGCCGCCCAACACCTCGAAATGACGGAAGAGTATTCACCTGATAACCTGATTTCCAAAACCGAGAGGTTTCTCTCTCATTCCGTCTACAAGAGCTTGCGAGAATCCATTCAAGCTCTCAAAGCGTGCGAGTCAGTCTCATCTTTAGCCGGATCGCTTGGTATAACTGAACAGTGCATAGCGTCCATCATCTCCAGAGCTTCCTCAGCTGATCCCTCACTGTTCGGATGGCCCGTAAACGACGGCGGCACCGATCTACAACTTATCCCGGGCAACGCGGCGAAAACTCGAAAGAAACAGAGTAGAGATTCGAGTATGGAGCTGTGGTTTGAAGATCTGGCGCAACTGAGCCTTCCGATCTTCAGAACTATAATCCTATCAATGAGATCAGGAGATCTGAGCTCAGACATCGTAGAGAGCTGTTTGATTTGTTACGCTAAGAAGCACATTCCCGGAATCTTACGTTCTAACCGGAAACCGCCGCCATCGTCATCATCAACAACAGCAGTTTCAGAGAATGAACAGAGAGAGTTACTAGAGACGATAACCTCTAATCTTCCATTAGGTAAAAGCTCAATCTCTTCAACAACTAGATTCCTCTTCGGCTTACTACGAACATCCATCATCCTCAACGCCTCCGAGACTTGCCGTCATCTCCTTGAGAGAAAAATCGGATCGCAGCTAGAGCGAGCCACGCTCGACGATTTGCTCGTCCCGAGTTACTCTTACCTCAACGAGACTTTATACGACGTCGATTTGGTAGAGAGAATCTTAGGCCACTTTCTCGACACCTTGGAGCAATCGAACACCGCCGCCATAGTCGAAGCTGATGGAAGATCCCCGTCGCTGATCCCCGTCGGGAAATTAATGGATGGATTTCTCGCGGAGATCGCATCGGATGCGAATCTGAAATCGGATAAATTCTATAATCTAGCCATCTCACTCCCAGATCAAGCTCGTCTCTACGATGACGGTCTTTACAGAGCTGTCGACGTCTATCTCAAGGTGATCCATCTGAGAATTGTTGGATCTGATTTTTATATTTGTTTTTGAAAGTATTAATTTATGTGTCTGGAATAATCTCATATACAAATAGGCGCATCCATGGGTATCGGAAGCAGAGAGGGAGAAGATATGCGGCGTGATGGATTGTCAAAAACTGACTCTCGAAGCATGCACACACGCCGCGCAAAACGAGCGGCTTCCGCTGAGAGCCGTCGTACAAGTCCTCTTTTTCGAGCAGTTACAGCTCCGCCACGCGATCGCCGGGACGTTACTAGCGGCTCAATCGCCGTCACCGTCAACGGAGCCGAGACCGTCAGGAGTAAGGATAACAACGGAAACAGTAACGGAAGGGGATGAAAGGAGAGGAGGAGAAGGACAGGTGGTGGACGAAGGGAAATGGAAGAAGACGGTGAGAGAGAATCAGGTGCTACGCTTGGATATGGATACGATGAGGACGCGTGTTCACCGGTTAGAGAGAGAGTGTTCCAACATGAAGAAAGTGATTGCTAAGATTGATAAAGAAGGAGGTTCATCACCGGCGACGGCGACTACTGATCGTCCGAGAAGTTGGTCGATTACGAAAAAATTGGGATGTAAATTCAAGACACAGGTCTGCGATTCACACGAGGCAACGATGGTCAATCATAGATCACGACGTTCTTGAATTGAGTTTTCGAATTGGTTATATAATTTTTTTTTTTTTTTTTTTTTTTTGTAGTTAAGAGAATCAGAAAGCATATTATTGTGATTCTTGGATTTTTAGTTTGTTTTTTAATTAAATCCTTCGTGAGGTTTTTTGCTATGCCAATATGCCATGCTCTCTCTACACAACCGTTTTGACTTGAGTTTCGCCGTAACCTTTTGATAACGGAAATAAATTCGAAAAAGTAATTTGGCAAGGCCCAAAGGCCGCTCCTATATTTTCCTGTACACGCCAAAGCATACAAGTTGGACCATCTCCACTCCTATCTAGTATTTTTTTAAAATTAAAAAAAAATAATCATAAACTAAAATAAAACTAAAATTAATAGAAAAATATCATTTTTCCTCTACTTTCTTCAAAATGTCTAAAATATATATTAAAAATTTATTTAGAATATATTATTTACATAATATGATCAATTAATGGTAGTATTATCCAAATTCGACAAACTTTTGTTGAGTGAAAATGTTGATAAAGTCAGTAAGAATTAATGATGTACATGATCATGCATCTTCTCTTAGTTTTGTGCTTAAGTTCTGAAATATCATAGTTTTGTACAAAACTATCTCAAATTGATTAATGTCATTTTTATAAGATAATGCATATAAATTCTTTAATATGCATCACTCAAACATGTTTTTACAAAACTATTGTTGTATTGGGCATATCATTTGTCCAAATCAAGATTACAAAGTTGATAATATCAAAACATTATTATTACAAGAGAAATTGTTAGAAATACCCTTTCGTTGGTATCTCTTTTCAAGAATACCTTTTCTTTATTTTCATTTTTACTAATTTTAATAATTTTTTTAAGGTTTAGATTTTTTTATTTTACATTTAGGATATATTTTTGTATTTATAAATTTAAATTTAAATTTTGTAGATTAAAGAGAATATTATTGAAAATAAAAAAAATGTATTTTGGCAAATGCTCGTAATTACCAACTCAAAACAAGAAGCACACGATACATAATATACATATACAAGTTTATTAGGGTTCTTCAAAATTTACATATACATATCCATCAAAGAATTTAATGAAAGTATCTTAAAACATATTATATTCTTAATTTTGAAAAAAGTAAAATTAAGAACTTCTTAAAAAATTTTACTATTTCATGGGTCCATTGAAGTCTGTTAAATTTAAGGTTCTTAAAAATACATACTTTTTATTATTGTAAATTATTATGGTATATTGTTTAAATTTATAAGACTTGTTGGTGGTATGCCCATAATCTAAAACAGCTTATCCCATCAAATCTGCTTGTTTTGTGTTTCCATTTTCGGATTCAAAATCCAAAGCTCGTCTACAAAGCTTTTTGGCACGAGTTGAAGTTTGTCTCAGTGATGAAGAAACAATAGATGACGAGTCCGATGAAATCCATTCATTAAAATCATGGGGACAATCGAGGCATTTGTCTGAGAGGAATCCCTTCTTTTTTTTTACTCCAATTGATCGTTTTCTTGTTATTATTTGTTTTCACCTAATTAAATTGAAGAAGGGAAGGCATGATGAGGATTGTTTATTGTCATCTGATTCCTATTGATGAATCTATACCTCCTACTCATTCTGAGTGCCTTCTCTCTCTCTCTCTCTCTCTCTCTCTCTCTCTCTCTCTCTCTCTCTCTCTCTCTCTCTCTCTCTCTCTCTCTTCTTTTTATTGTTCAAGTTGAGATATTCGTGTGTTCAGTAGTATTTCCGATTCTACTTTGAAGACGACGCTAAAGAAGAATTCATATACTCTTAAGTTAACCAGTCGGGATCAAATCGGAACTTATAACCAGTACTTCTCATAATGACCAATATGACAATGTAACAATGATTAAGAAACAAACACACGAATATTATGCATCAGCAGGACTAGAATTATTCTCGTAGTGACCAATATGACAAATGTAACATTGATGTAGAAACACACACGATTATATGCATCAACAGCACTAAAACTTGTGAACCACTGGAGATATTTAGAACTAAGTCTTGTTTATGGTATCAGAACTTGGTTCTTTATAGTAAACCAATGTGGAAAGCAGACTCTGAGTCTGTGACCAACGTCGATTAGGATGACACTCTGCAATCCTGAAGCTGGAACAACAACATCTTCTACAATATGAGACTACCTTACATATGATGAAGTGATTCTCATAATTCTGATTCAGGCTCTAATCGAAGGATCCTTTAATGTTAAGCCTATGACTCTCTATGAGGACCAAAAGTAAACTTTAATATGTTGAAGATCAACTGGACTGGACTGTGGACACACAAAAAAAGTAAAAAACTAATGGGCTGAGCCATTTACATCACATGTACCCCCTCATTTGCATCTAGTTTGAAAGCCGTAAAACTTGTTTGAGAAAAATTAACTTACTCGACTAAATGTGCATCAATGGCCCATTAGCTCAGTTGGTTAGAGCGTTGTGCTAATAACGCGAAGGTCGCAGGTTCAAAACCTGCATGGGCCATCATTTTTTATATAACACAACCATTTTGCTTTATTACACGTCAGCATCCCTGACTGAGACAGTATCCATATCTCCACTTCAGATTCCGACACGTGGCAACAAATAAAACCAGACACTCCGATTCCCACGAAACAAACCAATCAAAATCCTCGCCTTATCCCAATCTTATCTCAGCCTTTTGATTATTACTCTTTAGTCTTTTACTTTGCTCTCTCAGCTTTGGATCACACACACACACACACAAAAAAAACTCGAAACCATCTGAGACACTTTTGTGGCCATGGCTGCCTCTCTCCAATCCGCCGCCACATTCCTCCAGTCGGCGAAGATCTCCACCACTCCTTCTCGCGGCAGTGCTCACCTCCGGTCGACTCAGACCGTCGGCAAGTCTTTCGGGCTAGAAACTTCTTCTGCTCGCCTCACTTGCTCCTTCCAATCTGACTTCAAGGACTTCGCCGGGAAATGCTCCGACGCTGTCAAAATCGCCGGATTCGCTCTTGCCACCTCTGCTCTCGTTGTCTCGGTAACTCTCTTTAATCACCTACAGTTTTCGTCTTCGATAAAGATCATTATTATGAAGTATAGATTAATCTAATCAAGAAACAGAGCGGAATTGAGTAACAGAGAAGAAGAATTTATTTCTTTTGTATGTGATTAGCATAATTCTGATTTGCATTACTATTGTATCGAAGTCATCTTACATGCGATGCGATACAAATACATTGGTTTGTATTAAACTGAAACATAGCAGAAGCACCTAAACTAATAACGGATTAGGATTAGCGAAATATTCCAGTTCTTGTAATCTTCACTTTTGTCGGATCAGTTCAATTAAAAGTTGTTTGTTTCTCCTGTGATGAAAGGGAGCAAGTGCAGAGGGAGCTCCGAAGAGACTGACCTACGATGAGATCCAGAGCAAGACATACATGGAAGTCAAAGGAACTGGAACGGCTAACCAGTGCCCAACTATTGACGGTGGCTCTGAGACATTCTCAATCAAGCCCGGAAAGTACGCTGGCAAGAAGTTCTGCTTCGAGCCTACTTCATTCACTGTCAAGGCAGAGAGTGTAAGCAAGAACGCTCCTCCTGAGTTCCAGAACACCAAGCTCATGACCCGTCTCACCTACACCCTTGACGAGATCGAAGGACCCTTCGAGGTTTGATTTTGCGTCTTCGCTTATAATGCAAGAAACTGTTTGTGATTAGGGTTACGGTTTGTGATTTGATTTATTTGTTTTGAGCAGGTTGCTTCAGACGGAAGCGTGAACTTCAAGGAAGAAGATGGAATCGACTACGCCGCAGTCACTGTTCAGCTTCCAGGAGGCGAGCGTGTGCCATTCCTCTTCACAGTCAAACAGCTTGACGCCTCAGGCAAACCAGACAACTTCACCGGAAAATTCTTGGTTCCATCGTACCGTGGCTCTTCTTTCTTGGACCCAAAGGGTCGTGGTGGATCCACAGGATATGACAACGCAGTGGCATTGCCAGCTGGAGGCAGGGGAGACGAGGAGGAGCTTGTAAAGGAGAACGTGAAGAACACGGCAGCTTCTGTGGGAGAGATCACTTTGAAAGTGACTAAGAGCAAGCCGGAGACAGGAGAGGTGATCGGAGTCTTCGAGAGTCTACAGCCGTCGGATACTGACTTGGGTGCTAAGGTACCAAAGGATGTGAAGATCCAAGGAGTGTGGTATGGTCAACTTGAGTGATCGTCATGTTATTATATTTCTGTTGATTGTGTTTGATGGATAATGACAACATCTTTTGATGCTTTCTTCCTTTATCTCTTTCATAAAAAAATGCACATGCCTAAGATCTTGAATTTTCTGTATATCCATGTCCGTCCTCGTCAAAACACTACCAATTGTAACCTTATGTATGGTCTATGATGAGAAAAGCATAAATTGTTCGTTGCAAACAAATCTACTTAAGGGATATGAACTTAAACCAAACCGATTTTGTTGTACATATAGATTGGTACATATAATCTGTAACAAAATTTAGTCCAGTTCGAACCAAGTCAAAATGTAACTCGTTACTCATACAGAGTTTTATAAATTAAACCGAAAACTAAACAAAAATTTCGTGGGAAACATAAAAATGAACGTAAATAGGAAAGCATGCCTCTAATTGTTGGTTGAAAAGGACCAAAACTGTTTTAATTCGTAATCTCAAATGGTATTAAACTAATACTCCAAATAGACCGTATCTGTACGTACGTTGATACCATCTACACTCTACATTGTATAATTTTTGGGCCTTAAAACATGTTATCACTTATCATCCGTCCTTAACACATGATGGGCTTTCTTGGTGATAGTCAAATTCAAAATTTGCAATTGGTTTATATATAGAAGAACTCCATTTGATAATAAACAAAAGATGTATGGCACTTCTGTGATATATTTAAATTAGTTATATGCATCGAGTGGCGAATATAAGCAAGTGGAAACGATGTTTTGATTTCTTGAGAATAATTTAGTCTAATCATCTTGCTCATTACGCTGTATTTATTGTGCATGGGGTGTGATTATATTAAACAAAACGCAGTGTTTAACTTATAAATTTAATAGATTGGTCTGTGTTTTGTCTTACATCTCGAAACATGAAAGAACACAGACAATTACGTTGGCGTGGGACACAGCACATAACAACTGCAGATCACAGACAGATTCTCTCTTAAGTATCAAATGATTAATTAAACCAATGGTTTTTATAGTATAGATGATTAGTTAGATTCTTTTATCTTCCTGGGGACATAATTCTATTTTATACTTATGTTAGAGAGAGATCAATTTCATCGCAGTGTATAGTACAAATTACATTCAGTCGGCCATAATTTTATAGATCTTGTAACAGTAGATTGTACAAGCGTGTGTTAGTGCCACCTAATCACATGTTCGTAATCCAAAATATCACTACCGGAGTATATATATTGTTTTGAAGCAAAATTAAACCCCATTTAATTAAAAGATAACCGATCAGTTTCATTAAAAAGAATATCAAGACAGTGACAAAGAACTTCAAATGAATCACCAAAAAAATATAACTTCAAAATTCAAATAGCAACAAACATATGCCTCGTGATATAAATGGGTCAATCGTAAGCAAAATTGTATTATTGCCTAGTTTCACCTCATGGAATAACTATTGTTGGCCTTATGCGCATTTGTCATTACCGTGGCAAATTAATATCCACAAAGACCTACTGACGAACCATTATTTAATTATCAAATCAAATAGTTATAGGAACTTGGGACAAGTTTTAGACGTATGTAAAGCTATGTAATATCGGACAAAAGTATAAATAGTTAAAAATTGACATCCATAAATTAGACATAGGTGGAGACGTGGGTGATTTTGAATCCTACAAAAACCTAAGGAAGCAAACAAAAGAAAAAGAAAGTGGAAAGATATTTCTCTGTGTGACTGTGAGTGTGTAAATTAATTGGTTTGAGGCTATTCTATATTCAGAAAGTATAAAGGTGGCAGGGAAATTAGATATTTAATTGTCGACCAAAAAATAAAATAGATATTTTACTTATATAAGTATACTTAAGAAACTTTAATAATAGAGCAAATGATATATTTTAAAAGTGTGATAAGTCCACTTTAACACAAAAAGAAAGACGATACTCTTCAACTAAATCGATCTGAATGTGAATGAGATCATTAAAGTAAGCAAATATAATATCGTAAACACAAATACAAACTTAAATTCTATACAACTCTTTTGCATACCGTCCAAATTCAACATAAAATATACAGGATTATGGACTCAATAATGTTGGAGGGTTTTCATAAATGCCACATTCATGCAAAATCAAGAAGAAGAAAAAGGTAATAATAAAAAAATGAAGGTAGGTGACTCTTGTAAAAAAAAAGAATCTAATCACACATGCATGGCCAGAGTCAGAGCAGTCCCTATTGTCTTCACGTGAGATCTAACCCACCGGTGACGCTAAACCTCCGGCCAACTCAATCTTGTCTGCTTGCCGGTCCTGCCTCTGTCTGCCACGTGGTCCCTTCCTCCTTCACCACCTATGCTCCTTCCTCTCTCATTCTCCGCCACGTTCTCTCTCCTCATTTCCCGTTATACCCCCCTTCACGCTATGGGTCCGTTTTGACAATACAATAATCCAGCGTGAGCTGTTATGTTTAGTTGTTATCACTACACGACACATCCAACGTGGACTTAGATTCTCGATGTTGTCTTCTTCTTCTTTCGTATAATATATAAACTCGTCACAAGGTAGTCTCTTTCATATTCACAATCACAACACACAAACATCATCTCAAGATCTCATTCTTACTAATAAACATAAACTCAAGAGTACAAAGTATCCAAAGAGTTATAAACGTTTTCATAGACTAAGAGAAAAAATGGGAGCGTGCGTTTCACATGAGTCTTTAAGGAGCGATTCAGCGAAGCTTATATTGCTGGACGGTACTTTACAAGAGTTCTCAACTCCTGTCAAAGTTTGGCAGATTCTGCAGAAGAACCCTACGTGTTTCGTCTGTAACTCAGACGAAATGGATTTCGACGACGCCGTTTCAGCTGTAGCCGGCAACGAGGAGCTCCGATCAGGGCAGCTTTACTTCGTTTTACCTCTGACGTGGCTCAATCATCCGTTAAAAGCGGAGGAAATGGCGGCCTTGGCTGTTAAAGCTAGTTCAGCTTTAACCAAAAGCGGCGGAGTCGGTTGGGTTTCCGGCGACGGTGATGTATCGGTTTCGGAAAAGACTTACCAAAAGAAAAACATCGCCGGAGTGAAGACGAACGGTGGTGGTGGAAGAGGTTGTGGCAAAGGGAAGAGGCGATTTACGGCTAACTTGACCACCATCGCCGAGTAGCTGCAGCTAGGGTCAAATTTTTAGTTATTTTGAGAAAAAAAAAAATTCGACCAAGACGTATAAACTGTAATTAGGCATGTTTGACTTTTTTTTTATTGGAGAAAAACAATTTATCCAATTAAATAGATCCTTTTTTATTGCTTAAAAATTGAGAAATGGGCACGATCGAGGATAAATAGATTCCATTGATGTGATTCCTATCTTAATAAAAATGCAATTTCGTATGTATAAATATGAATCCTTTCATGCGTAATGGTTCATCTTCTCATCAATGTTTATGAATCTCTCTAAGAAACTGAATAACAGATTGAACGAACTGTTTTCTTTCTAAGAAACAAGATAAGGATTAGTTAATGATAAAGATATGCTTTGAATATGATGATGTAGTTGTCGTGGTCCATTCTTACTTCTCTTCTGCATGTTTATCACATATTTTTGCATCCGGGACTACACAAACACTACAATGTGGCAACAAAAACGACCGATTAAAAAACTATAAAGACAACTACATTTCAAATTATTTGTTGCCACCACTAAAAGTGAAAATTTATTTTTATTTTTCTTAAATTTTGTCTTGGGGGTTTGCATTTGCACCACATAAAAAAAAAACCCCAATAATACAAACGAAACAGTCATGGAAATATCAAAGCCATGATTGGAGGATATATTCTTTGATTACATGTTGAAGAACAACAGTAATTTAAATTTGTTTAGTTTGGCAAAAAAAAGAAAAAATTGAGGCAAAGAGGACTGGACCCATATTGGCCCTATAAGCATTAATGGGCCTAAAAGCAACAACAACACAAAGAAATTAAATAAAGTTGGGTATCTGTCTGTCACATGCAACACAGACAACTTGAGTCGATCAATCAAACCATCCACATGCCATGATCCTCTCTCTTCCTATTATTATCCTGTCTCCTTCCACTAATCCCATATATTTTCTCCATTATACATCTCTAATTATCTCCTTCTTAACATATACTACTAGTTTTTTTAATTACATTTCTTTGTATGACATTCGTGACTATATAATAAACTGAATACTGATCTTTTTCAGGTTGCGAATAAACCAAGAATGGCTTTAACCCATCACATCATCCTATTCCTCGTGGCACTTCTTGCCATCTCCGTCACAGCCGTCTCCCCAGCGGGTATACTGAAACCAAAACAAACCGTTCCTCCTACTACTCCTCCACCTCCGGCAATCTCAGCGGCGGCTAAAGACTTCACCGATGCGCACAACAAGGCCAGAGCCGCGGTTGGTGTTCCGCCTCTAGTTTGGAGCCCGACGCTGGAAGCCGCGGCGAGTAGGCTGGCTCGTTACCAGAGGAACCAGAAGAAGTGCGAGTTCGCGAGTCTTAACCCTGGGAAATACGGGGCGAACCAGCTCTGGGCAAAGGGTTTGGCCGTGACACCGTCTCTTGCGGTGGAGACTTGGGTGAAGGAGAAACCTTTCTACAACTACAAGTCAGACGCGTGCGCTGCAAACCACACGTGCGGGGTCTATAAACAGGTCGTGTGGAGAAACTCTAAAGAGCTCGGCTGTGCTCAAGCCACGTGTACTAAAGAGTCAACGGTTTTGACCATTTGTTTTTACAACCCTCCGGGGAATATAATTGGCCAAAACCTTATTAAGCAAAATTTGATTTATCATATCATAACATAAGCTTGGAATAATAAAAATAGTTAAATTATTATAGTATTTTTTTTTTTTTTTTTTTTTTGCCAGTTTCAGTTTTTGGAATTATATAAAAATCGAATAATGTGCTATGATCTGACTGATGATGTTAAGATGTGAATTACAATATTAATAATAATTGAAAATGCCAAGTAACTGTGAGGAGACAAGATCCAATCATCGCTCTACTTCCATATCAGAGAGACAGAAACAACATTATCATAATCAGATAGTGGGAGTGGGCATTTATATCTTATAAATATATTTACACTGGGAATGATTTCATTTGGCAGCTTCTCTAAGAATAAGATATCTAAATGTAAAGCTGTGAGGGATCCAATCAATTGGTTTGCGTGATTTACTACCAGATTGACATCTCCTTAGACATTTTCTTGAAGACTCCGGTATACTCCGGTTAACCATCTCTGTCAAACCCGCAGGACATAAACCGGAGTCTTTTGCAAACGTCTCCACCAGCTTTGGCAATAGGATTCTCTGCTTTCGTATGCTTAAGTTCATTCTTATGTACTCTTCTTTCGACGTTTCGAGCTCTTGCTGGATTCTTTTCGGTGTATATACACGAACCTGTTTTTGAAACAAATAAGCAGAGACTTCAGTTTTTTTTTTTATAGCATCAGATGATTTTTTTAAGTGTTTCACATATCAAAGGTAAGTACCGCTGGATCGAAGTGGCTGCCTGAAGTAAGTGCAAAATGTAGGAGAGGCTCGGGATGTTTGATTGCGTAAGCTAATCTTTCATCTCCTGCTTTGAATTTCCTCGAAGCAAATAGTAGTCTAAGCCACTAAAAGAGATATGAAAAGAACGAAATGTTTACTTCTTAAGCTTTTGTGCTTTGAAGAGAGTAGTTTCAAAGTTTCATAATTTCTCTGGTGTACCTGTCCAGGATGAGACATTTTGCATCCAAGAATCGTACTTTGTATCGCTTCAGCACTAACTGCGTGTCCACCAACGTTATATGCAGCCTGGAACAAATGCAAAACCACAGATAATTTCAGAATCTAGAAAATGATAGTTCAACTGTGTTTATTCTCCTTCCAAGAGATGTTTGTTACCTTGAGCAGCAGTAGGACTCTCTTCACATTGTTCTGTGGAATCCCATAAGCTAAAAAGGCCTAAAAGAGATTTGAATGTAAATTCGATAAGAAACCAAATATCTAGACGTTGAGAAAATGAGATTGGTTCTTGAAAGAAAGGACTTTACATGCATCACAAGTGCATTGTGCACATTTATCCAGAACGCTAGCTTCTCTTCATGTTTTAACTTCCTTGGATCTACTTCCTCCAATCTACTGATGAGCGATCTGCAAAAGTTTAAACATTTTCAAGATTATGCATCAATAGATCCCAATTCACTTCCAATCAAATTCTAGCCTATATGTAACAACTTAAATGTCTCTAAGCAAATCTCAAAGTGACTCACTTGAAGTCCTGCAGAAGATCTTCAACCTCACTGGCCTTTTTGGCGTCTCTGTAAATGCAAAGCACTTCAACAATGCTGCTGTAAGGTCCACTAAAGTCCTTTTCTCCTTCTACATGGAAAGAGTTATCTAACCGAACATCAAAAGAGGAGCTGTTTCCAAATCCAGGGCTCGATGTATCGTATTGGTCAGAGGGCGAAAATGCACTCGATGATAAAGATGAGTTTGGAGATGAAAGCCCACGATGTAGTACAGAAGGCGGCTCTGCAAGCTTGCAGTATATTTCTGACATACACTTGACCATTCCTTCAGATAACTTGTTGGGTGTCTCTGGAACATGATCCGAGATTCGGGTGCCGAGATGTTCAGCTAGACTGATTAGATTTTCTCCATTCTGCACATACAACGGTTGGGAGTGACAAGAGCGGATGGTTTTACCCCAAGAATCTTCTGGAGAAGCTTTTCTACCCTCAAATGCCGAACGTTGGGAGTGGCTACGACGAAAACTGGGGTCCATATGGTCTCGGTCAGCCGCAGGAATCTTGGTTTCCTGTGATTGATCTTTATCACCAAGCAGAGCATTAGTAGGCTGCTCTGTATTTGAGGGGGTATCATCATCTTCACAAAAGTCTAGACGCCTTCTAGGGGTTGCTGCAGGAGGAGATTTTGGCTTCTTGTTCTCTGAATTTGGTGATACATAAGTGATTTGCTGCTCAAAGGCTTTTCTATACAATGAAAGAAGATACTGTTCCAAATGTATGACCTCCATCTCCAGAACAGCAATGTCTTTGATTAAATCAGTAGCTGGCTGAAGAGAAAAGAAAAACCAAGAACGCATCTTTATAACGTACAAAGCTCATTTCTATAAAAACATAAACAGTTTTGGGAAATGTAAGTAACTACTGACCTTAGGCATGGGAATGTCATTTGTTTCACTCAAAATGTAAGAAGAGGCTGTTCGATAGCCTAACGCCTTCTCTAAGGCACAACGAACCATAAACTGATCTTGTAATCTAGTCTCCAACTGACTAATCTGTGATTCCAATCATAGGAATAAGGTAACTGAAACTAACTAACTAATTGAACAGAAGGACCAAGTAAGAAAAGAAACGTAAACATTACCTCTTGCTTCAATGAAGTTTCGGTGTTTGAATGATATTGATTATGCTTGGATTCATTTGAACGACCCATGTCCTAAACCAAGTCAGACAAAACCCATAAACGATTCACAGAAGAGGTTTCATAAGAAATAGAAACAGCTTTGGACTCACTTTCCACTTATAAGAGAGATTAGTTTCTCACAAATTTGATACCAGAATAAAGGAAATTCATATAAAAGTAATATAGGGAAAGACAAATAAGAAAGATACAAAGAAGTATAGCGAAACATATGTGTAAAGGCTTTTCACAAAAAAGATGCAAAAGAAAAAAGCAGCTTGGGGGGGAAAAAAAGATACTTATTAGTCAAAGAAACAGAAAGATAAATCCAAGAAGAGCAAGAATGATGTCTCAGCGTCTTAGGCTGTTCTTTAACAAATACCAATACACTTTATCTCAACTTTAACAAGTAAAAAAAAAAGCAAAAAAGAGATGATCCTACTCACCAGCTTGATTCGTTGAGAGGCTTCATGAGAACTGTTTGAGGTGGTTTTATCTCCCTCACCTCTCTTCTTTTCTGGAAAGCTGGCACTGTGCAAAAAGAGCATTTGCCAAAGAATCAATCTTATAAATCCAAACAAAATTTGAAACGTTAAATGAATCTTCACCCACTACCACTACCACTAGCATTGTCTATAACAACGAACAAGAGAAGATCTGAGTGATTTTGCAACCATATAACTCTTTTTAAATTCCCAGTTTCTGCCTTAACCCAACCCAGCAAAGGATTTCCATTAATAGCAAACAGTGACACATTTAGAGAAATCTACAAAATTACAATAAAAGTAGTTGTTATAATAACGAACAATAGAGAGTAGACAGCTTACCTCTTTGAACGCTTGTGATGTTGGACCATCCTTAAATCCAACATTCTACCACCTCCACCACCTACTCCAAATCCCATGTATGTCTCAGGATTACCACAAAGGAGCTGACTTTTTCTCCTTAGCCAAAAGAGTTACAATAATAAATGCTTCAAGAGATCGTAGCAGAGGTTCGGCTAGAAACCCATAACAAAAAAGCTTCAACTTTAAAGGGAAAAAGTTGGGGACTTTTTGAAGAAAAGGCAAGTGAATCTTCTTCTTCTTCACCTGCGACTGTGAGAGAAAGAGGCCAACGGAAACTATTAACTTTGCGAATCTTCTCTTATCTCTTTTTTAGCAAATAGTAATAAAGAAGGAAGCTTTTTAGTATCAACATTAAAAATGGACAAAAGAAGCGTGGTGGGTTTTCAATTGAATTGAAGAAAAGTTTTTAGCTTTAGCTTCATGTTTCATGGAAACAATGGTAGTGAGAAGAAGAGAGGCGACTCGTGTCAAAAGACTAGTCACCAATGTGTGTGTGTACACGACCCCACGAGTCGTCGTCTAATTCTCAACCAAATCGGCCAAAATAAAGAGAGAGAGAGAGAGCTATCAATTCTACATAGATGGTAAATCAAAAATAGACAACAGTGTTTTTTTTTGCCTTGAAAATAAAAGTTACTGTGGTGCTTATGGATGGTGACCAAACTAGTTATTTATCTTATATTAAAATAAGTTAAATACTCTAAAATAACACTAAAACAAATTTTTTTCCAAACTTAACATATATTCTATAAATTTCTAAAAATAACATTATTTAACACATTAAAATATTTTAAATTAATTTTTAGAATTTTGTTTTTTAGGTTTGGGTTCTCATTTCACATATAGGATATAGTTTTGAGAGGTAGGGTTTAGTATTTTGAATTTGGGATTTAATTTATTCATTGGTGTTATTTTTAGAATTTTAGAGATGTTGTGTTAAATTTGAAAAAAAACTTATTTTGTGCTATTTTTGAGAATTTCCCTTAAAATAATATGTACCCCATTTCTGTTTCTTGATACAACCTTATTTTAATAGATTAGCTAATATTCAGATTCAATACTTTGATGAGTTAGTTAAAAAAAAATACTTTCATGAGTGTTATTTTAACAACCAAAGATATATAGATGATAATGAGGAATAATAACTAAATAATTTTGATGGGGTTGATAGATTTCTTCATTGTTGGCAAGCAAGTCAGAGTTGTTGACCGTCCCTCTAACTCCTCCTCCACAATTCTTGAATCACATGGCCCATAAGCACGACAATATATTCCTATCTTAATTAATTTATTCATAATCTCTTTTACCAAATTTCTGTTGAATCACAAATTATTTTCTACTAAATTTGGTTGAGTAGATTTTTAAAAAAAATTACCACGCAGCAGCCATAACAGAGGAGGTGATGGTAGGTACGTACACTACACTGAGACAATATATTCAACGAACACATAATACTAGTATGCAATAATAAACCCGTGAACCCATATTCTCGTTTCTGAAAAGCCAAACAAAAAAACAAAAGTCACCGCTATAACATTAAATAAAATCCACCCGAAACCAAGGACATCGTCGAATGATTCCAACACAGTATCAAAAAGGATTTGTAAAATGGGGCAGCATAGCTAGGCAAAAGAAAGAAGAAAATAAAGTGTGATAAAATTCCAAATGTAATTCGCTTAAGGGCATCATTAATGGGAGAACTTTTTTTGTGTTTTTAGATTAAATATATAGTGAAAATAATGTTAGATCAGTTGTTAAGATCATAGGTAAAAAAAATGGGAGAACTAATTATGGTGTTCTTAGAATAAAGATATAGTGAAATAATATTCATAAACATTTTACAAATTATAAAAACTTATAAAATAACATTTAAATTGCTTACTTATATAAAAGCAATTGTATACTTATAAATTAATATAATATTCTTAAACATATTACAATTATAAAAACTTATAAATTAACATTTAAATTGCATACTTATATAAAAGCAATTATATACTTATAAATTAATATAATATTCTTAAACATATTACAATTATAAAAACTTATAAATTAACATTTAAATTGCATACTTATATAAAAGAAATATTTTCTTTTTTTCCAAAAAATCTCGTCCAATCACATGAAGCCACGTCAAATAAGATCTGGGCTTAAATCAGTTCTACATTAAGAACTAAAAAAAGTGTTCTAAGCCACTATTTATTATTTTTATAATTTTTTTGGGCTTAGAACACCCTTGGTGTTCTCTCATTAATGATGGCCTAACAGATAAACAAGATGGAAGAGGACAGAATAGTAAAAAAAAAAAAACTGACCTTAAAAGAAATGAAAGTTAAAAAAGAGAACATCAAATTTTTGGAAAGATGATTTAAGCTTTTGGGTTCTTGTGACTTGTCTATGTCTTCTCTCTTATGTTTTTTTGGAGAGAGAGAGATATGAGAAAAATTGACAAATGCGATGTCCGGAGAATTTGTTTGTGTGTGAGAAGTGGACTTCCGTTTGTCAAAGAATCCACACAAGAAAAATTAAAGTGTCATTATAAAATTTAAAATGTGAAAGCATGAAAAGTTTTTTTTCTTTTTTCTTAGTGTGTTCCTCCGAAGATCAATGCAGAAAAAAAGGTTGTGGGACAATCCAGGTCTTCTCTCTATATTGTCGTCATGTTTCCAACTAGTCGTTATAGGAAGAAAACACACACACACACAACGTGACGAATCCGATCCGATTGTAGTTTTGAAATCTATTATTTTTATTAGTATATTGGGTTGCATGTATATGAATATTTGTGATTGTTATGTTTGGTGAGTTTAAGAGACAGTGGGAGTGTTGTATGGTAAAAAAACAAATTAGAGTATTATTGGTAATGGTAAACTAACATATACCTTCTTTTTAGAGCTTATCACTATCGCCTCGATTTCTGAATAACGTCGGACATATATTCACATTATCCGAGATATTTTGTCTTAGCTATATTCAAGAAACCTCTCTTCTTTTAAAACTTAAATCGGATTGATATATATAGTTACATTTGTGGACTAATCCGAAACAAAATGAGATTGGTGCTTGGGCCTTTGTTGCTAGGCTTTTTGGGTCTTTTTTTATGATCCATTGTCAGAAATCCAATGACAACTAACTGGTTATTTTAGACAAAACTCTTTCTATTGTGTTTGGTAATCGCTTACTGGTTAAGATAAGTCAGTTTGAGTTGAAAATTTTGTAGACTCGTGTTTGGTGAGGTATGCCAGGCCTTCGCAGTAGTGCAAGACGAAGGCGACACGCGAGAGTCCAATCAGCAAGCTGACGTGGCAGACTCTCCCCCATAAAAAATAGAGTTAATATCGTGTGAGCCCAATGGCCCACATATCAGATATTAAACTGATAAGAACAGATACTACACTTGATCTTAGCCAAAAGGCCGAGAAAGGTATGATTTGAACGATTGCTCCCGTACTGCTTTTATATCCCTCATGTGAGAGCGAGCGAATCCAGAGTTACCGATGTGGGACTGTGGAAAACAAACTCCAATGAGATAATCCAGTTTTCAAAATTCGGGCCCAATTTCAATATTAAGCCCAGTTACTGAACCCAAAATACTCAAATACTTGTGTTGTACACTTGTACTCAACACTAAACCGCTAAACGGAACGTACGATCATGGACGATTATAACTGTGATCAGAAAAATAAAATATAAAGGGATATATACATGTGTACATGTTTGAGAATCAAGTGCTCGAGAAATATGAAATACGATCTGAGTTTTATTTTTATCTTTGTATGCAATATTTTTTCATTACGATCGGGTGATTTGATTCGGCAACACCCAATATTTCAGAGATCAGTTATGTGAATCTTTACTTTAATGGTCAAACCTTTTTGTAATATTAGTTTTCTTACGACAATATACGCTCAAAGGTTCGAACAAAATTTGTTGAAAGTGTTTATTGACTCGTTTAAGGTTTATGTGGTGGAGATATGATTTGGGGGCTCAAGTCCTAGTATCTTAATTAGAATCGTATTTATAGTGAGACTCTTATATTACTCATTCGTTGAGTTTTTTTTGGTACTGTAGATTAGTCTTCGGAAGTTCGATCTCTAGTTTTGTTATGTAACACTTTGAAAGGAAAAAAAAATCACGTATAATTTATGGTCTCATTTACCTTACTTTGAATTGTTTCTGGCTTGTTGCACATAATATCGTTGTTCTTTTTTTTTTTGTTAAAAATAATATCGTTTTGTTAGTTTCATGATTTCATCCATAGTTTCCTAACAAAAACTCAATAACCTAGTTGAAAAAAAAAAAAAAAAAAACTCAACAACCTAAGCATCACTGTCGGTACGATTTATCTACTCATTGATCGCGACGGACCAACTTAACCAGTACACTACACGTCTCTTTCTGTCCTTTTTACTTGAATTTTTATAATCTTAATATAAAAAACTGATTAGAATATTAATCTCTGTTTATTCGTAATATTCAATAGCAATGTGTGTATGTTATATAGATTAAACACGAGTCAACTCTCTGATATTTAAAATACATTTTTTTTTTAAATAAAATGTTAAATTTGATTCAAAGAAAAAATAACGTTTGTACAACTAGTGCAACATGTGGGTTAAACAGAGAAAACCAAATAAATTGCGGACTACAGGCTTAGATTGTATGGAATTAATATCGAGATGCTAGCCAAAACTGTATAGCAGCATTGTAACGTCAATCACCACTCTTGGCTTTTGAGAGAGTCTGGTCCCTCACTTGTCTGTCAATAGATTTGATCAACTGCTCCGCAGTGGTGATAGGTTCTCCATGACATCTTCTGTTTCGCTCACGCCATAGAGCATATACTGTGGCTTGGAAGATATAGCGGACAACAAAATTCTCCACTCGATATTTAAAATACATTTTAATAATATAAATTAAAGACTCATATTTTTAAAGAACGTTTCTGAGAATTCGACTGTGCCGGCTCACACAATTAACTAAAATTATGATAGACAAATATTCATAGCTTTCTCGTTGGACTCATAAACACATTTTACTGGTTTTTCACGCCAACGAAAACAGAACAGCTACGTCCCTTCTGTCAATTCTCAAAAGTCTATGCAATCAAAAAAGAGAAAATAAACATTTGATCGAATGCAAAATATGAACGTGAGATTTGTATTCTTATACTTATACAAGGAGTTCGAAATTATTCCAAAGAAGACATAGTAAAGATAGAGATTGAAATTGCGATTAGAAGAAAAAGGAAATGATCGTACACATAAATATACGAATCTCAGACATGGAAGCAAGAGAACAAGAGCTTGAGACAAGACTTGAGCGAGTTTCCAAGTGACTCACTCGTCTTCTTCATCTTCATGTTCATCGCCTTCTTGTTCTTGAACCACTTCCTCTGTTTTTTGGCCGACAAGAATTGTGCGTCCTCGTAGCTTTTGAACGTGTAGCTTCTGAGATACTTCTGTCTGTTGGATCTGTAAACATCGGGACTTATGAATCTAACGTAATCTCCTGGAGATTGAAAAGGTACGTCGTCGTTTGTACTCTTCTCGACTCTGTTTGCGTTTTGAGTATCTTTGATCATCATTTTTTTTGTTTGTCGATGATCCTCAAGTACGTCTGACTGAGGCTTTATATGTCGTGGCCTGCTGAAAAAGTAAACTGTCCTTTTGAAGATTGAATTAGTCACTGTGTTGATACGACTTTGTATGTATTAGTTGTTGGTACAGCAAGCGCAGGATATTTGTTTTAATTTTATTGTTTTTTTTTAAAAAACAAATTTGGAAATGTTTGATACACGTGGTGGTGTAAATGTGGTTTTAAATTTTTATTACTTTTAATCAAGAGAGAGCCATACGTCAAGGTTGTCGGTTCACATTTGATAATGGGTTATGGGCCTAGGCCCATTTTGTTTATACCCACTGAGAAACGTGTTTACTCCCACGTGGCAGAATCAGCTGGACCACAAGTGTGTTTTGTTTTTTTGTGTGTGTCTTCTTTCTTCTCCATGTGCCTACGCGGTTTGGTTAGTCTTTTTTTCTTCTCAATCTTTCTACAATTGGTCACTCCCAGAGTCCAGTTGTGGGAAATTCTGGACAAGTCTCGCAACTGAATAAAAAAAGGAAAGAGTTTTGTGCAGCAACGAAACCCAAAAAAGCCATGGCCTTCGAACCTTTTGAGTTATCAGCGTATTCATTCACACCACGGATTTGGGTTAGTATTAATTTCACTTGATCCTTTCTGTATATCTCTCCGCGTCGTTTGTTATGAAAGTCGAGAACTTCTCATAATTCCAACTGCAAAGCTTCAAATTTTGAATTTTCATAGCGAATTTATTTACCACAGGTCGGCCTCAAATTTGGGGAATTCTAAATTTGATGCTCCTGTTTGGTGCTGTAAAATTTCTAAGGTTTAGATGAAGTTTACACGACATATGTTTAGTGTATTTTTGTTGTTATCTTGATACTTTGCGTTATATATTTCTTTGTTTATGATATAAAGGGTTGGGAAGATCGGTGAAGAAGTTGGTTTCAGAGGATGTGGTGGTGTCTGTCCTGCTTTAAACCTTCCACTAAACATGATCCCTCTGAGGTAGTTTAGTTTATTTGGCTATCTTTCTTGGTTCCTTCCTTTGATATGCAGATTGCTTAACTAGCTGAACTTGCAGGATCGTTTTGAAGCAGAAACAACTATTGTTACTGATATTTCATTGTATGAAGATGTCATCTTACGTGAGAGAAAATCAGAAGCTGATCAAATTGAATGGGCCATTCAAGATGGCTATAACCCGCAAGAAACTTCTGGTCAGCGAGAGCAGGATGATCAGATAGCGCGTGGTTTGCAGTACAAGGAAGAAACCGAGCTTGATAAATCTTTGGTTGACGAAGAAGATCAGCTGCTTTCTAAGATTGTTGAGGAGAGTTTGAAGGAGAAAGGCAAAAGAAAGCAATTTGAAGATGGTCTTGTGGAGAATGATGAAGCTCTACTTCTTCAGCGGAGTCTATACATGGTGGAGCCTCCTCCTCGACCTCGACTCGAAGAAAATAAAAACATTACCCCAATACCTCCGCTGAACGAAGATACGCAGGAGAGTTGCAAGGTTAAGGGCCAAATAGATCTTAACGTTAACCGTCCTCATAGGTAAGCATTTGCATTTGCATTTGCCTGTTGATTTGGCGGTTTCTGCTTTATAACAAGTCAGAAATGTCCTGACATGGTTAAGATTATTTCACTTGTAGCATATGTGATGGTTGCAATTCTGCGATTGAATATGGAAAAAGATCTGTTAATGCCTTGGGTGTTAATTGGCATCCTGAATGTTTTTGTTGTCTTTATTGCGACAATCCAGTCCCTATGCACGAGGTTTGAAACCATATAGTACTAATTTAGTTGCTCATTACAATTTCTGATGCAACATCTAATTCCTGACTACTTCTTTTTAGTTTTCAAACACAAAAGGGAGGTGTCATATAACCTGCTACAAGGAGCGTCGTCACCCAAACTGCTATGTCTGCAAAAAGAAGGTAACTTATCATTGGGGTTTATGAGTTGAAAGTTTAAAAAATTAGTATCTTATAACAGCAGTATACGACTATCTGTTGTACTTTTCCTGGCGATGATGGATGTTAATGTAACTGTATTCAGATTCCTTCAACCGTGGAAGGTATAAAGTATAATGAACATTCATTCTGGAAGGAACAATACTGCCCTTCTCATGAAGTTGATGGAACTCCCAAGTGTTGCAGTTGTGAGAGATTAGAGGTGGGCTTAGTTGAACTTAACAAAATGAAGTTTGGCTAATGAGATTGAGATAAAGAATCAACCGCCATTTCGGAAGAAGAAAGATAACAGTAAAGCTTTCTCATGGTTTTTTTTCCTTTCTTTGGCAGCCCTGGGGGACGAAGTATGTAATGCTTGCTGACAATCGTTGGCTGCGTAAAATGTTTGGAATGCGCTGTTATGGATACTTATGAATGCCAACCTTTGCACTTTGAAATCCGTGAATTCTTCGAAAGCTTAAATATGAAGGTTGAGAAAGAGTTTCCTCTTCTTTTGGTGGAGAAAGAAGCGCTAAATAAAGCGGAGGCGCAAGAAAAGATTGTGAGTACATCTCCTAAACTGAAACTTCATTATCTCTCTCTATCTCTCTTTCGCTCATATGTTTTGTGAGTTTCAAAACAAGCAGGACAATCAGCATGGGGTTGTAACCAGAGGTATTTGTCTGTCTGAAGAGCAGACCGTTGATAGTGTAAGAGCTTAGATTGGGTAACACTTACTTCAGACTAAAACTAGATTAAGTTCATGACTTTAACTTTGCTCTGCTCCACATATGCAGGTCTTAAAAAGGCCAATCATGGGGCCGAGCAACGAGCTAGTAGGCATGGTTACAGAACCTCAAAGGGTTATTGGTGGATGTGAGGTCACTGCAATTCTTATCCTTTATGGACTTCCTAGGTACTATGATCTCTTTCTTAAGGCTCATCTCATACTTCTAAGTACTCTAGCACGTACAGACTAAATCATATTTCTCTTCATACACAGGTTACTAACTGGATATATCTTGGCTCATGAGATGATGCATGCTTGGCTAAGACTCAACGGTACTTAGTGGTCAAGAATCTACTTTTTATTCGTCAAGAGACATTGAGAAACCTCTCAAATTTAAGTATTTTTATTTTGTTTTTGGGAAATGATCACAGGTTATAGGAATCCTAAGTTAGAGTTAGAAGAAGGAATATGCCAAGTGCTAGGCCATATGTGGTTGGAGTCACAGACATACTCCACCGCTTCTGCAGCTTCTTCGTCTTCGTCCCACACGCCAGCTGCTAGTGCATCAAAGAAAGGTGCTCAATCTGATTACGAGAAGAAACTGGTGGAGTTTTGCAAGGATCAGATAGAAACAGACGATTCACCGGTATATGGTCTTGGATTCAAGAAAGTTAACCAGATGGTCTCAGACTCGAGCCTCCATAAAATCCTGAAAAGTATTCCACAGTGGACGAAACCAGACTCAAATCTTTGAAGCAGCCATTTAGGAAACACATGTAAACAGACCCTTTTATATACCTGCATATATATACAAAAGCACAACTACAAGTCTACAAGACACATCAAAGTACACACTTACATCTTCTTTTCTAGTCTTTTATTTTGGGGTCAAAAGTACACTTATATGTCTTTCTTTTTCTTTTAGTTGTGTCTATTTAAAGACTTAAGCAGAAAACCAGATATCTGGCAAAGAAACAGAAAAAACAGATATGACTACCCAATACCCAATGATGACATTCTATATTCAGGACGTTATTATAGTATGCCAAAATCATAGTCCAATTATGCCAACACTAGACATTGCTTCTTTTTTTTTTTTTTTTTCTCTCTATTTAAAACAATATCGGAAAAATATGATTCACAAAAAATTCACATTCTCGTTATCTTAATTTTTCATTAGTCCTATAGCCATTTTTCACCAAGATTAACCCTTTTTCATAAAATTAAATCTTCTATGTAGCATAATTATTTAATTTATTTTTTAAAACTAGGGATACAACCGAACTCATCCGCATAACGTATCCGACGGTCGATTGGCACAAAGGTGTCTGGTTTAAGAACTCCACGCCAAAGTACTCCTTTATAGTCTGGTTAGCCATTCGTGATCGACTCTCCACTGGTGATCGTGTTCGACGCTGGAACACTGTCGTTAACACTGCCTGTGTCTTCTGTGGCTCCGATGAATCCCGGAATCATTTGTTTTTCACGTGTCCCTATACCGGATCGGTTTGGTCAGCTCTTGTGGCCGCATTTCTTGGTGCCGACTTCACTTCTCAGTGGACCTCTATCCTCACTCTGCTTCATACCAATCGCCTCAGCACATCCCGCCGATTCACTTTCAGGTATTGTTTTCAATCGACTGTTTATCACATATGGCAAGAACGTAATAAACGATGCTACGGTGAAACCCCTATTCCGTCTGCTCAGCTGGTCAGACGCATTGACAAGTCCGTTCGCAACCGTTTCATATCCATCCGCACCCGAGGAGATTTCTCCTCTGGTTTGCCACAAGACCCTAGTCGGCTTTTGACACTCAAGACATTCTGTAATTAAATTTTTTTTTTCTCTTTTCAACTTTTAGCTCAGCATTATTCAAGAACCAGTTCACAGCCATTGTAAAAACAGTCTTTTTTGGTTTGAATTAATTTTACATTCAATTCAAACAAAAAAAAGCTTATTGATGGTTAAACTTAAAACGGTGGCGTTTCAGTAAGGAGGGAAAAAAAAGTCGTCTCGAAAAATTTATCGAATTACTTAAATACCACTGAACAATGTGCGCACGGCACGTATTGCAAAAACAGCTGGTCGTTTAGATTGGGACCACAAAAGCCAAAAGGTAGGTGTGTGTTTTCTTCTTCTCTTTCTTCTTCACGCCTACTACTTCTTTCTTTTTTTTTTTTTGGTCTCAAGCAACGACCAATTCAACAACAAACACACATACACACACACAGTAGCTCGCTCTCTCAATATGGTCTGTGGAAACTTCTGGAAACTCTCTCGGAAGATGTCGCGAACTTTCCGCACGGGGAAAAGAAACGGAAACCGCTTTGGGCTGCAACGAAACCCAAAAGCCATGGCCTCTGCTGATTCGTCTCACCACAGACGGGTTTTGGGTAAAGTATTGACTTTTTTTTTTTGATTTTTTTTTTTTTTTTACTAATAGTAATAATTACTTCAAAAACCGATTTGCAATTTGGTCGAATCGTTAGTTAATAAAATCGACGGCTTGAAAAAAGAATATCCCTTTGGTAAAAGCTTCGTCCAATCATTAAATGTATCATTCAGAGAACCGTGTCTGCATCAAAACCAAAATTGGGAATTTTTAGAAAAAACCAAAAAAAACCCCTCCATGTAAAAAACTCTACTTTTATCATTATCCTTATATATATAGTCTCTGCATTTCACTTTCAGCTCAAGTGCCGTCGTGCTCTTGGGAACTCTTGTTCTTTCGGATATCTATCTCCTCTCAGGTTAGATCACGTTCCGTTTTTAGTTGTTGTTTCGGATAGCTAAGCTGTGTTATCAGGTTGTTGTTGTTGTTGTATCTTTCTTGTTCTGTGTATCTACTAATGTCGATGTCCTAATTCGCCGAGATGATCGCTAATATGTTTCCTAGTTATGCTCTCAAAACTTTCTTAACCCTAGTTTTTTTTTTTTTTTTTTTTTTTGCGTTTATTTGACTAAAGTCCTAGCATTTTGCCTTTGCTTGATGTAAAACTTGACATGTTTGGCTTGGAAAAGTTGAATCCTTTTATGTTCTCTCGATTCTCTTACAGGGGAAAAAAGGTTGGCCAGATCGGTGAAAAAGTTGGTTGCAGAAGATGTGGTGCCTCCCCTGCTGCTCCAAACCCTCCACTTCTGAGGTTAACTTATGATATGTTTGGTTGTTTGTTTCTTGTGTCGAATATTTGCTTAACTTTTTTTTGTTTCAAGTCGAAATGACCTTTTTTTTTCCCTTTCTAAACTTACTTAAGCTTTGGCGTCTGAAAACCTGTAGGATCTTTTTGATGCTGACACTTATCGCGGCATACAAGTTTCACTGCATGAAGCTGACATCCAAAGAGCTAAACAGCTTTCTTTGGCCATTCATGAAGAGGAACAGTTTGATTTGGCCATTCAGGAATCATCCCGTCTTCGTAAGCAAGAGGAGGAAGAAGAAAGAAGGCGCATCAGAGAGTTAGAAAGGGATGCGCAGGTAGCAAATGGTCTTCTATACGAGGAAAGGGAAAGACAGATCAATAATAATACTGCATTGGGAGATGAAGAAGACGAGCAGCTTCCTAAGACTGTTCTGGAGAGTTTAAAAGACATAGGCAAAAGAAAGAAATTTGAAGATGATCAAGTGGAGAATGATAAACAGCATGCTCTTATGGTTCAGGAGAGTCTGAACATGGCAGAGTATCCCACTCGAATTGAAGAAAATAAAAGTATTCCTCGTAGAGCTCCGCAAGATGTAGATAAGCAGCTTACTAAGGCTGTTAACCAGAGTTCAAAGGACAAAGGCAAAAGAAAGCAATTCGAAGATGATCAAGTGGAGAATGATAAACAGCATGCTCTGATGGTTCAGGATAGCCTAAACATGGTAGAGTCTCCTCCTCGACTTAAAGAAAATAACATCATTTCCACTAGAGGTCCTGTGGATGAAGATGTTCAGCGGGTTATTTGGGACAGTTTGAAGGAGAATGGTCACATCGAGCAACTCAACAATGAGGTGGAACAAGATGGAAATCTCCCAAAGCTCCCAAAGGTGAATCCTCCTAGTAGGTAAGCTTATGCATCCATTGCTAGTTCTCTTGTGTGATTTATTGCAACTTAAAGATATGTGATGACCTGTTTATGAGTCTTGCACTTGTAGCATGTGTGGTGGTTGCGACCTTGTGATCGAACATGGAAGATCTGTGAATGTCTTGGGTGCTCTTTGGCATCCTGAATGTTTAATTTGCCATGCTTGCGACAAACTAATTGCCATCCAGGAGGTTAAAAACTATGTAGGACAATTTAAATTTAAAACTGCTTGGTATCTTTAATTTACTCCCTGAGTTATTCATTTGTTTTTCCTGGATGCAAAATTTAAATTCTTGACAACTCCTTAGGTTTCTAACTCAAGAGGCAATTTTCACAAATCCTGTTATGAGCGGTACTGCTATATCTGCAAAGGGAAGGTAGATATACAAGTACTGGGTTCTCTGTTGGTACTATTTATGGTTAGAGACTTGTTGAATGTAAATGTAATTTTCTTTCTTTCAGGTTAGAGAGTTTGGTAAACATCCGTTCTGGAAGGAATTGTACTGCCTTGCTCATGAAACTGATGGAACTCCCAAATGTTGCAGTTGCGAAAGGTTAGAGGTGAGTTTACTTTTCAAACAAGACAAAACACGGCAAAGGGGACTGCTGTGAGATGAAGAATCAACTATAAGCTTACTGGTTTGTGTTCTTATGATTATTGGCTAATTTTCATTGCAGCCTATGGGAATGAACTATGTAGCACTTGGTGACAGTCGACTTCTATGCCTAGAATGTATGGATTCTTCCGTTATGGATTCTGATGAATGCCAGCCTTTACACTTTGACATGCGTGATTTCTTCGAAGGCTTAAACATGAAGATTGACAAAGTGTTTCCTTTTCTTTTGGTGGAGAAACAAGCCCTGAATAAAGCTGAGAAAGAAGAGAAAATTGTGAGTTACATTTCTTATTTGAGACTTTCATATTTCTCTCTCTTTCCACTCATTTGTGTTGTAAGTCTCAAAACAAGCAGGACTATCAGTATGAGGTGGTAACCAGAGGCATTTGCCTGTCTGAAGAGCAGATTGTCAATAGTGTAAGAGTTTATATTGGATAACGCTTACTTCAGAATAAAAATAGTAAATTGGAGTTTATGACGACTGTAACTCTGGTTTGGTCCACATATACAGGTCTCACAAGGGCCAACCAGGGGGCTGGACAACAAGCTAACAGGCATGGCTACAGAACCTCAAAGGGTAGTTCGTGAGTGCGAGGTCACTGCGATTCTCATCCTATATGGACTTCCTAGGTACTTTTACATCTCTTCCACCTCATCTCTGACTTGATCGTATGCTCAAATCAAAACCTATGTTCAAACGCAGGTTACTAACCGGATACATCTTGGCTCACGAGATGATGCATGCTTATCTTAGACTCAATGGTACGTAATTGGTCAAATACCAAATATTATTGATACACAAAAGAACATGAGGGAGAAATCTCAAATTGTTTTTATGCTTTTGAAACAGGACACAAGAATCTTAACAATGTTTTGGAAGAAGGAATATGCCAAGTGTTAGGCCACATGTGGTTGGAGTCTGAGAGATACGCCGCTGTTGATGCTAGTGCAGCTGCAGCTTCTTCTTCTTCTTCACGCGCTCCTCCAGCTAGTGCGTCAAAGAAAGGCGAGTGGTCTGATTTCGAGAAGAAGCTGGTGGAGTTTTGCAAACATCAGATAGAGACAGATGAATCACCAGTGTACGGTGACGGGTTCAGGAAGGTTAACGAGATGGTGGCAAATTCCAATCTCCCGGATACCCTCAAAGAGATTCTTCGCCGGAGATAAAAATATGATCTCAGATTCTAAGTTTCCAATTTACCCACACGTCGACACATGATCCGTATACATAGTTTACATACCATATACACATTTATATATTTATCCACACAGACGCACGTTTTGCAAACTTCATGTTGCCATCACTATAAATACTCCTTTCGGCTATTTCTTTGTTTCTGGTGTGTAAAAACTGTTTCTTTCTTCTTCCTTTTCCGGTAAAGTTGGAACCTTTTGATTCAATTCTTGCGGTGGAGATCTAATTCCCGCTTATACTAAAGGAACCGTTTTTTTATACAGTCAATTGTGTCTTTAGCACTTGGGGCAATCTGATTTACACTTATTGTGTCGTTTCAATAAAGCACACCAGGTGTTCGATCATTTGCCCCAACCACTAGTTTGAGTCAAATAGGCTATTTGGACTCTTGTCACTGTGATTTCAGATGTTTTCTCTCGTCGTCTTCTCCAACCCTGTAGTCGTCAAGCCTTTTAACTCCGTGATCATCCATCAAATTCGATTCTTTTCCCGTGACCCATTCCCTAACAAAGTCCAGCACTACCTTTACCGAGCAACCCTCATCGACTCTATCCGTCTCAGCCTCCGCTCCACAACCTCAGACACGACGCTTCCTTCTCTTCTAAACCACCGTAATCTAGATTCCTTTGTCGTCAAGAACGCTTTACGCTCATCCCCATCTGTGGCTTCTGCTTGGTCTATCTTCAAAACTCTCAGGCAAAAAAAAACTCACTTTTCGTTCGAGACTGAGACGCTTCACGCCTTCGCCACTGTTCTTGCAAAGTTTCAGCGATCTTCAGAGCTTAGCTCTCTTATTGGAGTTGTCAATGCTGGTAAATTCGGCCAAGTTCATTTCAGCTATATGAACCTCATGAACTTGTACGCGACTGCTGGTGATTTCGACTCGGTTCTGAAGACGTGGGCCGAGTATAATAGATGCTCAGGAGATGAGAAGAAAGGCTGCACTGAGTCCTATAACATTGTGATGCAAGTTCACATGAGATTAGGTAAAGATTCTGAGGCTGTGCATACTTTTGATCAGATGATCAACGAAGGAGGGCTTCCGAATTCAAGAACATTCACCATCATGATTGAGCATCTTTTGAAATTAGGGAATCTTGATGCAGCCATGGATGTTTTCAAGACCTTGCCTTTGATGAGGATTACGCGGACTCTGAAGCACTATTCGGTTTTGGTTGAAGCGTTTGTTGATGCTCAACGGTTTGGTGAAGTCAAGACTCTGCTTGCTGAGATGAAAGCTGATGGGAAATTCCCAAGTAGACGTATGCTTGAGCCTCTGAAACGAATGAGGGAGGCTGGTTTTGAACAAGAAACAGACGAGTTCTTGAGAGAAATGTTGCCAGATGAGAGAATCAAGTACATTTCTATGTATTCTATGGATAGTCCCAGCGATAGCGAAGACGACGAAGGAGACCAACACAATGACGATGTTAATGAAACTCGAGTTAAGCTGAAGCCATGGCTAGACCCAAAGGCTTTAGCAAACTCGTTAAAGAAGTGGAGCTCTGATGCAGTCACTGCTTTGGAGGAAGCTAACTTCGTCTGGACAAATCTATTTGTCTGCAAGATGCTAAGAAACTTCAGATCACCTGAAACAGCATGGAGTTTCTTCTGCTGGGTGGCGATTCAACCCGGATTCACCCACGACGCCTACACGATTGAGAGAATGATGGCTATGTTAGCACGCAATGGCCAAGTTGAACTGGTCGATAAGCTTATCTCGAAAGTGAGAATGGAAGGGATCAAATTACCATTCAGCACCATTAGGCTGATCATTGATCTCTACGGAATTTCAAAGAAACCGGACGCAGCCATCAAGGTTTTCCGCCAAGACAGAGCTCTCTGCGGTTCGATATCGGATTTTAACCTCATGCTGTTGTACTCATCCCTCTTGAGAACATTAACAAAGTGCAAGAGAAACGCAGAAGCTTTGGAAACGCTAGAGGATATGATTTTGACAGGAGTGTCTCCTGATATCCAGACGTTCTCGGGTTTAATGTATCACTTTGCATTGCAGGGAGAGATCCAAACAGTGGAGAGACTTTTCTCAATGGTGAGACAGATTGGTCTTGAACCTGATCCTTACATGTTAAAGCTTCTTGTTCAAGCGTACTGCAGATGCGAAAGATCAGTGCTTGCTTACAGAGTGTTCCAAGACATGAAAGAATCGAATATGATGCCTGACAGAGAGACGAAAGAGCTGCTTGTTAAGAGTTTGTGGAGAGAAGAGAAGCGAAAAGAGGCGGCTGCGGTTGAAGAGAGCTACGAGGAAGGGAATAACAATAAAAAGAATAGTAGTAACGTTTTGCGTTTGGCGCTGAAGGGTCATGTGTGGACCATTAGTTCTACAGACATCGCTCGAGTCCACAATCTCTACCGCGACTGCGTTGTAAAAAGTTCGAGTTAACAACAACGTTTCTTCTATGTTTTTGTTTTTTTTTTAATTGGGCCCAATGATCGTTTTAAGGCCCATAGATTCTGGTCTGCTAATGAAGGGTCACAACTCACAATCACATCATTCAATGAATAGTTGAATACGACCGTGCCGCTCTCGCTATGGGAACCACGTGAACTGTCAAATCATTTTAATTTAAAATATGAGTGTGAAAGCAAATTTACACTATAGATTGATTAATCTTTGTTGAGGAACGATTAGGTACGAAATAAATAAAGAGAAAACAATCATCATATCCGAAAGAAAAGTATTATACTAGCATAAACGGTGAAAAAGCACATCACTAGCATATAGAAAAGAAAAAAAACATATAACATTTTCTCACATATTACCCATATAATATAATGTTTTTTATATATATTTACCTATTTCACTATAATATAGTTAGGATAATGTTTATTTGTTGAAAGGCTGAAAGGCACATAAGCCAGCTTTAATATTATTAATTGACGTTGACGATCTTAAATGAAACTGGATGAATCTAAGTGGTACCCAAACAAAAGTAATTTTTTTTTTTTTTTTTTTGCTTTCTCCAACTTTTTACGATTTGATTAGCAAAAAGATAAACATTATCCTAACTATATTATAGTGAAATAGGTAACTATAAAAAAAGTTAAAAAAAAAAAAAATTATGTCAAAAGAAAGTAAGTGATGCAAATATGCGAAACCAAAAATAGTAAAATACAAGTAACTGACATTTAACCTGATTTTATTGATTTACTACAGCCTGACAATCTGAAACTCTAAATATATTCTGATTGATTTTTCTGGCTGCAAATGATGTGCAAACTTTCCCATCATTAACATTAATAGTTTAATTTCTCTTTCCTTTTATATAAACTTATAAGAAAAGCAAGTCCTCCACTAGTGGTGTGCGTTATTGTCCCCTACCCTGAGATCTCTCTCTCTCTCTCCCTCTCACGATCAATTCAAACATGAAACCAAAGTGGCTCTAACAAATATTTCAGGAAATTTCTTAAACATCTCATCGAAAATGTGACGAAGTTTCCATTTAGAGTAAAGCAGATTAAAGAGCTAGATTTGGTGTTTCTTTGGCCCTTCTTTCCTCCTTGAATGGTAAAGAAGTGAGTTTCAGAGTATGTGGTTCGTCTCCTGCTTCAGACGTGATCCATCTAAGGTTTATTAGATTCGATTTGTGTTTGCTTTTGATTCTATAAGTTTTTGAGTTGAAAACCCTAGTCCGTTTTGCTTGCTATACTTATTTATAACTTTCTTGGCGATCTGATGAAACCTGCAGGATGATATTGAAACCGCCAAGAAAATTTCATTACATGAAGAAGAAGACCGCAGGGCACGTGAACAGATTGAGATTAAAAGGGCAAAGGAAAAAAGTTTGGAGCAAGCTGATCAGAAACCGGATGCAAAGAGAGGATTAGAAGAGTCCAAGGAGAAAGGCAAAAGCAAGCAAGTGGATGTTGATCAAGACGTTCAGAAGCTTCCACATACTACTAGTATGGAGACTTTTAAGGGTAAGGAACAAATTAACCATTCCAAAGATGATGTTCAAGAAGATGTAGTGAATCTTCCTCCTAGGTATGTATGCTTATGTCATGTGTGCTTCTCCATTTGTGTGTGTTTAGAGGGTTTTGTTTTGGCTAATTTCGAATATTGTTATTACTTTTACTTGTAGCATATGCATTGGTGGCAAATCTGAGATTAGAGATGCAATACCTGAAAACCCTCAATGCCTATGTTGCTTTCATTGCCACAAACCAATTGCTACGCACGAGGTTTAAAACCATATCAATATTACTCCGAGTTTCAAATTGATTTTTGTATAATATCATTCAGTATATATTTATATATACTCATGTTTTCTGATGTATATAACTCCTTAGGTTTTAATGAAAGGAAAATTTCACTTAGAATGCTACAAGGAGCACCGTCATCCTACCTGCTATGTCTGCAAACAAAAGGTAAATCAACTTCTCATTGTAGTTGCTCTTTTATACTGTTTGTAGTAAAGTGAACAGAGTTGGTCTTTAATTAGTTACTTATAGATATATGTTGCATGTATAATAACTCTTTCAGATTCCTTCAACTGAGGAAGGTATAAAGTACAATAAGCATCCGTTCTGGAAAAAGAAATACTGTCCTTGTCATGACAATGATGGAACTGCCAAGTGTTGCAGCTGTGAAAGATTAGAAGAGGTCCTTCTCAAAGTTTTGGGTTTTACGACTTTCAATAATAGAAACCCTTCTCTCTGGTTTGTTGACTTGCAATATATATAATGGTTCTTTCTTACTTTGCAGTCTTTTGGAACCAAGTATGTAATGCTTGCAGATGGTCGATGGCTGTGTCGTGAATGTATGGAATACGCGGTTATGGATACTGATGAATGCCATGATTTACATGTTGAAATCCGAGAATTCTTCGAAGGCTTGTTCTTGAAGGTTGATAAAGAGTTCCCTCTTCTTCTGGTAGAGAAACAAGCGTTGAATAAAGCTGAGGAAGAAGAGAAGAAGATTGTGAGTAGAAAAAAAAAAACATCCCTCACTTTTATAACTCCCCTCTTCTCTCTGTCTCATGTATTATTTCAACACAAAACAGGACTATCATCGTGCAGCTGTAACCAGAGGTCTTTGCATGTCCGAAGAGCAACCTGTCACAATTGTAAGAGACCTTATTAAACTATAATAGAATTGATATAACTAAGCAATGACTGGTTCATATAAGATATATCACGTTCTAACCGGATTTTTTTCACTTTTCACATGTACAGATAAAAAGAAGGCCAAGGATTGGACCGAACAACCAGCTAATAGAGATGGTTACAGAGACTCAAAGGGTGACTGGATGCGAGGTGACCGGGATTCTCATCTTATATGGATTTCCTAGGTTACTAACTGGATACATCTTGGCTCACGAGATGATGCATGCTTGGCTTAGACTCAACGGTGCGTATATATTAACGATGAATAGATGATTATATTATGATCACCAAGAGACATGGAGAGACCTCATTTTTTTGTTTTTTTGTTTTTTTTTGGTTTTGATCACAGGTTATAAGAATCTTAAGTTAGAGCTTGAAGAAGGATTATGCCAAGCATTAGGCCTCAGGTGGTTGGAGTCTCGGACATTTGCCTCTACTGATGCTGCTGCTTCTGTAGCTTCTTCTTCTTCTTCCCCAGCTCCTCCAGCCGTTAACACGTCAAAGAAAAGTGACGAGTGGTCTGATTTTGAGAAGAAGTTCGTAGAGTTTTGCATGAATCAGATCAAAGAAGATGATTCACCGGTCTACGGTCACGGATTCAAACAAGTTTACCAGATGATGGTTTCAAATAACTACAGCCTTAACGGTACCCTCAAAGAGATCGTTAGCGTTTCCAAGGCTACACCAGATTCCAAGTTTTGAATTAGCCTTAATTGTATCATATCAATATTATATTAATATACAAACAGCACCATCAATATATGTTTATGTTTTGCCTTCATATAAACATAGCCTATATACATATGTGGTTTTTATGATGTATGTTATTGAATTTGTAATATATACAATATGTATTATCATTTATAAGCGTCTAAAAACAAAAATTCGTTGTCAACACTATTATTACCGTAAATAAAATAATAAACAGTCGCATCATACACAGACGTCAACGGTCAACCTCTTTGTTGTTAGGTGTATAAAGATTTTAGTGCAACGTCTTAGAAAAATCTTGGCGTTTTCTTTAAGTATTGAATGGTTGTAATTTTCATATTAGTTCTTCTTCACCTTTGAAAAATCAAACACTTTTTATTATATCATATTTGTTCCATACAACTAATTGAAGTGTTTCGATTTCCTGATTATTTGAAAAAAAAAAAATCACATATATACTTGATCAACCCTACTAATATTTATCATTTTCAAATAAAGAAAATTTAAAATATCATAGTTTTGGATTTTCTAGTCATCTTATTTCAGAAGAATTTCGTGAGGCACGATAAAAGTTTTTTTTTTTTGTTTTCTGTATATTTGCTCGTTTTAAATTAGACTATTCCTTTGGTTATTGTAAAAAACATAAAAGAAACGACAACGTTTTAAAAGAGCGGGAAATGTCGATGTCACAATGGGCTTCCGCCACATGGCTGGAGCAGCTGAACCACTAGTCACACAACACACACACATACTCCCTCTCTCTCTTCTCGCTGAGAAATCTCATTTAAACTGTTTCGAAGTGTCCATCTAACGCCAAAGACAGCTTTTGGTAGTCCTGATCCATCCAAAGACAGAGCTCACATGTGTATTCTTCCTTTCTCACCCTATAGATGAATAGATGATAAAACATCATCACTGAGGACTCATATCAGACTAGTGAAGAAAGTAAGTTTCAGAGTATGTGGTTATTCTCCCGGTCCAAACATGATCCATCCAAGGTTACTAGATTTGTTTGTTTTCTGATGATGATTATCTAAGTTTAAGTTGATATATATATAAAGAGTCTCGCTAGTCCATTTTGATCTGAAACCTGTCAGGATGATCGCAAAACCGCCAAGGAAATTTCACGGCATGGAAACGAAGATCGCAGGGCACGTGAAAAGATTGAGATTGCTAAGGCAAAGCAAGAAAGTTTGAAGCAAGAGGAGGAGGAGAAGAGCAGATTAGAAAAGTCAAAGCAAAAAGGCAAAACTAAGCAAGTGGATGATGGTGATGATCATGTGGAGGATGAGAGACAAGTTAAGCCTCCCAAAGATCATGTGGATGAGAAAGATGTGAATCCTCCTCCTAGGTAAAAATTAAACAAAAAAACTTCATTACATATGTGCTTAACTAATTTAGCAATTGTGTTGTGTATTTAGGCTTTTGCATGTGTTTTTTAATGTATTTACATTCACTTTTAGCATATGCCGTGGTTGCAACTCTGCGATTGAAGATGGAATAAAGTTCGATGCCTTTGATGTTCCTTGGCATCCTCCGTGTTTAATCCTTCATTCTCAACAATTGCCAATTGCTACGAACAAGGTTTAAAAACGTATACAACTTTAAAATTGATTGCTATACTTTTGATTAAATTCCTCCTTTGACTTAATGTTTATAATTTTGTTTTCTCATGTTAAACTCGTAGATTCCATGCTATGTCTGTAATAAGAAGGTAAGCAAGCAATTGAGTCCTATGAAATGAAAGCAAAGTTTAAGACTTAATACGTTTATATGACTGACAGTAGTATGTATACAAGACTTGTGGATGTAATTGTAACGGTATAATTTTTTCTGTCAGATTAAAAGAGAGTTCCATGCTCATCCGTTCTGGAAGGAGATATACTGCCCTGGTCATGACGATGACGGAACTGCCAAGTGTTGCAGCTGCGAAAGATTAGAGGTATACTCTTATTGATTGGTCTATAGTCATAACGGAAAAGAAAGCCTTGGCTTGTAGTAGTATTTGACTTTGTAATGGTTCTTTTCAGTCTTATGGGACGAAGTATGTAATACTTCCAGATGGTCGATGGCTTTGTCGAGAATGTATGGAATGCGCTGTTATGGATACTGTTGAATGTCATTACTTACATTTGGAAATCCGTGAATTTTTCGAAGGCTTAAACAGGAAGATCCACAAAGAGTTTCCTGTTTTTTTGGTAGAGAAAGAAGTGCTGAACATAGCTGAAAAAGAAGAGAAGATTGTGAGTACATTGTTTCTAAACTGATGAAACTTGCTCATATCTATCTCTCTCTCTCTTTCACTCATATGTGTTGTATGTTTCAACACAAGCAGGACAATCATTATGGGATGGTTACCAGAGGTATTTGCCTGTCTGAAGAGCAGACGGTCAAAAGTGTAAGATATTAAATTAAGATCAAGAAGATACTTTGAGAGAACTGAAACTAAATTGGAATTTAACTCGGTCTCGGTTCCACATTTATATATATATATAACAGGTCACAAAATGGCGAAAGATGGGGCCTAACAATCAGCTAATTTCAGACATGGCATGGAAATCTCAAAAGGTTATAGGCAAGAGCGAGGTCACTGCAATTCTCATCTTATATGGACTTCCTAGGTACCCTAACTCATCATCTCCCCATCTGAATACTCTCTTCTTGCGCCGATAGAATCAATCACATCCCTTTTCACTTACAGGGTCCTGACTGGATATATCTTGGCTCATGAGATGATGCATGCGTGGCTTAGACTCAACGGTATGTACTACTGCTCAAAAGTGGACATGAAGTAGAGATGAGAACTGAGGAGAGGATCTCAAAGTCATTTTATTTTGGTCGTCACAGGTTATAAAAAGCTAAACAATGTACTCGAAGAAGGATTATGCCAAGTCTTAGGCCATATGTGGTTGGAGCCTCAGACATACGCCACTCCAGACGTAGTAGTAGTAGCAGCAGTAGATGCATCAACAGCTTCTTCTTCTTCTTCGTCTTCTTCTTCCCGAAATCCTACAGCTATAACCACATCAAAGAAACGTGCGCCATCTGGATATGAGAAGAAGCTCGTGGAGTTTTTCAAGTATCAGATAGAAACAGATGAATCACCAGTCTACGGGGAAGGGTTCAAGAAAGTTAACAAGATGATGGCCTCAAATAATTACAACCTTGAGGATACCCTGAAAAAGATCGTTAGTATTTCCAAGAATGCACCATCTTCAAAGTCTTGAATCAGCCATACACACTATTAGTCACTATACCCAATTATACATACATACCCGTGTATATATATAGATATACATACAGACACACGTTTTCTTTATATGGTATAAAGTGTAAACACTGCTTCTGCTTCTTTTTTCTATTGCTCTGTGTTCTTCTGTTTAACACACTTAAAACGATATTGCATGTTATACAAATGTATTTTTTCGTTGGATTTATAATTTCGTGCTGCCGACGCAATCCGTTTTTCTTTTGTGAATACTCGGAAATACGTGTTTTCCAACTGTATAGTCCATGCTTTTTAGTTTTGTAACAGAAACTTGTTTTTTCTCTTAGTTGGGCTACAACGTGTGAACGAACATAAAGTTATTTACGTATCTCTCTCTATCCATTTTTAATAAATTTTGCGAGCCACGCGGCTGGCACAATTGTGTATAATATTCACTTTAATTGCTTTGGAAAAAAATCTTTGGAAATAAGATTAACTTTAATTGTTAGTTTACTAATATGATTAACTTATTTAGTGAATTAGTGTTACTAGCATGACAAGACTTTCCTTTTTTTACCCCTCTAAAACTAATTTATTCTCTACGATTTATACATTTAATTAGTAGTATCCGATTTAGGAAAGAAAAGAATAACGATCAACAACGACCAGGTTTAGTAAAGCCTGGACGATGATGCATCTTCTGTAGCTTGGTGAAACGATCAATATCGAAATCAAGCATTTTAATCAACTTTTTCTGCTTGGTCTCGAACCGGCTTTTGTAAAAACCTTCAAAGGAAGGTTCCTTTGAAGTACGGAGGAAGAACGCGTAACCAGCCATGAAATAAGTCGAGGTTACGTAGAAGCATATGGGTTCCATCACGTCCCACGACAGTTCCCAAAACGTCAGCCTAAAAAATCCAAGCGTTTGGGCCATTATCAGGCCTAATCCGGCCCATAATTCTTTTCGAACCAGATCATCCGCTCTTTTGTCGATATCTGACTTAATCATCTCAAGTTTCTCAAACTCTTGCCTTGTCGCGGCGTCGAGAGTGGGTTCGTGCGTCGGAATCAGACCAGCCATGGCGCTTGTTAGCTGTAAATCCAAGGAAAAAACAAAAATTAGAACAAGAATGCTAAATTTGGTTTTAAGTGTGGTTAAAAAATTGTAATGCATGTAACAGTTTAATTAATTAATTTACCTCATCGGGTTTAAGGCAGACGAGTTTTCCCAAAACGATGACGTTTCCAGCTTGGTCAAGCATATTCGCGACCCGGTTACCTTGTTCAGGATCCGAACTGTTTTCTCCGCATACCCGGAGAAACTCGGAATAAGGAACCCAATTCTTGCCAATATCTCTCAGCCTCGATTTCACCATCTCCATCTCCGCTGCTCTCATGAGCTTCTTCACGTCTTCCACGGTGACCGCCGGGAAAAACTCCGGTGATGATTTCGCCGGAGAAGGTGGGGGAAGCATCTCGTCGAGACGAATACGGTTATTGTTGGACAAACTCAACTCCCTGAGTTTATCCATCAAGTTGCCTCCTTTGGGAACAATCTCCGGCGAGAAAAATGCCCTCTTGTGAAGAAATCTCCGGCGGATACCAGAGTCTCCGGCGTCGGGTTTGGTGGGACGCATACGGGTAAAACCCGAGATCCGGGAATAGGTTTTGGAAATGTTGAAGAGACCTTGAACTAGGGATTTCTTCGACGACATGGTCGATCTTTCTAAAAAAAGCTACGTCCGAAAAATAAAATGAACGAATGAAAGAAGAAGAACGAAGTTGGTTTTGATATACGAAAAAGGGAAGAGACAGAGAACACGCTTTGTTTTGTGTTTTGGTCCGAGATTAAAACAGAGCAACTTGGAGCTGCATTTTATATTAGCTGCGTTTTTTTTTTTTTTTTTTTTTTTTTTTTTGGTTTGTTCAGAACGAGAGAGAAGGCTCCTCTGAAACAGCATTCTTTCTTATCACGATATTTTGTTGACACGATAATTACACATAGGCGTTGCTTATCTCATCTTTATTTATTATGATATGTTACAATTATTTTAAAACGATTGCTATGATTACAGCTAAAAGTGCTAACAAAGTTTAAAAATTACAATTAACGAGTTTTTCCCATTAAAAGTGTGAATAAACTAACCGTTATTATTATTAGTGTAGTTATATATTTTATTTAGTCATATATGTGAATTCGATAGTACTAATTTTTATATGAATTGAACCAAAAAAAATAGCAATCATTGATGAATCATTTCATTCTCTTTATTAAAAAAAAAATACATGTAAGATAATAAAACTGTGTTATTTATTATATCGCACATCAAACACGAAATTTATTTGAATGAAATGTAAAAATCCACGTTTTTGTTGGGTAACCAAAAATAATTACGTAGATAGCAGTATATATTCTCTTGATAAATTGAATCGCACGATAAATTGTGGGGGGGGGGGGGGGGAGATTACATTATCGATCACCTAATGCTGATGACCGTACACGTGGCAAGCTAAGCTTCCGACGTCATAAACGACTTGCCACGCATTGCCGTCCGATCTTGTTAACTACACGCGAAGTCTTCCCCAAATCCCCCCCCCCAATCAATCAGCTTCCCGTTGCTTTCCTTTTTTTGTTTATTACTAGTAGTTCAGTACTAGTATTTACTCCTATTATTATTTTTATTAAGTATTATAGTATTAAACACACATCTTTTGCTAATGGTTCTCTAATAAGTATACTCTTTCGTCTACATACATTTTCAATCAGATTGTAAAACGGTTTTAGTATATAAAACTGTGTTATCTATTATAATGTGGTGTTCCATAACACGTAGATTCAGATAAGTGCAAGCATCATCTCTGTCTTTTTTTATGTTATTAAAAAAAAAAAATCGGTGGGATTATATAAGATAAGAGTTCGTTTTCAAATATTAAGCCATTGAGGAATATTCCAGTACTGGATTACGAAGACACGCGAGACCGATTCATCATCATCATGCAACTATATATGTATTAATTGTTCGAGAATCTAGAGTCGTCACAACTTACAAAAATTCTTAGTGGAAGACAATGATCTCTGTATTTAAATTGAGATAGTAACAGTGTGACTGTTCTATCTACATATACGACATTATATTGCAGCTTAAATTTGGGAGACTGTATTAAAAAAAAACTAGGTTATGAGAACTTGGCTATATATGTATTTTTGTCATTATAACCGTTTATGATAAACCAGCTATTGCCAATAGAAATTTTTTGAACTGTTTTCCCCAGCCAAACCCATAAAGAATCATTTGACTGTTACACCATCATATTTCATCAACAGATGTGTCATGTGTGTGTGTTTGTTTTTTTTTTTTTTTTTTGCCACTGTAACGTAAAACTGACGTACCTAGGCATTAGTATTAAGTTATTTGATTAACGTTAACTTCAAGAATCTCAATTATTCCCTCTATCCCACAAAGATTGATGTTTTTGGGATATTTTTTTGTCCCACAAAAATTGATATTTTGTAAACTTTAAAAAGTAATTATTGAAAATATTTAAAATTTTAAATTATTATTGGTTTAAAATTAAATAATATAGTATCTCTTTAGTCAAAGAAAAATTTATTTAAATTCAATAATTATTGTTTTGTTAAAATGTATAAAAAATTCTAAACATCAAACTATTAGAGAAAGATCAAACTATGAGAGAAAGACAGAGTACTAACAAAAAGAAAAAAAAGTAACAATACACGGAAAAGGTCGAGATTAGTAGGTGGAATAAAAAAGGAGGAGCCCCATAAATGTGTGAGGACACACGTAAACGAGTCGCCACGTAAATGCAAAAGAGAGTATTGGAAGCCGGTGTGAGAGAGTTTGAGGGAGAGAGAGTGTTGTGTTGGGGAGTTGATATCTAAGGGAGGGTTTTGTTTGTTTAGTCTTTAGACTTTTTTATAGAATAGACACGAGAGAGGCTCCCTCTCTTCTCCTACTTAAATTTTGCTGTGGGGTCTTTTTTTTGTAATCACCTAAATAAATAAAACTGGATTCTTTCTTTTTACGAAGCTACCTTCCCCAGTTGAACTGTATAGAATAAGCCTTTTTAGTTTTAACGTTTTTATTCATCCTCACACTCTCCTTTTCTTGACCGTCAATTTCTAAACTCTTTCCAAATTACCCAAGTAACCGATTTGTTTGTGAGTCCAATTCTATATTTTCCCTTTTTCCAAGAATACATTTTTTATTTCCTCATCGCCATGCGAAAAAGTCAAATTTTTTTAACGAGAAATAAATAACAGTTTACATTTTTTTTACTACTCCTATACATAATATCTTCTTTTTGGCGTGAATTGTCCAAAATGAAAACAATAGTAGTGTTGAAGCTAGTGAAATAAAATATATATGGAAACAAAGAAGTTCGTGGTGGTTTCTGCAAATGAATATACATTTGACATTTGTTTAATAACCAGTACTTGTTGTATCTAAATAGTTTAACAAAATATGTTTAAATTTTTACAATCAACTAAAAGGTAAAATAAGACGGTATGTTTAAATATGACCAGATTGACATGCTATCGTTGATGTTAAACTTTAAAATCTTACTTGATGTTTCCCTTGTTTAATTTTTAAATGAGACGAAAACAAAAATAGAAACAAAACACATACACAGTATATTTCTTTAAATCAATCCTTTGATATGGCAACGTCACATAATAAACTACAGTAGGCCCAACTTTGAAGCCCATAACCAATGATAAAAACTGTTGACTTCCGAGTCTTGCTTGCCACTACTTGCAATGTGTACAACATTTAAGAATGTACAATTTATTGAAGCAAAAAAAAAACGGTTTTTACATAATATGCAGCTTTTGATAGAATGTGAATTTCAATTTGATTTGTCCATTATTAATTGTAAAAGTTAAGAGAATGAAAAAAAAAAGGAAACAAAAACACACACAAACAGAATTAAGTGAACCTTGAAAGCTCAAGTTAAAAGCATTGATCCTCAACATCAATGTTCTTAAACGCCGCTGATAATACTTAGAGCTTCGGTTTCTACGATGTGTACACCAAGGATGTGTCCCACGACTATAAGTCTCCCCAAGGCGATGAGTTTGCTACAGTTGTCCGCTCTTTCACCAACTTCCTTGATTTTTGCAGTAAACCCTTCAACCTTTTTTTTGATATCTTGCATCGCTAATCCCATCGCCATTTCATCTTCTTCTCTCTCCACCGCAAAGTCTATGGTCATCAGAATCGACGAGATCCTTTCGCTTAGTTTTTCAACTTCGAATTTTATGTTTACCATCAGTTCATTGTTAGCTTGCGCCCCACTCTCCAGCGATGAAACCACAACTCTCTGTCTCTCCACAGCCTTCTCGTATACCTTCCACATATTGTTACACCACATTCCCACAACATCAATCGGTGTGGTCAATCCAGACGCCACAGCACTCAGTACCGGAGGTGCTACCATCGCTGCCGCAACCACCGATAAGACGAAAGCAGCCACAAACGCAGTCACGAAAACCACATTTGACACTATCCTCCACGTCTTAAGATTCCTCTGTTTCTTATCAAGCTTTACTTTAAGCTTACGCAACTCGTCCAAAAGCAAAATCTGTTCATCGTAGATGGACTCGTACTGCGTCAAGAACTCGCCATCAAAAGGGTCTCCCAAGGATTTAAATTTGTTCAGCTCCTCCAACGTTTTCGCGTACTTCTTCTTCTTACCCTCTCTAACATCCGTTTCTGTCTCGAACTGTTTCACCGCGAGTCGAATGACAAGTTGGCTTATCTCTGCTTTCTTGACGCATTTCTGGACGGTATTGCAGAAATCTAAGGTCTTGGAAGTACTTTTGAAGTAGACATCAACCAAATCCTTAAGATCTTTGTTCTTCAAAACAGCTTCTTTGCTTTCAATGATGACTCTTACTGTATCTTGGTTTAGTTCGAGAAGATATCCGTAGACCTCCATGATTGACTCTAGGTTTAAAGATTGAGTCTTGGCCTGAGCATCGAGCGAGCTGAAAACGCTCTTGGTTCGCTTGTGAATCATTGAATCAAAGGTTTTGAGGGATGAGTACTTTGTACACGCGGATGTGTAAGAACTCAGGTCTGATGAGTATTTGGACCGCAACTTTGTTTGGATTGGCTTAACCGGTAAACCATTGGTTCCGCCGCTGTTAGAACTGGAGTTTCCTTTCATGAGCTCTGAAAATAATCCACTGAACGCCATTGATATTACTTGTGGAGCTAATCTGACCTTTTGAAACGCTAAAATTCAAAGGAATATTTCAAATGAAACAAAGTTTTAGGACAGAGTTTTGTCTCTGAACCTCCTGAATGAAATCAAGATCAGATGGAGATGAAACGAAGAGAAACAGAAACGTACCTGAACTTTTGATAGGAATCTTGGCGAGACAGCTTTGGAAATTTTTAGTCCAAGACAAGTTTACTTCTGCCTCTCTATTGACTAACGTATATATAATACCCTCTTGGTCTAAGATTTTATGTTTTTAACTCCCCAAAATTAACAGCTCGTCAACCACTAAAACGGACACGTAATATGATTTGGTCTTTGTTAATATGTTTTTCTGTGGAACAAGCTGTCCATAAGAAACTATTATATTTTATTTCTATTCCGGTTTTCGTCGAGTTTGTTGATATGTCAAATCAAAAGTATCAACGCACCTTAATAAAGAAGTTTGCTATCGTTGATTAATCTTGCTATCATGTTGAGCAATGAGTGTAGCTCTAAATTCCTTACTCTTTTAATCTCTTTTTGGCTCCTAATTAAGACACAATCCTCTGCAACAAAAAAAGCAAGTAGTTTTTTTTTTAAAGAAACCAAAACGAAAATAACTATTAGACGAAGAGACGTCATAACTCTATATAATGGTCATATGTAGACATCAGTAGTTGAGTTTTGAGCTTTTATTTATACAATGAAAGACTATTCATTCATGGCGAAAAAATACAAGTTGTAGATACACAACACATAATACAGTCCGGCTCTGACAATACTAAGCCATAAGAGAGAGGCTAAGAAGTGAAGTAAGAAGTCGCCCTCCCGCTTGATATCACATGAAAATATCCATCCTGCAGATCACATATGTCGTATCAGAAGATGAAAGGAAGCCTAACTAAGAAGCTTTAGAGAAGAAATAGAGAAAGGAAAGAAAGATGTTACCAAGAAGCAATGGGAAAAACTATTAGCAGCTGCTCCTTTCTGGGGTGGTTGTTGGGGTAACGTTACTGATCCATGGAAGAACGTCCTCTATGTGAGTGATCCTGCGCAAGTTTAAACATGTTGTCTGATTTAACCATTATCTCTTCAATCTTATCCACCATCTCTCTATCCAGTTCCTCCGCCGTCCTCATATTCTTACGCACCAGCGCCAGATGCTCAATCTCAACAAACATATTTTGAACATGTTCGCCGTATCATGGAGTAAGATATAACTGCTCATCAGTATTTTTTCAATCCCATCCTTCTGGAACGCAGCTGCAACCTCGCGTTTATTCCACAGATAAACGCACCATTCCCCGATTGACCCTATTGTAGCTGAAAATGCACCTACGAGTACTTCAATGGCAGAAGGCACGGGTACAATCATCGCCAAGGCTGCCAACACCGGAACTGTGAAGAAACCTATTGCAAACATAATGGTCGAGACTTTCCTCCACCATTGGATCCTTTTTAGTTTCTTCTGAAGCTGCTTCTTTAGTATCCTTGACCTATCGAGTAGCACTATCTGTTTTCTTCGAACAGCTCCAAGAAGATTAAGCAGCTCATCTTTCGCAGAAAATCCAACCGTTTTTGCTTCTGCATTTTCGGTTTCCTCAAGCACACGCATATATGCCTTCCTTTCCTCCAGTTCATACACCGGTCTTATTTATTACCTTAACCAATTCCTTGCCCAAAACATTCCCACCTCTTTCTTTCAACCATAACTGGTCCTCCAAAAATTCTTGTGCATCTGATCTCTTCACCAGGGTTCTCTCTTGTACAACTTAATCATATATGCTATCATCAACCAGGTTTCATACCCACAGAACATCTTCCCGCTTTATTTTTAAAACAGTCTATGCATCTCTAACAACGTGATTGCCTCAATCCAAACTTTACACAAACCCAACAAAATAAGCGAAAAATAATTTAGAAACCAAAAACTTACATAGTTTCCTTGCTGCTCTGAATCTGAACCTGAGGGGAAACATAGAATGTGCCTTAGAACAATAGTTCTCGAGAAGACACCCTGAGACTTCAAGGAAAGGATAAAGGCCGAGTTTTTGTTCTCTGAGACTTCAAGGAAAGGATAAAGGCCGAGTTTTGCGCAGGATTGTTCCACTGCAAATCCAATTAAAAAAAAAAAAAAACATTCGTCATAGAAGGAACAGGGTAAGTTCAATTGAGTAATGTCCACTGGGGAAATCGTAAAAACCCAAATTTTATCCCCAAATCCCAATTAACTCAAAAAATCAACAAACCGGGTCTCGGTTCGACGGCGACCACACCATTTAAATTACCGACATCTGCGTCTCTTGCGAGTATAACCCGGTTTGGGTAAAATTACATATCATGATATAACACACTGATTGATTCTGTAACAACACCTAAAATCCAAAATTGATTCTCTGATTCTGTAGCAACCTTTTAAAAAAATATTTTCGATCTTTTAGACAACAAGAAATGAGTTTTGAGCTGTTGTTATTTCCACAAGCTGTAGTCCACACAAGACAACATGAACGCTACGTAATCCGTCTCTGAAAATCTAATAGCTTCTTCAATACGATGCCAAATAAAGAAAGTGAGGCTAAATATATCAATATCGACTTTGATTTTTTTTTTTCTCCAATTGAGTAATAAATACACTACTACTGTTACTGTATGTTGTGCTAAATCTGTTTTGTTTACAAGAGCTGCCACACATAACAACATTATATAAGCGCTATGTGACATACACACAGAACCTCTTCCCGCTTTATTTTTTTTATACAGTCCTCTCTCACAACGTGATTGCCTCAATCCTGACCAAAAACAAAAAAGTGTAAAATGTGAGCCAAAAAGATTCATACTTTTTTACACAAACCCAACAAAATAAAAGGAAGAAGAGTTTCATAACCAAAATACTCACAAGTTTCCTTGCTGCTCTGAATCTGAACCTGAGGGGAAACTTAGAATGTGCCTTAGCACGATTGTTCTCGCCAATGTGATATCTTTGCTACACTTAGCCGCGTTTTCACCCACTTCCTCGATTCTCTCTGTGAAGACATCAAACTTCTTGCTGATCTCGTGCATCGAAAGCCTCACAGCCACCTCTTCTTCTTTCTCCTTTAGCGCAAAATCAACTTTTTGCATCATCGATTCCATCTCAATCTTCAACTTATCTACATGTACCCGAATGTTATCCATGTCTTTCATGGTAACATAAGCACCTATCCTCATTGACAATACTATATCTTTCTGTCCTTTCACAGCCGTTTCATACTTCTTCCATAGATGATTACACCATTTCCCTATAGAACCAATTGGAACCGCCAACGCAGCTGCAACCGCGGTCACAACTGGCGGCGCAGCCACAGCGGCTGCTACCACGGAGAAGATCAAAACAGAGACAAACGTTGTCACGAAAACCACGTTCGATATTTTCTTCCAGTGCTTTATGTTCTTGAGCTTCTTATCAAGCTTCCTCTTTTGCTTATGAAGTACCTCCAGAAGCATAACCTGCTGCTCGTAAACAGACTCGAACAGCATAAAGAAATCTCCATCAAACGGATCACCAGAAGCCTTAAACTTGTTAAGCTCTTCTAAAGTTTTTGCGTACTTATTCGTACCCCTCGGTTCCGCGGATTTGTTGTTGTTGGTCCCTGACGACTCCTCCATCTCAAATTGCTTAAGCGCAAACTGCAAGAGCATCTGGCCTATCCTGGCGCGTTTGACACAACTATCAACAGCATTACAGAAATCTAAGGTCTTGATGCTACTGTCGAAATACGCATTGACCAAACATGTCAAATCTTTGTTGTCCCACGCATCCTCTTTGCTTTCGATGATAAACCTAACGACCTCTTGGTTCATCTCGAGAAGACAACCTGAGACTTCAATGAGGGCGTCAAAGGACAAAGACCGAGTTTCGGAACCAGAGGCGAGGGAGTTGATGACTCTGTTGGTGCGTTGGTGGAGAGATGAATCGAAGGATTGTAAATCAGGATCTTCTCTGCAAGCTGAATTGTAAGCAGAAAGATCTGCAGAGTATAAGGAACCTATGTCGGTTCTGATCTGTGGGAGAGGTGGACTGTTGTTGGTGGTTCTGTTCCTGCTCGAATTTGATCTGTCTTCCATGGTTTTGGAGAAGATTCCAAGAAACATGGACTGTGAGGGACGATATAACCCCAAAGGTTTTGACTTTTTTCTTAGGACAAGGTGAATCCAGAACCGATGTTTTGAGGAAAGGCAACCGGATAAACAAGTGAAGAACTTGCAGAAACAGAGAGATCTAAGAAGAATCAGTACTTGATATGACAAAAATCTTGAAAGACAACAGTTTTAGTTGTCTTGTCGGAGGCTGGAATTTTTTTTAAAAAAAAGTGGGATCGGATAGGCAAAAGTACCTGAAACTAGAAGTGGATCCGGAAGAGATAAGATTGAGCTCAAATATTTTTAGTTGCTCAGAGAGTCAGAGAGAGTGGTGAAGGAGAGAGATGGATGGATTCTGTGTGGGGAGGGAGAAGAAGAGGAGAGAAACAACTGAGTTGCTTCTGTCTTTGACTTGTCTTCTCTTTGATTTTCCAATTTGGTATTGGTCCCGAGTTTGACATGTTCCACTCTGCTGCTTCCATTATTATTAAGTCAAGTCGCATTTCTTTTTTTATCAATCTAATTCTTTCTTTTTTCCTCAACTTTATTATACTCTAATACTGTACCAACTACCAGTTGATTGTATATTTGTATTTATGCACTCTTCTTCTAAATTTTTAGTCTTTAACTACTATACCATATTTATTTATGACTATACCGACACAAAAATAAATAAACTAATATTCCTGGGGATGGTTTTTTTTTTCTTTCTTTTTGGCTGTTGTGAAGAATATTGGATTGTTAATTTGTTATGGATATGGTTCGTTGTGAACCCATCTGTTGATTCTTGTTAGATGTGTGTAATTGGAAAATTAATCATATGATATGATCATCTAAATTTTCAATTTTCTAGACGAGTCCCGAATACGAAATCATGTCCCTAAAAAGTTTTTACTGTATTCTATTTCTGGTAACATGTACATGCAAGAAGAAGAAGCAGCAAAAAGAAAATTATTTACACGAACATCCTATAGTTTTTTGTTAATTTACTTAAACACTGAACGTTTCCGATTACACTTTACACAAACCCCTATACTTTCTAATATTTACACGATTACCAGCGACTTAAAAGATATTTACAATTGTACCCGTTAGTTATACTTATTTATATATACCGATTATATATTGTAGTCATTTACACATGTACCTGATAATTTGGGATAAATTACACATATACACGTGCTTTCTGATTACTTACAAGAGTGGTTACTTTTTTTGTTCTTGCTATTCACACATCCACCCGATATATCTTTTGGTGTGATTCAGATGTGTTGCGATGATAGAGATCATGGTGATTGATACTCGTGAATCGTGATGTATTTTCTTTTCCTAAACTTTGTTACCACACAGTCACACAGACATGCCCCATTGATTTATGGATTTAATCGGTGACCTGACTCGGACATGCTCATATCTTGAGTACAAAGAGTAAGGAGAAGTGGAGAAAGGGTGTAAAGTTACGTTAACATACATAAATATCTGGGAAACAAAAAAAGGTTGCAAGTGTCTGGCTAACACTAAAACATATGAAAAGCTTGTTGGCGAAAAAAATTGGTCTCAAGATTCAAAAGTTTTTCCTCGTCTAAATATGGAGCTTTGGCTTACTTTATGCGACTGGAGAACTATTTAAGGGATTCTACTTATGGTAGAGGTAGACGAAGCTGAAGACGAAGAAACCAGCCATCTGCGTCAAAGGGCAAACAATTAAGTCAAATATTAGCTTTCTCAGTTGTACCACTATGTGTGTGTGTGTGAAAGAGACAAGAGGGAAGGATTTAGGGCTTACCGTAGTAAAGCAGGCTCCGTAATAAGGATACGCAGTTGGAATAAATCTCTCATACTCATTGTGTCTGTAAGGTCGCACCGGAATCTGCAAAAGCCCGCATTTTTGCATCATATGTTTTTGTGTCAAAGCAGATAATGTAGTGTGAGCAAAACTCTATGAGATAGTTAGTTACTCACCTGCTTCGAAAGAGATAATGTAGTGTAGCCTAGCATTTCATATTCAACCTTAAACTGGAATACACCATAGACATCAGGAACCTTGAAAGAAGTATGAAACAAACCCTGCAAAATCAGTAAAAAGCAGGCTGAGTTCTAACTTGTAAAGCTGAAAGCAACTTAAATCCGAAAAAAAATAGAGAGGACTCTGCTTTGGAGCTCAAAAATAAGTCACCTTCTTGTCTGCTGACAAGGTTTTCAACACATACGGGCTCATCATGTAAAACTGAACCTGCACATCATTAGCAACATACGGCTCCCAGCTCTTTCCTGACCACTCATATATCTCTACAGAAAATTCCTGCAATGAACAGCCACAGATTACCACTAGATACCACGCGATTATCATCTAAAGCACACAACTTAGGGCGAGTCAAAAGATGTAGAAGCCATACCAGGTCATCCTTTATCCTGTATATCGCTGGCTCATCTGTTTCTCCAACCCTATGGTGTACAAGACTACCAGCCTGGGACAAAGAAGATAGGTGAAGAACATACTAATGAAACAAGCTATCATCTGATTATGTATAGGAGTGAGTAAGCAATTAACATCTGCAGATTTGAAGGTTTAAGGAAGAGAGCAAAACAAGTGAAAATGACTATGCATATACCTTCAAATGGCCTCTTTCGTGGAAGACCCATTTGCTTAGTTCAGTCACAAACTGTTCATTGCCAGATTTTTCGTATCTGGAAAAGTGTTAAATAAGATCAGTTAATCTTCTTTCAAAACGTAATGTGACATCTATCATAGTATCTTTGACAAAAGAATCCTCAAAACTGTGTAGTTACGTATCATTCGAACTACAAGTTTCACTTGACGAAATATGTGTCTACTTACTGATTATGGCTCCCTGCTTTCTGGACACCAGATCTGATTAACCTGTCTCGTGCAAATTAAACCATGAATCAGAAACATCCATAACTAGCATGAAATTAGCTGGAGGAATACCATCAAACATTTACTCACCTATCACTAAACAACTGCAAAGAGCCTGAGATCACAACCCTAGCATTGTTCCTCGCCTGCAGTTATAAATATATATCAAAATATGAGAATGAGAGCTCAAGGCAGTTAATGAAAATACTTTTCAGAAGAAGAGCGCTAACAGCAGCCAAAAAAAAACATGATAGTTCAGGCTTCACAGGAACATCGAATTATCCAGGGGTACATACTATATCTGGTTACAGAAGAGAGAAAAACCTGCAAGACCGAGACTAGCGAAATTGCAGACCCAGTGAGCTGGGGGGGACTAGACAACTTTGAGCTTGGGTTAGCAGAATAAGCTGAGGGAGAGGCTGAAAGAACTTTGAAAACCTAGTAATGGAGTATGAGGCATAGATTAGCACACTATAATTCCCACATCAAGGCATAACTATTCATAAGAAACATCAATATTGTAAATCTACTCAATGAAAGAAACAGGTATCTTCTTCATTCTTCAACTTACCAGATTGTTGGTAGGATTCAACGAATGTGCAACTCCTCTGAAGAGAACGGGAGCCTGTAATTTATAAACCAAACACAAAATGAACTTAGGTCTCACTAATCAGAAACGCCCCAAAACCCCAGATTTTCATACATTATCTTAAATCCAAACCATCAGAGACATTTGTGAGCATTAGTCACACAACTCAGCTAGAAATCAAGGAAGGTACCTCGATTTTGGCTTTTCCTAAGATGACATCGGATTTCACTAAATCGTCGGCAGCAATCAAGGTGTGGTCGCCGTCAACATCAGAGACGGAGAAGCTAGTATGATCAATAACCATAGCTGAAGAATCCTAAGCAAACAAAACAGCTAATAAATCAAAAATCCTAGGTCGCATTTTGTTCCAAAAAAAAAAAAAAAAAAAGATAAATCCACATTCTGTGGGAACCAACCTCATCGAAATCAACCCCACACTCTGTGGCAATGCTCCGAATCAGATCAGATGCAGAAGTATCCGCCGATAAGATCAAGTCACGACCGGAATCAACGAAATCAGCAATGGATTTCGAATCCAAAGATCCTCCAAGCCCTTTATAAACAATAAAATGAGATATGAACAAATCGATTCCAGAGATATAAAACAAAATTATCGATCAAGAGACAGATCGAAGGATCTTACGCTCTGTCGATGGGGCGAAGATGATCAGCCCATCGTACAAGTACTGGCCGTATCGTTGAAGAGCGAGCTTTGAATCATCAGCTAGCTTGAAATCGAGATCAAATCCACGAGACTTGAGAGTGTTGAAGAAGATAGAATGAGAGGACTTAAGTGATAGATCATCGAGAAGAACCAGAACTCGCCGATCCGTCGGATTATCGACGGAGAAGGAGAAACTAAGTAAAGGAAGAAGGAACAAAGAGATCAACGCGACGGATCTCGAGAGGTTCATCATATTTTGGTTCCTAGGGTTTTTTCACGGCTGTGGAGTGAGTGTGACCACTAGAGAGAGAGAAGAAGAAGAAGAAGAAGAAGAGGAAGGAGACTCGACGATGGTTGATCGTAGCACCAGGCGTTGACGATCACGTACTTTCGAACGACGCCGTTTCTTTATTGCTTATTTTAAAAAATGGGCCAATTATAATATGCTTTATTGGGTTTTGTAATGGGCTTACATGAGAATTTATATGCTTTATTGGGTTCAATAATGGGCTTAAATGAGAATTTATATAGATCAGGAGGGTTGCTAACCATATTTATGTTTTCCTTTTGCTTTGTAATAGTTAAAAAAAACCTTTTACATAATTTTAATTAGAAATCATCATGACGGATTTAGGTTTACATGATTATAAACTTTAATTAAATATATTATTTAGTTTAAAAGTAATTAATACATCTACAAAATTTTGGTGTTAAATTGTTAGTCACTCCGTGGCCAAAATTATTCATGATGCATTATTATGAGCAACAACAAATGTTTTAGTGATATCGGAGTTAATATCAATTATTCAATCTTATATATATACACGGTATGTAATTTAACAATAATCTATGACTATAACAGGTGATGATAGATTAATTAGACCGCAGTACCGCACATATGATGGATCAGTTAGACCACCTTGTTGCAAATTATTTACGGCAGTGGCAAGGATTCTAGTAGTAAAATCAATTCTTCTAAACTTTTCTTGACGTGTACTAATGATATTAATTATTTACTTAGGTGACAAGACGACAAAGGAATAATTATAATAGCGAAACCATAACGCCATAATATTATCAACTCCAAAGACGGGCCCCTCTATAAATAAACAAATCAGAGTGATTATTAACTAAAGTCGTACGTACGTTACGTAAAACGGAGATCGGCTTTCTTCGTTCCAGCCAGTTGACTTACATTTAACAAGTTATATATTTCGTCTGATCATTAGAGATCACCGGAATTATTTTACGTAACTACGGAGACAGACAGCTAGCGAGATAAGAAATCAAGACATTTACAAAATTTTGTATATGATTAATTTGGTGATTTAATTTACTTCATATATAATTTGGTGATTAATGGTTATCGGTTAATTTGATGTTTTCCATCCTTGAAACCATTTAAAAAAATTCAATGATTTCCTCAGTGAAACTTAATTTTTAATGTCTTGGCTCACCATTTTATAACTTAATGTATTTGTTTTTATCAGAGAGCAGGAAGAATATATTACGTACTGACGGAGATTGCATGAGAAGGAATCAAGAAAATGTTTTTCATACCATATTATATATATAATTAATAGACAAAAATTTCAACAACAGTGGTCCAATTTTCGAGTTTTACGATTAAATGGTGATTATCTCTGACCGCCATCATATAATGTAATCTTTGAATGAACATATATATTTTATGGCATCCACTAGCCACGGGCCTCGTTATCCTTTTGTCGCCTTAAATAATAGAGTTATCTTGAATTTTAAAACTGTTTAGCTATGATGTTTGTGGAAACATGAGTGATAAATATGATGTTCTTGTAGGACGTTATAGCCGATAACTGTTTAGCTCCGATTGTCGCCTTAAATAACGATTAACCAATTAAACTTTATAAGCTCTATATTATTAATGGTGAACCTCAGTTTTGTTTTTCTTTTCTCCTTCAGTGATCGATTGTACGTAAGGCATGTGATGGATCAGTTAGTAAAGTAAGATCAGCTGGGATTGATTAGATAATGTGACCAATTAGTTACGAGCAATCAAAGACATGATGATATTCATGAATAAATGAATGAAGATAGTAGGGTTAGGTTTAAAGAAAAAAAGGAAATGATTGTGTGTTGAATTATTATTACTCGTTTTAAGAGTTTGATTTATATACGTGGGCTCTATGCTTCTATATATATATAAAAAAAAAAGCCTATAATTGCATTCGGTAGTTTCATCATAGAATCAAAACACTTACTTATATTTCTTTTCTCCTAAAGTTCTATTTTCTTCTCCATCAAAACATACATACATATTTATTTCTTTCACTAGTAGCATATGTATACATATTACTGGTCAATGTTAATTACTAATATATTTAAAATAAGATAAACAAAATATTACTGGCATGTGATCCACCATCTCCAACGTGAGTCCGATCATGTGCTGATTAATTTGGTCATTTTATATATGTTCCTCGAAAGATTTTTGCTCAATTACACATGATCATACTATAATTATCATAAATATTTGTAGGACAATTGAGGTGGTAGATAGATCTCGCGACAATGAACAATAATCTATCCATATTAATGCTAAAAATACAGACAACTATTTTTATCAAAAAAATAAAAATAAAACAGACAACTATTTTTTTAATTTTCTTTGTCACAATCATTATATATGGTTTTGTTTGTTAGTAGCTACTTATCACATAATATAATTGGGTTTTATATTTAACTGAAAACCAAACAACCATATTTCAATTGCGTTTATATGGTTGATTCCTATCTCTGTTTACTTTTCACTATACGTCACGTTATGTTTTACAAAATCTTGTTCCATTGTTCATCTTACACATAAATTAAACAAATAAAATTACATTACTTCTAAGTCTTATATCCGCATATCTATGCCTATATTATTTGCATAATCCATTTAATATGTTTTTTTATACATGAATTTGTGTTCTTTCTTCTCTTTTTTTTTGTTATATCCATTTAATATGTTTTTTATATGTTAAGATGAATTTGTGTTATCGAACTGAAATATGGGATTCTCAAAGTAAAAAAACAAAAAAAGACTCGGACTGGTCTTTACTCCATATCTCAATATGGTCAGCCATTGACCATCGTGCACTGCACTCTGTTCAATCTATAAACAAAAACAATCTACTTATTAATTAAGGATTTTATAAAATATTCTCTTTTTTATTTTAGTTTATGTATCGTTCCTATAACAAAATTTTGGATTAAACGCCATATGTAAAACTAAATTAATCAGCACATGTAAATATCTTTACCGTTTTCTTATTTAGTAAAAAATTTTGATGATGAAAAACTAAATTAAATATATTTCATAAAATTTGTTTTTTATATGTTTTTCTCGGAAGAGATTTTTTTGTTTATATGTAAAATTTGAATATCAATTAAAATAAAAAGACAAGGATATACACTGAAAATATCAACTTCTACAAACATTGATACTGCCATAATCCAATTTTAATCAGTGTCCAACCATTTCTTGCGGTAATACCGCATCTCTGCATATATTTAATATTACTAATAGTCAGTTGTCAGGCCATGTGCACCAGTAAAAGCAAACAAAAAATGCAACTCACACGCAAGGCGGTTGAACTGTATATAGAGTAGCAATATGGTATCACTAAAATATTCCCACACTTCTTCTAGAATGTTTATACACTTCTTTAAAAGCTAATCAAGATTTAATTTTAATTACAAAAACATCAAATTTTAATTACTTATTTAGTAAATTACCAAATTTGAACCTAAATACATGATTCAGCTAAAAATCAGATGTCTATTTGCTCCATCATAAATTTTCCTTGAATATAAGCTAACTTTTCTTTAAAAGAGAATTTTAGTTTTATGTTTAGAACTTGTATAAAGTATACATGAGTTAAATATAAATTGTATAAAGTAAAAAGAAAATCTACACTTTAAATTTAAAAGTCAACATTTAGTCATTTTATTAAAATATGAGATTAGCTAATACTAATTACTCATTTTATTTAGTCTTACTCATTTAGTCATTTTATTTAGTCATATATTTATGTCATTACTTTTTTTCTTAATTTGTTTTATCACCTAATACAACTTTTAGACTACAATAAATGTATGTTCAATATCAATTATTTAATCTACAAATAATGATAGAAATCTGACTATAAATAAGTAAGTAACGCATATGCTGCAATGACCATAGAAACCCATCCATCAACAACAAAAAGAATTACAAAAACAAATCTCTCGAAATTTAAACAAGTAGCCAGCCAACTGAAGAAGTAGTGATGCATATCACAAAACCACATGCCGCCATGTTTTCCAGTCCCGGAATGGGCCACGTCATGCCGGTGATCGAGCTAGCTAAGCGTCTCTCCGCTAACCACGGCTTCCATGTCACCGTCTTCGTCCTTGAAACCGACGCAGCCTCCGCTCAGTCAAAGTTCATAAACTCAACCGGCGTGGACATCGTCGCTCTTCCTTCGCCGAACATTTCTGGTTTAGTGGACCCGGAAGACCACGTGGTGACCAAGATAGGAGTCATTATGCGTGAAGCCGTTCCAGCCCTCCGATCAAAGATCGCTGCCATGCATCAAAAGCAAACGGCTCTGATTATCGACTTGTTCGGCACAGATGCGTTATGTCTCGGAGCGGAACTAAACATGTTGACTTATGTGTTTATCGCTTCCAACGCGCGTTATCTCGGTGTTTCCATATATTATCCAACTTTGGGCAAAGATATCAAAGAAGACCACACAGTGCAAAGAAACCCGCTCACTGTACCGGGGTGTGAACCGGTTAGATTTGAAGATACTTTGGATGCATATCTGGTTCCGGACGAACCGGTGTACCGGGATCTGGTTCGTCACTGTCTGGCTTACCCAAATGCTGATGGTATTTTGGTGAATACATGGGAAGAGATGGAGCCCAAATCATTGAAATCTCTTCAAGACCCAAAGCTTTTAGGCCGGGTCGCTCGTGTACCGATTTATCCGGTCGGTCCGTTATGCAGAGCGGTACAATCATCTAAGAACGAACATCCAGTTTTTGACTGGTTAAACGAACAACCGGCTGAGTCGGTTCTTTATATCTCATTCGGGAGTGGTGGTTCTCTTACGGCTAACCAGTTAACCGAGTTGGCGTGGGGACTCGAGCAGAGCCAGCAACGGTTCGTATGGGTGGTTCGACCACCGGTTGACGGCTCTTCGTGCAGCGAGTATTTCTCGGCTAACGGCGGTGGAACCAAAGACAACACGCCAGAGTATCTACCAGAAGGGTTCGTGACTCGTACTTGCGATAGAGGTTTCGTGATCCCATCATGGGCACCGCAAGCTGAAGTCCTGGCCCATCGGGCCGTTGGTGGGTTTTTAACCCACTGTGGTTGGAGCTCCACGTTGGAAAGCGTCGTTGGTGGCGTTCCGATGATCGCATGGCCGCTTTTCGCCGAGCAGAATATGAATGCGGCGTTGCTCAGCGACGAGCTAGGTATCGCCGTCAGAGTGGATGATACAGAGGAGGCGATTTCTAGGTCGAAGATTGAAGTGTTGGTGAGGAAGGTTATGGCTGAGAAGGAAGGTGAGGAGATGAGAATGAAAGTGAAGAAGTTGAGAGACACGGCAGAGATGTCGTCGAGCATTGACGGTAGTGGTTCAGCGCACAAGTCGCTTTGCAGAGTTACGAAGGAGTGTCAACAGTTTTTGGAACGTATCGGGGACTTGGCACGTGGTGCGTAGAATTGGTCAATGTTTTCTAGCTCTTTTTAGTGGTTGAATTTACATGTCGTTTCCTAATTAGTGTTTTTTTTTACATTGTAATAGAATAATCGGTTGTTGTAATGTAAGGATGTTTCTAGTTTTGATATTTCTCAGCTAATTTTCCATTGTAATATTAAAAAAGACGGTGTTGTTGTGAAAGAAAAAAAAAAAAAACATCTTGTAATATTAATAATTAAAAACCACTGTTACGTTTCAGTTTTTCGAATAGATGAGACAACAGTAAAACTATGTTATAACTTACAAGACATGTGAATTAGTCTTCTTTTGTTACCGATGTTCGAATACAAGACTTAATCCTACTGATCGCCCAAAACATGATATGGGTTTAACCGGTTGAGAGACCGATTCAGGGCAAAGATAAAGAATTATTCTCCTCGCTATATATAAAAGAAAAAGAAAAAAAAGAATAAAACGACGTTTAGATGATTAACCTGTTACAGTAAAACCTCTATATATTAATACTCTATAAATTAATAAACACTATAAATTAATAAATTTTGCTAGTTTCAAGTCGGGACAGTGTCAAAATTAACAAAATTCGATAAAATAATAAAATAATATTTTTTTTGAAATCCCCATATAAAATATGGTTCCGATAATATCATATATTAATAATCATGTAAATATATATATATATATATATATATATATATATATATTTAGATGCTGATATAGTAAAGTATGTTTTTCTTAAACCTCATATATATAAAACAATTGTTATGTTGTATCTTCAAACTATAATGATATAAAATATTCTATAACATTTCATAAAACAGCTAAAATTTTTTAAAATTTTCAATTTCTAAATATGCATCATTTACATTTTCATAGTTTGATAGACTATTAAAATACGAGAATAGATATTCTTATTCATAAATTTGAATATTTATGTCATATGTATAAGTGAATTTGTCTATAATATTTGTAATTCATTGTCAATAATATTTTTTAATTATTTCACATTCAATTCCAATACCATAAAATTTACAACATCCAAAATTCTTATCTTATTTTGCAAAAATTGTCTCAATTCATTATTTTTATTAAACTAAACAATTAAAAATATACCTATAAATTAATAATTATTTATTTACACTATAAAATAATAATTATTAATTTATAGATAAATTAATATTACTATAAATTAATAAAATATCTTGGTCCCAAAACATTATTAATTTATAGATATTTTAGCGTACTTTAAATTAGTCTTCACAATTTAACAATCAAGTCGACAACGATGTTCTAATCTGACTTTAATCATATGCTGAAGTCTAATCTGACTTTAATCATATGCTGAAGTCACATCTAGCTGACCTTCTAGATAAAATCATAAACTAATAATAAAACTTTCGAAAAGAACGGTAGTTTGTCATATCTTATTCGGTATTTAATCTAAATAGCTCACTGTAATTGCTTTTTATTGGAGCACCAAACCAGAAGAAACAAGAAGGCTACATCGACTGGACGTGACATTTCCTCTACCCCTGCTTTTTCTGTTACACTGGAAGCACATATAACGAATCAAATAAATAAAACATACTCCCTCTATAAGACATAGATGGATGTTTTGACACTTTTACACATATTAAGAAAATTTTTAGTTTTTATTTATAAATTAATTTATAATTACTTTTTGGTAGAGAGAAAAATATAAACCAATAATAATTCAAAATTTTAAATATTTTCAATGATTACTTCTTGAAATTTACAAAACATCAATTTGTGTTGGATAAAAAAATATACCAAAACATCAATCTTTATCGGACAGAGGGAGTATAATTTATTATGACGACAGATTCCAAACATTTTATAATTAGAAACAAGAACATGCATATACCAGACACACATTATGCCATAATGTCAGATGCCATTTTTATCATATATATTTCTTGTTATGATTATCTGTGATTATTCGTGTCATTATATCCAAAATAAAATGTGGAAAATTACTAAATGATAGGACAATATTGCGTGGTTTGAATCATTTTTAATTTTTGCACTGACTAAATTAGATCAAACTAATTAACTTATGTTACATATAGTTATATATATATATATATGATCCTTAGCAGGCCCGGCTCAAGTTTTTCTTGAGCGTGGTGCAATTTTTTTTTTTTTTTAAGTATTAATTGTAAATTTTATAAATTTAGGACCATTTTTGTCAAAATATTGAACATTGAAGACTCTAAACCTTATAATTTTTTTTTTGAAAAATTGCAACCCAGTGCAAAAGCACCGTTGGCACCGCATCATCGCCGGCCCTGATCCTTAGATTTCTAGTTTATGTAATTATGAAAACTATATCAGAAAGATTTGACAGTCATAAGAAATAGTGTTAGATTATATTTACACGGTTTTCATTTAAATTTTTGAATTCAATAATTAATTATATTTATGTAAGAAACTAATAACAATTAAGTCTTCCTTAAAGTTTTTGGCCTGAAGGAATTTATGAATTTTTCCTACATAGAGAGCTGTTCCTGCATCCATATTGTTTCATGTTTTCTGTAATACCTAAATTAATGGGCTTACTATATTATTCTCTTTACAAAACGGCCCAAATTTTGAGCTCATATAATTAAACTAGCTAACGACAGTATCTTATTATAACCGGCTGAAATTAAGATAATAGTCAGTGAGTCCTAAATATAGATAACCGGATGTAATTTTATCAAAACACAGGACATTATTACAACCGGCTTAAATAACCCAACAGCGCATAGCCAGTTGGCCCAGTTCTTTTAACCTAATCGACACGATGTCATCACCTCTTCTTATCTCAGAATTTTTGCGAGAGAGATAGTTCTCGCGGGTCTTTACATTTCAGTCCAATGACTAATGTAGTTTGGTTCAGTTCTGTTCCGCATATGAGAGATCGCCAAACCAGCTGTGTGTTTTGCTACGGTTAAATGAAAGAAGCGTTGAGCTGAATTCAAAATTAAAAAACGTCCATTAATTAAAAAAAAAAAACTTTTTGAATTAAGAAAAACACTTATCGTGTTGTCAAAAAAAAAAAAAAAAAAACAAAAAAAAACACTTATCGTTACACTTATCTGTTACGCGATATAAAAAAATTGATCAGCATGTGCTAAGTGCTACTATTATCGGAAACGGACCAATAATATAATCAAACAAAAAGAAATGCCCGTGGATTCAAATAAAGCCCACTCCAGTGTTGTTGGATGTAAGACAGCTTAATTTTATTCCGACAAGATTTTTATTTTTGTGTTAGCTAGAGACGAATGTTGCCGCCACAGCACGACACTTGGTTTTAGATTATCGCTAAGTAAAGTAATTTGTCACTGATAACAATTTAATAAATGAATTTATGATTAACACCAGTTGTTGTCATGTGTTTAAAGTTGGTCCATGTACCATGTTTTGTAATTTTGTACGAGAATACAGCTCGAAGTAATATATATACAAGCGGATGATGAGGATCCACGTGACCTATCAAATTTTAGTACGGTTCTTTTTCTTTATTCTATTTCTAGTGATGAATGTTTATACTATAATTTTCATCTAAGTTTATACTTAGAATCTTTTTACTTATTAGTATCTTAATAACCAACAAAGTATAGAGCCCTTTAATTAGCCTTGGTGGTGTTACTAGCTTTCAGCTTTACGGCAATCGACAACGTTTTCCGAAAAATGTTGAGTTTCCATTAGAGATAAATTATTGTTAATAATTATAACAAATTATGCTGTAGTGTATATATACAGATACAACATTCTGTAGTATCATTTTTAGAAGTCTTAACGAAAACGAATGTCATTTATATTCAACTTTAGGATTTATCTACTAGTAGTAATGTAGTATTAGTATATATATCAGAAAAACCCGAAGTTCGTCCCCCCTATAGATCCGATTAATATAATATATTTGCAGTGAGTTTTGTTAGCGTCGATTTTTTTTAACTAGGCTCGGTAATTGCTTTGATGATTTTAACCAAATCAGTCCAAAATAGCATCCACTGGGTTTCCGAGAAATCTACACTGGGAGTTAATTAATTAATCACTAAACAACACCCTAAATCGTGGCGTAACTTAGGGGTCATTAGAACTGGTATAAATTAGCTAGTGACATTTTTCATGCCGTTTCCTACTTTATTAGTATTTTTGAAATTTTTGATATATGACATTGCTATTTTAACCAATACTAACAGCTGTCAAAAAAACAATTTAACCAATCTAACAATAGGGACGGATCCGAAAATGTACCTGATTAGTTGATTTGATATTTACTGTATTTAAAAAAAAACTTGGATATATTCATTAAATAGGTGTGTTTATATAGTTCTACGCAAACCCATATATATATATATATTATATGAATGTTCAGATTAAAGAAAAAAATAAAGTGTTCAAATTAATCAGGATTTGGATCTAATCTAAAGTCTAGTTGTACGAAACTTAGTCCCTATACTTATGTTTGCATTTCCAAATGTTTAGGATAGAATTTCGGATAGAATCTCTTACATCATGTATTTTTGGATTCAGGAACCCTGCAGTAGTAAAGACTAGCTCTTACTCCCACCGTTTTTTTTTATTATCGTTCTAAAGTTAAAATTTTATGTCATAATATTTGTCGTTTTAGATTTCCAATGCAAATGTTTGATAAATATTCTAATTTTATCCAACTATTTTAATGTTTTAACCAATCAAAAAATTAAAAAATCTAGTAAAAAGTAATAAAACAATAAAATTAATGATTTTTTTAATATGTGAAACAACCTTAAACGACAACTAATAAAAAACAGAGGAGTACTAATTAAGTTTATTAGTTAATTATATTGCTAATTAATCAATCAGTCGCCACCCCAGTCAGAATATAATACGATAGCTAGAGTACGAATTTGTTGATTAATTTGATAGATTAACTTTTGATTAATTATTAAAGTAGCAAAAACGTATGGAATCTTTCTACACAATTATCTATCTGTTACGCAAAGCACTAGGAGAGTTGGAAGTACGGGAAACAAGGAAGGCCGATGTTGGGATAAACATGACATTTAATTCTTTTAATCATTTTGCTTTACTGATAATTAAACCGGATTAGTTTATTGAAAAGAACATTATTATACTGTTAACAAGGACAAATAAATCGTAAGTCCCAACTCAAAAGCATATGAGAAAAAAGAATCTATCATGTGCCATATGCGCATCTTCTTTCACATATAATGTAAAGTATTATTTATCTTCTATTTCTTGTTTATGTAATATATATAAACCCTTATATAGGTATAAACCCTAATGGACGAGTGTATTGATATTATCGTTACTTTCAAACTAGAGGTTGACATTGGTGCTTAGGTTTGAATCCCCATCTCACACATTAATTACCATTTTTGTCTTTTGTTTTCAATCCCATATTAAGACAGTAGTAAACAAACCTACGCAAAACTCCAATTCTTATCCATATCTATCGTTCGCATAGGACCATATCATATATATACGTTTAATGTAAAAATGATCTTAGTTGCACAAGTCACTATACGAACTTAAATTAGCCACATCTATCGGCTTAAAAGTCTATATATATATAAGACTACATCTCGCTTAATGGTTAAGACATTAAGATAATACAATTTTACAAATTAAAGTTGGTGAATGTCTCTGCTTTTTAAGTTTTTAGTTTTTGTGTGACGACAATAATGTAGAAAGCATTTCTCAGCTAACATAAATAAGAAAATACTGGAATTTCTCAATTGAAAGATATTTCCAGACATCGTTTATGTTTTTATTTTATTTTAAATAACATGTTATATAAAAAAAGGGAACATACTGAAATCAGACGGTGGAAAGGCTAAAGAACAATACTCACTAACCATGCGTTCTTTAGATATCGTGATACTGGCATACCAACCTGAGAGTTCCAAAAAGAAAAAAAAAAAAACTATATAGCTAAGAAGATTTACCCAAAAAATTCCATCACGAAAAATAAAACAAATCATAATCAATCAATGGTAAGTAAGTGCCTATCTGTTTGAATTATACTTTATGGATGTTGAATTGTTGATGAATTGAGAGATAAAAGTCAACTATCTCTTTAAACGGCTGGTATTAATTAACACAGCAGTTTAAAGATTTCACAACTCATTAGTCTACACACTAGAAGAAAACAGATTAAAACTAACAGGCATATATGTCAGATAACCGTCGGAAACACCCATTACTGACCAAAAACTGACAGATTAAGTCCGTTGGATCTAAATTGTCGGAAAAATTATTCTGTCGGAAATCCGTCGGCAATTACTAACAGAATTTCCGACCAGGTATTACCGACGAATTGTTGACAGAAATTTTACCAATAAATTTCTGACAGTCGTTTTACTGACAGATTTCTGACGGCTAAAGGTTCGAAAATTTCTCGTTATACCGACGGAATAACCGACGGATTATATAAATAATTTAAAAAAAAATTAGAAAAATAGCATAATTATACAATTTTAATTAAATACTAAAAATATTTATTATCTAAATGCTTAAATAATTAAATTCAGAAGTTTAAAAGTTTTAGAAAATATATTCTAAAAACCCAAAACAAGAAATTGTTAAAAAAAAACTAAAAATTGTTCCAAAAAATAACAATATATACTTAACAATATTAAAAATTCATAATATACATTATATACTTAATTGAAAATAAATGAAATCAAAATTAATAAAATGCATAAAACCAGTACTTAACAATATTAGAAACAAGAAATTGTTAAAAAAAACTAAAAAATTGTTCCAAAAAATAACAATATATACTTAACAATATTAAAAATTCATAATATACATTATATACTTAACTAAAATAAATAAAAGCAAAATTAATAAAATGTATAAAATCAATACTTAACAATATTAGAAACCATTGTAAAAAACAAACAAAATATATCAAAAAATTATAAAATGTATAAAAGACTTATACCCATCCCTATAAAAACTAAACAAATTCATCAAATCCAATTTATCAAAACCAAATCATCAAATCCAATAAAACCCAAGTCTAACAAATCTAACACACATCTCTTACAAACCAATTCATCAAATCAATAACACCTAAATAGAACAAACTATCAAACCTAACAAATCTATCTTATTCCTAAGAAATCTAAGAGAACTAAGCAAATCTATAAAAAAATATAAAAATGGAACTTATCTTATAAGAAGTTGGAAAGAGTGGTAGGAGAGACTAGCGAGATTTGAAGGAAGTAATTTTCGAAGGTTAGCCATAGTTGGAGAGAGGATTTCAGAAAGATTTTGGAAAAAATAAAAACAATCTAGGGAGAAGAAGATGAAGTGCTTTGGTAATATCGACGGTACTGACAGAATAATTGAAGGATAGCTCGTCAGTGATATCTTAAAAATTTTCATTTCCCGCTTCTCAAATTTCTTTGTATCTGGTTCGCGGGCAAAAAATTTGATACCCGTCGGTTATTTCCGACAGATACCAAAATTTTGTCAATATTATATTCGTCGGTTTTCTGTCGGTTATTTCTGACGGATTACTGACAGATTACCGATGGATTTAAGATTAAATCTCTTAATTTCATAATTTTTACTCACAAATATGCATATAATATGTATTATATACTAACCATGAAATTATTTGTGAAAATAAACATCTATATGATTAAATTAGAAAGAAAAAAATTTCAAAGACAAATGACAAATACTTACCCATAATATGTAATACCACACCATAAGTACTTTAAGTAAACAACCTATTTTTCTATAAAAACACAAATTTTCAAGAATGTTGTTTAAAAAAAGAGTAGTTAGGCATTGAAAACTCATCTTTTATACATTACTTATAAAAAAAATGCATTAAGAAGCTAAGTTAGGAAGATTTTACACTATCCACATATAAACCGTCAGTTATCCGTCGGATATTTCTGACGAATTACCGACGAATTACCGACAGATTCAAAAAATACATACCAAATTTTGACACATTCGACGAAAAGTTTATATACGTCAGTTTTCCGTCGGTTTTTTCTGACAGATTACCGACAGATCAAAAATCACCGATAAAAATTATATATTTGTTGGTAATCCGTTAGAAAAACTAACGGATGTTATTCGTCAGTAATTTTCTGACGAACAACCGACAAACTAATCTTCTGTCAAATATTCGTCGGTAAATCGTTGGTAATTACCGACGGATTAGTACCGTCAGTAATTCCGTCAGTTATCGCCTTATTTTCACTACAAGAAAATAAATTAACAAAAGTCCTTCTATAACAAAAAAAAAAAAAAAAAAAGAAAAAAAAAAAAGAAAAAAAGAGCTACGTATGTAAGTTAATTCCTTGTAAACGCTATTTAAGTTGATTTGTATTTTTAACACAAATATATATACTACTTAGTGTAAATTTATTTTTTTGTTAAAGATAGAAAGGATAATATGATCAAAATAACCAGAACATTTGTAATAAATACTGTAATAACCAATCTTTTTATAAATAAGTAAAAGAGTTCGAATTATTTTTCACACAGAAACAAATGAAACAACTGGAAGATAAAATAAAATTAGTCAAAGATGGGAATCTGATGGGAAAGACTGAAGAGAAGGGCCGGAGAAGGAGGGGAAGGTATGAAGACACGTGGCGGACGGAAAAGTGTGGTCCAAAGAAAAAGGAATAAGAGGGAGTCGACACGTAACCAGAACTAGAAAGCATTCCCATGTGACTGACCTCAATTCACTTGCGTGGAACTTGTCTTTGTCACCACTTTCCTTCTTTCGTCATTTTTTTTTTTTTTCGTCATTATTCTTTCTTTCTTTTTTATTTCTTTTCAAAAATTCCGAAATAAATTTGCAGTCCTTTATTACACATATTTATCTTCACGTTAATGAAGTTTCGATTCTTTCCGGATACGACTATTGATTGATTATCTTGTGTGTCATCCTTAATTACCATTGTATTAGTATACGGAAACAGCAAAGTACCCGGTTCGTTCACGTACGGAAGCAAGTTTAAGAAATACGTTCGAGTTTGAGTTGAGATATATGTAAAAGTAAAACTGCACTAAGTCTATGATATATTTTGAGGATGCGACTTTAGAAGAGACAAAATGATGGCCTGAGAAACACCACCATTTCTAATTTTGCATATGATATAACTTTAATTTTATGTTAGTTGTATGATGTGTCTTCCTCCAATAGTGAGGATCGGAAAGCTAATGGGGGGACATATATATCACAACTACAAAAGCTTTGATCGTTTTCTTGTTTTGATTGGATGACGAATTATCACGTTTTCATTACCCGATAAATTAAATTCTGTTAATATATACATTTGGTTGTTCCAAAAAAAAGAAGAAGTTAATATATACATTTATGTGAGAGCTTCTTTTCACATTGATTTTTAATCTAGTCCATTTGGTCTAACTAACTAACATCAATATCTCTTACCTTCAAGTCGTTTTCTGATCGTTTTACAATATATATATATTTATATAGAGTTACGTGAAACAATCAGACACTTTGATTCCAAATTATTATCTTTCTTCCTTTTTGTTTTGTTTTTAACTTGCAACGAACGAACGAACGAACGAACGAACGTACCAGTAGATAAGTTGAATTTTATCCTCGTTGATATTTGAAGACCACGTGAACATCACGTGCATAGCCGTCACTCAATGTCGGAATACAATTTTTCCATGTAAAAATTACTTTATTCTTTATATACCTTCCCATGTTGCCTATACATTACTCTCCTCTTTTACTCACCTCAAAAAGCCACTCTATTAACTATTTTTTCCTTTGAAATCAAGTGACCGTTTTCTAAGATGAAAGTGTAGATTACTATTTTTTTTTCCCATGACAGAGACTACTTTAAACCCTCAGTCATGTCAATTCTGTATATATTTTTTTCCTACTTTATATCATCTAGGTTTGAACACCTTTCAAATAAAGAAGCAAGGCATTTATTTAGGCATATATGGTACTAGAAACCACCCGTCTACTAAGCGTTCTGTGTTTTTTTTATATAAACTTACTTGAGGCTTGAAGGCTATAACGAATAGTACATAAGAAAAGGCGAAAAATATATAGTTATTATAACACAAGAAATATACATATATATGGTTATGACACAAAATTTAAATGGTTATAGACTTATATTAGTATTAAATAAAGATTGGCCAGAAGGAGCAAAGACATAAACGCCTTTCACGCCTTCGTTCACATAAATTTGGAATACATATATGTTTTAGTAAGAAAAAGAAAAAATACCGCACTTGCACAAAAATAGCCAAGAAAATGAGTTGAACACATGCTATGTCACAGATAAGCAGTCGGCACAGCACACGATCACTATTATTTCAACTTATACATATTTCCGAATTTTGTTTTAAAATTTAATTATCATTCCAAGCGTTAAAAGCAAATATTCAAAAGTGGATGATTATTATATCCGTGCAACATATCACCACACCATTCATGGCCTGAATGTACTAAAACATTTTAGTTAATTTTAGGTTTTTGGTACGATCGAAGGCATGAAAGCAATCTTTATGTCTGTGCTTCTTATAGCCAATCTTAATTCCACCACACCAATATATGCTGCTTATGGCCAATATTTACTCTCCCCGTTGTCATGGCTCGACTTGGAACCTTAATTTTCCTCCTTCAAGATATTACATAAGTTCATAAGCTCAAGGATAACAGTCATAAGATATATTTAATCTGCCAAAATTTAAAATTAACAAAATATGACCTTAGTCTCACAAACCTTCAACGTCGGTTGATGGTACGTAAGTCGTCTTGTTTTCGTAAATCCGTACTTGATGAAATTTAATCTCGCGCGGTAACATGATGGTGGATTAGGTCTCGTTCTCGTGTATACATATTACATGATAGTGTATGGCGGAAGAGATTTCGTTAACCTGATACAAAAGAAGTGTTTAAAATGTTTCGTATAACGTATACATACAAAATAAAACAGGCAATGTTCAAGTAATCGCATGATGGGATATTATAATACTGTTGAAGAAGACAAAATATATAGAGGACAATGTTTGAATATACAAAGAAAGAAAACTCGGGAAGATTCGTGCTTATAGACTCCTAGTCACTAGCGTAAAATAATAACTAATAGGAAAGATGGGAAAAGGAGGAGCACACTGCTTTTGAAAGGGAGAAATGAGTGGTCTCGAGCTCCGAAAACAAAAAAAACAAATAACCTATAAAATTGACCACTTAACAGTAAAAACTAAAATAACTAAAGACAGAGACAGCTTCTGCGTATACTAGTTTGAAAAAATATTAGTTAAGCATATATACTCAATAGTTATCCACAGATGATCGGATCGCTTGTTTACTACTTACTCCAAAATTTAGTCGTCTTCGGGATCCACACCACGTCTCTTGTCCACAATTGTCACCCACCTTATTTTTTAATGCTTAATTACTTTATTTATCTAATACCTTTTTTGATCAACCCTTTATTTATCTAATACCAAAACCGCAAGTTCTAATGGAATGCGATGATATAATTTTGGTTACATGAAGCTCTTAAAAATTTGTAATTATAAACAACGTACATTTTTCTTATTAAAAGTGTAAATTAAACTTTTGAACATCTAAACCTTTCCATCATATATGCCTTACCTTTAAAAAAAAAAAATACATATATTTCCTTTGGATAAATTATGTTCTAATTTGAATAAAGCTAAACAAAATGTTCCTTCATTTCTTACAATTTTTTTTGTACATGTGCTACGTACTAAAAAACAAGTAATATCTATAAGAAATTTAACCGTATAAGTACTGCACATCTTATTTAACATCTGTATCATACATGCATATGCATACCAGACACAATGATTCTTTTATTCAATTTATTGTCATGAGAGAAAAAATAATAAATGGCAAAAGCGTAATTAAATAGAGGGAAATACAACCAAAGAATAAGGTCACAGTCGTCCAGCTTATAAAAAGCATCTCAGAGGACTCTCTACCTCACCAAAGTCATATATCCTATATTGCATCACTCTCCTTTAAACACAGTCAGAGAGAAACAGCAACTCTTGTCTGAAAAAACCAGAGATAGAGAGAGAGAGAGAGAGAGAGAGAGAGAAATGGATCATGGTAGGTTAATGGAGGAGGATCAAATGGTGCTAGGCTCTCAAGTGTACCCCTACACGACCCGGACACAAACTTCACAGTGCATCATCGTTAACCAGATCGATGGGTCATCATCAGGCGGCGAAGGATCAAAACCCGTGAAGCGGCGGAGGAAGAGGAGGAGCAAAAGTTCATCAGCCACCAACGAAGGAGACGTGGCGGAGATCGGAGGGATGCTGAGGAAGAGGAAGTTGACCAATGAGCAAGTGAACATGCTCGAGTATAGCTTCGGAAACGAGCCCAAGCTAGAGTCAGGGAGGAAGGAGAAGATCGCCGGAGAGTTGGGTCTTGACCCGAGACAGGTGGCTGTTTGGTTCCAGAACCGCCGTGCACGGTGGAAGAACAAGAAACTCGAGGAAGAGTACGCCAAGCTCAAGAACCACCACGACGCCGTCGTCCTTAGCCAATGTCAGCTCGAGTCTCAGGTACAACTTTTATTATCTTTTCATAACACAACCGACAAATTAAGTGATATATTTTGGCGAATTTCATGTTAGATTAGTATAGTAAAGGTGAGTAATTTTCAGGTTTTCGATATTTTGAAATACGTATAAGTAATTGATAACTAGTTATGCGTTAATTATACTTCACAATATTTATTACACATGTGAAATGTAGTTAAATCAAATATTGTAACCAGTAATTTTTAAAAAATAAAATTAAATAGCTACAAGACTTGGGAGGCTTCCTCTAATTTATTAAAATGCATAGTGAATTAGACAATGCGATTGGGACCACTCCACTTATTTCGTCATCTCATTCTTATCCACCATTTAGGAAAAAACTATTCCGTCCGTCCAATCTCAGTTGGGCTCATGATAGCCCATTAGCCACTCAGTCAGTGCCACGTTTGAATCCTTCTCTGCATTTTTTTGGGCTGACATGCCAGAAAATATACTCGTTTTTGCTTAACGTAAATACTATTTGAGGAAGATAGTGTGATTTTGTCAGGAACATTGGTACTAAACTGACATACATGTATTGAATTCTGTTTGTAGGTATTGAAACTGACGGAACAATTAAGTGAAGCTCAAAATGAAATTCGAAAACTCTCGGAACGGCTTGAAGAAATGCCAACCAACAGTTCGAGTTCATCGCTTTCTGTCGAAGCCAACAACGATGCACAATTTGATTTCGAGCTAGCCCCGGAGACTAATTACAACAATATCCCATTTTATATGTTAGACAACAATTATTTACAAAGCATGGAGTATTGGGATGGTTTATATGTATGATTTTTATCAACTAAAATATATTTGGATTTGTATCGATGCAAAGTGATGTTATAATTAATGTAGATATAGATGTTGGTTTAAAGTTTAAACTGTTAGACTGTTGTAAATGTGGCTTTCTCAATGTTTATTTTCAATTTCACTTTTTCTCTAGTTCCATTATATATATATATATATATATATATATGTAAATCTTGATTAATATATATATGTTCCTTATATATGCAGAGCCTATTACATATATATCCCATATATAATTATAAAAAAGTAGATATATAGTTAGCAAATTTGTTTTCATATCCTGAAACAGAAACCCCTGATTTCATTACTTATATAGGTATTTCATTTATTTATAAAAAAAATCCTGAATAGATAAACTTCCCTTTTCTCAACCAGGTAAATAAAGTTCTTGATAAAAAAATGGAGAATATAATAACCAAAATTAATGAATAATGAGCAGAATAAAATCCACCACACTCGTTTTAATTATTAATCTTTCCTTTATAAGGTTTTTATTGGTCAACAATCTTAATCTATAAGTTAAAAATAACAAATACGGATTTTACAGATTAAGAAAATTAAATGTGTTTGAATTTAGATAACACCGTAGACGTATATTATATAGTCTTCTCTTCTTTTCCCTCCCGTTTCCACAATAGAGTCCCCTTTTTGAAATATACTACTTTTCATAAAAGTCCCTTTAGTTTTATAGAGTTTACATAAACACCCCAAACGTTTTGTTATATATAAATAGCGCACCGTCCTCACACTATACAATTACTCTCCGCGTCGTCGTCTTCATCGCTCACTTCAGGAATGGGACCTCGCGGGTATCAACGAGCTCCGTCAGTGGAGGAACCAACGATGATTCCTGAGGATAAGACGCTTCATCCGAATTACCCGTTTCTCATGTCCTCACATGGTTTTAAGTCGTTTGAATCGGACGACGAAGAAGACTCAAACCTGGAGTCCAACGATCAATTCGCTTTCGGTATAAGCACAGACTTGCTTGTAGATGTCGAAGACGTATCTATTGGAGAAGTAATCGGCGAAGGTTCATCTTCAATAGTCTACAAAGGCTTGTGGGTTTCTCAATTCCCTAAGTTTCTACTGCTTTCTGGGTTTTTAATAGCAAAATAGCGAATTTTTTTGTTTTGTTTTTTTTTCCTTTCTTGATTTTGTTTGATATTCATCGTTTTAGGGTTTTGATATTTGTTACAATTCTTCAAAAAATTTCGAGCCGTAAACCTATTTCCAAGTATATATAATATAGGTTTTCAGGGTTTATAGGTGATTTAAAGTTTCAATTTTGGTTTTTAAACCTTGAAATTTGGGAATCTTTCACACTGATTTGAGTTAACCTGCGGCAATGCTGAATGAAAAAGGGTTTTGTCATTCTTAGGTTTCTTTCAGAATTCGATTAAATCTATCTCAAAAGGTTGGAGGAAGTGTTTATGCTCTAGTCTATGCTCTAGTCTTTTCTACATAATGCCTCAAACTTTTCTGAATATAAAGAACAAATGTTACAGAGGAACCTCAACCTGTTTACATAATAGAGCTTTATGAAAGTTTTTGAATGAGTAATATTTGTAATGCGGCATAGTTATTATTGATTCTATTCTTGAATTAGCATATGGGTTGAAGAGTATTTCTCTATTGGTGATTATAGGTTCAGGAGACTTTTCCCTGTCTCAGTGAAGATATTCCAACCTAAAAGAACATCTGCTGTAAGCTTTGAGCTGAAGAAGAAGTTTCAAAGAGAGGTTTTACTGCTCTCCAGGGTTAGACATGAAAACATTGTGCAGGTAACATGGAAGAGAGCCTAATGATATTTGATTGTTTTCATATGTTAGCCTTATCTCGTAGCTGAGATCCCTTTTTTTTTATCACAGTTTATTGGGGCCTGCATACAACCAAAGTTGATGATAATTACTGAACTCATGGAAGGCAATACTCTTCAGAAGTTTATGTTGACTACTCGTCCAAACCCTCTTGATCTGAAGCTGTCGATTAGCTTTGCCTTGGATATTGCTCGGGGAATGGAGTTCTTGAATGCAAATGGCATCATTCACCGTGATTTGAAGCCAAGTAAATTGATTCGTTTTTTAGTCAATATGGGATATCATATGACCAAAAGAGGAATTAAAGATTTGTGAACTGAGGAAGATATTGGTTTCTGTACAGGTAATATGCTCTTAACTGGTGATCAGAAACATGTTAAGTTGGCTGATTTCGGACTTGCTAGAGAAGAGACTAAAGGTTTCATGACCTGTGAGGCTGGTACCTACAGATGGATGGCTCCGGAGGTGGGTGTTTCTAGTTTCTTTATACATAAATAGGTTTTAAATCTTTTTTTTGGTTTGATATGTTGTTTGTTTGTTTGTTTCTCAGTTATTCAGCTATGAGCCGCTTCAAACTGGCGAAAAGAAACACTACGATCATAAGGTGGATGTATACAGTTTCGCCATTGTTTTCTGGGAGTTGCTTACCAACAAAACCCCATTCAAAGGAAAAAACAACATATTAGTTGCTTATGCTGCTAGCAAAGTAAGTAACCCACAATTTAAAGTCAAAAATCACTTGAACATGAATTGATCAAGTCTTTTTGATTTCTTCAGAAACAAAGACCAAGTGTAGAGAATCTTCCAGAGGGAGTTGTTTCTATCCTGCAATCATGCTGGGCAGAGGATCCTGACGCTCGTCCTGAGTTTAAAGAGATTACCGTTTCACTGACAAACTTGCTCAGAAGCTTAAGCTCAGACACTGATGCTACTTCATCCAATAGCAACGCCAATGTAGCTACCGATGATTCATCAAGCAGTCTGGTTCAAGAACGTGTTGTCTGTGATTGCCAAGGATTAAAGATGACCAAGACAAAGAAGCTGAAGAAGAAGACGCATAAAGTGATGAGTAAGATCGTTCCTTTTCTCATGATCTTCAAAAACTGCATGTCCAAGCGATGCAAGTAGAAACTACTGGTAAACAAAAGAAAAAGGTATAGCAATACGAACCTCATTGAGTAAAAGGAATGAGACTTTTGTTAGGTTTCGTTTTTAGTTCTTCTTGGTTTTTGTTATTTTGAATCTTCGATAGAATTGTTGAAAAATAAAAATTAATGTCTGAAATCGAAGAATATGAGGTATATATATAATAGCTGAATTTCTGATAATTTTTTTTGTGTATTTTCACCGTAGTAAACACTATTGTGCTAATTTGAATACCGTGAAAATACACATAAAATTTATGATCAGGTAGAGAGATTTAATTAATACCGCTACAAAATTTTAAAAAACAAAAACAACAAAAAAGGAAAAGAAAAAGAGAAAAAAGGTATCGCCCGATTTTGGCGGGATGAGACCGTTTGAAGTGAAGAGATCAGTTTGGTCTCTTAAGGTGAAGTGATGTAAGAAACGACGACGGTGATGTCATCAAGCTTTCCTCCGTAATACCTGTAGCCAGCCTCCTGAGCCGCAGTTGCGAAAGGGCTCTGCCGTTTTTTGTCGACAGCTCTCTGACGTGCCAAATCTGCAATCTTCTGAGCTGTGGCTTTCGGGTCTAAGCGGGCCCTCACCGAACTAACCACCACTCCTGTGATCTCTTCATTGTATAGATTATCATACATACCATCCGTTCCAGCCACAATCACATCTCCGGACTCAACATCAATCGTGAATACCTAATTCATATACCCACCAGTTTTAGAGTGTGTTCAATCCATATAACCCAAACCAAAGCCGAAAACAGAAACGTGTCCTAAAAAAATGGTCCTATTAAGGCGTTATGAGGATGACTAGTAAAGCGTTCGAAACAGACCTGACCAGAGCTAGGGACATCGGCACTGTTTCCACTCTCTAACTGATAAGTGAAGTTGAACCCATGCTGCTGAACCGGAGACTGAAACACCGTGGTCCCCTCTCTAACCACCGTGAATCCACTGTCTCCGAGATTAATCGCGTGTAATCCCTTACAAAACAAGAACAAACACATTTCAAGAGAAAGTAGCAAGAAATATGGTTTTTGTTCATCCACAAGCAAAAAACTATGTGAGCAAACTAACTCACCTTGTCTGTTAAAGCAATGATACAAGCCGTGGAAGAGCCTTTGGCTCTGGTTTGAGAATGTGCTTTCTCTAACACCATCAACGGGTCGATAGCAGAACCTTTATGTCGTTCTTGAATGGCTGATAGTGAATAAGACATTAGCTCACGCGAAAACAGTCCAGCATTAACACCAACCTCTGCCCAACCGCCAACACCATCTGCAACTCCAATAGCTTGTTCTTCATCGCTTATAAAGTGAGCGTCTTCTCCACCAGTAGCTTCCTTTTCAGGATGCGGGAGATAACATGACCCCGACACTAGCCTTAGACTCCTACTCAAAAATCACAGCTTTCTATATATCAGTCGTTCTTTCTTTCCTTGCTAACAAAATGTTTGACAAAGTGAGAAGACACTTACTTAAGAGCTGTAGTAGTTGGTGGTGAGTCTTGAGAACCACCGTTAAGAGAAGAAAGCTCATGAGCCGGTCCTACTGAGAAACAAGCAATGGAGGATGCCCCAAAGAGTGCACGGTTCTTTTGGAGCGGATCAATGGCAGAATAGTGACACACCAATCGGTTCCTCGGCAGTCCCTCTCTCTTCCCAAGTCTCATGCTAGCTACTGGGAAATTAACAGTGAAGCTAGCACCACTAGAACGCTTCTTAGTGAAATCTAAACCATTTGAACAAGTTGTAGCCAAATCATCCAAACAAGCGTCCCCAAAGACTGGGAGAGAGCCAGAAGCAGCCATGGCTTGACGAAACCGCCGAGAGCTGTCAGAAAACAATCTCCTCCTTTCACCGGAATTGGAGAAAAAGCTCTTACTCTTCCCACCAGCTACGATTCTTTGAAACCCAAATTGAGAAACAGGGTTTAATCTTGAGAGAGCAGTCGCCGCTGACATCTAATTCAACAAGAACAAAAACGTGAATTTGATAAAATACCCAGAAATCAACTATGAATCTTTAACCTTATAATCAAAAAAAGGAAAGGTTTTTACCACAAAAAAAAAATTGAACGAAACCACACAAAAATCATAAGGCTATAAACGAACCATTAAAACAGAATTCAAATACTTAAGAGAGAAAAAAAAGAAGATAAAGACTTTTACCGGAATATTCACTCTTCAGGGATTTTGACCGTCTACTCTTTCGCCGGAATTAGGTTAGAGAAGAGAAGGACGAAGGGAGACAACACGATTATATAAGAAATCTCCAGTTTCCGCTACCTACCTGCAGCTGCGAGCATCTCCGTAAAATCCATTAGCCGATGAGGGCAAAATCGGAAATTTCACTTGCGAAGTCTTGTTTTGTTCTTGTTCGGTTTTCGATGTCGAAAAGAACACCTTTGAGATCATATAATATCGAAAAGAAAAAGAAAAAAAAAAAGATCAGAAGATTTAACAATTTAAGGCCCAATAGTAATAACCTGGTGGACTTGAGTAGTCTTCAGCTTAACGGGCTTATAATATCTTTGGCCCGTTAACAAGCATTTTACAATCCCACCACCCTACACAGATTACAAAACCAATTTTTATTTTTAATAAATACACAAATAATCATCCTTTTCGGGTGTTTAAGACAATCACATCATGCGTAGATCCAATAATTATCCAAATTTTTATTTTTAGTCTAGTGATTTCTATTAACCTTGTCACTGTTGATTTAATCAGGTAAGATATGATGTGGGTGAATTATCTTGCTGTAATGTCTAATCTCCGAAAGTAAATAAGAGACAATGCCTTTTTTTGGGTTGGATTTGTCATGATAATTCCATCACTATATAATGGACCTACTAAGCGATTGAAACATCAAAATTTCTTTGGTCGATTCTCCAATCAAATCACTCGTCTAGTCGATTGGTATATTTTCAAATTATCTTGCCCAAAATTAGACCACTTTTTAGCTTTGTAAGTTTTTTAGAAAAATACCTTCCCAAAAATAAACAGATCTCTTTTGGGAGAAGTCAAGTCAATCTCATCTACGAAATCATTTCCCATTAATGCAAAAATTTCGACTCAGCGTTTTTAGACAACAAGCAACAAACAATAATAGAAACTTCAAACCCCATCTATTGTTTTCACACGATGTGAACTTATTAAATGGTACAAACATCATCATCACCATAGATTAATTATTAGACCAAAATTAGTACCCATTTGTAATGATGGGTTTACCGTAATGTCACAACCCGAATTTAAATTCCCCCTCAAAGTACATGGTGTCGAGTTTATATAAACAACCACAAAGAGAAACAATATATATTTGTTGTTGCTAGGGAGCTTTATGTACTTGAGAGAATGGGAAATAACACTAGAGCTTTCACTAAAACAAGATAGCACCAAAAGATCTAAACCTGATACAAACTTAATAATAATAAACTATAGCTATATACTACACTGTTCTTCAACGTTCATGCCTTGTTGTCCCTCTTACGAACTTCTACCAATATCTTTGCCTGAAAACTCCCCTGATCCAAACACATCGATTTTGCCGCTCCCACCTATAGAAGTCAACAGAGCAGACAATCCTCCTCCGGGATTACCGCCATTACCAACAGCTCTTCCTAATCCGAGGAAGTCAAGTGTCGTCTGTTTTGGACCAAACACCGACGAGTTCCCCATCATGAGCTCTTTTAGACCTGATCCGCTACCACCGCTGCTACAAGGTAGTCCAAGTCCAAGACCAGGAGCTAAGGACAAGGCATCGTGATTGCTGAGTTCCATCGACGAAGAAGTGGTTGAAACTATGCCTAACCCGCGAAGCAACGACCCTCCTGATCCCGTGGAACCCATTTGGGCAGCTTTTTGGAGCAATGCGGTAGCTGACATTGCCGGTTGAGGAGGAAGAGGAGTTAGGAAATGTGGCGGATCTTGTATTGTTGGTCTGAACAAAGACGGGTTCGTCGAGAGACACAGAGAGATTGGTTCGATGGAGGAATATGGTGTGTATAAACTTGGGGAAGCAGTCGAGGAAGCATATAAACTAGGGGAAGCAGTTGAGGAAGCATATAAACTAGGGGAAGCAGTTGATGATACAAACATGCCTGCGTATCCACCATTGTTGTTACTACTGTGATCGTTGCTTAAACCTGATGAGCTCACATTGAAACCGATCGTTCTTGAAGCTTCCTCGATGATGACTTCAGGAGGGTTGTTTTCTGGAGATTCTACAAACCAAAAAAAAAGACAGTGCGTGAACACGATTTAGTTTTTAAAAAAAGACAAGTTCCACGACCAGAAAATCGGCGCTACAGACAAAACCAACTAAACTCCAACATCACCGACCAAATTTACATATAGATTTTTTCAAAGAGTTCTTGTTTCAGTTAAAGAAAGAATTGAGAAATGGTTACCAAGTAGGGACAAAACTTAAATTCAATATTGCCAAAATTTCCCATCAAGCAGAGCAGAGACTTTTGTAACATGTACCTGGAGAATTCTGAATCGACAAAACCGAGGAAGATATAACTTTGGCAGGCTCAGACTCAACCGAGATAGCCGGTGCCGGAGCTACAGCAACGGACGGCAGAGAAGAAGAAGGCTGTAGCGACGGAGGAGATTCAACAACAGGTGGAGATTTCTGGTCAGGTTCAGGGTTCTTCCTTGTGACAGTTTCTGAATAAAGTTTCTTGCTTTGAGTATGATTCTTTGCACTCTCTTCAGCCAACGCATCACAGAAAGCTCTATGCGTTATAAAGCTATCTCTCCTGCAACAAAAAAAAAAAACCCAAAACACAAAGTTAGTAAAATTCTTTTAAGAAAAATATCAAATCTTTTATTGAGTTCTTAGAAAATCTTACCTAGAAAACAGAGTTCCACAATCGCATTTATACTCCTTGGTGCCACAAATCTTAGAATGAGCTTTCCAATCAGATTGAACAGCATACTTCTTTGAACATTTCTCACACTTCCACTTCTTCTCGCCGTGTTTCCGACAAAAGTGTTTCTTGATACCAGTGAGATCTCCAAGAGCACGCGAGGGTTCATGATGAACACAACCCGCAACTGGACAAACGTAAACCTTCTTCCTCACTTCTTTACTCGATCTCTGTCGAAGCTTCCATGGAAGATTGTGACCACGACGGTGAAGCTGAAGATTCTGGTCACGTTGGAAACCTTTGTTACAGATTTCGCAAACGAATCGGTTCGTCGCCATAAGTGTTTTGGGTGACAAAGCTATCACTTCCGCGTCTGGATCTGAATTTTAACACCCAAATATACAAAAAGCAATCAGTTGAAGACTACAATTTCAAAATCAAAAACAGGAAGAAAAAAGAAAAAAGATTGGATTTTTGAAAAAGTACCAGGCATTCCAGGAAGATTCCGTTTCTTCTTCCCAACGGATTTGGGAGTTTGATTTTGGTTTCCGGTCGATGAGACGCTCGCATCGCCGGAAACTGTAGAGGAGTTATCTAAATCAACCGGCATGTGTAAAAAAAAAAACAAACAAGCTTCGATCTTTTTTTCCCCCTTCACAGATTCGAAACAGAGAAAAAAAAGAAGCAAATCTCTCAGCTCAGCTTAGCTCAATCTAGGGTTTATCATTTGCTCTGTCTCTCTCTCTCTCCTCTTCTTACTCTGTTTAGTCTCTCTCTCTCTTTCTTCAGCTACCAGTCAATCTGCTTTTCGTAAAAACCTCTTTTTTCCCTTTCCGCCACCAAACTTTTCTGATAACTCTCTCTGACCTCTCTCTCTTCTTCAAAAAAGATTTTTTTTTTTAAAAACCCAAAAAAAGAAATCAATACCCAAGAAATCTCACTAATCATTTAACCCACACGCTTCTTTTTTTTAAAAAAAATCCACTGATCTGATCTAACGGCTGAGATTCCCACCGGAGATGAGTTTATCCTGTACCTCCGGCTCTTTGATTCTTTGTTTCTCTCTCAAGAATCAATCCACCGAAGACATAAAGAACAAAATAAGGCGGCTTTGTGTGTGAGAGACTTTGTGTGAAAGCTTCAACTTTTTTTTTTTGTTTCTTTGGTTTGTCCGAGACAAAGGAGCCTTCTTCTTCTTTTCTCTCTCTCCGGAGACAATTATACTATTTTTTTTTCCTTCTCAACTTTTCATCATTTTTATTTTTAATCCTTTTTTTTACCAACGTTTAAATTTTTAATATAATTGTGTTCGACTTTCATGTATCTAAATCTGTAATTTTTGGACTTCCCATGCAGCAACTAATTAACTTTAAAATAAACCTCTTTGCTAATGTCGTTATTTTTGGAAAAAAATTGAAAATAGTGTAAAAAGGTAAAAGGCACCAAAACAAGTAAGGGGTAAAAACTAAAATGATTATGGGTATAACGTATCCAAAGCTCTAAGTTGGAATTGTAAGCTAGAGGTGTAAGCTTTTATGGAATAATGCAAAGCTCTAAGAAAGAGTTATACATGACAACGGTACAAAAAGTTGAGAGTAAAGTTTTTAATAAAGTGTTTAGTAAAATTTTTATGATTAGTAAAAAATCAAAACTGTATATTGATACGGCTTTGTTTTTGGTTACAAATCACACCCTGTACTACTATTCTATATCATAGACGAAGAAGGTGTGTAGTGTGTATTGAAAAAAATGGCATGTGAATATATGCAGTGCCCAATGAATGCAAATATCAGGTTTTTTAAAAAAATATATTATTTTTCTATTATACATGTTACGTAATCAACTGACCAAGTATTTAATATTTTCGTCGATGGCCACAAAGTTTCCTATAATTTTAAATTTATTTTATATTTCAATATTAGTATATATAGAAAGGAGGACCAAATTATTCGTTAGAATTTGCTTAATTCAAAACATATGAATTTCCAAAGATTAAGATGATTCCTTCGGTTAATTACGGAGATGATTTCTGTAACGGTACATTTTTTATGTTAGTAGCAAAAAAAAATAAAATAAAAAAAATGTACATGTAAGAAAACGCGTGAGTCAAAAGAAAAGAAGATTATTTTACTGTCACTGTCCGTAGGCGGGGACAAAGGAGGGGTAATTACCGTGGCGTTGTCGGACCGTAAATTAATTTACCAAATTTCGTAAGGGCACCATTAGAGGGGAACTATTTTTAATGTTCTTAGATTAAATATATAATGAAAATAATGGTAGATCAGTTGTTAAGATTATAGGTAAAAAAAGTGGGAGAATTAATTATGATGTTCTTAAAATAAAGATATAGTGAAATAATATTCATAAACATTTTATAAATTATAAAAACTTATAAAATAACATTTAAATTGCTTACTTATATAAAAGCAATTGTATACTTATAAATTAATATAATATTTTTAAACATATTACAATTATAAAAACTTATAAATTAACATTTAAATTGCATACTTATATAAAAGCAATTATATACTTATAAATTAATATAATATTCTTAAACATATTACAATTATAAAAACTTATAAATTACATTTAAATTGCTTACTTATATAAATGAAATATTTTCTTTTTTTCCAAAAAATCTCGTTCAATCATATGAAGCCACGTCAAATAAGAACTGGGCTTAGATCAGTTCTACATCAAGAACTAAAAAAAGTGTTCTAAACTACTATTCATTATTTTTATAATTTTTTTGAGCTAAGAACACCCTTGGTGTTCTCCTATTAATGATGGCCTAAGTTGTTGAACGAATAACAATTTCACTGTGGAGTTTTTTTGTCGTGTAGCGATACGTTCGCAAATCGCGTTTTGCTTTCTTCTCTTATCTGGTTAACGAAACTAGTATATAAATTGTCTGTATAAACACAAATTTAATGCAATGTTCGTCTGATTTTATTGACTTTGACCTCTTTTTTTTTTTTTTTTGGGTATTATTCGTTCAGCTTTTGTTTTAACGTTTATTACATACCTTGTAGGCATTTTGAGATGTTCAGATGCTGACACGTTTTTTATATTATGTGATTTCCATCCGTTGGATTAACTGTGACGACGACATGTGTATGAATGTTACACTAACCAGCTAGTAACAGTTACACCGCCACTCTCCCCTTTAATATGTTCTTTTTTTTTTACCTATACTATCAGACTAAGCTATATATGGTATTTAGGAGATTTTAGCTTTGTCTTAAAGGTGGCTGATGTTAGTATATGTCTTACAGCATTTCCATTAGTTGCATTTAAGCAAAATTGTTAGCTTAAAAAGCTAAAAAAATAAATCAGAAATTCTAATTAACTAACAATCGATCTTTAGCTTAGACATTTTAGAAACCATGCTTAGCTAATAGCTTCTGAATAAAATTTTAGGAGAAAAAAAAAAAACGGTGCTTTTGGCGTTTGTTTATTTTTATCCCTATCTTTTCTCTTTCCGTCATCGAGGAAGAGGCCTTCATCTTGATTGAGAAAGAAACTCGTCATACATCCATCAACGATTCGGGAAACCCAAGCAGTAGTCTAATCTTAGTGAGGTATGATCCAATTTCTACACTTCTCTCTGTTGTCAATCAACGTTTGATTTGAAAAAAAAAATAGATCTTTGAAAGTGATCTCTCTATTGTTTGTTTATTCTTTGTTTTGATCTATTTGGTTAAGATTAGGAATTGCTAATTGGGAATTGGAAATTGTTTAGTCGATTGGGAATTGTTTAGTCGATTGGAAATTGTTTGTTTATTCTTTGTTTTGATCCTTCTCCGGATCTGATTACGATCTCTCAGATTTCTCTGTAACATATTATTTATGCAGATATGAATGTTGAGTCCGGGAACCGGTGGTACAGAGACGGGACAAGACAAGGGCGTGTCGGCTAAAGAATATCTGACGGAGAAACTGAGTATGGGAGAGGAAGATAAGGTTTTGTCGAAGGTGGTCGCTGAAAAGCTTCATCTTGGCGGAGGAGAAACGGGCCGGCGAAGAAGGGGATAGTGACACAATCGGAGGAGGTGGAGAAAAGGCTAGGAGGATTTAAGGATCCGAGCTTGGAAGCAGCTATGAAACACGGCAAATCTTATGCGGATGAAGGCGAAGGAGGGATGGTGGAGAAGCTGAGTGGAGCTGTTACTTCTTGGCTCGCTGGTACGACCGAGGAAGTGACGCAAAAGGCTACACAGTCTGTTCAGGACTCTTCACTGTCACTTGGCTCCATCGTTGGTAAGGCCTCTTCCTGTTACAAATAGCGTTTTCATCTTGTAGCATATGTGATGACTTTTGAATCAAAAGTTTTGAGTTTGGTGTGTAAATGGTTTAGGTTGTAACTCTGAAAGTAGAATGTAGAATTGAGGTTTGAATCTGATGTTGTGTGTATATGAGATGAACCGGAGCAATAGCTATGAAAAGCTAAACTCTTTCTTCTTCTTATTCTGTCTTTGTAGTTCGATTGTTTAGATTACTTGGGTCAAACCCAAGTTTGCTTTTTTTCTTTTTCTTTCCATGATTCATCAAGTCTAGATCTTTGCTTTCTAGGTCCAGAAACGACGATTCATGATATGTACTAACAACCTTTATTTGCTTCTGGGTCATGGTTTTGTCTGCTTTTCGTCTTTTTTGCTTTGTCTGGATGGATGATTCATAATCTCTGAGATCTAGTAATAAGCTCAAGATTATTATGTTCACAAGAGTTGTTCTTATGCGTGGTGAGATCATCTTAGGAGTAGTTCAATATCTTTTTTCAATTCGGATTTTGAGTTTCTGAGGTATATTTTTTTTTTGCTTTTGTAGAGCTAAAGAATCCGATCTGAGGAAGAAGTTGACTAAATAGATCGAAGATGTTTAAGCAGATACTTGGGAAGCTTCCAAAGAAACCTTCTACCAAGTTTTGGGATAATGGTGAATCCCAAACTCCAAATAACAACAATAATCAAGGAGGAGGTGATGAAGCTTTGAGTCACAGATAATCATCAACAGAGATAACACTGATTGTGTTTCTTTTGATGTGTTTCTTAAGAAGCTTAGACTTTGTTGTGTAGTGTTTGATTTTGCCGTGGAGGCAACCAAAAACCTCAAAGAGAAAGAGATCAAAAGGCAAACACTTCTTGAAGTTGTAGATTATGTTATCACTTCTTGAATTTATTATACTATTATAATTTCCAAAATAATAAATTTAAATTAAAGACCATAATTTCAGATACTACAAATGGACCATAAAAATAGAAAGTTTCTTAAGAAGTTTGTTAACTTCACTTTTATTCACTTTTATTCAAAATTAATGTTTTTAGCAACTTTGCTTAAGTGCAACCAATGGTGATGCTCTTAAGACTTGAGATGGAGATTGAATTCAAAATTGTAAATAAGCTTCCTCTTATACAAAAATGTCCATTAAAACTAGCATTTGACTTTTACAAAAGTATATGTATATTAATTCATTTGGGTCCCTTTTGTAATGCCTCTTTTTTTTTTTGCTTGTTAGTTTCAAAGGTAAGAATTATTTCTAGGCTGACATTTGGGCCCTCCCTCCATAAAACAACACTATTCTGCCAGCATACAAATTCCCTTAACATATGGTCCAAATAACAGTTCCAACCACTAGTATCCAATAATCTAAAGTGTTAATCGAATTTATCATTTTTTCTTTTTCTTTAGTTCCCCTTGTATTTGTTGTTTAAATGATCCTAATACGTATATTAGTTACAACTAAATACTTTGACTCACTTTATCCGTACACATTTGAATACGCTAATCCATGAAAGATGAAATGGGCATTATTCAAATCCGAACAACAACATAAAGAAGATCTTGTTATTTTAAATATAAAGTGTAGTAATCATCCAAGTTCAACGTAATGATCTTTTTTGGGCCGAATTATTTTTGTATTTTCCAACCTGAGTCCAACAATATTTTAAGGGCTTTCATTCAGTTTATGCATGTTAAAATTTAAGATTTTTGTATGTATGTAATTATTATTCTTCTGTTTTTACGTTCTTTTTCCAAATTGCTATTGCGTGTGATATTTGGGTTGGACCCATTATTGAAAAAGACAAGGCTGACTATGGTTTTTAATGAGTAGTCCCCATGGGAGTTATGTTCATTTATCACACTTTATTATGTTTTGTTTTCGTATACTACTACAGTATAAGTTTTATCTACGGAAATAAATGGTTCAAATTGTTTGTCTAAAAATGCACACCTGAATAGCTTGTGGTTTCACACAAATGTAGGAAACAAATGAATATTTGTTATGAGAATAATGTTGTTATTTTATCATGCGAAATTGCGAATCCTAGAGAAAAGGGCAATCAAAAAGGCCAAACTAAATCGATTTTAAATACGAAAATGGTGAAATGCTTGATTTTTATATAAAGACCAATATTTTAATTTATGAAACGAATCCTAAAGAAGAGGGCAACCCAAGACCACGCAAATTAGTCTAATAAATATGAAAATTTCCATTTCAAACAACGGAAGAAGAGCATGTGCATTAGACTTTCTGTGCAAATTACAATATGTGCATTAGATAAGTGAGTAAGTTACTAGTATATCTTTTACATTCTTCGGAAGTTGCTTTATATCGCGATATATATTATCCCATATCAGTAGTATTATCGCATCTTGTTACTTGTTTATTATAAGTTGCAACGTACTTGAACGTCCTATATATAATATATTAATTGTTGTCAAGAACTCAAAAACTTAGAGAGTAACTTAAAGAGTCAGAAACTAAAATTCCAATTAAAATAGCCTAAAGCAAAGGAGAGCCACAAATATAAATTAGAAGACCTTAAAAAAACAATTAAACGAGGACGAAACAAGTTTTGGAATCACGGCCAAATTGGCAAACAAAAACAACAAAATAAAAAAAAAAAGAAAAAAAGAAAAAAAAAAAAAGAAAAAGAAAAAAGGAAAAAAAAATAGGAAGAGGTTTCATGAATCACAGTCGTGCTGACAATCTTCGAACCATTTGTGGGTTTCATACAATCGATCACCAATAAAACAAAGGAGAAACAGAGGAACAGGAAGAAGAGAAGGAGTAGTGGGAAGTGTATGAGGAAGCTGTGTCCGAACATAGACAAAGACGATGGTTTGGAGACGGTGTTGGAAGTTCCGATACCGGAGGAGATGTTTTCCGGCATGGGCAACAACGTTGCGTTGAGGTGGCAGAATATGATGACGTGGATGAAAGCTCAAACCTCTGATAAATGGTCGCAACCCTTAATCGCCGCTCGTATCAACGAGCTTCGGTTCCTTCTCTACCTCGTTGGCTCCCCTCTTATACCTCTTCAGGTTCAAGTCGGTCACTCTGTTCATAAGCCTGTCAAAGATTGCTCCATTGTACGTATAATTTCAATACACAATCTTTCTTACATAAAAAAAAAAAACTAGATTCCTCTGTTTATGTAATGTATCCTTTATGTGCTGCTAGCAAGCTTCAACGGCGAAATACATAGTACAGCAGTACATAGCAGCAACGGGAGGACCAGCGGCGTTAAACGCCGTGAACAGCATGTGCGTCACGGGACAAGTGAAGATGACGGCGTCGGAGTTTCACCAAGGAGAAGATTCCGGCGTTAATCTAAAGTGCAACGACGAGATGGGTGGTTTCGTTCTGTGGCAAAAAGATCCAGATCTTTGGTGTTTGGAGCTCGTCGTCTCCGGTTGTAAAGTCATATGCGGAAGCAACGGTCGGCTTTCGTGGCGACATTCCTCTAACCAGCAAACCCCGGCTTCTACCGGACCGCCAAGACCTCTCCGCCGGTTTTTACAGGTACATATTCCGGTTTTCTTAAATTTTTTGGATTTAATCTCCGGTTCTCGTTGAACCGGTATTGTTACTAGGGGTTAGATCCGCGTTCGACGGCGAATCTGTTTCTTGACGCGACGTGCATCGGAGAGAAGATAATAAACGGTGAGGATTGCTTTATCTTGAAACTGGAGACGAGTCCGGCGGTTCGAGAGGCTCAAAGCGGTCCGAGTTTTGAGATCATTCATCACACGATTTGGGGTTATTTCAGTCAAAGATCGGGACTTCTGATTCAGTTCGAGGATTCGCGACTTCTGAGAATGAGGACGAAGGAAGACGACGACGTTTTCTGGGAGACTAGTGCTGAGTCTGTCATGGATGATTACCGTTACGTCGACAATGTGAACATCGCTCACGGCGGGAAAACGTCGGTTACGGTTTTCCGGTACGGTGAAGCGTCGGCGAACCATCGGAGACAGATGACGGAGAAGTGGAGGATCGAAGAGGTTGATTTTAATGTCTGGGGTCTCTCGGTTGATCATTTTCTTCCTCCGGCCAATTTGCAGATCGGGAAATGATTTTAAGTTCTCACTAAACTTATTTTTGTTAGTTTTAGATATATCATCAATCAAACTCACTAGGTGCAATTGATACATCTGATCTATCATCATCTATCATATAATAATAATAAAAAAACAAGATTTTTATTTTTTTCTTTAATAGTATATACTTTTAATTATCTGATATGTAAACTTTTGTTGTTGTTGTTATCTGATTAATTTAAAAAAAGAAGTAAAAAACCAAAAACAATGAATGAGCAACTGACGTCTTAAAAGAGAGTGAAAAACTCTCAAAATCGGTGGTGTTTAGGGCATATGCATCGGTAGAATCTATGAAAGTCTCTCAATATATATTATTACTAGCAGTTGTCCCGTCCATACGCACAAATTATTATTTGTGATCAAATAATATATAACTACGTATTAATTTGTAATAAGTAATATTTTTTAAAATTGTTTACAATATAATTTATTGGTTGAATATTAGCAAACTTTTATGTTAAAAGTAAATGTAGTTTTGATTTATAACTTTAGGCTTATAATCAACTCAAAATTGAAAAAGTTAAAAATACTCTTTATAATATATATATATATTAAATAAAGGGTTAAATAAATCTGTTTTTCATGCAAGTTAAAATGAGAAAATTAAATTTGGCAATATCGTTGAGACAAATAAGAAAAGAAAGGACCCAACAACTAATATGCTTAGCCTTCCAATTTTCCATCATCCTTTTTTAGTGGGCAACAACACACACATAAGCTCATATTATTTTAATTTCTAAATATATATATATATATATTTACTTTTATTAATACTATATAAAATAGATAGAATAAGATTCGTGTGATTTTAATAGAAAATAAACAACTATACAATACTACACGAATTATAAGTACATACATTAATTGATTTTTTTTTTGTTTATCTTCTCACAAACACAAACACTGCTCTTAACAAATAAAAGAATTTTAGTTGCTCTCTTCCTGGGCAAATTTTACTTGCCTTTTACTTCTTTGCAAAATCCAGAGATTCAATTGAATAAGGCTTGGGTAGAGATTACATTCAGAAATTCAATTGAATAGGAGGATTCAATTCAGAGATTCAATTAAAACTCTTTTCTGCCTCAAGCGGCCAAAGAAATTAAATGAGAACAGTAAAAAAAAAAAAAAAAAAAAATCTGAAGTCCTAAAAGAAGACTAAAGGGCAAAGGATTCTTCTAACTTATTTTTGTTAACAACTCAGCTTTCGATTCTTTCTTAGTCTTTCTCTCCTTTCTTCTTCCTCTAAGAGTTGAAGTTCTCTTTCATGATATTATCTTCCTCCCTTGCGATTCTTGCAGTACATTTAAACATTTCCACATGAATCGTTAAGGAATATCAAACAAACAAATACATGAAGATCAGAATACTCATGTACCTTCGTCTCTCTTCTTTTTGGATATCTTCAAACCCTACTTCCATGTTTATGTCATCATCTTCGTACCGAGAAAAACGCTTGCTGGGTCTGAAATGGAAACACAAAACCCATATAAGTATCAGGAGACATTTAGTAATGGATTTTGATTTTTGAAAGTAGGAAGAGCAGTACTTACAACAACTGTCTAAGCATGTTGAACGCTTCTTCATCCTCTGACCTTATTGCAGCCTCTTCTTCTTCAGCATCATGATCTATAACGCCCGAGGGAGGTCTCTTGGGCGCTGGTTTACTCATCATCTGTACATATTACTTGAAAAATTAGTGCCCTGCTAGAGAAAATACATAAGAGAAAGATGTGAAAGATCATGATCATGATCATGGTACCTGATGTTTCGAGTTAGGCACTGATTGTTTTGGTATCATTCGGGATGTGGCGATGTAACGGAAAACTTTTCTCTATTCTACTACCCGTTGCCTCATGGGTGTTTGACGGTTTGTCGAGGAACCTGGTCTTTGGCTTCCTGAGGGACACATCCCTTTGTTTAGATTAGAGAATTTAGATTAGAGAACCTGGTCTTTGGCTTTCTGATCTCCCATTCTCTTTTTTAAAGAATTTAGATTAGAGAGATGAGTAAAATCGAGAGGATATGAACAATAGAAATCAGAATTAATATGCATAGAAGAAAAAAGTAATGGATATGAGCAAAAGATAAAGAACTTACCTCCGTCAGAATTGTTGTTTTAAAAGAAATTTAGCTTTGTGAAGTTGAAAGAGGTTTTGGAAGGGAAGATTGGGGCATAATTTTATGATTATAAAAGAGGTTTTGAGGTGTCTTTTTCTGCCTTTAGAGAATGTTAAAGTAGGATGTTAAAGAACATTTATATAGAAGATGGAAATTGTTGTAACTACCTTGAACGTGGATCTGTTAGTGGGAGAGTGAAATTAGGAATGTTTTTCAGTTGCTTTTGTCAGTTCTGCTTTCGTGAAACAGAGGAGAGGAAGAGGAAGGTGAACGACATAAAATCAAAGTGGACTTAGGGTTATTCCAAATATGTTTGATGGACTTAGGCTTATTCCAATTATGTTTGATGGGCTTCATATATTTTTATTTGACCCAAAAATTCAATAAGCCAATAATCACTGCTACGTTTTAATATTTTTTTAACAAAATTATTTATCCCACGATCTATTTTTTAATTAATTTTATTTCAAAATATATGATGTGGCACAATTTTAATGGACATGTGACTTGTGATTTATAGGATAAAAGATAATAGTTTTAATATAATATTATTATTTATTTAAAAATTAAATTATAAAAACAAATTTGGCCATTAATAATTTGCCAGCTGTTGAGAAACGTTTCTCAAGATTTCTCAAACTGGAATCGTTTCTCCCATTTTTTCCTTCTCTCTCCTCCTTTTCTATTATTTATTAATATTTAATTGATGAGAATTTCTGTGAGATACGACCGATGTTCATGGTGTTAGTTTTTACTATTTAGGATCCGTTTAAGGACCTGACCCGACTCGAAACCCTTCCCATGTTAAATTAATAACGATTGGGCCACAAATAGGCCCAAAATTAAGCCCAATAATGTTTTCCCTCTTTAACACCTCCTGGCTCCTGATGGCCAAACCTGTACACTACAGTGAGAGGTCTATCTTCTTCTTTTAATAAACGGTGTCACAACTACAACTACTTGTAACTAATAGTTGATTTTGATTCATTTTTTCACTCACACCACCTGCCATGGCATTGGTCAATTATACCATAACACCTCATGGCTTCTGATGGCCAAACATCTACACTACAGTAAGAAAGGTGTGTCTTGTTCATCTAAGTTCTAACGATAGAGTCTTTTGTCCTGCGATCACATACCAACCACAAGACAATTAATTTGAAGTTTTTACCTTTTTACTCCGTTTCCCTCGTCTTTTCCTTTGAACTAGGAACTGCAAGAAGTCCATTCTGCAAAAGGCAGATATGTTGTGAAGGCTCATCATTAGTAGTGTAATCAATGAGATAGTGTAGTCATACAAATATCCGGTTATAATGAATGGTCTTCCAAATTAGATTTTTTTTTTTTTTTTTTTTTTTGTATAAAAACTAAAAAGCAAAAGAATAATTTTTTTTATTGTTTTCTCCAGATTTGATTCGGAACCGACACGCTCCACTTTACACAAAACAGATTCAATCAATTCAACACTCTCTCCTCCTCCTCCTCCTCCTCCTCCTCCTCCAAGGCTCCGATTCGTTTCAATGAAGGATGGAGACTCCTCCTTACCATTGAGCACTTCTTCTTCTTCTTCCGCCGCGGCGGCTAAGAAGGAAACCAGTGGTTATTCCGCTCTCTTCTCCAAAGGCCGATACAAGTTTTGGGCCTTGGCTGCGATTCTCTTACTCGCTTTCTGGTCTATGCTCACCGGCACCGTCAACCTCCGTTGGTCTGCCGGTAACATTAACCATTTCACCGACGATCTTGTCTTCCCGATCCACGAGGATCTCGATGTTCTTGTGAGTCTTCTTCTTCTTCTTCTTCTTCTTCTTCTTTGTGATCTCTCCTTTTCTGTGATTTGATTTTGAGAATTAATTGTGTGAGAGCTGAGATTAGGAAATGGAGGAGAGGGAGAAAGTGGTGAAGCACATGTGGGATGTGTATAACAATGGCCGCCGTATCAGGTTACCTAGGTTCTGGCAAGAGGCGTTCGAGGCTGCTTACGAGGAGCTTACCAGTGATGTTCCTGATGTCGTTGAAGCTGCTATTTCCGAGATCGCTAGGATGTCTATTCGCTCCGTCGTCATAGATCCGCCTCCCGTTCATTCTACGGTACTTGAGGATCTCACTACTCACTCTGACCTCTCTCTCTCTATAGATATATATATATATGCCTTTTAAGACTTCACATTGCTGCTCTCTTTGTGCGCTTTTTACATATTATGCTTTGAGTTTGCTTAGCCCATTGTCATTAGCTTTGGTTTATACATACATTCATTAGCTTTGGAACATTGAGATGAGAACTAAAAAAATATAGATCATATCTGTGTACCGCTGAAATCTTAAGGTAGAACTTTAGCTCATTGTCGTTAGCTTTGGTATTATACCTTCAATTAGCTTTGGAACATTGAAATGAGAACAAAAAAATAGAGATCAGATCTGCGTAATAGCTGAAATCTTAAGGTAGAAGAACTAGTCTTGAGAAGCCAACCATTCTGGATTATAGGTTACTATTATGCATAGGTGTTAGTAGTTTGGTGTCATCTTCTTGACAGCTCTTTTATCGTACACCGGCCAAACAACTTTAGTTTCTGGATCAGGCAATTAGGGAAGTAGAACATGTCCCTCCCTCTTAATAATGGTCCAAGTCTTGTATACATATTATCCCATAATTCTAATCAACTTAATATGGATGTTGATCCCTTTTTGGAGGGTTAGTGTGCCAGTAGTGTATTAATATGAAAGCTTGTTCGTTTCTTGGTTCTACACTCTAGATTTTGCCATTGAAAGATATCTGCATAACTACAAAGTGACGATTGTCTGTTTGCAACTAAATTGGGAGAGACTATGGTTTCTCTGTCTGCTTTAAATTCCACACTAAGCCACATAAGGTAGAGATAGTTATAAATGCTTGTGTACTCTGTTTCTTTCCTCCATGTGACATGTTAGATGACAGTAACAATCTCTTATTAGTGCATTATTCTGGTTTTTACAACCCACTTCATGCGGTTGATCTGCCCAATCAATCGTAAAGAATTGATCTTCTCAACCTGATACTTTACAATGCTGCATTAATGGTTAGGAGAGTTATAAATAAGTATTGATCCATCGATTCCCTTAATAAGGCAAGATATAGAAAGAATTTGGCTATTTGGAAACCTTGAGTTTCTTTGTCTGTTGTAGATGGTAACGAAACATTGTTTACATGGTTAACCTGTATTATGTTAGTTTGTTGATATATGTAATCAGTTTTGTCTACTTTCACTTTGCAGAATGTACGAGAATTGACAAAGACTCTAAAACTTGCCGACAAAGGAAGAGCGACCCAAATATTAAAACCAAGCAGCCGACGATTGAAATAGCAACGGAGCTTCTCAAGTTTTTTACCAAAGGTAGTGTAGTCGGCTGGCGTGGCGTGACCATACATATACTTAATGTCAGAAAGATCAACCAAACTCATCATCCCTAAAAAAATATGTCCATCATTAGTGTTATTTTTTCTTCCACTAGGGGCATGAATCATTTCACTATCATCTCTATAAACAAATTTTTTGAGGAAGTTTCTTCTCCACAGCTTATTTTGGCTCTGAATGGTAATGTCTTTTTTTTTTTTTGGTTTAATGAAATGTTTCATATATAGTTAGCCCATAAATTAGTGTACCTATCAATGAATATTTTAGTTTTAAATTTTCTAGAGTTTGCTTTTGGTGAAAGAGAAGAATTATTAATTGATTTTTTTTTTTTTTTTTGTCAACAAAAGATCAGCTCAAACGAGCGAATTGATTTTTAGAGATTAATTTATAAATTGAGTTTACGTGATATTTATTTTTATCACATGAAGTTTAATGAAGTTAAACTAGCTATGATTTATTTACCCTACCCACTAAAAATTATTTACCTTATCCCGTGGCCATTATCCTAAATAATAATTGTAATATGTAAACTTGAATAAAAAAATAAACTTAAAACGGTATAAAAGCAGCTCTTTTTTTTTTTTTCTCATATAAATATAAATCGTAATTTTTGCTTAGCCATAGATCTCAAAAAAAGTAATTTAAATAGAATTTCCCGACACATTAAATTTATTTTGATTGATATCCCCTGCGAACCTCATCTCTCCATCTTCCTCCCGGAGAAAAACCCTAGAGAAGCTCCGAGATAGTTCTACGCCATGGGGGACTTGAACGATCCATTCATGCGTAACCAAAACGCCGCCGTTCAGGCCCGCACTAAGGCTCAGAACCGATCTAATGTTCTTCAGCTCAAACTGGTTGGTCTCTCAATTTTTTTTTGTTGTAATTTTGCGATATTGGTTGTTATCATAGAGTTTGTCGACGGAATAATCAAAGTCTTTCAATGCGTGATTTATTAATATACGAGACTGTTTGCTTGAACCTGTATCTACTGTGATTCCGATGCTAGTGATCTAGATCGCTTCTGAATTATGCTCACTAGTTTCAAATTAGGGTTTATTAAGAGTTTGGAATTAATACCATCTTGTTGGGAAGTTAATATGATCTCTTGCTTATTCGCAGATGGGTCAGAGCCACCCAACCGGCTTAACACCCACACTCTTGAAGCTTTTTGAGCCACGACCGCCATTGGAGTTCCAGCCACCACCGGAGAAAAGAAAATGCCCTCCTTATACAGGTTTATATTTAGTTTCTTTGTCTATTTAACTCTACTTATAATTGGCTATGGAAGTGATTTTTTTTTTTTTTTTTTTTTTTTTTAGGCATGGCTCAATTTGTGAGTCACTTTGCTGAACCTGGAGATCCAGAGTATGCTCCACCTAAGCCGGAAGTTGAAACACCTGTATGTTTCACCCTCAATCAGTCTCTCTGTTATTCTAATTTCAGTGGCATATATATGGTCTTATTTATATATTTGTTATACTAGGCACAAAAAAGGGAGAGAATTCATAAATCCAGACTGGAGAAAGGAGTTGAAAAGGCTGCAGAGGAGCTCAAGAAATGTAGAATCTCTCTTATAGTTATATCTAGGCTTTGTTTTGTGCCTTCATTCACTTACAATTTGGTGAATTGAGGTTCATCTTTGAAATTCTGTCTGCAGATGATCCTAATAATGATCCGAACGCGTCTGGAGATCCTTACAAGACTTTGTTCGTTGCAAGACTTGTAAGAAGCGCTGCTTTCTTTTAAAATGACTTTCATAAACAGGTGTGCTTTGTGGTGCTTGACTTCATGTACTGATTGTGTTTTTGCAGAACTACGAGACCTCTGAGAGTAAGATTAAAAGAGAGTTTGAAGCTTATGGACCAATTAAGCAGGTATGTATTTCTGAGCATTCCCTAACAGGTTCGGTAAGAAGTTGTGAGATGTCTGCTCGCTCTTATTTTCTCTTTGCAATATGTTTGACATTACGTACTGAAGTCTCCAAGGTTCTATATTTTTCGCGTACATATTTTTCCTCTTGAGACCAGTTTGAGCTGTATATGCCATGTTTTGCCTTGAATCTCTGCCTTCTTTACTATGCTTAAAGCCATGGGGCCTTTTTCGTATAACATGCTAAAATAAAGTAGCTAGTAAACGATTTTCTGGTCAATATTGTTTAATGTCGCAAACCTCTCTCCTCCGTGGTGATTGGTTAAGATGTTTCGGGGCAAGTCAGAAACTATAGGAACAGGTATAGATCAGGTAACTTTACTTATTGTCCCGTCCCTTCAGAGGATATATACTTCTTTTATCGAGGGCTTACAGGTTTCTATAGTTTCTGAGACATACATTTATCTTGAAATCCATCCTGGTAAGCCACTCAGAAATATTTATTCCAATCCTTCCTATATCCATTTTTGGTACTTGTGAAAATACTTCATCCTACACGGGAAGCAGAAATTCTGGGATTTGGGCAGTGAACGTAAGATCTTGAAACACTATCGGTATATAGAATAGGGAGTATACCAACCCTTCTCTCTTTTTGGTATTTTTAAACAAATCTACTAAACCTCTATCTTCTGGTTTTTTTGGCTAGCAAAAGTATTATCAGCTACTATGAAGGTGATATGGTAAATTTCTACATTGTATATATAATACATATACATCTATATCTAAATTTCATAAAAAGTTTTAAAACCCTGGTAAGGGGTCGTTAAACCCTTCAGAAATGGTAAAACTTGCTGCCACGGAATCCATTTTTCTGCCTATACTTGATGTGGTGATGATGTGGAAGCCTGTTAAGAAAAAAAGGTTGCCTGTGCTTGTTTGACTTGTAACACACCGTATCTGAAAGCTGGTTCAAGTGCTCTTAGAGTTTGTGATATCCTGATGTCTTTCTTTTTCAACTCCTTAGGTTCAGTTGGTGACCGATCAGCAAACCAATAAACCCAAAGGTTATGCCTTCATCGAGTACTTGCATACACGTGATATGAAAGGTAAGTTTGTAATGTTTTCCCTATTCTGATATATGAATTTTCCTACTAAAATACAGTTTGTGGGCTCTTATAGCTGCATATAAGCAAGGTGATGGAAGGAAGATTGATGGAAGAAGAGTTTTGGTTGATGTTGAGAGAGGTAGAACAGTCCCGAACTGGCGGCCCCGCAGACTTGGTGGTGGACTTGGTACATCTAGAGTTTCTGGTGAGAAGATTGCTGGCGAGGTGGAACAACAACAGCAAGGAAGAATGTCTCACTCCGAGGAGCCCAGAGCCCGTGAAGATCGGTAAGAATTCTTCTTTCTTTATGTTTCTTTCCTCCTGTTGACCACACCTGGTTGTTGCTGATAATGTTGCGTATATCAGTGAGAAATCTCGTGACAGGGTAAAGGACAGGGAACGCGAGCAGTCTCATGAGCGGCCCCGTGAGCGGTCTCGTGAGCGTTCCCGTGATAAACCAAGAGAGAGTCATAGAGAGGACAAGCACCACAGAGACAGGGAACGAGAAAGAGAGAGCAGGCGTGACCGAGGAGATAGAGACCGCCGGGGGGAGCGTACTCGAGATCACGACCGGGAACGGAGTCGGAAAAGAGATCGAGATTACGAGAGCGGTGAGTATGAAGAGGATGGGGGAAGATCCCGTGACCGAGAGGCGGAGTATGAGCGGGGTGGGTCAAAACAGAGACGAGGTGAGGAGTCAGAAGAAGGTCATGGGTACTACGAAGGGCGTAAGCGTTCAAGCCATTACGCGCAGTACGAACGTGAGGAGGAGCAAGGTGGTGACGTTGACCGTTATAATCAGTACGGTGACAGATATGAACGAGTGGAGGAAGATGAATACCGTTATGATGACCGCGGGTACAAGCGGTCAGAGCGATCCAAGTCGCGTGAGTATTTGCTTTGATCATCACCAGCTGAAGTTATATAATTTCCTTCCGTAGAGATAACACTAAAAGTCTCTCAATATTGTGTTGTGTGTTGAAAACTTGTACTTGTTTTGTTTTCCTTGTGACAATTTTATTTACTTTTGACCACTAAAAAGATGATAACAAAAGAAAAAAAGAACATTACAAAACGAGCTAGTAAATTTTTATTCCTAAATTCCCATCAATTTTTTTTTCATGTTCTTCGATGATCATCACATAAATAAAACAAAAATCGTAAATAGGGGGGAAATAAATCTTAGGGGTAAAGGTGTCAATTCAAGTTTCCCGCCCCTCGGTCGCCACTCCCAATTTTTAATAAAAAAGAAATGAGAAAATAGGGCGTAAATATGAGAGAGAGAGAGAGAGAGAGCGAGTAGAGGAGGGGGGGTGTGTCTTTTCATTATACCGTCTCGGTTTTTGAATTTGCTCTGCGAAAGCGACGGAGACTGTTCGTTTCTGTGGTTTCTGTTCTCCCGCCGTTTGGGTTTTTCTTACCGGAGGGAGTTTCCTTCCTTCGTCTTCGATGGTTAGCCTACGCTCCGCAAAATTCACTCCGTAAGTCTTTCACCTTTTCGTTTCCTTCTCTCCGGCGATTTTATGGGTCCTTAACGCCGCTCGCTGTTCTTGGGTTTTTTCTTTTTTGGCTCCGTCTTTGCGAAATTTTGCTTGTCATGATTTGGATTATATCCTTAGTTTGTTGGTCTCGCTGTTGATTTTCTATATCTCGATTTTGGATTTTTGGATTCTTAGGGCTCCGGAAATGGTCATCGACGTTGAAACGGAGAAAGACGCCTCTGCTGATTCACCCACTTCTGTTCTCAACGAAGAGGTTTGTTCTGTGTTTTACAATTTCCCTTTGGTATAATACTGTGGAAAAAGCTTAGAAAGAAAAAGTTTGTTTTGCTCTTTTTTCCCCTTTTCGTCTTTGAGGAATGTGAAAGTTTTCTGTAAATGGGTATTACTTTCACTGTTACTTGATGTTGCTCTTTATCTGATTTTGAAGGATAACTGTGAGGAGAAAACTGCTACTGTTGTTGAGGAAGAGATACTTCTAGCCAAAAATGGAGATTCGTCTCTTATTTCTGAAGCCATGGCTCGTGAGGAAGAGCAGCTGCTCAAAATTCGGAAAGATGAAGAGCAAGTCAACAATGCTGGATCTGCTGATGCTCCTGATTTGAATGAAACTCAGTTTACTAAACTCGATGAGCTCTTGACGCAAACTCAGCTCTACTCTGAGTTTCTCCTTGAGAAAATGGAGGATATCACCAATGTATAAATCTTCTTTATTTCCTTCTCTCCTTTGTTTTTTGTTCCTCACTTTTGGAACGAGACTCATTATTCTTATGTGACTACTTGTTGGTGAAATTTGTTTTTGCTAGAATGGTATCGAAGGTGAGACCCAAAAAGCTGAGCCCGAGAAGACTGGTCGTGGACGCAAAAGAAAGGCTGCTTCTCAGATAAACAATGTTGGCTCTTTTTTTTTATAATTTTCATCCACCATTCTTGTTCTTGGGTTCCTGTTTGTTTGGAAAATCAACTTACTTGGATGCTTTTTTCTTCATTCAGAGAAAGGCTAAGAGAGCGGTTGCTGCTATGATTTCAAGAGATAAAGAAGTTGGTGACACCACCAACTCAGATCTGACTGAAGAAGAAAGAGTCATGAAAGAGCAGAGTGAACTAGTTCCTCTTCTCACTGGTGGGCAGTTAAAGTCTTATCAGCTTAAAGGTGTCAAATGGCTTATATCCTTGTGGCAAAATGGTTTGAATGGAATCTTAGCTGATCAAATGGGACTTGGAAAGACAATTCAAACGATTGGTTTCTTATCACATCTGAAAGGAAATGGGTTGGATGGTCCATATCTAGTCATTGCTCCTCTGTCTACTCTTTCAAATTGGTTCAATGAAATTGCTAGGTACTCTCTTGACCATTATTGTTTGTATAGATGCAAGGCTTTGGGGTTTTCGTTAAAAGTTTTCTTCCCCTTTTTTAACAGGTTCACGCCTTCCATTAATGCAATCATCTACCATGGAGATAAAAAACAAAGGGACGAACTCAGGAGGAAGCACATGCCCAAAACTGTTGGTCCGAAGTTCCCTATAGTTATTACATCATTTGAGGTCGCTATGAATGATGCTAAAAAAAATCTGCGGCACTATCCATGGAAATATGTTGTGATTGATGAGGTAAGTTTCTGGATTGGCTAATGTTCTAGGCTTTGCAGGTGAAAATTATCCTTCTAAATTATATTTTTGTTCTTGTATCTTATAGGGGCACAGGTTGAAAAACCACAAGTGTAAATTGCTGAGGGAACTAAATCACTTGAAGATGGAGAACAAACTTCTGCTGACAGGAACACCTCTGCAAAATAATTTGTCTGAGCTTTGGTCACTGTTGAATTTTATTCTGCCTGACATCTTTGCATCACATGATGAATTTGAATCATGGTACAAACATGGTTCTTTTCTATTATTATCCCTAGTTAGTACGTTGTCTTCTGATGTTGGCAGCTTTTTGACATTTATTCTTTACAGGTTTGATTTTTCTGATAAGAACAGAAATGAAGCAACCAAGGAAGAAGGAGAAGAGAAAAGAAGAGCTCAAGTAAGAACTGTTGTGGTCAATGTTGCTATATTTCTTTGATTGTATATGTCTCATGCAATTGAGTAAAATTTTGTCTAGGTTGTTGCCAAACTTCATGGTATACTACGACCATTCATCCTTCGAAGAATGAAATGTGATGTTGAGCTCTCGCTTCCACGGAAGAAGGAGATTATTATGTACGCTACAATGACTGATCATCAGAAAAAGTTCCAGGAACATCTCGTGAATCGCACGTTGGAAGAACATATTGGTGAGAATACTATCCGTGGTACTGGTTCTTCTTTGTTTTTATGTTTTATGTTTGATTATGTCATTTTTTGCATTGCTTTTATCGTCCCTTAAACTTTAGGTCAAGGCTGGAAAGGAAAGCTTAACAACCTGATGATTCAACTTCGGAAGAACTGCAACCATCCTGACCTTCTCCAGGGACAAATTGATGGTTCATGTATGTTAATGTGCCTCTTAAGAAACACTGAGAAAAAAAAAACTTCTGTCTTACTGATCTGTATAATTGTTTCATTTCTTTGCAGATCTTTACCCTCCAGTTGAACAGATTGTTGGACAGTGTGGGAAATTTCGCTTATTGGAGAGATTGCTCGTCCGGTTATTTGCCAAAAATCACAAAGTATGTTCCACAAAGCCATTGCTTGTAGCCCATTTCCCTTAAGAACTACTCTGATCCATTTGCTGGTGACCAGGTCCTAATCTTCTCCCAGTGGACGAAACTTTTGGACATTATGGATTACTACTTTAGTGAGAAGGGGTTTGAGGTTTGCAGAATCGATGGCAGTGTGAAGCTGGATGAAAGGCGAAGACAGGTTTCTCTTGTGCTTATGCTGCTTTTTCTTTGCTATATGCATTTTTCTGAGGTCTCTCTCTCTCTACCTTGAAACAGATCAAAGAGTTCAGTGATGAGAAGAGCAGCTGTAGAATATTTCTCCTCAGTACCAGAGCCGGAGGACTCGGAATCAATCTTACTGCTGCTGATACATGCATCCTCTACGACAGCGACTGGGTAATCAAATCAGTTAATTTTCTATGAAGGAATTCTTTCTCTTTCGTGTTATCTCCAACTGTGTTTTGTCTGATCTCCAGAACCCTCAAATGGACTTGCAAGCCATGGACAGATGCCACAGAATTGGGCAGACAAAACCTGTTCATGTTTATAGGCTTGCAACGGCTCAGTCAGTAGAGGTAAAACTCTTTTATTGTTCATAGAAAATTGTAAATCTATCTTTAACTCCAAACTAGTGAGATTGTTGCCTCATGAGATTGGTTTATGGCATTTGGACAGACCCGGGTTCTGAAACGAGCGTACAGTAAGCTTAAGCTGGAACATGTTGTTATTGGGAAAGGGCAGTTTCATCAAGAACGTGCCAAGTCTTCGACACCACTAGAGGTTTTAGATTCTATATCGATACCCAATCCTTTTTTAAATTCTACTTAATAAAAGAACGATCTTATATTAAAATCTTGAACCAAATAAATACGCAGGAAGAGGACATACTGGCGTTGCTCAAGGACGAAGAAACCGCTGAAGATAAATTGATACAAACCGATATAAGCGAGGAGGATCTTGACAGGTTGCTTGACCGGAGTGACCTGACGATTACTTTACCGGGAGAGAAACAAGCTGATGAATCTTTTCCAGTGAAGGGTCCGGGTTGGGAAGTGGTTCTGCCTAGTACTGCAGGAGGAATGCTTTCTTCCCTTAACAGTTAGGACCATCATGGCATGCCTTAAAACCACTTCGGTGTGTTTTTTTTTTCCGGGAAGATTACCGGTTACTTGTGGCTGAAAGGATTCGATCATTAGAGGGGCTCGGAAGTTTTTGTAAGTTATGAAGTCACTTAAAACCCTGAAACATTAGAGTTAATGGTGATTAGCTCTTCAGGATGACTAAAAAAATTGGCCCTCTAATTTTGCAATTGCGGGTAGAAATATTTTTTTTTGGTTATAATGCAATATTGGCTTATGTAAAATTATTGTCTCTTACGCAAGTTATGTGATCTTGTGTTTTGATTTGTGCTTTCTTCAACACATGGTGATTATTATAAACACAACAATGACAGGAAAAACAAAAAAAAATTGAAAATAAACTCCGATGCCGGGAATCGAACCCGGGTCTCCTGGGTGAAAGCCAGATATCCTAACCGCTGGACGACATCGGATTTGATGTTATAGTGTCATATTAATACTTCCTTGATACTTGTTGTTTTCTATGTTTTAATGGTCCCAAAACTGAACACGAGACGCCGACAAAAATAAATTGGGCACCAAAAATATGTATGAGGGTATTATTGACAATTTGACCATCACAAGAAGAGCCTAAAGGCTAATCTTAAGTTAGTAAAGTAACCGGCTTAGCCGTAATTACCGTGTGAGAATAAGGGTAGAAAGGGAATTAAAGAGAAGTCATCATCGTTTTCCATTTTTCTTATTTTAAGCGCCTCGGTGGCTATCTCTCACTCCGTTCGCGTCCTCCTCTTTAAGGGAACCTCCCTCTTCTACGCCCAAAACAACAAACTACTAATTCGTATTCTCTCCTCATTTCTTCTTACGGCTTTGCATCGAAGAAACTGATCCGCTTGTGGAATCAACAACAACAACAACAAAGATGTGGCGCTGCGTCTCTCGTGGCTTTCGAGCTCCTTCTTCAAAGACCTCTTCACTCTTTGATGGCGTCTCTGGATCTCGCTTTCCCAGATTCTTCTCCACCGGTTCCGTACGATCTCTCTTCCTTCTCCTTCCGTTTATTTCAATTTCCCTATTCGATCTTATGTAATTCATGATTCATAGTTTTGTCCGCCATCAAAATTAAAATGCGTTACTAGTAGTAGTCGAGCAAATTCTGAGAATCGGAGCCTTGGTTGATTTTGATCGATTCGGTTTGTGGTTTTGTTTATTTGTGTTACCTATTGAGCAGACCGATACGAAATCCTCTTACACGATAGTGGATCACACCTACGATGCGGTTGTTGTGGGAGCTGGTGGTGCTGGACTTAGGGCGGCGATTGGGTTATCGGAGCATGGCTTTAACACGGCTTGCATTACTAAGCTATTCCCCACCAGGTCACATACTGTCGCTGCTCAGGTATTGTTTTGTTACGATCCTCTGTCTATGATTCGATTTTAAATGGAGTTTGGTTTCTTTGAGATTTGAGTTTTATGATTTGGAAAAAAAACTGTTGTGAAGGGTGGTATTAATGCTGCACTGGGAAATATGTCCGAAGATGACTGGAGATGGCACATGTATGACACTGTCAAAGGAAGTGACTGGCTAGGTAATCTTGTTCTTTGTTTCTTTCTATTTCTTTCTTTTAGTGAATTGCTTTTGCTCGTTCACTTGTTGAGTGCAATTACTGAGTTTCTTTTCTTTTGTGTAGGTGATCAAGATGCTATCCAGTATATGTGTAGAGAGGCACCAAAAGCAGTTATTGAACTTGAGAATTATGGTCTGCCGTTTTCTCGTACTGAAGAGGGGAAAATTTACCAGCGTGCATTTGGTGGTCAGAGTCTTGATTTTGGAAAAGGTGATTTGTCTGATCCCTTTCTTGTGTTGATGTTCTTTATGTACTTTGTTTTAGTAGATCTCTCATGTTGGCTTTCTTATTATTCTACCATCAGGTGGTCAGGCCTATCGTTGTGCTTGTGCTGCGGATCGGACTGGGCATGCTCTGTTGCATACTCTCTATGGACAAGCCATGAAGCATAACACCCAGTTCTTTGTTGAATACTTTGCCTTGGATTTGCTCATGGCTAGTGATGGTAAGTCTCTCACAGTTCCTTCTGTTAGTATTTGCCTATTTGGTGTTAGGGGGATGTCTGGTAATGGTTTTATGAGGTTATGAGGTTGGTTTGATAGCTCTTATTGATCAATTTTGGACTTAAGGGGTAGTGACTCTGTAGTTAATGCAACATTTTTCTATCTAATATGCAGGCAGTTGCCAGGGTGTAATTGCACTAAACATGGAAGATGGAACATTGCATCGTTTCCGCTCTGCACAAACAATTTTGGCCACTGGGGTGAGCTAGTTGTTTTTATATGATACAAAATTTTCCCAATAGTGAAAATATATACTCACCTAATGAGTAATGGCTGCTGTTTTTCCAGGGGTACGGCAGAGCCTACTTCTCTGCAACCTCAGCACATACTTGCACAGGTGATGGAAATGCCATGGTTGCACGGGCCGGTCTTCCACTCCAGGTTTCTCACCTGTTTCGCTTTGATTAAAAATGGTGTACGAGGTATTGTTCTGTTATTTGTATGTACTAATAATCTTATTGACTGATAAATGCAGGACTTGGAGTTTGTTCAATTCCATCCAACTGGTATATATGGGGCCGGATGTCTCATCACTGAAGGTTAGTATCTCTTCTTCACATACTCGAATTTGTCTGCAAACATAAGATTTAATGTTTTTAACAATTACATCTTTGGTGCTTGCACTATATACGATCGCAGGATCTCGAGGTGAAGGTGGTATCCTGAGAAACAGTGAAGGTGAACGTTTTATGGAACGATATGCTCCTACAGCCAAGGATCTTGCATCAAGAGATGTTGTCTCCAGATCCATGACTATGGAAATCAGGGAAGGTCGTGGTGTAGGTATGTTCCACTGAAAACTACTTTTTTTTTCTTTTTCGGAGCGAACTCTCATACATCTTTATCCGTGCTTTCAATCTGTGATACGTCTAGTTTGATTTTCACCCTGAAAAACTTTTGCTGTTTTCTTCCAGGACCGCATAAGGATCATATCTATCTGCATTTGAATCATCTTCCTCCAGAAGTTCTAAAAGAAAGGCTTCCTGGAATCTCTGAGACCGCTGCCATCTTTGCTGGTGTTGATGTTACCAAAGAGCCAATTCCAGTCTTACCCACGGTTCATTATAACATGGGTGGTATCCCGACAAACTACCACGGCGAGGTAAGAATAGAAAACGTCTTAAGAGAAACTTCACTAAACTTTTGGTGTAGTAAAGTACTAGGAGCCTATCAGTTAAAGCAATTCTTTTAATTATGCAGGTAGTTACCATCAAAGGTGATGATCCTGATGCAGTGATTCCTGGGCTAATGGCTGCTGGAGAGGCAGCTTGTGCATCTGTTCATGGCGCCAACAGGCTTGGTGCAAATTCACTGCTCGACATCGTCGTGTTTGGTCGTGCCTGTGCAAATAGAGTTGCAGAGATAAGCAAGCCAGGCTAGTCTTTTTGAGGGTCTCGAGATTGCTATTATTATTTTTTTTTTAAAAAGATAATTCTCGACTGATGTTATTTTCTTTTATGCGGATTGGTGCAGGGGAGAAACAGAAACCTCTTGAGAAGGACGCGGGTGAGAAGACTATTGCATGGCTGGACAGGTTGAGAAACTCAAACGGTTCGCTTCCTACTTCAACTATTAGATTGAACATGCAGAGAGTTATGCAGAACAACGCAGCTGTCTTCCGCACACAAGAAACATTGGAAGAAGGTAATAAAAATATCTAACCTTGTTCTACATTCATTCAAAGCTCTCGCCTGCAACTGCACGCCATTTTCTTACCATATTTTCCCATGAAATACTCACAGGTTGTCAGTTGATTGACAAGGCGTGGGAAAGTTTTGGGGACGTCCAGGTGAAAGATCGGAGTTTGATATGGTAAAAAGACAGACTTTACATGGGATTGATTATTATACTATTCGAAAAACTTTTTTTTTTTTTTTAACTCTTTGTTCATCCTGGAAACTATGAATGGATGCAGGAACTCTGATTTGATAGAGACATTGGAACTGGAGAACCTTTTGATAAACGCATCCATAACAATGCATTCAGCGGAAGCAAGAAAGGAAAGCAGAGGAGCACATGCCCGGGAAGATTTCACGGTTTGATTCCTTCCTCTGCCCTTCCACATTGATTGATTTCCCGTAATGATAAAACCACAATATATAGTATTAACGTAATAAATGTATTGCAGAAAAGAGAGGATGGAGAATGGATGAAGCATACGTTGGGATATTGGGAAGATGAGAAAGTGAGATTGGATTATAGGCCTGTTCACATGGACACTCTCGACGATGAGATTGACACTTTCCCTCCTAAAGCTCGTGTCTATTGATTGAGCAAGGCCATGCTTTTTATTTTGTCTGTCGACGGAAAAATAATAATCAGGAACCAAGAAAAGGGGATTAGGAGAAGACAAAGGAGTTTGCTATTTATGAGCTGATGGAACACAAAGGAGTGTTCTGGAACTGGATTTTACGTTTTTACACCAGAAACGATGAAATAAATTGATTTTATAAAGAACCTGCTTTTAGTTCCTTAAACTGTTACATTCTTTGTTACTTGTTATTATTAAGCCTTGGCTCACATTCCTTGGTGAACCATACTCAATATCTGGATGCAAATATTTATTGTTGTTCGTTTAGTAATAATTAGGAACTCATCTGGATACAATATTTGGATAAAAAAATTGAATTTCTAAATGAGATTTTTTAGAGAATTTGGATAGGGAAAGTTATCCATAAATTGTAAAAATCAAAAATATCCCTATTTTAATTAAATAATTGCAAAATATTTTTTTCTCAATTGTTATATACATACAACTCTAACATTTCAATTCTTCACCCACCAATTTGCAAAATCTCATTTTTCTCTAAAACCACAAAATCTCGTTTTCCCGCCAAAACCGCAAAATTACATTTTTCCGCCAAAACTACATAATTTTGTTTTCCCGCCAAAACCGCAAAATTACGTTTTCCCGACAAAACTGCAAAGTTATGTTTCCCGCCAAACTCGCAAATCTCGTTTTTCCGCCAAAACCGCAAAATCTCGTTTTCCCGCCAAATCTGCACAATCTCGTTTTCCCGCCAAAACCGCAAAAATTTGTTTTCCCGTAAAAACTGCAAAATCTCGTTTTCCCGCTAAAACCGCTAAATCTCGTTTTCCCGTAAAACTGCAAAAACTCATTTTCCCACCAAACTTGCAAAATCTTGTTTTCCCGCCAAAACCGCAAAATCTCTTTTTCCGCCAAACCGCAAAATTACGTTTTCCACAAAAAAAAATGCAAAATTTTATTTTTTCGCCAAATTCGTAAAGTCTTGTTTTCCCGCCAAAACTGCAAAATTTGTTTTTCTACCAAAAACACAAAATCTCATTTTTAAATATTTATTTAATATATATGAAAATAAGGAAAGAAAACATAAGTAAATTTAAACCACTAAAACATATTCAATATAAAATAAATGGCTTTTTGGTATTTTACATATATTATATCTAGATACATATATCAAATTACAAAACAAACATAATTGAATCGAGATACAATTTATGGACACATGAACCAATAACACAAACGAACATTATCTACATGTTGCGTCTAGATACTGCGTCTTGATATTATATCCAGATATTTTGTCTAGTTCACCAAAAGAAGAGAGGCCTTGGTGATGTTCTTTGTTTTATTTTCTGAAAAGTTATGTTTGAATTGTGTATCTATCATAAACTATTTTGAGATGATCATAGCTGTATCAATAACTGTCAGAGCACGAGGTCCCATTTTGTCTCTTTTTGATGTTTCTTTTAGGTAAATCCGGATCAGAGAAGACATTTTTAGGCTAGCTCTATATAGCATACAAGTTGTTTCTTCATCTTTTGGTCAACAGCTTTAATTGATTATAGAGGATCAAATATTTGCGGATCTGAAGGAATTATAGATTGGCCAGGTCGTCGTTGCTAGATGCTAGAATGTGTTGTAGTAGAAAATGTGAGTCATTTATAATGCCTCTCTCTCAACAAAAAAAAAAAAAAAAAAAAAACCCTACGCTTGAGGGGGAAGGAAGAAATCATACATAGAACTCATTAATTAGAGTAAAAAAAACGTAATTCTAGTTATATATGTAAGTAAAATGATTTTTACCCAAAGGCAAGACACAATGTAAGAACTGAGAGAGAGAGATATGCACGTGAGAAGTGGTGGGTCAGCAAAGTGAAGGCAGGGAGTGACATTTTTGAAGCGGAGACAACGTTTGCAACCAAAAAGAGAGATAGATTGATTAGTCCAGGAGTTGAGACTGAGAGAGATTACAAAACATAACTACGTATTTTCTATCAATTCACTTTAAAAAAAAACTTAAAAGAGCTAGTAAACAAATGTTTCTTGCTAAAAACAAAAATACTTAACCAACAACAGAAAAAAACTGACGTTTATTTGATATTTTGATTCTTTAGACAAGTGTACTGGATTCAAATTTTCCAATTATATATATGTGAGAAGATTATAAACAAAGAAAAAAAAAATTGTCTTCTTCTTTTTTTGGGATAAATTAATTACATATGTTGGATGGAAGCTTTGTATAAAACTGATAGAGGTAGCCTCTCTGCTTCTCGTTGTGGAAAGGATGGATGGATGGGTCCAACAACAACAGTTAAAAACGGGCCTACCAGCGGATCCCTTTTCCGTGTCTACATATATTGGGCTGATATTGTCTATAATATGATTGTGTGTCCATGATATAAAATGTTTAATAAATAATATAACAGACAAGTAATTAGCATATATCATTTACTATATCTCTATCTATTTAAATGAATTTATATGGAGAGGGGTAGGTGAGTCTCCACCTCAGGGTCAGAGCAGTTTGTGTTGTGATGACATGAGATGAGAGAGAGAGAGAGACTCTACTACATACAAATACAACAGCGTGAGATGATGTCAGCGTCGACGGTGGTGAACCCCACGACCCCACCTGTTGTTGGGTCCCCCGAAAAGAGCGGGGCATTTGAGCGAGTTTCATCTTCTTTTACCCAACTAAATTACTACAAGAGAACTTTATTATATAGTACATACATATCTGCTTAATATTTATGTATTCACATATATTTATATAAGTTTTGAGTTTTAAACAAAGAAAATGGAGTAGTTAATAATCTCAAAATTGACAAGGAAAAGAAGTCGGGGTTTATTGCTCACCACCAAAAGAAATGTAAAAAAAAAACATTTTGCTTTAATATTTGAGTATGCGAGAGTGTCACCGTCACGTGAATATTACAAATTACAATGGAGACGTTAATTATATGCACTATATGAAGTTATTAGGAACATCCTTCTTCGGTGATTGCAAGTCATATATCGTCTATTTATCAATGGTGCATACAGTCATACACCATCATATTTTATTTTTGGTTCTGCCAGTCAATTTTTTTTATTTTTTTTAACTAAGGTTTATCGCTTTTTTAAGCAAACCAATGAAATTAACAGCATTTGACACACACATGAGTTATTTCCACATATTTTTAAATCAGGTAAGCATATATATAGAATACATACAAATTATTACTTATATTCTAAGTTTTAACCCGCGGTACACCGCAAAACTATATTTTTAAAAATAAAATAAAAATATAATTTTTTAATAGATTAACTATATATATAACTAATATTTTGTAAATTTTAAATATATATCCCCTTATATCTATATATTATATAGATTTACTGATTTAAAAATTTAGATTTGCCGGTTTAAATTGTTAAATTCAGAATATAACATGTGATATACCATAGTACTGTTTGTTTATTTTACATAATCGTAATTTAATAAACTTAATTAGATATACTTAATATTCAAACGTCGATGATGTTAACAAAATAATGAACTGATGATTTACTAACAGTTATTAAAATAATTTTTAATTTATATTAATACCCAAACTCATCTCGCTAGATATCCAAACACCATTTTTATTTTTTGCTTAAGTACAACATGCACGTTTTTCAAAATCCAAATATCGAAAATGTAAAAAAATATAGTACCAAAAATCTTGCTAATCAAATATACGTTATCTTTAAAATATCTTAATTTTAGAATTGTTTACATATAATTCAGAAATAAGTTATGAAATATGATAATTTTTTTTATTTTTCCTTTTTTTTGCATATAAAATGGACAAATATGTATTGACGTAAAGATTAATTTGGGATTTGCACGTACATTTTTATTGTTAGCATTAAATATTGTAATGAATTAAGGATATATTTTAAAAAATATTTAGGAATTTTACAAAACAAATATTTAATGAGATATTGTAATTAGTCGTTGATTGATTAAAGAGATATTTTAGAAATTTTGTTCTGCACAAAATCTTGGGTTTAAATTTAATTTTATAAATTAAAATTAAAAATATTTATTATCAATGACATGCTTGTAAATAAGTGCAAATTTCATAATTTATTTTATAAATGTCTCCAAAAATGTATATATAGATATAATTAACAATTTTAATTCTCTATTATCTAAACCAAACAAAAAAAACTAATGTGGAAATAAACTGCATGTAATCAATATCTTTGCCTCCCTAAAATAAAACCATGTGCAAATAAATCTGATCACACACACTATTAGAACAGATGTTTAGTATTATTACCGTTACGAAATATCGTATCTTATACTACTACTAGTACGGTAGTCCAAAAAAAAAAAAAAAAAATACTACTACTAGTACTAGTTAGTAATGTATATCATCAGACCGTCACTTTAATGAAACGTTGATCCACTTTCTAGGGCTGACCTCTCTCTCTCTCTTCTAAAATCCAAAGTTTGAGACCCTCGCCGTTTCTCTCTCTCTCTCTCCCCTCTCCCCTCTCCCCTCTCCCCTCTGCGTCATCGTTTTCTTCGTTTTCCTCAGTGACGCGAATCATCATCTGCAAGTGTGGCAGTGGCCGGGTGGGTTTAGATAGATCTGGAGGGAGGGGATTTGAATGGCTTACATGTGCACTACTGATAGTGGCAATCTTATGGCTATCGCTCAACAAGTCATCAAACAGAAGCAGCAACAAGAGCAACAACAACAGCAACATCATCATCATCAAGACCATCAGCTTTTTGGTATCAACCCTTTGTCTCTTAACCCATGGCCCAACAACACTTCCCTCGGTTTTGGTCTCTCCGGTTCTGCTTTTCCCGACCCTTTTCAAGTTACCGCCGGCGGAGATTCCAACGATCCTGCCTTTCCGTTTCCTTCTTTAGACCACCACCACGCTACTACCACCGGAGGTGGGTTTAGACTCTCTGATTTCGGCGGTGGATCCGACGGCGCCGAGTTTGAGTCCGACGAGTGGATGGAGACTCTTATTACCGGTGGAGACTCCGTCGCGGCTACTGCTACGGATTACGCAATCTACGGTCCTGATCCATTCGCTACATACCCGAGTCGACTCAGTTCAGATCTAAACAACCGAGTCATCGATACGTCGAGTCCACTTCCTCCGCCGACCCTGTGGCCTCCTTCTTCGCCATTATCGATTCCTCCTCATGAGACAACAACAACAACAACAACAGCCACAGAAGATCTAGAGACTAACGACTCCGACTTCGACCTGGAACCACCTCTCCTCAAAGCCATCTACAACTGTGCTCGGATCTCAGACTCTGACCCGAACGAAGCTTCAAAGTCCCTCGTTCAGATCCGTGAATCTGTATCGGAGCTAGGTGATCCCACTGAGCGAGTTGGCTTTTACTTCGCGGAGGCTCTCTCCAACAGACTATCTCCTGATTATTCGCCGTCTCCGACGACGTCTTCGTCTACGGAGGATTTAATCTTATCTTACAAAACCCTAAACGACGCTTGTCCTTACTCCAAATTCGCGCATTTGACGGCGAATCAAGCGATTCTAGAAGCGACGGAGGATTCAAACAAGATTCACATCGTCGATTTTGGGATCGTGCAAGGTATCCAATGGCCTGCTCTACTCCAAGCTCTAGCCACTCGTTCTTCTGGTAAACCCACTCAAATCCGGGTCTCCGGTATACCCGCTCCATCCCTCGGTGAATCTCCTGAACCGTCGCTAATCGCCACCGGGAACCGCCTCCGTGATTTCGCCAAGGTTCTGGATCTGAATTTCGAGTTCGTCCCAATTCTCGCTCCCATACATTTACTAAACGGGTCAAGTTTCCGGGTCGACCCGGATGAGGCTCTTGCCGTTAATTTCATGCTTCAGCTCTACAAATTACTCGAGGAGACGCCGACGATCGTTGACACCGCGCTGCGGCTCGCCAAATCGTTGAACCCGAGGGTCGTCACTCTCGGTGAGTACGAGGTGAGCTTAAACCGGGTCGGTTTTGCTAACCGGGTTAAAAACGCGATTCAATTCTATTCAGCGGTTTTCGAATCCCTCGAACCGAACCTGGGGCGTCATTCGGAAGAGAGAGTGAGAGTGGAGCGAGTACTGTTCGGACGGAGAATCTCGGGTTTGATCGGACCGGAGAAAACCGGAATTCATAGAGAAAGAATGGAGGAGAAAGAGCAATGGCGGGTATTAATGGAGAATGCCGGTTTTGAATCGGTTAAGCTGAGTAATTACGCAGTGAGCCAAGCCAAGATTCTGTTATGGAATTACAACTACAGCAGTTTGTATTCAATCGTTGAGTCTAAGCCAGGCTTCGTCTCTTTGGCCTGGAATGATTTGCCTCTCCTTACTCTTTCTTCTTGGCGATAACCAAACCGAACCGATCCGGTTTCTTTTTCTTTTTTTTTTAGTTTTATTTTGTTTCCGAATGTTATTCAATTGTTAATATACGCCATGGGTTTGCTTTATAGTGTGTTTTTGCTTTTAGTTTCGATGTTGAATTGTTTCAGGGGTAGGTTTTGAATTTCTCTGAATCTAATGTGTGTATTTATTTTTTAACATATTTGGATTTGTGAAGTAGGTTGTTGAAAGCTGTTCTTAGTCGTGTTGTTCATATCTCTTTAGATAAGTAAACTGGTTCTGGTCATCTGTTTGAGATGTAACTACTACTATTTCGCAAGCTTAGGCAGGTGAGAAAGCCAATAATATTTGTAGTTACGCTTTCATCTGTAATTTTGCTTAAATGGGATATGAAATCTAGTTTTGATATATGAATCTATCTCTACAAGACTACAACTATATTAAGTATGTGAATATGGTACTACAACCTATGAAGCTAAAATATGTGAATACGTACAAAGGTATAACGAATACAAATTATGTTTTCTAAGTGTTATTTTCTTTTGTTTCTTGGTTAAACATAAAATGTCAAAGTTCCCACATTTGCTCTATTTGAGTCTTTCAGTGTCAGTCTCACTCACAGTACTACTGATCTTTCTTTTTTTTTCTTGTTGAGTGTGCCAATATGATGACGTACGCCACATACACGTCATCCACTCCATCATCTTTAACGGTCAAGTGGTTCCCACAACTCTTTCCTCTGGATGTCCTGGCCGACGTGTTCCGGCCCAACTTACTTGGCCCATTTAAGATTTTTGATGGCCCAAATTTGTAAAAGAGGTCTTTTTTCATAGAAATCTGAACCCGTCGCAGCGCTCAACACGTTTCGCAGTTCTGACAAACTACTTGCTTTGTTCTGCCATCTGTCACTAGAGTGTCCACGAGGCTAACTCTGATCAAGACACCGTCGTACGATCATGTCGGTAGACAGGGACGCTTAATTAAGAATTTAATCCTGACGTGTTTAATTTCGTTAACACAACCTTTATCGACCTTTTTTTTTTAATAATCAAAACCCAGTACTTAATATCGTAACCTACTGTAAAAGGTTTGATCTTAAAATTACTTATCCTCTCGTAAGAATAAAAACTACTTACTCTATAAATCTAAGCCACAAGAAACCTCGAGAAGCTGAGAAATGATCAACGCGTTTAAGACCATCCGATCACTACCCTCGAATACCGTCGCTTTCTTCTCGCCACCGTCTCGATTAGGCCGCAAAGTCACTCGAGTTAGTTTCGCCACCGCTCCTGATCAGCAAAAGATGGATAAAAAGCCTGAAACTCCAAACGAGAAAACCGGGTTCGTCTCGTTCCACTGTATATGTATAATAGTTTGTGATTCGTTAATTAATTTGGATATTATGCTAATGATTTTTTTTTTGTTTCCTTCGCCTTTTTTTACTTTGATGGAGCAGTGACGTGATGTCGCATTCGTTTGGAGAAGGGTACGCGACGAGGTCTGATGAAGAAGGGTTTGGAGGAACCTATGGAGGAAATCAAACTCTTCAAAAGGATAACGAGGTCCATGAGAATCACCCTGGTAATCAATTTTTTTTATTATTATAAATAAGCACAGTAGTTCTTAATTTAGATATCACTTGGAATGTTAACGTCTTAACGAGATTTATGTGTGTATGTGTTTTCGATTTTGAAGATTATGACAAAACTCAAGGTAGTGAAGCGAAGGAGAAGGAGAAAGCAAGAAACCAGACACAATCTCATTGCTGAAGAGGAATTACTTACTTTTCTGTTCTTTTGCTTTAATAAATCAGGCTTTTGCTCTGTACTTTGTGTACACTCTGGTTCGAGTTTCGTTTCATTGACTGCGTTTTTTTGACACGTAAACTTTTTGTCGTGTTTGTTTTTGTCACCCTTGTCACTTATGTAACACTCGTTGAATAAGTAGCGTTTTGGTTGATTATTGAACTTTTGACTAGTTTAATTTGTTTATTGATGAACAAAAATCTACGGTTCAATATTTCTTTTAGTTGGACCATCAGCAGATAGCAATGTCTTAGAAAACGTCAGCTATGAATATTAATCTGTTTTCAGATTTTGAGTCCGAAGCTACCACATTAAAATTAGCAACTTGAACAAAACTATAACTTTGGCAATTCATCTTTTAAGTAAGAACTATAACTTTGGTAATTCATCTTTTAAGTAAGAACTCTACGCTGATTTTAGCTTAAGATGGATCATATAACTCTTGTATTCGTAAAGTAATTATGCAAATATAGTAACGTCTTACAAGTTTGAAGAGTAATGGGACGAGTCCACATTCGTCAGACAAGTTTTCAGTCATCATCTTTACGGCTAAATAAGACTTTAGTGGTTAGTGTTCTACATTTATGTTGCTCAATGACCCAATGGGATTTTAGTTCAAAGACCAATAAATTAGTTGGATTGACTTTTATTTCCATTTACACATTAATTTGTGTTTAATATCGATGAAGTTGAATTAGTGCCATGATATCTTTTGCAGTTTAGATGAAAACTGGGGACAATTTCATTTAAATCAATCACCTAAGTATATGATTAGGGAACGTTGAAACCAAATGACAAGACTGCCCCTTATCATCAGCTCTCTCTAGTAGTCGATACGATTAGTCTGAAGTCATTGAACAAATGATAAAGGTCAACTCAAACCGGTGGTAACGAAACAATCAAACATATACTTATATGATTACATTACATTATTAGGAGGAACTCGATCATCATCTTCTTCTTCCTTTATTCTCCATGGGAAAGACTCGCCAACCGTATCTCGTCTTCCTCTTCTTCTTAACCACTCAAGCCATAGCTAAACAAACCACCGGTTCGGTTAAGTGCCAGGCCGGTTCGCTGCGTTATCCATTCGGTTTCGCCGACGGTTATCCGATCCGATTCAACTGCTCTAAGATAACCGGAGATGCGGTAATCGGCGAATTCGCGGTACAGGAAGTAACCAATACCAACATCTACGTCACGGTCCCGCCGGTTTGCAAACGCAAGATCGGTAAAATAGGACAACTCTCCCAAGAAAACATGGCTCCGTCGTATTTACAGAACATAATTCTCGTCCAAGGATGCAAGAAGGAACAGTCGTATAATTGTTTAATCCGCCGTAAATTCGTAGAGGATCGGTTAAATATCAGCAGATGCAAATCTCCGGTTACTTGTCTCGACGGGGTCACGACGACGAATACAACAACTGCCGCCGATGTGATGAGTATTGGAGACGTTTTGAACCGAAGTGGATGTAAGTATTGGTTCTCTTCGATTACGCCTGATTCCAAGAATACTAAATCGGATATTTCGTTCAGTTTGGGTCGGCTCAAGCTTGATTGGTGGCTTCAGAAAAGTTGTAATAAGGCTAACTGCTCGGAGAACGCTGATTGTACGGATGTCAAACTCGCCGACGGTGGATTCGGTCATCGCTGCACTTGTCGTGATGGATTTACCGGTGAAGCCTTCACCGTGCCTGGCGGTTGCCGCCGATTAGGTTCGTTCCCGTCTTTGACTTTCTTTTTTTTTTTCAAAAATTTTTACCGACAGATAAGAACCAATCATACACTGACACGTGGACTTTCGTACCCAAAATGAAAAAAAAAAGACTTCGACTTTTTCAAAATTCGCGGAATAAAGATAAATTTTCTTTCATGATTTTAGTTGCCAAACACAGAGGACTACGCAAGCTCGTGGTTTTTGGTACTGGTAAGTAAACTTCTAATCATATTATTCAGTTTAGTGAAGTCTAAAAAAGTTGAATCTTTTGTGTTTATGTCTTATATATATAGCAGGGGTTTTGGTTGGAGTTTTAGTACTGGCGGTCTTGATGTTTACGTATATCTTCCGACACAAGCGATCTGCGTCATTGACAACAACATCATCAATCGCGAATCGCTTGCTTTGCGAGCTAGCTGGAAACTCCAGTGTTCCTTTCTATACCTACAAAGAGATTGAGAAAGCTACTGATAGTTTCTCTGACAAGAACAAGCTCGGAACTGGAGCATATGGAACAGTTTACGCTGGCGAGTTCCCAAACAGCTCATGGGTCGCTATAAAACGTCTAGACGTAAAGACACTACGAGCATTGACCAAGTCGTGAACGAGATCAAGCTTCTTTCCTCTGTGAGCCACCCGAACCTAGTCCGTCTCTTAGGTTGTTGCATCGCCGATGGAGAACCGTTTCTAGTCTACGAGTTCATGCCAAACGGAACGCTTTCTCAGCATTTACAACACGAGAGAGGCCAAACACCGCTTTCTTGGCCGCTCCGTCTCGCCATTGCGTCTCAAACCGCAAACGCAATCGCACATCTCCACTCTTCAGTAAACCCTCCTATCTACCACCGGGACATCAAATCTAGCAACATCCTCCTCGACTTCGAGTTCAACTCCAAGATCTCGGATTTCGGACTCTCTAGGGTCGGCATGTCCACCGATTTCGAAGCATCTCATATCTCCACGGCTCCGCAAGGCACTCCAGGATACTTAGACCCTCAGTATCACCAAGATTTTCAGCTCTCGGACAAGAGCGATGTGTATAGCTTTGGAGTTGTTCTCGTGGAAATCATCTCAGGATTTAAAGTCATAGACTTTACTCGTCCCTACACCGAAGTGAATCTAGCTTCTCTTGCCATCGACAGGATAGGAAGAGGGCGTATGGTAGATATCATCGATCCCTGCTTAAAAACAGAAAACGATCCGAAAATGTTTGCCTCTATCCACAACTTAGCTGAACTGGCCTTTAGCTGCTTATCCTTTCATAGAAACATGAGGCCTACAATGATAGAAGTTACGGAAGATCTCCAACGGATTAAGCTTATGTACTTTGGTACAGAGTCAAGGAAGTCCAAAAACCGATATGAAGAGACATGATCATCTCCCAGTGTGTGAAATTCGCTCCAGGAGATTAGATTAGTTCAGTCTTCTTTTCTTTTTTTTGTTCCTTGTGTATGAAGTAAAACTCTTGAGGGAACCCACAACATGGAAAAAAAAAAAAAAACCTTCTCGACGTAGTATGGGCTATAATATTGGGCCATTTCAATTCTACAGAGGTCCTCCGAAGTGGGCCTTGAGAAATTACAATGTGACACAATAAGCTTTTGTAAGTGTTTCGAAAAGCATTACAGTAAAGTACTGTAATTAAGGAAGGATCGTATATGGTCAGTGGAAGATACGCAGCACATAGTCCAACTAATTCACGACAGCTCATTGCTTCCATTTGTCAGCTTATCCGAAGCCGACCATTTTGAAGACTTTAGTTTTAAATTACTTATCTTATCGGTGGTATTAAGTTAAAACTAATTTAATTACTAGTTGATTAATAGTACAAAACTACGAAGACATTTCTTATTGGTTACTTTGTAATTTTTTTAATTAAAACAATTGTAACCCCGCACGTACGCCTCCGTAGTACCCTGTGAACAGCTTTCGATGAATTAATTAGTAATTACATTTTTATGGACCCAAAAATATATTATCGTGCATTATCATATCGTACAACTATAAAACTTAAGAAAATAGTTCAATAATAAAAAAAACAAAAAAGAAGAAACAAATCCTTTACGTGGTTAATGACACACACTATATTACTAATAGCATCCTCCCGTGGACAAACAAAAATAGAACCTCTTATAGAGGAGTAAATATTCCTAATTAAAACATGTATCCAAGCAATATTTTCATAATGTTCATATATTTATGATGCTTACATCTATACCAATAAAAAGTAGAAGCTATAAGCTTTTAAGGCCGTTCTAGGATTTTAAGCAACCAATATAAATTTGACATATCACTCATTAACATTTTTTAAATTTACAAAAAATTTTGTCATTCATAAACATTTTTTAAATTTACATAATTTTTTAGAAAAAAGAAAATTTTAAATTTATGGAAATCAAATAACTAAGCACAATATCCCACATCGACTAGAAATTTTTTAGATAATGGTTCAGAACCAGTATAAATAAGATTAATATGCTTCCAACAACGAATGAGCAGGAAAACTTGATTTATCAGGCGTCCAAGTTTAAAAGTTTTATTTGGTTTGATCTGGTTTTTTATTTGATCAAATTAAAACTTTAAACAGTTTCAAAATATATTATAATATTTAAATTTTTTAAAAGTTTAAATATTATAAATATTGAAACTTTTAAAAGTTCTTAGCTTTTAAAAAGTTTTTAAATATTATAAGTTTTAAATTTTAAAAGTTTAAAATATTATAAATATTGAATATTTTTAAAAGGTTTAAATTTTATATTTCGAAACCTTTTAAAAGTTTAAAATATTATAAATATTGATGCAAAACATAAATTATCTTATTTATCTATATTTGTGCTTTTTATTTCTTATGAGCTGTAAAACATATTTTTGTGTATGATTTTATAGATGAGTTGATATTCTTTCATTAATTTTTTATTTTTGGGTCTAAGGAAGAAGGATTGACATCGCAAGACCTTAATTTGATGTTTGACTCAAATTTTAAGATTTAAAGAAGAAAGATGGATGACAAACACACATGTTTTATTAGCTATACATAGGCATAACGGTTGTCACGGTTAAGGTTTATTAACCATCAGTTATGGTTAGAAATTTTTGTAATCTTAACCAAAACCGTTTAACAAACGGTTAAACGGTTACGTTTAAATACGTTTACGGTTCAAGCGGTTACTGTTATATACGGTTACTGTTATTTGATAATATAATACATTTTATATTATTTGATGATATAATATAATTGATATTATTTATTTATAAGTAATATGTTCTTATAGTGTACTCATATTTCTATATATCATATGATTCATATTAAATAAAAAATTAGTATATTTTATTATGTTTTTAAAATATTATAAACCAAGTAAGGATTTTGGTTTGAGAAGTTTCTAAACGCGTGGATCTAAAACCAAATAAGTATATGGATAAGATTGTCAATAATTGGGTGTATGTGTTGACTATGCTGGTAATCATGAATTTCACAAATTTTATGTGAAAAGAAATGATTTTGTTCTTAGAGTTTGATGGGTTAACAAATTGTGTGGTAGTCTAAAAAAATATTTTTCAGTGGAAGAAATGTGAAGAAGTTGACGAGGAAGAAGAAGAAAAAGAGTATAACGAATAACCAAACGGTAAAAGTTATGATGACAATTAACACAAAATTTGACAATGAAAATGACAGGAAAGAATATGAAGAATAAGAAAACATTGAATAAAAAACACGAAAACATAGGTGGTAGCGATCAATTAAATATGAAAACGAGTTAAATTCATGATTATAAAATTGTTTCGTTTTTCTGGTGGTCAAAGAAAATGGTTTAGAATATGTGAGGTCATCAGTTTGATTTGGCTCACCTGGACGTCAAGTTAAATTTATGATTTTTTTTATCATGTTTGATTTTATAACACAACTGATTTTTATATTTAAAAAAATTAAAATGACAAAATTTACAATTTAATAGAAAGTTTTTGTCGTACTTAAAGGCATTTTATTAATTGTAAAACTGCATTGAAAGAAGCCGATGTCTGGATATCCCATCCGAGAATGGGACTGTTAGTGCATAAATTTCAATTTTTATTCGAAGAGTGGATGATCTTTTGGAATGTAAGAGCATAAAATAAGTGGCTCGGAATATTTTTCTGATAGCTAAAATAATAATTCTTAGCATTTGGAATTTCGGCTCTTATTATAAAGGTAAAAATTCCAAGTTCTACAAGGAAAAAAAAAACAAACTTTGTCAACCAAATTATCTAGTATTGGAGTATTTCCAAAAAGGTCAATCAATTATTTTGGAAAATAACAGAGAACTATATCTTTGACCAGTCATGCGGATGAGAGCAGGAGAGAGAGAGGCTTTATAATGAAACCGAAACGTGGCATAAACCCACTTGCCACTCATCACCTGAGAAAAGCGTTCTCTGAACCATGTGATTGACAACCAATGTCCTCTTTGACTTCAAATAGTTTAACAGAACCAAAGATGGTTCATAAGAAGATATTACATCAAAAGTATTTTGAGAGTAAGTAGAAGGGCTAGAAGATGCTCCATCAAAAATCAAATAATATTACTACGAGTTAATCATAAATAAAGTGATAAGAAACTAGTCTATGGGAGCAAAATCGAAGCTTCTGTTGGTACGGGATTTAGTACCCACGACATACCGATCTAAACCGAAGGTAAACCAAATAAACTTTGCATATTAACTAAACCGAGGGACCCCCTTTTGGGCTAGCTAAACTGGCCTATAAGCAGAAGCTCGGCGGAGTCACTTGACCGACCTCCGAGACCGCCCCCTAAGCCCGACTTGATCATCAGAAGAGGAAATTTACCATATTTGAAGATCAGAGATTTAAGGAAAATAGACTTATTTTATAATCAATGTATTCATATAAATAGAGAGAGATCCTCTCATTGTAAAGTATCGAGCAATTAATACAAAAACCCTAGTTTTTCATTGTTCTTGGGCAAAACCTTAACTTTTTTCTCAAAAGATCAGAACCCCTCTTTATTTTCTAGTTTTAATCCATTGTTTTAGAAGGAGATCTTAAGTGAATTTATCCCCCACTCAAACAAATTCATTGTGTGAATTCTAGATTCAACCGCTTCTAACGTGCCCATGTGAATGTTCTGTTAACCTTAATTACGTACAAGATAGATACCAAAATAAAGATGGAGGAGGCGATGGCTTTGATATGATTAAAATGTGATTTTCACACTAAACTAGACCAGGATACGCTGGTTACTACTCTTACATTCACGTCAGTAATAGCAATATTCTTGGGTCTCTTTATGATTGTGTGTATACTTGTAAAAATATACACATGCAACTCTTATATATAAGAGTATAGAGTAGTGTGTGTAAAGTAAATAGTAATATATATAGAATGAGAGAGAGATGCAGAAGAGAAGCACGTGCAAGGGTCAGGCGAAATGGTCGGCATCGGCAGCTAATATAAACCTTTCTTTTCACTATTGAGTCAAAAACCACAGTCAATGCTGCAAGAGCGAGATTTATATATGGTTCGTATTTTTTAATCTAAGAAAAAATAAAACAATAAATGATTTATATTAGTAATAAGATAGTACTTATTAGAAATCACATATAGACAGACGACTACAAAGGAGGATGCATGCTTTGACGATTTTAACAATCTTTGGTCGAATTTATTGCAAGAGAAGATAGAGAAGAGACACTCTGGCTGTCCCAGAGGCTCATTGATTACGCTTTGTTTTTTTGCGTATTGACGAGAAAAAGAGAGTGACGTAGCTTTCAAAGGCACTTCCGTGGAAGAGATGCCATCTCTCCAAATCTGGCTACTATGACACTTTCCTTTTATATCTTTTCCCCCTCATTTCTTTTAATATTTTTTCTCTCTAATATATACTAGTATAAGTTTTTATCAATTATTCAAATTTGAATCTTTTGTTTTGGACCCACGATTATATACCCGATGCTCTTCATTTCATAGAAGTGAATAATAAACTAACCCAAGGAGCGGATCTTTCCATTAACCACTAGAAAAGAAGCAAAAAAACTGAAAGTAAATGCGCAGGTTGACCATTTATATTTTTCGTAATTAATAATAACCTGTTACTGAGAATCCTCATTAAATAGGTTCCTCTCTGTGTTTTTGAAAAAGAAAAAAAAAACATTAGTGTAAAATTATATTACTACAATTTACTTCAATAGTAATAAGCAAGTATGTACTATATTAAGCTATGTTAAGGAGGAGGCCTCTCGGAGTCATCCTAAATTGCCTTCAAATTAATCACCCGCAGAAACTTTAGACTAGTATATGATTTGTTGTTAATAGTAAATGGTTAATACTATTATATTAATATTTATACTTATCTATGTGTACATCAGTACGTGTGTATTTGTCTTTTTTTTTTTTTTATATATAAAGCAAGTCGTAGACTTTTCGCAACTTCTAAACATTAATGTTCGAATCTACTTATTACTTTGCTTAACTTTTTTGTTTTTTTTGAGACATAAGTGTTTTTACTTTGGTAAACATGGTTTTTAATTAGTTAATTAGCCTTCCCTGAATAAATAAATAAAAAGCACTAGTTACCGAATTAAATCGACATTTTGTTGTCTGTTAACTAATTCGACAATTAAGAAAAAACACAGTTATTACTTTATGACAAAATATCTTGTCAAATGTACTGATGTACACGACCTGACATTTTGGCAATGCATATCACTTCATATTATCCAAGATAATAAAAGCTAAAATACAAATACAATAGTTGCAGTTAAGAGTGTACACCAAACATTAAAACCATATTCAAACACTACACAATATGTTAAACCAATGGCAAATATTTATCCCAACAAGAAAAATAAATGAAACAGGTGCTGCTGCTGCTGCATGTGTTATTTTTATTTTTTATATAAGCAAGTAAGCAACTGTATGGGAGCGTGTCTCAGCAGAAATTCTTGGGTCTATTTTTTTGTCCAAAATTCCAATAGCCGAACAGCCAATTGACACGTGTCTAAAGACATCACCAGCTCTCAAGTACTGTACAGATTGGTTTGATGATAAATTAATTATTTTTTAAAAAATGTTTTGATAAACAGTAAATAATTAACTAATCACAATTATAAAATTAAAAAAGCAATCAATGAATATTTTCCTTCACAATAAAGAAAAAAATACTGTACGAGCAAGTTTTTTTTTTAATAATGAAAAATAAGATATAGTGATATATTAAACTAGTATTTTTTGGTTATTATGGCTTCATCATTGATCTTTTGTGCACAAAGAAGAACTAAATGAGTAATTTGAGTAGTATATAAATACCCTTTACTGCACACAAGGCTTCTCTGTGCAATTTGACTGTCCCTACCAGAATTAACTCTCTCTCTCTGTCTGTCTGAAAGAGTCTTTAAAGTGAGTTTATAATTCGACACAAACGAGCTCTTCTGTCTCTCTAATGGCATGCTTAGAAATGTACAACTCCAATGGTGGTGGTATGAGTCCTAGAATCTCTTTCTCTAACGATTTCGTTGAGATTAGGCCTGAGACGACCAAGACGACGAGATCAAGCCCTCTCTCTAAACCAGAGGGTTCTTCTTCTTCTTCTGATAATTTCGAGTTTTCTGTCGCAAACTACACGATGATGCCAGCTGATGAACTCTTCTCTAAAGGAAAGCTTTTGCCTTTCAAGGAAACCAATCAAGTCCAGAGAACATTGAGAGAAGAGCTTCTCGTTGAAGAAGACGAAGATGAAGCAGGTCCACGTGATGCTACCAACATCTTCTCTCTCAAGCCACCCATCTTCTCATCCTCTTCTTCTTCTTCTTCTTCTTATTCTTCTTCCAAGGGAAGGTGGAAAGGGCTTTTGGGCCTTAAGAGGGCCCATGTTGGGTCTAAGAACAATGAAGAACGATTTGTTCATATGATTAACAATAACAAACAATCTCAGGTACTTTTATTATTCTCTGTTCTGGTTTAATTAATTATTGGTTTTGTTATAAGAAAAATAAAAGATCGACTTTTTCTTCATTCACTGTGTCGATGAAAGTCGTGTAATTAGTTGTTGTGTTCTCTTAAATGGATTATGTAAAAGTATACTTTTGTTTTTTTCCGGAAATTTGTTAGGAAGGAATGGGTGGAAGAGAAGGGTCAAGTTGCAGCAGGGAGATGAAGAAGAGTATGTAGAGCTAATAGAGATAAAAGAAAAAGAAAAAAAGCTTTCACTTGTGTTCATTTTATTTACTTAGGAACAATGGTTGCTTCCAGATTTTAAATTATTTAAATTTATGTTAATCTTAGATCTGAAAAGTCATTAAAAAAAAAAATATTAGAAGAAAAAGGCAGTTATGTGTTGTTTACGGAGATAGTCTATTTCATTAACGGGTGAGGATTATTAGAGCTGTCTTTCAGTCTATGTTATGGAAGTTAACAGAGTGTGTGAGTAGTTCAGAAAATTTAATTTCCAGTTTTTTTTAAATTGAAGTACTAATGCATATATATATATCTTTTGTCTTGGACGTTAATTTATAGATCTCTTGTTTGTCCATTTTTTAAAGAGTTACTACCACTCAACTCCAATTTCTCTCTCGTTGACTGCGTTATGCTTAATGCATCAAATATTCCTAGTCATACAAAAAGTTAGCATTTCTTTATTGCGGTTTTCCCATATAATATGCACATTAAAAGTTTAATATGATCGGATTACACTAGAGTAAATTCAATGAGTATAAAAACATATCCCTCTCTCCTTATTAGTCTATTTGACATTTAATTTTAAAATTTTTTATATTTATTTTTAATTAATCAACACATTTAATCATATACATTAATGCATATTTTAAATTCATTATTTCCTATTAAATTGTAATTGAAATTACATAAATTGTTAATTAGCTTTTTCTCCTTGGGTCATTTTCATTTAAACACACTATTGATTATAATTGTAACTCTTCTAATATAATTATTTTAGAAATTTAACTTCCATAACTTTTTATCATATAAATAACTATTCTCACATCCTTCTCCACCATATCTCAAATCCTAAATATTTTCTTTGTTTCATAAAGAACTGAGAACAATTGCAATTCTTAACTTGTCTCCTTTTCACGCTGAAGCAAGAATAACCGCGATTTTTGTGATTTAGAAAAGAATCTCTGATGATACGTTTGTCAAACTTATGTTGAATAATAAATTAAAATAACAGTAAAGCTTCTATTTTAACTAATTTGATTTAAAGTTTAATTGGACCATAGTTTGTATATTATACAATTCAACAACACACAAACAATCAAAAGAAAGAAAATGATTTGGGGCGAGTTTTAGAGACTTAGACTATATTTACTAATTGTGCATAATCGACGATATCTAAAGTTTGACAAAGAAGTTTTCCCTATTAATTAGATTAGTAAAAGGTTTTTCCCACACTAGTCTAAAGGGCATTTTCTGTACCGTTGGTTAATCCAAAAAAATGGAGATTCCTTATGTCTCTCATAACTAGACCCTGCTCTTCCTCTCCACCTATCTGATAGTTGATCTGAACAAGTATGAGGCATGCTAATCCAAAATTTTAAATTAAAATAAATATTATTACATTTGAATAAATAAATATTATTAAATAATTACATTTTTACATTTTTATTTAATTTAAAATAATATTATTATTTTAGAAATTAAATGCTAAATAGATCAATAAGGAGAAAGTGAAATCTTACTTTTATATATATGATTGGGATGATTTTGATGGTTATTTAATATAAAAGGCATTTCATAGAAAGTTCTTACGAAAAAAATATGAAGAAGCAAAAGCCTAAAGTTAAACAATATCTATCAGAATTTCGAACAACTATTCTGTTTTAAATCTTCTGACATCAAATCCGACGTCGTCCAGCGGTTAGGATAGCCGTCTTTCACCCAGGAGACTCGGGTTCGATTCTCGGCATCAGAGCTTTTTTCTCTTTTCTTTTCTCAAACCCCACCAACACTGAGAGAGATACTAAACAATATCAATCAAACGATGATACTATTTTTTTCTCCGACACTTGCATGCGGTTTGTACATTACTTTAAAGGATCAACCAAGAGGATAAAGACACACGACACAACAGAAATAATATCACTGATACTTACGTTCACTTACATAATGGAAATCACAGAGAACCTTGACAACGAAATAAAGAACTGAAGGTTGCGAGTTTATAGTAAGTCACTTGCCAAGTCCAAGTTCTTTCTCGACCTCTCTTGTTAGGCTGAACTGTAAAGTGTTCTGCCATGGGAACAGAGTTCGTGTCACCGGAAGTTTCCTCCTCAAATCCTGCAAAGTTCCAAAATCATTTCAGATAATTTGTCAATGCATGTCGAGGCTCCCATCGTTGCAGCCACTAAAATTGTTTTATGGAAGAGACGATTACCTTGAAAGTGTTATCCGGTAATTTAGAATAAGCTACCTAATCATTGGGTCAGACATACAACAAGTTTAACAACACAGGAAATGGTAAAGAACAAGATAAATACTGAGTTGCTATTTGGTAACCTCTAGGGCTGCAAGGTACTCTGTTTCATGGTGCCTGATAATATTGGCTATGGCAATCGCGCAGTCATCTGCAGACTGTAAATGGACGAAAAAAACGATAAGATTATATCAGAGCCTATACATATTTCATATTTGTTCACTTGGTGTATATTTAATGCTATCCTGGCCTGGCTTCTGGTAAGATTATTCTACGCGATTACGCAGATAAAATGCATTTGGTCAGATTGGATGTGATGTGAGGTACCTGAAATATTGTTGAATCTTGGAAATCTTTTTTTGCATCTAATTCCACATTTCCCTCTTCAAAATAATGAGCTCCTACCTGAAGGAAAGGAGTAATAATTAGAATAAGCTCATTCTAAGCCAACTTACGGAGAAAACGAGTAGCAAATGTTACCTGCAGTTTCCCTTTTATGTCAAGCACCTGGGACTCATCCTGGAAATCAATGTTCCATACAGATCTCCAACTTCCATTACTGCAAACACCCTGGATTTAGTCGCAGTATATTTATATGGAGAATAAGTAGAAGAAGGTCATTTGTAACTTACCAGAAGTTCTGGGGACTTAGTCTCATGGCAGTAATTATAACAACAAACTCAAAGTCGGACCCTGGACCCTCTGTATCTTTCCCCTTCACACAATTAACTGCAGATATACCTTTCGGATAAGATTCACTAACATATATCTGGATTTCAGCATCAAGAGCATTTCTGTAACAAGCAAACCAACCTTTTCAGCGGTAAGACAAAAAATAAGTGCAGATCACTCCAGGTTCATTGCCCTTTATTCCTAAACTTCTGAAAGTGCGTTTCTAATGTTTGCCTTTGTTGCCATTAGAATTGAGGCTATGACTATATGAGCATTCCGAAGTGAATGGTGTGATGCATGAACCTAATCTTGAAACCTACAGCTGGGTGTAAAAATCATACCTGTACTCCTCAATATACAAAGACGAAAGCTCTTCATCATTTGCAGGCCGTACCTTTGTACAAATCTGGTCAAAGAAAGGAGATGTAAGATTGAATTGGATTCACAGATCATGACACACCATAATGAAGAGCAACTACAATAATAAATAAAAAAAATGTACCTGATTAACATGATCAACTATGGCAACCGGGGCAGTTCTTGGATCAATGTACTCATTTTTAGTAATTTCACTGTAAGATGAAACTATCACCTGAGACGCAACAAAACAGTATTACCTAAATCTTGCAGCGAATAAACACTAGATGGTATTCCCAAAACGTTTTTAAATAAACAAGAAAAGGAGATGCAGGACATATGTTAATTGCCAATTTGATCAACAATAGTCAAACATAGAAGTGTTGCATGTTATCTTAGGATATATATAAGTCGCAAGTTCATGAAAACTCTCTAGCAAAGAAAAAAAGACACACGACCAAGTCACTCAAAGATTATAGAACTCCTACGAGATTTTCAAAGTACTTATTTCTATGATCAATTATTATCTCTAGTATCTACAAAACTAAACCTCTGCTTAGATTAAGATGTTTATAAAAAAAAAATATTAACCTTCCCAACATATATCATTGGACCAAAGAGACTTCAGTATGAATTTTCCAGTTTGGGCTTTTTTTATTTAGCAGTTGCGATCCATCAGAAAATAAATAAAGCGCGTGCGTGCTTTATTATAAATTTGAGTGTAAAATCCAATCTATGAAAACGCCACGTGGCATTTATTAATTATTATTATATGGGTTTGGATTTTTGTAAAATTGCTTTTCTTCCTCACGACTTCCTTCACCCGAAAGACAAAGAGATCGATCCCACACGCTCTCTGAGATCGCCGGCAGATTCTCAGGCGCCGACACGAGAAGATCGAGGAAGAGATAATAGATAAACTAACACACTACATGGATTCCAACATACCTGTGAATTGGGAAGCGCTTGATGCTCTCATCATCGATTTCGTTAGCTCTGAAAACCTGGTCGAAGACGCCTCCTCCGCCTCCGCCTCCGCCGCCGCCACCAATTCATCGTCATCCCCATCATCATCATCGTCTCCTTCCTCTCCTTCTATTTCATCTTCGTCTTATCACTCCAGACTGATCATTCGCCGGATCCGAAACTCGATTGAATCCGGTGACATTGAGACCGCCATCGACATCCTTCGCTCCCACGCTCCTTTCGTCCTCGATGATCATCGTATTCTATTTCGCCTCCAGAAACAGGTCTGTCAATCTACTCCTCAATCCGTGTATTTGGTTCGTTTCTTAGTTAGGGTTGCTGGATATATATATATATATATATATATATATATATATATTTTGGATACGAGTGTATGTCTAGGATCGATTTTAAACCAATTTTGTTTTTTCCCTGTGAAGAAATTTATTGAGCTGCTGAGAAAAGGAACACATGAGGCTGCAATTGCTTGCTTGAGGACTTGTGTTGCTCCCTGTGCTCTTGATGCTTACCCGGTACTCCTTGGATCCCTTCTTCATTATATTGTCTCTCTCTTTTTTTTTTGTATCCTAATTTTGTGTTTTCTTAGATTCTTTTGCTCTCTTTGTGTTATGCTTTTAGCTCCGATTTTACTGTCACTAATGCGTATATGTAGTAGTTAAAATAGAATAAACAACCTTCTTTTTTATATTCATCATCGAGGTTTTGTCTTCTTATTCCTGAATTTTCAATCTATCAAGTTCTGACCTCTGCATATTTATATCTCAAGGAAGCTTATGAGGAATTCAAGCATGTTCTTCTTGCACTCATCTATGATAAAAATGACCTTAGCTCTCCAGTAGCTAACGAGGTATTTCTCCACCTTTCTGCTGTTTTGCTTTTCTTAGGATATTATCTGATCTTGCGGGCACAGAATGTCGTATGTTTTTTTTTTTGAACCGCTGCTTATACATCATGCAGAATTTGTATTTTGGATTATAAGGAATGCGCTTTCTGTTCTACAGTGGGCGGAGAAAAGAAGGTATGAAATGGCTGGACTGATGTCATCTGTTCTGAGAGCTTCTTTACAAGCATATGATCCAGTTTTCTCAATGACACTAAGATATCTGATCAGGTAAGAGGCGGCTATATTCCTTTTTTCAACACTGTTATTATCTCTTGTGTTCTTTTTCGCTTACTCTGATTAATCCTTTCTTCTACCTTTACCAGCATACATAAAGGATTTTGCTTTCACCAAGGAATTTCCTCCGCAGTTTCTGATCTCACTCATAGACTGCTCCTGGAGGAACGTGACGCACCAGCCACTCCTCCTGAAAGCATGTATGAAGTACCACCGTTTGATGAGGTAAACAACACGCAACTAGCTTCTTGATCATCTTATTGTAAGTGAAATGTTATTTGTATCTACTACACGCATTGTACTGATTTTTAATATCATATTTCAGGTGGACATACAGGCTCTTGCTCATGCGGTTGAGCTCACTAGACAAGGTGCTGTTGATAGCATGAAATTTGCCAAAGGTGACCTTTTCCAGGCATTCCAGGTTACAATCCTCCGTCCTATGTTTATTCTCAATTATCATCATTACACTGTTTAAGTGGTATCTCTTGCAAACACACTAGTTTGGGCTTAAGTAGTATATTATATTTACTTACTATTATTGTTGTGTAAGTTTATATATATGCATTGCGGCCTAATTCTTGCTTCTACTTCTTGCAGAATGAATTGTGCAGGATGCGATTAGATGTTTCGGTCCTCGATGAACTTGTTAAGGAGTACTGCATATACAGGGGTATTGTGGATTCAGGTCGGTGATAAACCCTTGGCAGTTTCAAGATCCTTTTTCATGATTCTACCTCTTGCTCTTTTTTTTTTTTTGGCTTTATTGAACTTCTGATCGGTTTAATTTTCACTCAGAGATGCAAATGGTCACAAGTCCTGCCAAACGCAACCAGTCGGAGGTGGGCCGCAGCTTATCAAGAGATTGTTCTTCGGAAATAGATCTCAACACAAGTCAACATTCAGATATTGAGAATTATAGCAACAAGAGCATGCTTGATGACACTGAAATGTCTAGCGAACAAGGAGGTGAGGTTGGCACACGTTACGGCAGCGAACCAACCAGCGCTTGTGAAGATTGCAGCACTAGCTGGTCAAATCAATGTGAAAATACAAGAGCTGTTATTAGAATTAGATCCCATTTGAATAGTGAGAGGAATAAACGCAAAAGATGGTGTGGGCGTACTGCTGAAATGGATTGTCTTCCTGGTATTTCATTTGCCAAGTCCGAGTCAGGCATAAACCCTATAGAGGACAAGTATGAGATAGCCTTGGCACTGAAGGAACTGGTTAGTAGAGGAATGGCAGGCGAAGCTATTTACGAAATCAGCACAATGGATCCAGACTTTTTCACAAAAAATCCGGGTTTACTATTCCATCTTAAGCAGGTAAGGGTGCAAGAACAACTTAAAAGTTCTCTGTATATTCCCCCAAGACATATTGTTTGTAACTTCTTCGTTTTGCTTAGTAACAGAAGATAAACCTGTTTATATATATACATGTACAGGTTGAATTTCTGAAGCTGGTGAGTGCTGGTGATCACAATGGAGCCCTAAAGGTTGCATGCTCTCACTTAGGTCCCTTAGCAGCCAATGACCAGTCTTTACTGAAGACATTAAAGGAGACTTTATTAGTTTTACTTCAACCGGACGGAACCACACCCAAAGATTTGCCTTTGAATGATTTGGCGAATACGCTACAGGTAACAAGAATGTTTTGAGCTTTGATCTCTTCTGGTTTTGTCTGATGAAAGAAAGATTAACGAACAACTGGTGTTTGTTTCTGCCATTCTTTTTAAGGTTTCTATCGGTAAAAGGCTTGGGATCGAAGAACCAAAGCTAATGAAAATAATAAAAGCGACGCTTCACACGCATACTGAGTGGTTCAAGCTTCAGATGTGTAAAGACCGGTTCAACAATCTCCTGAAGATAGATTCATTGAAAGAAGTGAACACTGATTTGATCGGTGGTATCAAATCAAGATCAAATAGAGCTAGCAACACAAACTTGTCGTCTCAAGTCACGACGACGTCGTCAAGCACCATGACTTCAGAAGATGGTGGAAGCAGCAGCTTGATGATGACTCAGACTTCGTCAAGAGAAGCTTTGTGGGAAGAAAGTGCAATTCTTAAAGTAATGGTACGTTTTCAAGATCCTCAAGACTTTTGGATCAGTTTCTTATTATTTTCTTTTTTTTTGTTTTGGATTTTGGTTACATTATATATATAGTGATGAGAGAGATGGTTTCAGGAATTTCTGGCGTTGCCGAGGTCTGATGCAATTGAACTTCTATCACAATACAATGGAAATGCTGAGGCTGTGATTCAGCAACTCTTTGGTTAAAACCAAACCCGACTAGACCGAGTAGAACCGTTTCCGGTTTATTTAAATTTGGATGAGTTATATTATTGGTTTATTCATTTCTGCATTTGTTGTGTTTGTACATCAACTTAACTTAACACAGAGACACTTGTGAAAAAGAGAGAAAAAAAAAAAGTTTTAGCAATGAAAAAGAAAAATAGATGCAGATATGGGCCTTAATAAAAGCCCATTTATTTTATTATGTGAAGCTTAACAAAGATATTAAAAGTACCAAGGGAAAGAGCACAATAAAAGAAGCAATTAAAAAAAAAAAAAAAAAGAGACGGGAAAGGAAAAAAATAATAATTAAGAGGTAATTAATTGCCTACTTGGAGTTGGAGAGTGTATGGCCTCCGAACCGCTAGGGCTTTGATTCGGAGTCGGACCAACTTTAAGGTTGTAAAAAGCAAAAGCTTTGGCTCTGTCTTTTTTGAATGAAAATCTTAACGTTTTCTATTTAATCGAACATTTTGAATGTATGATATCTTTCATTTTGTTCCGACACGTAAATTATATATATATTGAATCATTTTCCTTCTCGAATTATATTATACAAATATATTTATATATAAAAAAAAGAGTACTGTCAAACGTAATTTAAATATTTGATTCAATTATTTGCATGTTTTTTTTTTTTTTGTCAACTATTTGCATGTTTTTCTTGCACCGGTCATTGTATTTTTAGAAGAAGAATATTAAAGCATGCCACTGCCACCTACTTTTGTAATAAACTAATAATCATAATTATAAAAACTCGACTTAATTAATTAGTTTATTTACAATAAGCAGCAGGTATAACCTCTATATAAATGCCCCCATAGAAGCAAGTGTTACTTCACATCACACACTCTTAAATATTGTCAGAGTGATTATTACCAACGATATCTAGTTTTTTTTTTTCTTTTTTCTGTTTTCTTTTTATCACCCATTTTTCTTCCAATGGAATCGTCTATGGGTCAAAAGAAAACATTGTACGCTTGTGTTTTTCTAATGATGGTGTTTTTTCTAGGGTTCAATTGCGTCCATGGACGAACCCTAAAAGACATGAAAACTGATGATAAGATTAATGATGGTCCTGATGATAGCAAGATGATGATGAGGGCGGTGCTCAATGATCTCAAGGTCGATGAGAAGGCAATGCAGTTCTCGCCGCCGCCACCACCACCATCGTCACAGTCTGGAGGTAAAGGGACAGAAGATTTCAGGCCTACAAAGCCCGGCAATAGCCCTGGCATTGGCCATAGTTTACCCCACACTTAATCATCTTCATGCAGTTTCACGTATGTATAAATGTGTTGCTAATAATGTTGTTCGTTTCAAAATTTCTTTAATTTGCTTCGTGGAATAAAATTAGTTATGTTTTTTCAAATTGATCGTGGTTGAATAGAAACGATTACATATATAAGCAAATCATTTTAACCAGCCTAGAACATTTACTACATATATATATATATATAAATATACATGCAAATGCTTTAACATATATATCAAAGAATTAATAATCATGCGCTCGCATGCAAAAAGACAATACGATACGATTACAAAGGTGTGGTAAATAAATATCTTATGCCTTTTTATATACACAGTTCAATGCTTGGTGTAATTCTTGGGTTAATTTTGAATGGTGATAAAGTAACGGCACTGCTACTGCGGCGATTAGAGTGTATCTATTAGAAATTTGTTCACTTATTAGGACTTACTAACTGACCACATATCTCTTGGTACGTTGGTGTTATTACTAAATAAGAATCATGATTAAATAGTAACCGTGAGGTTGATGGTTGAGATTGTTATATAAATGTATTGACTTTTAGCTTGTTATCATTATGAATCAATGGCTTTCTCTTTTTATATATAATTGTTCGTACTATACAAAACAGCTTTATATTTTTTTTTCTTGTAATTAATTATAGCGAACAGTTCCTTAACTAAAGTTTTTTTTTAATACAGGAATAAACTGAAAATTAAAATGAAATGGAAAAGATCTGTGGTCGAAGGCTATGCATGGTAGGCCCTTCAAAGGACTTCCCTGCGTGTGGGAACCAACCAAATAAAAAAAAACATCAACCTTTTCACTTTTCAACATGTCATTATATAAGCTGCATATACTTTTTATTTGCATAGCCCGAATATTCAAAATTGTGGGATATCCTAACGCTAAGTGTATAGCACGAATTACAGCTAAACACAAGTTTTTCTTTCTTTCAACTTCATGTATATTTCGTATAATTGATAATGGAAATTCATCATTTGATTGTTTCACTTCTTTTTATGTCCATATGTCATGCTTATGGAGATCGGAAATACATATGCATCAAGATGCATTGTGATTAAATGTGCATTTTTTTTCGTGGTATTTGTGGTGAGTCGCAGATGATAATATACGTTCTATCACTGTACTGTGATGACTAAACGCCTATAATACAAAAGCGATAATAGTTAGCATAAACGAAAGTTATGTTAACAGAAGAATTAAAAACCTAGCTTGGGGCTATATAGCGTCTACAGATTTTTATTTTAAAATATCAAACTGAACCGAAGTTGTATCAAAATGAAATCAATAATATAATCCATGATTGTAATCAACCCGAAACTATCCAAACCAAAAAAAATATTTTATTATTTTAAGTATATTTTGCTTTAAAAAAAAACTAAGTAGGATTTGATTTTTAGGTTGTAGTAAGCACTCTTGATTTTATAGGTTATGATTCTATTTATTTATCTAAAATTCGGTCTAGACCTATTTGCTAATTAAAAATACGTTTGTTAAAAATAATACTAGTACTGACAGACAACAAAGAAAGAGTGAGTGGTAGGGGAGGAGTTAGTGGTCAAGTTGATGGCGATGATCTTGATTCACTCACTCACGAACTCACTTTTTCTTCTCACTCGTTTTTGATTAATTATTTGTTGAAAGTAATCATTTTTGGCTTTAATACATTTTTGAATATTATGCTCTTACAAGCATGGCGGCGTTGTCGGACACATTATAATGGTTTTAAATGGACGGACAAAATAAAGGAGAACAAGTGTCTATATAAAACTTTCACATGCCGACATTTAAGCGTATTTAATCATACGATAAAAAGTACGTATTTTTATCACTAAAGGTATCTTAAGCGAATTTTCTCACATATCGAAAGTGTTCTGATTTTCGTAATAACATTTCGATTTAAAAAATTTACGTGTAATATATATAATTTAATTACTTCCAAAGATCGGTTTGTTTGATTAAATCAACTGCATACAATCTTTAAAAAATAACTAACTTATTGCTGTCAAATAAGTTCGATTTTATTATTCTTTGTATATAAAAATTATTTCGAAAATAAATAGAGTAGTTTTCATATGCATTAATACAAAATACAGAACAAAAAAAGGACTTCAAAAAATTAGTTTCAAACGTCATTAACACCATAATTACATTTATGCTTACTTTTTTTTTCCGCAAATCAGACTTTCATTAAATTCAAAGAGTAATTACAAAGACGTTATACAGAATTACTGTAACACAATTATTACATCTGCAGATGTATGCGCCATACACTAAAAAAAATACAGCATAAGAGAGATTGACGATGCTTTCCGAAGAGTAGCCTTACTCGCTAACCGTTTATATGATCGGTTATTGTCCAACTTCATATTAGATTTTTCTCTGTTATGATTTGCATGCAGCATCTTGTGGCTGAACTTTTTACAAAACTATAACTGTAAACCTGATGTGTCCAAAGATAACTCTGGAAGATAGACATAATGATACCAATGCTTCCATACCAAAGTCTTTATGACAAATCTCGACTTTGTAATATTCTTCGACATATTCACGAATAGTTTCTCTACCAAAACATCCTTTGAGAAGATCTTCTTGATAAAATTCAACAAAACTCTACTCACCAGGGAAGGCCACCATACTTTGTGTGATCTCATACTTCGGCCAACACCATCAACAACAACACTCAAAAAGCAATGGATTTGAATAAACATAGTCGAAAGTTCTTGATTGTGCATATGTAAAATCATTGCCACGGGAATAAACCCAATCATCCCCATCCCTTGAACAAACTCAATCAACAACGTAACATGAGCAACATCAAATCTAACACTAATTTGGGTCCCTATCATGACCATAAAATTCCATCTAAGCGTTGTTAAAATATTCTTCAAAATCCATAACTGACCATTATCAATAATATATTGTCGCCTATTGATCAAGCCCTCGTTCAGTTTCGACTCGAGAATACAACAATAGCCTAATAGATGAAGTCCCAATCTCATCACCCAAACAATGGAATCACTAGAAGTCACCCTTGGATCCCAGATCTTAATTAGATCTCTGTTTCTCATGTAATAAATATAGAAATTAGAGTGAACAAAGCATATATGGGAGATGAAACAAAAACCATCAATCGGAGATGGGAAGAGACTGACACAATTACTCTTGGTCTGAGGTTTGAGTAAGGTCAGAAAAACACTCTTCCAAAAGAAGAGAATGAAAACGCGAAACTGAAAATAATTCCAACCGCGACAGGGACAAGACATCACAACCCTTTTCCGTCTCCAATGCACGACTTCCAGTGAAGTTTAGGTGTGATGAAACACCACACAAGTCGAGAATGGTGAGAATGGTACCAGTAAAGTTGATGAACTCAGATCTGTCCACACCATCTTGCCGTAAAGGAAGGAGATTTGGAAACCGGATTTGCCGAAAATATTATCTAAAAAACTGTACATAAAGGGAAATAGAGGGACTGGAATGAAAGAAAAGAGAAATAGAGGGACTGGAAATAGAGGGACTGGAATGAAAGAAAAGGGAAATAGAGGGACTGGAATAAAAAACTGTACAGAAAGAGAAATAGAGAGACTCGGAAAAGCCAACGCCGGCCGGAATCTATGGAGATAGAAAAACGGGTTCTGTAGAGGTGGTGTCGCTTTGAGAGAGAAGAAATGGTTTCGTGCGTCTAGACGACTACATTTATGCTTACTTAAAAATGTCATATACAAACAAAAAAAAAACTAAAGAAGGTAGAAAACATACATTGTAAATTTGTAACTATTCAAATATTAGATTGCTTTTTTTTTTTTTTTACCTCATTAGATTGCTTTCTTATACTCCAATATAGTGGAGTAAGAAACATATGCATGCATAGTTAGGGTCATAAAAATAATAAAACGGTTCTAGAAGCCAAATTGATATAAATACGTACGATAGTTAATATAATTTTTAAGGGGAGGTATATATAATGATTACAAATTTTTTGGTACGAAGAATTTTTTTCTAAAAATCTGACCTGATGTTAACCAACCCTTTTTGGTAGTGGAGAAGATCTTATATTTATAAGTGGGGTTAAATTTTTATAATATACTTTAGAAGTCAAGAATATGATCATACAACTAACTAGGGCATCTCAGGAATTGCAATTTTGCAGTATATAACCAACTAGTTTTAGAACGCGTATTAATTTGTTTAACACCACGTTTGTTACTAAAGAAATAAATTTAAAATTAAAGAAAATCTCTTCTATTTTTTAAAGAGAAAAATCATGCACATAGCACTAAATATGAGAAAGTATATTGCAATTCCCAACAACCATCTTTATACATAATTTTCATATTCTGAAAGATTCTAAAAGTTGAAAATGTAAACTAAAAACGGGATTTCTTACAAGATTTGTATGATTTTTTTTAATAAATTATGTAAAGTATATATAAAGCTTTTGTATATATTATCTATGGAGGAGGTAGCCAGATGGGAGAGGTGTCCTTCTAACATCAGTGCCTTTCTGTGGTTAGGGAAGGGCGGCTTTTGTAGAACTTAATTAGCCTTTCGAAATTTATACTACTTCATTCTCATACTAATTATAAATAGCCATTTTAAATATATAATAAAACGATAGTTAAATTCTGATTGGACCAGAGATAAAATATCTTTTCGTTCATATTTGTGATTTCCGTCAAATTGATAGCTTCTGAAAAATATACATAGTATGTTCCGGTTGTGGTTTTTTTTTTCTTTTTTTCTTGTCACCAAGCTAAGCATGTTCTATCACTGGGAAATTAACAAAAATAAATGTTAGTACAATACGAGTATAAGTTGGTATATTCGACAATGGAGCTAGCACTATGGGAGATTCAGGAACTCTACGGCTCTGCCGAAAACCCCACGCCTAGATTTTGCCGTATAAATATTTATTTGTTTTGCTATAATTGCCAAAAAAAAAAAAAAATTAAAATTCAGTTATAGTTTTATGATGATTGAGTATTGACACCGACGTTCTGATATTATATTTACCTTAAAAGATACCAATTGACACATTTAAATTCTCCTTTTTTCAGCTTGGCTATATGCCGTCCATATATCGATTGTCTATTATTATAGCATATGTTTAATACGCCTCTGTTTTTTATAAATTCGTATCATGCATTTTTATAGTTATGAAAACCGATTCATGAACGGTCCAAATGAAATCACTGTTCTCTTTGTTCCACTCCCTTTCACTTATAAAAACGATATATCTTTCGAACAAACTTAAACCATAAGCCAAATTCTTAACCTTCCTCCCTCATAAACACTTGAAACAACGAACCCCCTTATACAGTTTTTTTTTTAGCATGAAACTCTCAGTTCATATCGTTCTTAGTATTCTCTTTGTTTCGACGATATATTATAATATACAGTTAACCGACGCAAGACACCTGCGGAAAACAGACGATCATGATCACCATTTCACAGTCGGGCACACTGACGATTTCGCACCTACTTCTCCGGGTAACTGCCCGGGTATTGGTCATAAGATGAAGGAGGATAAAGAAAATGTCGAAAGATTTAAAGATGACTTTAAACCTACGATACCAGGACATAGTCCCGGCGTTGGACATTCTGTCAAGAACAATGAGCCTAATGTTTAGAAAAGGTTTTAGCGTATTATTGTTTTTACTAAATTAATATGAAATTTAAATTATTGTGCAAGTGCAGTTTTAATATATAGTGTGTGTAGTTTAGTTTTTATAGCATCCCGCTTGTAAGTGGATCGATTTAAGCATTGTTCCAGATCATTAATTAAATTAAATACGATTTTGTGTTTAATATACTACTATTTTTGTTGTTAAAGAACTTTAATTCCCTGCATGCGATGGCATGTTAATATATACATACTAGTTGATACTTCGTCGTGAGCTTCTTAATACTTGCCATCATGTGCAAAAGGTTGAATATCAAAGCACACGAACAAGACCGGTTTTGACGAATTTTTAAATATCTAGTAATTAAATAAATGAAAAGATAGCTTAATTAATTACTACTACGTACAATTTCTAAATAAAAAATTTGGTGGTGAATATACTAAAAGAAAAGAAAAGGCTTAAAGATTTCCAAAATTAGGTAGAAAGAAAATGACTTAACTGAGTTGTTTATACAAAAAATACTTACTTACCGTTTTTTTCTTTTTCTTTATATTGTAGTGGAAGTTGAAATGATGCTGCAAATAATACAACATAAATAGTGAATAGTGAATAGTGAACAGTGTTTGTGATATCATCATCTTAATTAGTTCATCATATAGATTCATAATTATTTTGTTGATGGGATACTCTCGAAGTCAATAGCCAACCAAACGATTTTTTTTTTTTTTTTTTTGTGAATATTATATTTTTGTCACTTTTTGAAACAAAATCTTGGAAAGCGATATGCCCAGAGCCGCGGAATACACTAAACAAAAAAGCGATATGCTTTTCGTATTTCAGTAAACAAAACAAAAAATTGCACCAGCCGGGAATCGAACCCGGGTCTGTACCGTGGCAGGGTACTATTCTACCACTAGACCACTGGTGCTTCGTAGTTGGTTGTTATATCTAACTCCAAAATGCTTGTAGTTCTGTAAATTGAAACAGTTTAATCGTTTTTTTTTGTTGTCGTTTAAACATATGTAGATCATGTTTAAATGAACTGTTTTACCAAAACTATCAAATAATCCAATTATTTACATACTGTAAGCTAACACAATTAATGCTTAAATGAAATATAAATATTACTAACAATCTACTACTTTATTCGCACCTAAATTAAACGAGAATTATGAGCATATTATGTCACACTCATGAAGTATAATTACAAATTATTAATAATTTTACAACTAATTCATATGCATATTACGACATAGGTCTCTGGCCGTAAAGTACCGGAACAGGAAGATCCATAAACGATTCCCATGCATGTGCAGTCGAAAAATACACTAATTTAATGCAAATTGTCAAACTTGCATCACGAGATCGCCTGAGAAATTTTTTTAAAAATTGTAAGATACTTTTTTTAAAGAGTGTATATAGATTATAGTATAATTAAAAGGACGTAGCTACTTCATGAATTATGACAGTCTAAACGTGCACCCATTTTTCTTACACTTTTTAACGAATGACCACATTCACCTCAATTTGGTCTGAACTCTGAACTAGTTCCGAAGAATATGCTTTTTGTTATTCGGTGCAAATATTTACCGAAATCATCATATACCTTTTCTTTAATGATATTCTATTGATTCAGAGGAAAAATTTGCAAATTCTTAAGTACACGTCTTTTTTTTAAGTGCAATATCTCTGATAAATTATAACAAACCTGGTGTTGTAATTAACTTGTAACATACATATCTGGTGGTTACAGCTTTTTATGCTTGTTAAATGTTAATTAAGCCTTTTTCTATATCAATCAATACTTTTGGTCACTTCTCCAGTTATTCTACATATACAGTATAATTTTATTTTTGAAGTTACAGCTAAAAGGATGATTAATTTGTAATTTTTGTTGTTATTGGGTATATATGCATGTATATTTCATTCAGAGACTAATGTTCTATGGCAACGCCATTTCCTGTTCAATATTTTATGAACTCCATTCACGGAGTTTCCCCAGAAGCTTGGAACTTATATAACCAAACTCTAATTATTTTCCATGTGTATAAATATTAGATTATTTTGACCTTAAATATTAAAAATAAATAAGTTGTTGGCTTTGTTTGTTGGAGTTTCACATGCACCAGCTAGCTAGTCATTTTTCTTCTCCATAAATAGCCATCTAGAGTTGAAGTCATTGATACATATATACACTCTTATTCACATATTAATTTACTCTCCTAAGTTTTTTTTTTCTTTTATTAGTTTCGTTTACTCTTGAAAATTTAACACTCTCTCATCACTGCTATGGCTAAATACACATTGACTAGCTTGGTACTACTACTAACAGTAGTGCTGGTTTTCATTCAGGATTCTCACATCGTTGAAGGTCGACCTTTGAATTCATCGGGAATCTCTAAAAATATCTCGAAGAAACTTGGTGGCCGCCATGGCTCAAATCTGTCGAGCAAGTTAATGACAGAAGATCATTCCTTGGATGCGTTTCGGCCTACCAAACCCGGGAACAGTCCAGGAATTGGTCACTAGCAATATACATATATATGTTGTGACAAACTACGATGGCAGGGATATGTTCTTATATATAAGACATTTATTTATGACAAAGTAAGATGTTTTTTTTTGTTTGTGGTTACGTCGACGTGTATCAGCTAGGGTCTCTATGTATTCTTCACTGTGTGTTTTCTCGTAATTGTAATCAATAAGTCTTGAACTTCAATTGAATCGCGTTGTTTCTGGTAGTTTATCTAGGATTTAAGGGTTCATTTTTCTTTTCATTGCGAGAACAATAAGCAGTACGTAGTTCATTTTATTAGCATTGAATTCGTTATATAAGATTTCAAATAAAGTATACTATATTAATCTTGATCATATCAAATTCATCAAACCGACAATATATAATGCTAATTGATGAAAACCCATTGATTATATTAGCAATCGATTTTTTTTTTTTTTGTGGAATCACATTATGGTTCTACTATTCTGTAATTCTACGGGCAATAATATAAGACTTGTAATTGATAAAGTACACAAGGAACTTAACTATTTCATAACTGAAAATATAAGAAATTGATCACACACTCACAAATCCATCGACACATTCATAATCGTTTCACCAACCACGAACTTTTATTTGGTAAAAAAAAGGATTATAAATCAAACATGTATATCACGTTTGAAAAAAGTTGTCAAAGGAAAAGCTAAAACGGCGACTTTACATGGATGGATCCATTAGGGTTTATCTTTGTATAATTTCAACGTTAATATATCTAAAACAAGATCAAATTCTCTATTAACTTCATAACTTGCATCCCCTGCAGTGATGGTATTCTATATTTCTACTTGGTGCTAAGTCATCGATATAAGATGAAATTGGAGGATACGAAATATGAGAGAAAGTGGAAAATTATATTGAGCGGACGAATAAAATAACTACCTTTTTCATTAAATATAAAATAAAATAATGATTTTGTAGAATTTTATTAATTACTTAAGTTACTATGAAATATGAATAATGGAAAACATGGCCTTTTATATTTGCTAATTATTTATTTAACATGAAATGAACACCAGCTTTTTGTAAATAATTACAGCTCAGAAAATACTGTACCCACGACGTTAGAAACTCAATATATATGTATCTATCATTAACTTACATATGGACCTGGTCGTTTGTAACTATTGTAGCTTGTGTGTGTCATTTTTCGAATTATTAACAAATGTTATAAATAGCAAAATAATCTAGATTTAACAAAGACTGGGAATAATAATTAATTTGTCTAAACCATGGTGGTGGGTCTGACCAAAGATTTGTGCTGGTCTCTAGATCTTTAAATTGACGGCTGTGGCTGATTTGAAAGCTAAGAGCCAACTAACCTATTTTCCATATTTGGTTTAATCGTTAATTAATGATTAGTGGTCACAAGTATATTGGCCTTAGGGCATATGGAATAGTGGCAAGGGACACTCTGTTCGTGTGTTATTATAATGAAAGCTTTTCCATGGTACTACTACTAACCTACTAACTACTAGAGTACTAGTATTATAAAAGGTGCAGCTCTTGAGGAGTTTGAAGGGCGACTTGAAGTTCGAGTATTAATTTATATATTAAAACAATGTCAAAGTGATCTAATATAATAAGCACCCAATGGTCTTGGAGTACTTTAAAGCCTGCTCTCGCTGTCAATTAATACTTAGGTAGCCTTTTAACATATGTAGGTCTCATAGGTACGGTTCATTAAAACGTCAAGTGTGATTATATTAAAACCGTACGATTACGACATTATTTATTAATCTTCTTTTCCAAATCGTGTCATAGCTGGGGCATTACGTGAACGCGATTTACGCACCTACATTTATTCGATCGATTTCAACAAGCCTAAACGTATACATACTAGAACAATTGGTCATGTATTCTAGCTATGCCACAAATAAAGTATATGCGGCAGCAACACTTTTGAGCCATGTCGATCGAAACATTGCTCGCCTGAAACAAAGAGAATCCAAGCCATGCTCTCCATAGTAAGTCAATGATTCTTCCACGAGTATTCATACATATGAATATATGATCATATCCTATCGTATCAAAAATCATATATGGTAAACTACTCATAGTAAATTAATTGTACTTTTTCAAGGATATATATACTAATTTAGAGGTAAGGAAGCAAAAGGGGGAATATAAACAATTAGGCGCAAATGTGAAGTGGTGGCTGTGAACCTTTTAGCTCATCTGAGAAGTTGGGAGCTAGCTTCCTTCCCAATTCACAACAACCATTTATTATATAAAAAAACATTTATATTAGTTTTAATTGAACACTACACTTTAAGTGGTCTAAACTTTTCTGGAAGCGATATATATATTTTATAAATGTGTAAACCCCATAATTATATTCTAACTAGCTATGGTTCACAACTTCACATGTTACTTTGGGTGCCTATATATATAGACACCCTCAAACCGAAGATTCCTTAAACCCTTTAATTAAGATTCAAGACTCTTCATGTGACATCTCTTGACTACTATTTATAGATTCTTATAAAAGCTTGCATTTCTCCCTTAAACCCCAATAAACATAAAGAATCAGTGCGAGACTCTTCTCATTACTATTTTTACTTAATTCTTGACAATTTTTATCAACAAAAAAACTCGAATCATCATCAATGGCAAAAGCTGTGTTCTCGAATTTTGGCTTATCTCTTCTTTTTATTGCAATAATCGTGTGTCATATACCAACCGAGGCAAGACACTTGAAGACCCATAGAAATTCAATAAAAAACAGCACTCTCAGTGTATACGAAGGAGCCGGTGGCTTGATGAGAACAGGAAGAGGCTCGGTGAAGAGTGCCGCCAGCAAAGAAGAAAAATACGGCGTTGATGAGTTCCGGCCAACAACTCCGGGAAACAGCCCTGGCATTGGCCATTAATCCATTAAAGCTTAAATAATTAAAATATTTACACACATGCTCATAGAGTCCCAAGTTTAAATATATGTTTCTCTTTTCTTTTAAAATACTAAGCTTTAATTTTTGGTTAAAGTGTATTTTGTATCTTTTACATATATATATTCTTTTTTTTTTTTTTTTTGACAAACATATATATTCAAGTTATTATTCGTGCGTATGTAGCAACCTACGTTGATTGACAAAAAAAAAAAAAAACCAAAAAAAAAAAACAAAAAAAAAGCAACCCACGTTTGGATTTTGTGTTTTGAATTAGGTTAGTTAAAAAAAGAACGGATGAAATTACCTTTAACCTAAATGGTATACATATTTTATAAAGACTTGCCAATATAGTTCAAGTATTACATAAGTAACCAGTTTATAGTGTTCACTCTAATGTTTAGGAAATTATGGTTCGAAATCTTTTTACGACGCTTTCTTAATCATGGTCAAAGTTAAGGGAAGAAGAAGAAAAAGATATTTTACAGACAAAATATAACTAAGTAAAACTTGAACCAGAATTGATAGTAATTAGTAAATGTGTCGGTGTCGACGATCTCTTTATGTATATTATCATGACCCATGAGGTTGGTGAGCACTTTGGACTCTGAGTTTGAGTGAGTGATATCTGTACGACCCCACACGGTCGATCTTATTAAATAATATGCAACTTTTTTACGACAAAATATATGTTCGGAATCCCCTTTTTCTAATCTTCTAGCTTAATTAAATATGCAAAAGAAACTGCAAAGTTGAGAGCATGCGATTACTATTGTATATGCTTTCTCCATGGTTGATGCTTCTACGTTGATTCTCTCTCTCTTTCTCTCCTACAAAAAAAAAACTAGAATAATTATAGTAATTGTAATTCTTAATTTTGTTGCAAAATTGAAGTCGGTTCATGTTTCATTATAGAGGTCGGCGGTGAGAGTTATATATCAATTTGGCGGAAGTCCAAATTAATTTCCGAAACGTTTAGGAGATATAGATTAGGCGTCAAGCTCATGACGTAGACATTGTTGGAATTCGTAAATGAATTCAAACGATTTTTCGTTACCTTGGAAAAAGCAAAGCCCTTTTTCGGTGTGTCTAATTGGAGATTATGTAACAGAATTTCTAATTTTGTAATCCAGATTCCTTTAAATTCCTTAATTGCGGATTCTATTTCTAGCACAGCGGGTTTGCCAACCAAAACCGATTCTTTGACACAACCAAAAACTTTGTTTGGGCGGTGAAGGCCCGTTAATCTTTCATCAATCTAACATTTAGTTAGGCCCATTAAAGGTTTAATCGATTTTGGTGGGCATCCTACACTCTTTTTGATGTACAGTATACAGTATTTTCTAAACCTTTAATGTGCCAATCTAACATCCTACAATCTAACATCATCATTCAAGAGCTTCTTCACATACTATTCAGTTCAAATTCATAGCCCTTTACAACTCCACAGTTTTTTTTTTTTTTTTTGTTTGGTTTTGTTTTGGGTACGTAAAAACACAACTTCATAGTTTACTTTACTCTTTATTTATTCCCGTAACCTTAAATTCATATTACCAAAAAAAAGGTATCTTTGAAAAGATCAGAGGTTTCATAACTTCGTATGTGCTTTCATTCATTTTATCATTTTATTAACTCGTATACAAACAATAATTAGTATTATGAGCTATACACCTTAAATTAAAAAAACCTTTTAATATCTAATACTTACAAGAACAAAAATTGTAAATAAATAGTGGCTTGATTCTGAATGACGAGACCTGTATAAGTGTGGTGTGGGGTCTAGAATATTAGTCGCTGTCTAATACAATGGTTTAATGGTTCGGTTGGTGCATGTAAATTTAATTATGAGAATCTTTGCTTAATTAAAAAAAAACTAATACTGTATGTGATTAATACATCAATTATATACTATGTGTCTTGATCTAATGAAATTTTAAAAATGTAGTCATGGTCCACTTTAAGTATCAGCCGTCGGATCATCCAAGATTGTGACCTTTTCAAATGGGGTCCAGAGAAGAACCGTAGCAATGTGGGCAACACGTCGAGAGTGGAATCTCTTAAACGCCGTTTAGACGTCGAGATTCTCCGTTAGTTAGTGATTCAACCGTTCGCAACTGTACCGGACCGTACCGGTTTTGTCGTACGCACACAAAAGTCCAACCAACCAAACACACTCGTCTGCGACCCAAAACATGTTTAACTCCAGTTTTGCCCCCAAAAGTCGAATACGAATTTTTCATGCCCACGGTTCCAAACAAAAGTATTTTTTGGCTTCTTCTTTTCGTTTTAAAAAAATGACCACGGAATCTCTCTCTCGTATATTATTTATATTATAATAATTCGTTTATGTCGATATACATTACAACTTAAAAGTTAGTATCTTTACCTAAATTGTAAGCTTTTTAAATGTGGATATCTGATACATGTTTACTGTCGAACTAGATTGTAAGTTTTAGTTAATCCAGCTACAAGTTCGTTTACAGCTTTTACCACACGAAAATATAAATGGCAAATGTCTGTTTTTTTAATAAAAAAACAACTAATAAATCCTATTAATTTTTTTCTTACAAAAAAGATAGATAATACTCCAGTAAATGTTTTAAAAAGTAGGAAATACGACATCGCATATATGTCACACAAATGATTATAAAGTTGATGAGAATTTATTTTCTCTCTTTTTTTTTTTTTTTTTTTTTGTAAGAAAAGCTTTGAATTGTTTTACAATTAGGATAAACAACTAGAGGTTGTATTCAATCTAATATGCCAAGTGATTTGAGTTTTCATAAGATTTTAAATGATTTTGATGATTTTAGGAAAGTTGATATGATTTATTATAAAAAAAATAAAAAAAATCCCACTTAAAACTATAAGAATTTAGATTTTTGTATTTTTAACTAAAACAAATCCTCTCAAATATTATAGAATCTCTAAAAATCATTAAAATCCAAATTCACAAACTGTTTTGAGTAACAATGGATTTTAAAATCATCAATTCAATAACAGTGGATTTTAGTACATTTTTAAAAAAAAATTATGATTAAATAACATAAGATTTATAAAACACAAATCACTTAAAATGAATACAACCCCTAAATAAATTTGGGTAAAATATTATGTGCCATAGGCTGGACACGCTAAAAGAGCATTTAGCAGAAGAATACAATGTCTGAAAATGTTTATCTAAATAGAAAATATAGATATGTCGATTTCAAATGCTAAATAATTTGTATAGAAATACCACCAAATATGCATATTTAAGCCATATAGAGAGAGCTATTAAAAAAAAAAAAAAAAAAAGTAAAAAGAAGACAACTCAAATAATAATATTACGAAAAGACCCCAACCCTAGGGGAATAACAGTTAGGTCATCAGAGAGGGGTAAAGAAGTAATTTAGAAAGGATGAATATGTCATCTTGTTCCTCCTCCTCCTTTAATTTTTTTTTTTTGTCCAGTCTAATTGGTCCTCCTCCTTCCTCAGCCTCCCCTTTCTTCTTCAGGTGGCGTCTGGTCTCTCTCTCTCTCTCGTCCCCAAGAAAATCGCTTCTTTTTCTTTCCTTCTTCTTCTTCTTCTTTATTAAACCCAAAAAAAAAAAAAAAAAAAAAATCCTAACTTTGAGAAGAGAAGTGGTTCCAGATGATTCGATGTTCATTTCAGACATGGAGCGAAAAACCCTAGCGACTACGCCTCCTTCCTTCTTCTTCTTCCACCTTCGGTAAATTCCTTTTTTCTTCTTCTTTCTTCCTTACTTTATATCTTATCTTTTTTTTCTCTCGATGATGGGCGGTGGTACTTCGATTTTCACGCAAAGTTTTGATTTTTTTTTTTGTCTTTTTAACAAATATCAAGTTCGAATCTTTACTAATACTACTCTGCTTCTTCTTCTATCAGACTATCACTTACTGTTTGGTTCACTGGGTTTTTGTTCGTCACAGTTATATATATATAAAAAAATCAAGTCTCTGCTATTTCCGTCATTCGCTATCAATAGGAATTAGTTCAGTCCTCTTTGTCCTTTTTTCTGTTTATAGAACTATTTCTTTGCTTCTGATTTCTTCAAATGCCATTACTTTTTTGGGTACTATTCTCATTTTTTTGTTTTTTTTCTCTTTACAATTTTTTTTTAATTTCCTTAGAATGTTTATAACTTTTTTTCTTTTTCAAGTAGTTGGTTGAAGCCCCAAATTACTTACATATAAATCTCATTCTTTGTTGAACTTTTTTTTGTTTATGTGTGTTTTTAACAGAGGAGCAGCATTTGGTTCATCAAAGGCATCTCATTGTCTTCTCCTTCTCTCATGTCTATTGCTTTCCTCAGTCAATACTTTGCATAACTTAGCTGAGTATGACTCTTTTGGTTCCAATGGCTACTTCTACAACACTGAAACTCCTGCTACTAAGGGGTTTTATGGTCAAGATTCTCAGAGTGTAGCTATCCCCAAAACTGACCACAATGTTTGTCCCAGTTCTCAGTTGTTCTGTTTCCTTTCAGCTTTAAGATCACAGAATCAGTCTGATCCATTACCATTTGTACCCTTTTTTGGGTTGTCGTCCTATCCCAAGGAATCGTTGAGTAGCTCTGCTCTGAGCAGAAATAATCTATCTGGTGTTGTGTGGCTGTCTCTTAAGCCTGTCCACATCATAGAGTTTCAGCCTTTTACTGGATTCTTTCACATTGGAGACACCACTTGTTACAAGCCTTTGTCGAAAGAGCTCTATACTAAGAAGAACACAAGGGAGCTGAGTATTCCCACCAACACAAGGGAGTTGAGTGTTTTGGTTTCGAGAAAACAATGTGGAGGAAATGGTTTTGTGGTGAACCATCAGAGTGAAGGGTTTTCACTAGAGCCAGGGGAATCCATCAAGTATCTATTTTTCTACCAGACTGAACTCTCTTGGGCATCTGGAGTTGCTGTTTTTGCAGTACCTATGAAGGCGACAGCACCTGTTTTGATGCTTAATCTCTGCAAGAAACCGGTCTTTTGGGTGCGGACTAAGAAATTCTCAGTTGCGGTTCTTATTGCTGCTGCTTTACTCATTCTGATGTTTTGCTTCAATGATCACTTCATCGAGGAGAACAACAACAAGAGAAACCACATGGAGTTGAGAGAAGTTGAGAAACCATCCGCATTCACAATCTCCCCTGAAATGAATTCTCTGCTAAGATCCATAAGCAAAGAAAGCCTCCAAGGGTTGTTTAGTGAGGTTCCCAAGAACAGCAGCGTAAAGCCAGTTGCTTCTGTTTCTTCTGTTTCTTCTTCCCACGAAGAAGAAGCATCAGAAGCTGTGAACCTCACTGTAAAGACTGCAAAAGACAAGAAGAGGCGCCGAAACAAGAAGAAGAAGAAAGGAGGAATCAACGGATTAACATCTGAGCGCACAGATGTTTCAAGCAGTCACAGCGGAAACTCAACTCCCAACTCTCCAATGTCACCAGAACCACCAACTACTACTCGAGCCACAACAAAGCCCGTAAAGCCTCCTAAACCAGTCTTGTCACATTCAGCAACGTTTCCGGTTTCAGGAGTTAAGTCAATGATCATAGAACGTAGCTCTCTGGCTCCAAATGTGAGAGCTCCTGGAGCAAACTCAAGAACCGAAGTGAAAGAAGAGAAGGCGAAAGAGTATAAGTACGATATCTGGGGAGACCACTTGACAGGGCTTCATTTGATGGATAGGTTTAAGGAAGTAAGAGAAGGTAAAAGCTGCTCAGGTTTTGATGGAGATGAGTGTGAGAGTTTCTTTGTTAAGGGTCCTCAGAACTTGTTGTTAGCAAACTCTGATGCCAGGTTTGCAAGTTTTGGGAACCAATGGGGCTTATAAAGAAATAAATAATAATAAAAAACCAAAAGATTAAAATATATTATATAATAATGCGAAGCCCAGTGGGCTTTATGAGCAAACAAAATCAATATTAATGGCTAGGTGCGTGTGGGCTGAACAAGAAACTGAAAAGCGTAGAGGATGTAAATATGAAACAAAAGACGAAAGGCGAAATATGTTTTGATGACGTGCTCAGAGTTTCTTTTCTTTGTTTAGGGACCTCAAAACTTGTTTAGCCGACTCTCAGACGAGGTTTGTAAAAGTTTGATGTTTCACCTTCGCAACTGGAAAATTATAAAACTCGAAGAGTTGTAACCATTAACCGAGTTCATAATTTCGACATGACTAGACTTCATATAAATACAGTAAAAATTAGGACTTAGGAGTGAGTTATAAAATATAGTAGTAGGACATGTGGATTAAAACTACTTCCATGTAGGCATGGTCATGGACTCATGGTAACCATCAGTTAAGGTTAGAAATTGTGTTTAATTTTAGCTGTGATTATTTTAATAAATGGTTAAGGTTAAATACGGTTCTCATTAAAATCAGTTACATTTATATACAGTTATTCGATAATATGACACGATTATATTATTTGATAATATAATACAGTTGATATTATTTATTTATAATTTGTATGTTCTTTTAGTGTATTCATATTTCTATATATCATATGATTCATATTAAATAAATAATTATTAGTATATTATATTATGTTTTTAAAACAGTTACGATTAATAAATTATGGTTTAACTATGTAATTAATCAATGGTTTTGATACGATTATGGTTAATTAACAATTATGGTTAATATATTTTAACCACATATTTATGGTTTACGGTTATAGTGTTTTAACCGTTTTATACGATTACAGTTTGGTTACAGTCCAAATTACAGTTACAGTTTAATTTTGGTCATGCCTACTTGTATGTAGTCCACATAAAATTATACACAGATTTAATATGATAGTACATTAGCAATTGAAGTGTTTGTATTCTATTTCATTAACATAACATCCTCACAATTCATATAAATTTACTTTTCTTATCAGCGTTAAGACTCAATCCACCGGCAGAAGCAGAGTGTTCTGGGAATGTGAGCCAGACTGGGATAGCGGCAGAATGTCAAGACTCCAGTTTCTGTTGGTAGCAAAGATTTGGTTGTTGTTAGGAGCGTAAAAATCGAATTGAGAAAAGATGCGAATTATATTTAAATTAACGAAATCAGAAACGAATTACAACAGCATAATATAAAGCATAAAATAAATCACGGAGGCAAGATATGATATCTCTTTCCTTAATTCAATAAATCGGCCGTAAGTGCTTTCGGACAATCACGATTTATGAATCCCAGGATACAACCGATCATGAACTATTACAATAGCACACCCGTAATAGAACTCAAGCGAACAGATCTACGTTATACTCTCGAGATTACTAAACTAAAAACTTACTTGAACTAAGCAATGGAGAGGGAGAGAGATCTTCAGAGAAAGGAGTGCTTTGTGTTTTTGTGTGTGAAAAATAATTAGAGGTTGTGCCTCTATATATAGTGGAAAGAGGGAGATCTCAAGAAAATATTCAGTGAATATTCTCGGACTGCTGTCCAAGTTTCTTGGAGTTCACACCAAGTCTTTCCAAAAAATTAAATGTGTCTAAAGCTTTCCAAAATACTCAAAAGCCCACGGCCTACGGCCCGCGTCCACGCCCAGTCCGGCCCGCGTCCGTGCTCGGCCCGCCCCGCGTCCGTGCTTGCCCCAGCCCGGTTCGGTTCAGTTCGCGTGTGGGAATCTTCCCTCTTCCATCTACACACTTTTGAAACTAGAAGAGTGTGAAACTATATATATATGAGTGAAAATCAGTCATATTTCCGATGTGGGATATTTCCCAAACCATCCCAAGTAGCTTACTTCACACTCTTATTTCTCATTCAAATCAACTCCGTTTTGGACGTATGAGTATACCATCTTGTAGTACTCGTTACCAGCTTTCCTTTGCACTATCAAACCGACAATTCCGATCCGCCATTTGGCCGGAATTTGGCCGGAAAGTCGACGGAAAGTCACTGTCCCAAAACCTGCAATTTTCTGAAACTTCTTTCTGAAAATTCAGTTCCAACAATCTCCCACATGAATAGAAATAAGTCTAAACATATGACGACATAACTAACTCTATAGACTGACATTACTAGCTAGACTAGATAGACCTTCGAGAGTATATGCGAAAACTAATTGTATCAGAGTTGGTGGTGTTTTTCAACCTTGAACCGACTCATTGTTATACCTGTCAAGTTAACTCGGCCAGATGGTGAACATGATGTCTTGAACCATCTGGATTTGTATGTACACTTAGACAGCAGGCATAACACAGCTTCGTTTTCTCGTAGAACGAGGTTCTCTATTGTGTTCATTGTGGCCTTGAACATGCCTGGTTAATCATAAGTGAACTTGGAGAGTATAGCTTCATATATTCTCCTAGAAACGGCCCCATTTCAGACTCACAAGGTGATTTTAATAGCTGCTTGTATTTAAAGAAATATCCTGTAATTATTTCAAATATTTTACAAAGCTAGATTTCAAATCATTAAAAGCATATGCTTAACCTCTAACATACAGGAAGCACTTTACATCATTTTAGGAACTGGGAAAAGACAAAAGTTTCTTAGTGCTTGTAGCAGATTCAGCTTGATTTAGTTGTCCCTTTGAACCTAGGTCATGGGGTCTCCAATCTGAGTAGGTGGGGTTACCATCAAACCTCCTCTTAAGTCGTAGGCTTTAAACCCATTCCTATTGATGATTTTATAACTTGATCTCTCGCTAAACCTTTTGTAAATGGATCCGCTAGGTTTTCTTTCGTATGGATATAATCAATCGTAACTACACCAGTTGAGATAAGTTGTCTAACAGTTTTATGTCTCCGTCTGATGTGACGAGATTTGTCATTGTAATGGGTATTCCTTGCCCTGCCCAAAGCCGATTGGCTATCACAGTGTATACATATTGCAGGCAAAGGATTCCCCCACATTGGGATGTCTTCCAAGAAATTACGAAGTGATTCAGCTTCTGACATAGCTATCTCCAAAGCTATGAATTCAGATTCCATAGTTGATTTAGCTGTCAGAGTTTGTTTGGAAGATTTCCAGGACACTGTTGCACCTCCAAGTGTAAAAACGTATCCACTCGTGGATTTGGAGTTTCTTGAGTCTGCGATCCAGTTGGCATCAGTGTAACCTTCCAAAACTCTGGGTTCTCTACCATAGTGCAAGCCGTGATCTTTGGTATAACGTAGATAGTCCAAAACTCTAGTTATAACCATCCAATGCTTATGTCCTGGATTACTTATGTAGCGACTAAGTACATATACAGAGTGCGCTAAATCCGGTCTTGTACAGTTTGTCAAGTACATTAGACTGCCAATTACCCTTGCATACTCAACCTGTTGCACAGGTTCACCAGAATTTTTGGTCAAGTGAATTTGAGGATCCTCTGGAGTTTTTGCAGTCCCATTTGAGTAGTGCTTGAATCGATCAAGCAATTTTTCAGCATAGTGGGTTTGAGACAAGATAAGGCCCTCATCAGTTCTTATGATTTTTATCCCCAAAATTACATCTGCTAAACCCAAGTCCTTCATGTCAAAATTTCTTTTGAGCATGTTTTTCGTTTGAGTTATGATGTCTTTGTTGCTTCCAATGATGAGCATATCATCTACATATAAGCATAACAAAATGTACCCTGATGAGTAGTTTTGTAGTATATGCATTTGTCACATTCATTAATGCGAAAACTATTAGACATCATCATACTGTCAAACTTCTCGTGCCACTGCTTAGGAGCCTGTTTGAGTCCATATAATGACTTCACAAATTTACACACTTTGTGTTCTTGTCCTGGAATAACAAATCCCTCAGGTTGTTTCATGTAGATTTCCTCCTCTAAATCTCCATGGAGAAAAGCAGTTTTTACATCCATTTGATGGATTTCAAGATTTCTCAAGGCTGCAATACTTATGAGCATCCTGATCGAAGATAGTCTATTTACCGGTGAATAGGTATCAAAGAAATCTAAGCCTTCTTTTTGCCGAAATCCTTAGACTACAAGCCTAGCCTTGTACCGTTCAATATCGCCATTGAGTTTTCGTTTTATCGTAAAAATCCATTTACACCCCAGGCTTAAATCCTTGTGGTAGATCTGCCATCTCATAAGTATGATGTTGCATGATAGAGTCTATTTCAGTTTTGACTGCTTCCTTCCAATAAGGTGCATCAGGTGTAGACATAGCTTCTACGTATGTTCTTGGTAGATTTTCAACTAGAAATGTCATCATCAGAAAATCATCACCAAACGATTTACTTTTGCAAGCTCGTTTGCTCCTTCTAGGTTCCAGTTCTGTTTCTACAAAAGTAGTACTCAAAGTATTGCCAGCTTCCAAAGTCGCTGCATCTCGTTGTTCACGAGTCCGTTTTTGAGTTTTCTTACAGGGAAAAATATTTTCAAAAAATGAAGCATTTTTTGACTCCATAACTGTATTCACGTGGATATCTGGAATATTTAATTTATGAACCAAAAATCGATATGCACTATACTGGTATGTGTATATTCGATGAAGATACGGTCTACGGTCTTAGGCCCAATTGTGACCTTTTTAGGAGGTGATACAAACTCACATCGGTTGGACGTGTACCGCAACGATTTCGGTTGGGGCAAACCGATAGCTGCAAGAGCTGGACCACCATACCTCAATGTTTAGGCTCCCACAAAATTTTCTATTATGTAAAACAGACTCTCACTAAGAATTCACGCTAATATGACATCAAACACCAATATTGGTAGAAAATAACTTCAGTATATGAAGTGCGAGACTTGATTAGTACAATTTTTAAATGATTTCAGATTCTAAGGTATAAGCGTTAAATGAAGTTCCAATAACTTATTACAAATTCTCTGTCGAGAAGAACTATCTCATCGACGACTTCAACGCTAGCAAATCGCCGACGTTGAGATTCCCGGATGATCGTCGGATTGTTCCCTCGTTTTTTTTCGGAACCGGGTAATTATAAAACTCGAAGAGTTGTAATCAGAGACTTCAGAGTGACAGATGAAAGGTTGGTACGAACCCAAATTCATAATTTCGACAATGACTAACTTCACAGGTAAGTCATGAAACTGCTGGAAATTGTTCACTTCTTTTTATATAGGATTAAAACTAGTTCTATATATGTAATGAAGTCCACACAAAAAAAAAGAAAAAAAAAAATACAATGATCTGAATTTCATAGTACGTTAGAACCCGAACTGGTTGTGTTTTCATTAACATATTATGTTTGTTCTATTTTTCTTATTAGCGTCAATATATATCATAAGACTATAAGAGAAACATCTTCTTTATGCAGTTATGCTACTGCTGCAGTTGCAAATCCTATCCGAGGTCTTCATGTCTTCAAAATCGAACACAGTGTGATACCTCCTCATAAATGCTATACCTAGGAACCTACATGCCAATCCATTTTAGAGACTTGCGCAAATACAAAAAAAATTAACGTAAAATAATAAAGAACTTACCAGCGGCTACCACTATCCGGCACAAATCTCGTGAAACATATGCTGTTGTCTTCAGCTATGTACTAAATGGAAAAGAGCAAATAAACTACATCATGATTAAATGAACCAATTAAAAAAGGATTATTGATTTTTTCTTTCTTATCATACCTCACGTGGGCCGAGTGGGAAAGCCTTTTTCCCAATTGTAAATGTTATTATGGGCAATTTATCGACCGTGGAGCAAGGAACTACGCCACCATTACCGAATGCTCCAACTGCTAAATTTATATCCTTTATAGCCGCCTAAATATTATAAACACAGAGAAACATAGTTTATTAATGAAAAAAACTGATGATACAAGTAGTAGACTACGTATATTCACTAAAATTTAGCTCTCTTACTTGGGGACCTATAATATCCGTCGTCCCCGAGTCAATAATTGCTGTGCAGTGTGGAACACAGTGTTCGGTTGGTTCTTGACCAATGAGAATTGTACTCATTCGGATCTTCCAGAAATCTTTGTTCGGCCTTGTTATCACAGGGACATACGTATGGTCTTCTTGGATATGCTCCTGGTTGTATCCACCGAACATGAGTACCCCACCATTTGATGTCAGCCAAAAAGAGAAGATCTTTCTTTTTATCGGCTTTTGTCTATCGATGTTCTCTAAAACAGTAACAGTATCTTTCACTGCCCATTTAGGGAACCCGAGGCCCAAAATCCCATCGTAGGCTACGTTTGCGAAGACATCATTTGGCGTCATTGCCTCTACAAAATCTTGTCCCTCGAGTAGAAAACCACCAAACTCAACATTATCTCGGGCTAACCCCCCCCCCCCCCCCCCCCATTTTACCCTTATTGTATTCCAATGCCACAACTTTTCCTGAGGCGTCATATTTTGGGTGTCCTTCATAAGGCCACGACGCGGCAGGTACCCAGAAGTCACTACTGCCAGTATCATGTCAACAACTGCCTACCAGTTATCGTGCCCACGGTAAACGCAGTTAGCCAACTGCTGAAAGCATCTAACTAGTAAGCCCTTTCCCCTTTTTTTTTATATATTTTATTTTTCTAAATCCCCGCTTAACTTCCTCATCAATGGAACAACAATAATTTTTGCGCAAGCAATCTGTAAGCAAATTGATCTTTAAATATCTGTCTTCTTTGCCTACTTTCCTTCCTTTTACTCATCTTCCATAACCAAGTCACTAATAGTTTCATTTTAACCAAGCGAGTTCTAAGAAGGGCGTCAACACAACTATGGTTCATCTTTAATGGAACATGCAGCATCTTAAAAGCTGGTATGAATATCATTATTATATCTCTTTTCCTGTTTTCCAAATTTGTTGTATAATAAAAGTATAAAACTAAAATAGATTTTTCACATTAGTCATTATATAAACGTGTTTTAATCTCTTTCTCTAACTTTTATTATTATTATTATTATTTGTTTTTACTAATGTTAAGATATACTCTTAGAAACTGCCTGCCGCCTATGGAGCTTCCAGTATTGTCAAATACCTTCATGAGACTTCCTGTACCCCATGAATCTGGTCCACTCACGGATGACGGTCTTCTTCTGCCGTTGGCCAAGAAAAGAAATCCCCATCCTCAATGCTATTGCTGGTCGCAGCTTCCTTCAGATCTCCTACAATTGGTTTTTGACCGCCTTGGTTTTGCCGATTTCCAACGAGCAAAATCAGTATGTTCCTCTTGGCAATCAGTTTCAAGAAACTCTCAGCCAAATAACCAAATCCCTTGGATGATTCGATTTCCCAAGGGCAACGATCCCGACCACAATTACTGTCTCTTGTTCAACCCTGAAGAAAAATACAACATGTACAAAACTCCAAAACTCGGCAACGATTTCTCAAAGAGCTTTTGTGTGGCTACTTATAGAAGCTGGCTTCTGATGCAACCTCAGTATGAATACATGCACGACCATCAGTTTAATCTTTATATCCTGCATCTCTTAACCGGCGAGAGAATCAACCTACCGGCTTTTAAAACATATTATGGACTCACCTGTCCCATACTATGGATCGATGAGAAAACCGAAGACCACCTAGTCATTGGAATGGCTGGTGAAGACTATGCCGTTTCTTTCAAGAAAGGAGACAAGTCGTGGAGACAAATCCCAACCTTGTCAGGTATCGAAGAGTGTTTTAGCATGGTTTTCAAGGATCACAAGCTCTACTGTCTCAACTATGCCAAACTCAAAATCTTCGATTTTTCTGGAGATACTCCGCTCAGAGTTTTCAAAACTAGCGTAAGTGGCTGCTTACACCAACCAAGTATTGGCGTTGTCATGAGACTTCCTGGAGAGATCCCAGGGAAGGACCGGCGGGTGGCTCACTTTAAGAACAATGTGGTTGTCAATCTAGCCGGAGATGTCTTGATCGCTGAGTGCCATCGTCCGTGTTTTTCTAACATATGGGAATTTAAAATCCACAAGATGTTAGGGAACAACGAGTGGGAGAGAGTTGTTTCTTTGGGAGACGAGGCCATTCTTTTGGATTTGGGTATCACTGTGCTCGCCAAGGACTTGCTAGGAATCAAGAGCAACTCCATCTACTTCTCCACTGCTTATTCCTTTTTCGAAGATCAATATGACAAAAACGAAATCTTCATATTCAACCTCGATTCAAACAAAGTTGAGCTACCGCACCGATTTGTTTCCTCCTCCTATCCCCGCTCCAGATCCCGATGGTTCTTGCCAAGTTTCAAACGAGAATGATTCTTCTTCAGTCCTTTGTTTTTTTATACATCTTCTACGTACGTTGTCTTAATATTAATTGTTACAACAGTTGGTAGTATATTTCGTTTCTCTTCTTGTGCGGGTTTGGAGTAATAAAGAAATAAAGAATATCCAACAAAACCATCCTTGACATATAGAGTAATAATTTTTGAGGACGGACTTGGACCCTCAAGATGATTGAAGGCAAGAATCAAACTCACGGTTACAAAAGAGAAACGGATGATCAAGAGAATCATGAGCCAAGAAAACTTTCTTACTACGTATCACAGAGAAGGATTGAGAACCCATGATCAGGACGCTTTTCAATGGCCTGAGAAGAAGAAAAATGTGTAAAAGTAAGTTTACTTGCAAAACAGACCAGTACCTAGTTCGTATGATGATGAAAGATATTACTCACAAGTTACGGTGTGTTATCGATAATTTGGTCTGTGATTGTCTCCTTCTCCTCTGTAGCTTACCACGTACAAGTCCCTACCCCCATGGTTGTAGCCACTATTGGAGTTGGAACGGTAGGTATGATGGTTCTTGTATGGTCCGCGAGTTACCTCACTCTGCCTGTGTGTGTCTCCTTCTGTTCTCTGGCTTATCATCATATTCGAGAAGTGATTCAAGTCCCCCACGCCGAGGTTGTAACCACTGTTCAAGCTGCCATGGTTGGTATGATGGTTCTGGTATGGCCTCTGATGTGTAACCGGCATAGCATGTGGGTTGAATGATGCTTGTCCCTGCAAGACATTAGAGGCAGGTCTTCTGTTGTAGAAAGCTGGTGGTGGTCTTTGGTTTGTTTGGTTTTGTTGTGTTGAATGAGTATAGGAGTGGTAAGGAGGAATGTTTGGACGAGGAAGATGTGAATGGGGCACATTGATAGGAGTGAATGAACGAGGAGCATATGTAAGAGACGGTCGGGGTCGAGGAGCATATGTAAGAGGCGGAATTGGTCGAGGAGCATATGAATGGGAAGTGTAGGAATTAGGGGGGTTCATATTTCTCAACTGTGCTGGATTCTTATGTCCCTGTGAAGGATTTTGGTTTGGAAAAGCAACAAGTGAATGATTAGCCGGAACGTCTGGTCCAAACCTCTGGGTTAGATTCTCATCTTTCTCGTTTTTTCTTGTGTTCACTTGACAAGGCTTCTTCAAATGACCAGGCTTTTGAAGTCTTCCATCTGGTTACAAAACACCGAAAGATCACTAAAAGATATCTCTCATATATATAAACATACCTATATAACAAAGAAGACTATAGCATCTCACCTTTTAGTACATAGCCTGACTTTATTTTCCTTTCTCTCATAATCTTTCTTGCTGCGGCACCGCGGCTATGCTTTTCTGAAAGAACTTTGGCTCTGTCTGCTTCATTAGCCCATCGCTGGAAAAAGAAATGGAGCAACCAACTCATAAGCGCAAGACTCGTGACTGAGTATGAAAAGTAAAAAATACAACATAATGAAGACAACTCACCTGCCTCAAGGTCATTAACCTATAAAGATTTCGTCCTTTCACTAGTAACGGATACAGAGGAGGCAATTTCTGTGTTCCCTCGCACCAAAGCACTTCAATCTTTGGTAAAGACACAAACCATAGAGTTTAGTTTATGAGACTGGAAGTCAGAATTAACCAGTCAACAAATATAGAATGGATCAAAAGCAAATCACAGAATGAAGATGAGCATTTGAGGTCGGTCATACTTACAGTGAAAGTGTGTTGCTGTTTAGCAGTACCATAGCTTTCTTTAACAACCTGGCCAGCGACAGTTCTTCTCCCCATAATCTTTCCACTCCTTTTCATCTTTTCATACCTACTCAAACCCAAGATCATTGATTTACATATCAATACGAGGCAATCAAATCAAATGTGATAACAAGTAAAAAACATAAGTTAAAGAAGGTAATTACTTCTGATGAACCTTCTGTGTAAACAAAACAGTATCTCCTTTGCAGACATCACCTGCACCAATTTATACGACTGTCAAACTCTGCTGAAATCTGTAACAAACACACACAATGACACAAAAGAAAAGCATATCCAAAAGAGTATTACCTTTACAGTTGATAGCAAAAGATGATCTTGGATACACAGCTTCCCCACTTCCATCTTTTATCCTGAAAAAAGGAAAATAGGATCATGAGCATATAAAGAAGTATACTCTTGAATTCCCACAAGACACAGAGAGATTATAGGCGGCAATACCTCCAATGCTCAACAATTCTGTCAATACAAACAGGTTTGGTGCCAGACAACCTTAGACCATGCTTTCTCAGATATGCTTTGCACTCTTTCAAATTTAAGGATTTCAAATCGCTTCCGGCTACAAAATCAACAAAACGAGTGTTCAAATCAAAGATGCAAAAAAAAAAAAAAACTCACAGACACGATTTTGATGAATCAATCAATCCGTTTTGCAATTAACAATGTTAGGTCAAATACGAAATTGATTTTTGACAAAAAGATTTATAAACCCTAAAGGAGATAAACCTGTGAGGAGGCGAGTGACTTTGTCATCATCATCGTCATCATCATCATCGCCGCGTTTGTCCCCAACAGTCTCGTCAGCTTCATCGTAGTCAACATCTGAGTCCATAGCATCATCGTGGCTCCAATCGCTATCATCTTCATCTCCACTGATTCAGATTAAAATTGCAGAATCGATTAAATAACCCCTCAAGATTAAGATTTAACAAATATATAAGCAAAGGAAGGAAGCGTTAGAGAAATACCTAGAATTCGTATCTTCGTCTTCTTCATCCGATTCGTCAGCGTGCTCGTTGTTATTCTCATCAACGAAACCATCGTCTTCCTCCTCCTCCGAGCTACAGAGATCAATGATTACCCTCTTCTCTTCCGACATCAGAGAGAGCGATCTGTTGAGACGAATCGACGAGAATTCAAAAAATTATATTAAAAAAAAAAAAAAAAAAAACCAAACGGCTCTGTGAATATTTTCGGAATTTGGAAATTTTCCTTTTTTTTCAAAATCCTGTATTATTGATAGTGGGTGGGCGTCTGGGGGTGTTAATGTTATAGACTTTTTTCGGAACAAGGAAAGGTTAGATATTTACACAAATCACTTTATATTTTTAAGTATTTACAACATCTAACCAGTTCTTGTTTTTTTTAATCTATTCACCACCAATCACGTCTTTTTGTTTGCTTTTTTGATTATATTCTTGATTTGTAAATAGAGTAATTTCTACAAATCAAGAGAACATGAGTGAAACATTAATCGGAGATGAAGATTTTTTTTTTTTAAATTGGATCTAAATCTAAAAGCGCTACAGACCCGAAACCAAAATGTACACAAGAGACGAGACGTCGTTTAACAAATTATATTAAACACAACTCTCTTGAGCCAAAAAAGAAAGAAGCTTCTTCTATCGATTCAACAATTATAATTTTACAGACAAGACATATTTCTTCTACCCACATCATTTTCATTCATACAAGTTGTATTCTCTCCCCCCCCCCCCCCCCCCCCCCCCCCCCCCCCCAACACGAGCCACGATACCCATACTCTAAATACGTACATTGACATACACATACATGTACAAAAATACGTATAGAAGTAGCTTCTATTGTTAACCTCTGAAGCTTGCACAAATCAAAGGTGATCTGAAGTCACGCAGGTTCTTCTCCGGTCACTGCTCGGCTTAGCTCTCTGGGAAAGAGACGGGCTTGGAATTGCCTCCAGGGTTGAACGAGGAGACAGACGGGACACCGTTCCTGTTAGATCGGGAGACCGGTACTGTTGTTGCTGCTGCTGCTGCCCACTTTCACTGGAGGAGAAATAGAAGTACGTGTGAAGAAGCTGTTGTGGAGAAAGCCAAGCCATTCACACAAAAAAAAAAAAAAAAAAAACAACACATACATAAACAAAAACAAGACCACAGGTTTCACAAACATGCTTCAAAAACAAAACTTAATGCGAGTAAAAATTGTGATTGATGGATGATGATCGATTACCTCTCTGCGGATGTCATGTTTCTAGCTCGCGGAACCTGATCTAGTTTGAAATTTGGTTTCTCCCTTCTACTGCTTGGTTCCTGTAAGGGAGAGATTGTTTAATTTTAATGACATAGGCCGGTACATGAGAGAATAATATGCAAAGCTTGTATCGAGGTTTTGCTTACCGTTATGTTCATCCCATTGAATGACTGAGAGCAATTCGAGACGTCGTTGTTGTTTGGTGAGGTTGGTTGCAGAGAGTTCTTTAAGAACCGGTGTTCTAGCAACATCGATGCGGTTGGTCGCTCAGCTGGGTTCCTTTGGAAGCATAATCTCAGAAATTCTTTACCCTCAGGTGACATTGATTCAGGTATCGGTGGGCTATCTCTCATGACCTTGAACATAGCTGCAGCCTATGATTAAGGTAAAGTTGATACAAAGAGCTTTAGATATCAGGAGAAGAAAAAAAACTCAATATTAGACATACAGTATGTGTATGCTTACCCCTTCAAACTCACTCCAAGGAGGCTTCCCGGTAAACATCTCAATGATTGTACATCCTAAACTCCATATATCAACAGCAAAAGCGAGATCTGGGTTGCTATCTTTTTGCATCACAGCTTGCATGAGCTGTGTGAGTAAACAAATATATTAGTATACATATATAGAGAGAGTTTGTAGAGTCTAGTGCATTCTAAAGATCATAGAACAATGACCACCTCTGGTGCCATCCAGTACGGGCTTCCTTTTAACGAGAGATCAGCTCTTTGCCCGGTAAGCTGAATAAGATAAATAACAACTTTATTATTATCAAACTGAAACAAAGCAAAGACCAAGAATCCATGATATTCGCAGTCTGACTGATCACTGAAGAAGACAATTAGCAACAGTAATACTAGACAGAATATAGAACTCACGTGTTTAGCCATGCCAAAGTCAGCAAGCTTAACAACCCCAGAAGCATCAACCAGGAGATTAGCACCTTTGATATCCCTGATGACAATAACAAAAATAGGGAAACCAATAGGATTAAAGCTTCAACATCTGGAAAAATATACACCAAAAACTGATTACAGTAATATTGTGACTTTATATTACCTATGGACTGTCTTTTTATTGTGCAAATAAGCCAGGCCAGACAAAATGTGACGAGTAAAATTGCGAACAACAGATTCTGTCATGGTACCACCGCAATGATCACGGATAAATTTGTTTATTGAACCCGGGTGAACATATTCCAGGTATATAAAGAAACGATCTTCTACCTGTACATGCAAAATCAAAGAATTAGTCAATGGACCTTCAGCCACGCTGCATTGGGTTGGTAACTCTATACATGTAAACAGAGGATACTTACTGTCTCACTACCAAAATACTGCACAATGTTTGGATGTTGAAGGTTACTTAGAAGTTTGATCTCCTGAGACAAAAGAAAAAAAACGTTATGACATAGAACAAACGAACCTATAGGCTCACGGAGATCAAAGTCTCTCCTGGATCTTACCTGCTCTAATTGCTTTATACACTCTGCGGATTTTGGGTCATCAGGAAATAACTCAACTTCCTTCATCGCACACAATGCTCCATTTTCGCTGCAAATGAAAAATCAACTCAGAAGGCACTAATAAAGAATAGATACAATGAGTCAGAATTACTACCTGTTGCTTGCAACGTAAACGCTACCAAATGTAGGAAAGATACAATGAGTCAGAATTACAATGAGTCAGAATTACTACCTGTTGCTTGCAACGTAAACGCTACCAAATGTACCACGACCTATTAGCTTCCCTTTCTTCCACTGGGAATTCATGGGGAACGAATCCTGTTTGAGAGGAGCCTGAGGGCATGGAACAGAAGCAGCTGATGAAGAGGGACAAGCAGCTCCGGGAGGGAGAGGCAAAGGATGAACATTACAGCTATCGCGGCGTCCATTAGTAACATCAACAGACATCCTCGGATGCAATGGTGAGGAAACACTATCCCGTGGTGGGGCAGAGTGATCAGGGGATACCATGGAATGTAACGGTGAAGATGGCCTGCTAGGCTGTGGGCTTCTGTTGATCTGCCTACGTGGACTTCGAGGTTGTGGGCTATGGATCGGAGAGTTGTCAGTACTAAAGGCAGTGAAGTCGTAAAAAGCAGGAGGAGGAAGTCCAGAGGTATCAAGTGGCATATCTGGAGCAGACCAAGCTTGATTGCTTTTAGGAGGCAAATAAAAAAAAGGCAAATCGTGACCAGTACTCTTCCTTTGAGGACTAGGCACAGGACTCATGTACGGACTCGTCGGAGCACTCATGGTTGGAATGTTCACCCAATAACCATTTCTGTTTCTCGGACTCGTTTCTTGATTTGACGAATTCTCCGTAGCTCTCCTCGTGTCACGTGCAAATCCATTGACGCTGATTTTTAAACACAATTTCAAAACATATAAATTAGGATTAGGATAAAAAAAATCTCCAAACCCTAAATTGAAGAAATTGGCTACCTGGTGAGAGGAGGACCAGAAGAGGTGCGGTCAGCAACAAATCTCTCGGGATCTCGATCTCTCTCATCCAATCCTCCTCCTCCTCTAGCGTTTCCGGCACTCCGATTCCTCGAATCACCGGCGACGACCTCAGGTAACGGGAGAGGCAACGGCAACGGGACGGCAGAGGGAGAGCGAGGAACGGCGGTGAAAGCGCTGGGGGAGCGGGTTAAACCGGAATCGAAGGTGGAAGAAGAGGTAGAAGCACGACGCTCGCCCAACAAAACATCGTCATCCGTCAAGTGACGAAGCTTCCTCTGACGGGTGAGCCTGCCGCGGTTGAAACGAAACAAGCGGCGGTGAAGTCGATCCCGATCCTGATGATGATGACGATCTGGATCCGGGGATTCGGAGTAAGAAGCCACGGGTTTTAAAGAAGAAGACGGGGATGAGGAAGGAGACGAGAACGAGATTTGCGGAAGCCAACGCATAGCGTGAGAATCATGGTATGCTCATACAAAATCTGCTGCTGCTGCTGCACATGAATCCTTTTTTTTGTGATTTTCTTTCTCTTACGATTATTAGAATCGAGCAGAAGAAGAAGAAGAAGAAAGAAGGAGATGAAAGCGATGACGATGAGGAGGATCCATGGAAGAACCCAACGGATTTAACAGAAAAAAAAACAAAAACCAGAACGCACAAAAAGAAAAAAAAAAAAAAAAAAAAAATATTATGATTTCTCTAACCAAAAGAGATGAAGAAAGATTGATTATTTTTACGTATTTAGGACCAAATTATTTTTGGGGAATTTATCTTTCTCTGTTTTAAATAAATAAAAAAAGAAGATGAAAGAAACTTGAGAGGCGGTTCGGTCTGTGTTTATGTGAGAGATACGGTTTACAACGGCTTTTTCTGGTCTTTTTATGGTATGAAATCTCGTTTTTTTTAAAAAAAAATATCAACTTTTTAGATATGTTGCCATATATGGTTTAGTAATTTGTATATATTACCTTGTTTAAAAAACTCTATTATCTAGAAATATTTTGTTGGAGTTATGAGATAGGACCATTTTATACACCAACCTCTTTGTTCTCACCTTGTCTTGTTTGTGTTCCAATTGAATTCCTCTTTTTTCATGAACCTACTCCACAAATCTCCATCTACATATAAAAGACATCACACTATTACGATAACTTTTTACCACACAAAATATAGTACTAATTAAGTCTATTATTATTATGATGTGAAGAGGGAAATATTAAGAAAAAGATTGCGAAAAAATGTCATTCTCTCTAATAGACACACTTAGACAGGCGTACAGCCGACTCCAATGTAAAAACCGTACAGTACGGATCTCGAGGCATTGACTATATTATAAATCAGGTGGTTTAACCTTGGTCATTAGTTTAGTTTAACTAACCTAGTCACCTCCTATATTGCTTTTTTCGTCAACAAACTTGATTTTTTCTTATTATAATATATTATTTTTGATATATTTCACTCTGTTTTTACATTTTATATTCTGACACGGTAATACCCAAAGTCACAGGATGCTTCCCTTTAAATAATTTTTTTCAATTTTTAAGTCTAAGCTAGAAGACAAACTTCGTTTAAATGCAATACCATTACAAATTAACAAAATTCACATATCAAGGATCAGTCAAAACAAAAAAGTAGCTGGAATATTCATTTAGATCTACCCGAATATATTAAAAGTTGGCATGTAAAAAAAGTTTTGAATCTAATAGTTTATTTGAAAAATCCATATGAATTTGAGTTCATTCACATAAAACAATCTTACGAGAGTTGAGAAAGTAAAAAGAAACAATGTATTTGAAAATATTTAATCATGAATTTGTAACGAAGACTTTATTTACGAATTTCCCACAATAAATAATCAGAGACTACTAAATTAAATAAAATTATAATTAAAATAATAAGAAAAATAAAAATAAAGAATTGAAATTTCGAGTTCAAGCGAGGGAGGGAAGATTCTGAACTGGTTCTGGGTCAACTACATTTTTTTGGCAAGATTCCACAAACAAGTCAACGGTCAAAGAAAACCAAAGAATACGTGGCGACATCTTCTGGTCACAACAGACGACACGTGTCATTCTTAGTCCTTAGTTACCACTGATATGGACCAAGTCGTGGGCTCTTCATTTAAGTGTTAACGACCCATTCAAAGACTGTTTCGTTGGAAACACGAATCTATCTCCATTTGTTACAAATCTATTTCAGCGTACAAACTAATCTAATCAAAGTTCTATAGTTGGAAACAAATCTATTTCAGATTGTTCGGACACTGCGACAGATATGACTAAATTATAAATACAGAAAAATGCAAAACAGATATTTGATCCGCAATTCGAATTGGATCTGCGTCGTTCAAAAACACAAATAGCAACTAGAGAGGGTTTAGTATTCTTTCACTTAGGGTTTATACAAAAAAGGGTTATTCAAAAAATTGCTTCTTTCCTTCTAGAAATGATCACTTTGTTATGGGAACAGAAACTTGGGAGAGACATTACATTACCCTTTTCAAGGACTTATTTTTTATGCTGGAACAGCTTTTGGTTCTTTCACAGGGCTTGTGGCGACAATCTTACACACAGCCATGGTTTCATTCTTGCTCAATAGCTTCAATGATGGATGAAATACAACGTCTTGCAATAACACTTTGTCGTCAATGTCGAGTTTGCTCACATCTATTTCGATTTTAGATGGAATGTGTTCCGCTGGCCCTAGTAGTTTCAGAGTACTCCGGATTGACTGTAGATTTCCCCCTGGTCACAGTAACATACAATCAGAATGAAGGATCTAGATAGCAAAATAGAAGACCAACAGATTTTCACAAAAAGTACTAATGAACTTATAAACATCAGGTAATGGTAAAGATTCTAATTTTCGTTGCTAAAAATATTTACATAAGAACATTCATGACACTCTAGTCTATTACCCAGTGAAAAAGTAATATTTTGCTCAACACACATGAGAAAACCACAAACATATCATATATTGGTTTCTTTAATTCGTTTACCATTGAAATGCAAACTTTACTATCAGATAGAAGTGCGATAAATTTCTCTTTACAAGGCTTAGCTCGATAGTAAGAACAGGTGGATAGCAATAAAACAGAAGGACATGACTCATGAGCACTAGCAAGCAAAAACAAAGACAATGCAAAGTTGCCATCAATCGACAAAAGAGGAACCCAATTTACAGTTCAAGGCAATATTTACAACAGCACCAAGACCAATTCACAACACTCCTATCAGTTCTCACATGATATCTTAGTAAGCACAACAAGGTGACAACTAGCTGAATGACGAAACTGGTTACCTTTCTTGAGACCAGGACAATAATCCAATCCATTGAACACAACAGGAACATCAACCTTCAACTTCTCCCCATCATCAGCCCACACGAATACCAAATTAAGTATCTTTCCAGTTTCTTCATCTCTATGAATCTATCAGAAACACCAAAACCCATCACTAAATTCAAAACTCTCACTCACAATAATATCTGCATTTTTACTAAATCCAACGATTGAAATTGAAATCTCAAGAAAATACCTTGAGGGGAAGTACTCGTCCCGACTCAACAAGCGTCGAAGAGCCCTGACCAGCTCGGATCTGAAGCTGGAATGTGGTAGAACAGAAGAATGGGAGACCAACAGAATCAATAATAGACTTAATCTGCTTCTTATCCGCCGTCAAAAGCTGTTTCCTCGACGCGCCTCGCTTCGAAGCGTCAGTCTCGAGGAGCGACTGCGGGAAAACAACGGCGGGAATCCGGCCAATCGTCCGGTCTCGAGCCGATACTCCTCGACCCGTGGCTTCGCGTGGAATCGCCTGGATCGTCTGATACTGATGAATACACCGAATCGATCGACCGAATGAAGTCGACGGTAGATCAGCCACCTCCGCCGTCACGGATCTCAGGCCACGCAACCATTTCGCCATCTCAGTGTGGTTTAGAGTTCGATGTGACTGACGTTAGGGTTTGTTTCCCCTTCAAACTCTCTCAGACGTTGGAGGGGGTTTAAGCTCTGTGGGCTTTTCTATGGACTAAAATAAAAAAAAAAATATTAGTATTAGGCCTTTTATTGGCCCATATTAATAATAGTCTTTGTTATTGAGTTCTATACACATATTAAAAAAAAAAATCTATGGACTGTAAACCAAATAAAAAGGTTGTGAACCAAAATTGTGCTGAAATCCATATACATATGAAACATACTAATCCAGTTAAACAAAAAAAAAAAAAAATGAAACATACTCATCCAAATTGCATTTTATTGTTATTATATACATAAACTACACAAATGATATGTGTCGATTGAGATATTTTATAAAAAAAAGAATCACGAATGATTTGGTCGTGCTTTTTGTCTCTATCGTAATAACAACATTCTATCCTTGTTTTCTTCTGAATTTTCCAAGCCGTATCAGTATGCAGTTGCTCACACGCTAAGCTTATGTTTACGTCCATCAACCAAAGTTGCAAATGTCCATACTCCAAACATTCTTTGTTTAAATTATTTTGACTTATTTTCGTACCAACCAATATTACTTTTATTTTATTTGTTTATTTACATGACTTCAATCTTGTATATTCTTAGAGATGTTTTATTGATCGACTAGTCAGCAATTATATCCATCCGATAAAGCAAACTGAGTTTGAAAGACAAAGTATATTATTTTTTCTTTATTAATCATAATATAGAAAAATGACTATTTAATAAGGTAGATTTTATTTTCAAAAAAAAAATAAGGTAGTTTTAGTGATTCAGTGATGTATTGTGTATTTTCAGAGAATATCACATAATCTTTAATGGATTGGGACTCAAAAGGATGGAATGCGTGCAGCTTCTAATGTAGCACCAACTTGCCTTTCCGGTAAGCCAAATATGCACATGACAAATTCAGCCAATATGATGAGGTTTGTAATCTAATATGATTGAAGTTTTATTCATAATTTTTTTATTCTGAATAAAGAACTGATTTTTGTTTTAAATAAAAAGAAATCAAAGTTACTATAAATATAAATATATGACAGGAATTTCAAGCTAATCAAATATATTTTTAAATATACATTTTGTTCTCTCTTTAAATGAAAGATGAATTCAGCTATTTCTTTATAAATATTTATAATTTATATATATTAAAATATATTTTAGATTTTATAATTAGAATAAAATTACAAAATAATTTAATAATTATATTATGTGAAATATTAATAGACAATATGATACAACATTTTATAATGTATTATTTTTTGTATCAAGATGTTATTTCTTATTTTTTTAATGTCATTAATCAGTCATTGCAATTCTATAAATACTATGAAGGTGACAAAAATGTCAACATAAACATAAATAAATAATTGTAATTAATTAAAATTTAGTGCTTTAAACTATGAATATGATTATAAATATGAGAGTTACAAAATATTTGATATAATATGTAAGTTAATAAAAATTGTGAGAAAATTCATAATATCTTTATTCTGAATAAAGAATAAAGAACTGGTTTAAATTAAAAAAATTGAAGATACAATGAAAATAAATATATGACAGGAACTTCAAGTTAATCAAATTATATTTTTAAATATACATTTAGTTATCTCTTTAAACGAAAGATGAATTCAGCTATTTTTATATAAATATTTATAATGTCTATATATTAAAATATACTTATAATTAGAATTTAGAATGAAATTACAAAATAATTTAATAATCATATTATGTGAAATATTGTTGGACAATATGATACAACATTTTATAATGTATTATTATTAGCTATGTACCATGCATGTACAAATATGGTATGCATTTATGCAATGCAATACATGTGATCAATAATATATGTGCTTATTTCATGTAATTTCATTATTTACATGGTTTGGTCTGTTATATCACTATACACACTTGAAAATTAATTTGTTTTTGTAAGACTCTAATTAGAGGGGAGACAATAAGAATATTACAATAAGACATGTAATAACATTAATATCATGCAGATAAAAGACGGTCCAATGCACGTGACAATGTCTATGACAGAGCAAATAGCAAAGTCAACATGCTAACAATAATATATAACAAACCCAACGAATTTTTTAACTTTTAACTTGGAGATATAATATATATTTTTAGAATGAGACAAAAAAAAAGAGAAGGTGTTTTTAACTTGTATGTCTCAGTTCCTTCCCCAAATTACCAACCTCAAACTAGTAAAGTAAGACTCTACAACACAAAAAGAATAGCGAGATTACAACTATTCATAAAACAATACATATATTTGCAACTTCAGCATTGTAAAAATTCATGAACGAATTTGGTTATATACAGCATTAAATTTTATATTTTAGAAAAAGAAAAAATAAACTTTAACAATTTTATTTTACTGTATAATTTATTCATAGATGGATGATGTATTCGTTTATCATCTCTTTTGTCCCTTCTTATGATTGGCCCCACTGTAAAACTTCGGTCGAATTCTATTGGCGATATTAAGATGACATGCACGGCACCGCACCATCCAATGGTATTTTCGTCGTTCTACTACTCTGTAATCATTTATTACAGCATTGCCATCTGATGTGCACGAATGAAATAAGTATGTATACTTTATAGTTTTAGACAGGTCCACGTCTTAAAGATCGGATGGATCTTAATCTCAACTCCTATATTTTTTATTTCTCTTCAAATATGCTTTCTATTTCTTGTTAGATTTTTTTTTTAAACAAAATTGTGAAGGTAGGTTTATGAAAATTAATTCAAAGAGCTAATTGAAAGCAAAGTATGATGCGTACGAGTACGTATGAAAAGTGCCATCGTATACCAACTTTTAACGCCAATCCCTTGTTCCTTTGTAGTAGTATATATTTTTCTTTTGTTTCGTACGCGACTTTTCTACGTTTCTACGTTAATTTTCTGCCTAGGTTCCATAAAACTCAACGATACAAATGGGAGAAAAGGTGAAATCCAATACTCTATTACTATTTTTATTTTTAGTCTATATGGGTATTTGTGCACCCTTGAAAACTTTGTTTTTTTAAATAATTTCCTGACCTAAGCGTTATCTAACAAAAAAGACTTTTTAATTGTTAGTTTTTTTTCTCAATTATTTTTTTCAAAGTGTATATTGTCTATAGTTCTAATATAATAAATAATAATCGATTTTTGGTTAAAAATAAAAATGTAGTTTGAGTTTTTTTTAACGTATTATCACCATTCACCAACTCAAAATTTTGAAGAAACTTATTTATCGTTTTCATGGAAAGATTACCGCGAGAATGATATGTGTCAGTGTTTTGCAAGTGTGAAACTGCCTATGCATGAAAGTGTCTTTATCAGGCAGGGAATTAGACAATGAATTGAGCTCATTTAACACAAGGTTTGGAATTATTTTTTTGCTAAACTAAATTACACAAAGCTTGAAAATTGAAATGAAATCCTAACAAATAAATATATGGATTATCGATTTTGTGGATCTAAAAAGAATTATTCAAAAGTTTGGAATCATCCGCTTTAATTTCGAATACGTTGCATACTAGATACACATACACCTATGTCAGGACATCTAATTAAATCCTTCTTCGTCTATTTTTTTCGTGTGAATCTTGTAAAAAAAATGAATATGATATATGAGACAAAATAAAATAAAATTTGTAAGTCCATGTGGTTAAAGTTTGACCTAACTTTATTTAACTACGTTGATTATTTTGGTTCTGGCGCACGTGCGGCAACTCATAGTGGGGCTGGGTGGGTCTGTACTCGTAAGTCGTAACTACAATAATACCCCTACAAATGGTCAACATTTGCTATTTACAATTTCTTTACTACTTCTAGGGAAGACGAGAACATAATATTTTTCTACGTTAAAACTGAATTATTACATTTTAAAAGAATTTTTCGCCTTAATTTATCATTTTATAGTTCCAGTGCAATTTTTTTTTTTGTAAACTTAAAAAAAAATACTACTCCGAAGCAATTTAAATATTCTCAGCAGTGAATGCTTAGCTAACTTTACCCTTTTTTTCTTAAAAACCTGACTGCATTCAATGATATATAGATTAACAACAAGAACAAAATAATGTAATTATCAGTGCCGAAAACACAAACATGTGCAACATTAGACTTGTGTTGAACATAACGAAGCACTTTAATTCCATCTCCAGTGGGCATGTGACCCTTTAATCATCTTACTACAAAGTACGTATTCGGGAATAACATATATATATATATATATAAAGTTGATAACATATTTCTGTTATGTCAAATACAAATCTATGCTTAAAAGCCTTTAAAAAAATAAATACCATGTTATTGTAATAAAAAGCTTTCGTTAATAAAAGAAATTTGTGGGGGCTGACTTTTTCAGTAACTGTGTAACGATTTCGAATCAATTTTTGAGATTTTTAGAGATGAAATTTGAAAATGACTTATCTCCAGACGAAGACAGCAGTTAGAGGGTAATTAAGTCAAGACAAAATTAAATTATGAAATAATTCAGGGATAAAACTGTAATCACAAACGTGGTTGCTTATAATTTAAAACCCAAATTTAATAATTATGAGATCCAACGGCGGTAAATCACACTCTCTTGTAATCTCAACGGTTATGGTTTGTGGCGTATTCACTGATATAAAACATCGTCCTCCTCAGTAGTAAAGCCTTCCCTTTTCTTTTTTTTTTCATTTTCTTCTTTCTTCTTTCAGATCTTTTATCTCTCTTCGTTTTATAAAATCTACGGGACAGCTTTAGGGCAGAATAAATCGGAGATCAGATCATATAATCGGGTTTTTTTCTGGGTTTTCTCAGAAACCCTAGAGCCCGAGAGTTACTTCCTACTCACTCTATCGATCATGGAGTCAAACGATCAAGATAGTGATATATGAAGCTAGAGCGAAACGAAAAAATCAGAGAGAAAGAGAGCTAGCTAGAGAGCTTTTTTGGAATAGAGAAAGATTTGTAGTTTAATTGAGGTAAAGTCTGTTTATTTCCTTTTTTGTTCTATGATTTGATTTAGTTAAAAAATCTGATTGATAAAGATTGATATTGATAGATTTTTCTTTTCATTTTATTTTGATGATTTATATTTTGCTTTATTTTCTGGAATCTGTTCTTTTCTTATACGTACCATTTACATACACATAAACCTTTCCCTTTGAAAAAAGAAAATTTTTATCGACTTGTAAATAGATCTGATAACTTTTCTCTTGGCCATCTTGATCCTGCAGGTTTGTAATGTTTATGATCAGTTTATTTATTTTTCTCCTTTCCATTTCACTATTCTATTACTTGTACGGATTTTTATTTTTGTTGCACGAATCACGATAACATTTATTTACAATCTCTCAACTTCATAGGGGTCTCATCTAATGACTTACACGAAGCTTCCTCGATGCATTTATTTTCACGATCCCTATTTCATTATTTTCAAGAAAATTTTCGTATTTAATTAAAGAAACTGAATAGTATTTTTTTTCTTTTTTTCTTTTATATTCTTCTCAGGCTCTCAAGTCTCTCAAGATAAACAAAACAAGAAAATGGCGTCTTCAAGCTCTCCTTGCGCAGCTTGTAAATTCTTGAGAAGAAAATGCACTCAAGAATGCGTATTCGCTCCATATTTCCCACCAGACCAACCTCAAAAATTCGCATTCGTTCACAAAGTCTTTGGAGCAAGTAACGTCGCTAAGCTTCTCAACGAGCTCGCCTCTAACCAAAGAGAAGACGCCGTAAACTCTCTATTCTACGAAGCCGAAGCTCGACTACGCGATCCTGTTTACGGTTGCGTCGGTTTGATCTCAATCCTTCAACACCGTCTTAAACAGCTTCAACACGATCTTGAAAACGCCAAGAAAGAGCTCGCTACGTACGTTGGTCCTCAAGCTATGCTCCCTATTCTCCAACCGCCGCCTCAACCGCATTTCATGTCTCTACCGCTGCAACCTCCTCAACGACCATCTTCTTCTTCGGCGTCTGTTTTGACTCAGCATCATCATAACTTGTTGCCGATGATGGCTATTCCAACTGGACAATTGTACCAGCAGCAGCAGCAGCAACAGATCTTTGAGGCTCAGCAGTTAGCAGCGGTTGCGAGGGAGCAACAGAATGAGATGTTTAGAGCTTATGGAGGAGGAGGAGGAGGAAGTAGTAGTCCACACCATCAAAACCAATCTCAAGTTGAGATTTTGAGGTTTAATAATGGTTTTGACTCTATACCGACCGGTTCAGTTACTGTTACTGGGTTTAATCAATTAAGCTCCGGTGATACAGCCGTAACCGGAATGTCTCTTGGAGGTAACTTTGTTGATGATGATAGTCCTTCGACGAATAATAATTACCATACGGATCAGCAGTTACATCATCATCATCATCAACAGCAGCAACATCATGAGGCTCAACTATTCATACCTACACAATCTTCTCAGCCGCTACCGCTTCAAACGCAGGAGACGCAAACGCAGACGCAACCAAATTCAGAGAGCGAGGAGGGTAGAAGGAGTGTCATTGGTTAATCTCGCTCGCTAACTGAGGAATAATAAAAAAGAGGGATATTAAAAAAGAAAGATACGGCCTTTGACCTTCTCGCTGCTCGATAAACTCTACAAAATTTTCCTAAGGTACGTGGCAAAAAGACTCGATTTTCATTTTCAATAATTAGGGTTTTGTTACATGGATATGGATGATGGAGTTCTTTGCATTTTCTCTGCATTTTGAATGTTCTTTATTTATGGTATAGCACAGTTACAGTGGAACAGAGGAGGTTTTGCTCTTTACATTTAACATTTAATGAAAAAGCCTTGTCATGTCTTCAATAACTCTCCTATACTCTCATAGCCATATAGCCCATATTTTTAAACAACTTCCTTTTTGTTGGATTCTCTGAACAATAATGTATTAACTAACCTAGTTATTTTTATAAAAAAAAGGGTTTAAAAGAAAGAAAAATCATGGTGGGTCATATCACTTCACCAATTCTTGATTTAGACTTGTGTGATATGTAGTAATCTGTTCTACTCTACCTAATGGAGATGAAAGAGAGAAAATTTGTGTATCTTAAGATTTGCTTACACCTTTCTGTCTGGAAATCTTTTAAGTGTTGTCCCATAAGATACACTTTTATTCATGCATGTATTAGCGTCAATCACATCGATCAAGTTCTTTTAATTAATTCTAATAAATATTGTTTCTTTAGTCTCTCTTGGATCATTACTTTAGTTTTTTTTTTACTTATTTCCTCGACTTTTCTTGCAGTTGGAAACTCTGACTTTGCGCAAGGCATTATGGACGCAATCGAGTTTTTCTTTCTTTCAAACCTTGTCGCACTTCCAACAGCGAAAAAGACACTCACCACGTAAAAGTCACAAACGACTCACAAAAAAAGTCAGCGTTATTTGGTTGATTTTGAGTATCATACAGGCAGTTTTGCTGAAGAGTATAAAAAGTATATATAAAACCAAAAGGCTCGTACGTATCAGGCTGAACAAAAGATCTCCAACTCCATTTCCCGTCCGCTTCTTTAGCATGGACACAAATACTTACTACTTTACGTTTTTTTCTTTTTCTTTCTTGTATCTTCTTCTTATTAATTTTTTTTTGACATTTCTTTCGGTTTAAGGAAAAAAAATGAGAAATTAGTGTTTCTGGTTGCAAATCTATTTGTAAATTAGATGTCAAGAGGATGGTTACTTGGCCTAGTGGTTTATCATATCGATGTCATCCGAAGGATTATATAAAAACTATGGAATAATCTATATAAAAACTATGGAATAATCCATCTTTGTTTAATCCTTGTTTACAATATAATTGTTATTTCTGAAAATTTAAATGTCGTTAAGTTTGGTTTTCTTTTTTTCAAAAATGATATTTTGAAGTTTGACATGTTTATTGAAAATTGTTACACTTACATACTGATTTGTTTTTGGACAACCCACTTATTTAAACTATGAGTCTCGATCGTGTTATATTTACTCAAAAAATAAACAAAAGGAGTACAGTTTATAAAACACCCCTATAATAATTACAAAAAGGCTACTACATTTTTAAAAAGAGAGTGTGCTATACTTGTTTATAAACAAACGCATATAATAATGATCAAGTAGGTAAATGAAGCTAAAGAAGTAGTTAAGTGTGAATGCTTGGCAATTAAGAATCTGTTGGTTCATTTATTAACAGTCTTTGACCATTCACAAATTTATAACTATTTGGCTCTCTCTTCCATATCCTCACCGTTTTATAAAACCCTGCCTTAAGGACCCCCAACATAACATGATGTGTCTAACAATCTCACGCACACTTGAATAAAAACGGCCGCCGATAAACAGATAATAATACCATTTAATTTCACAGAATCAATACCAATCTAAGTATAAAACTTTTAATCAATTTGTCAATGTCATGATCATATCAATCAGTAGCTATATCAATCAATGTGAGTGTGGTTTAGATATTTTACCTGAATGATCCATGAGAAACATGGAAACTAAATGTTCATGTTCATGTGCATGTGCATGTGCATATAATAGTATAGTAATCTCACCAGTAGGATGCTTAGTATAGCAATAAAGAGAAGGTGATGAAATTGATGAGCATCGGTCATTAAATTAAGCACTGACCCATTAATTGCGCACTTACCCATAAACCCCATTCACTCCACATATTAGTATTGACTTAAAAAATAAAATAAAATGATACTACTACAGTACATACATCTCTCTATCTCTAAACACACTAGTCACTAGTAGTGTACCTTTTTTTGGTATTATAACCAATGTCTCGTGTCGCAATAAATCCCATAAAAAGATTTCTAACTAGGTCAATCCAACAACCAATTGAATACAACAGTCCTTAGTGGATTATATAATTTAAGTGTGTCTAGACGTTACATATATATGGACCGACAAAATCAATAAGCCAAAGTTTGACTAAATACAATCATGCAAAATATGATAAAAATGCTGTTCATCCATTGTGCAAATGGGCTGGCGTTGGTCTGTAACTAAAAAGGCCTTTTTATTTAACAGAATTAGTGACAAGCCCATTAATAAAATAAAAAAACGTTTAAAACTTGCCACGTCAATGTCAGTGTCATCCTCAACAGTAGTCAAAAACTCGTCTTGTCTCAAGCTCCGTTTACGTTATTGCAACGAGTGTCTGCGCTTGACGCCGTCAAGTAACGGCATCATACTACCGAATATTCTTTGATCACATGGCACGTGACTCTCAAGCTTCTGTTTCCTTCTGAACTAAGTTTTTCTTTTTCCTCCAAACTATTTTTACTTTATTTTATAGAATAATATGTTTATAATATATACATTTTTATCACAACTATTTATATGTTTGATAAAATTTCTTTAACTGGAAAAAAGGAAAAAAAAAAAGAAGAAGAAAGAAATCGAAACAGATATAGAGAGAAAAAAAGTTTGTTTTTTAGGAGACAAGGACGAGTGAAGTCGCACTTTCTTCTTTTTCACTTTAGTTTTATTTTTATTTTTGGGGTGATAGTTTCTTACGAAGCAACATCAAGCATCAAAACGCGGCGGCTGTTGTCGTATCAAAGCAACAGAACGGTGTCGTTTTTGGTATTTATCCTTATCTCTTGGGGAAACCAATTATTATTATTTTTTTCTTCTTGGGTGGGTTTGCTCTTTCTTCTTCTTCTTCTCTCTTTCCTCATTCGTTGTTCCCTTTTCTTGAAAGATATATTTCCATTTCTCGAATCTTCTTCTTCCTAGATTCCAGCGACTTAACATATTCGAATTCCCTTTTTATTTGATTTTTTTGATCAGAGAGAGAGAGAGAGAAACAATGGATCGAGCTCCGGTGACCACCACCACAGCAGCAGGACCTATTGATATGCCGATTATGCACGATAGTGATCGTTATGACTTCGTTAAGGATATTGGCTCTGGTAACTTCGGTGTTGCTCGCCTTATGAGAGACAAACTCACTAAGGAGCTTGTTGCTGTTAAGTACATCGAGCGAGGAGACAAGGTTTCTTTTTTCTTCTTATTAAAAAATCTCATATTTTTTTTGTTTTCTTTCGTTTTTCTACATTTGGAAGTTGATTATATTTCTAGTGTTTTTTTTTTTTTTTTTTTTTTAACTTTCCAGATTTAGTGGTTTGGTGGTACTTGAAAGTTTGCGTTTTTAATTGATGTGGATGATTGGTTTTGCTTTTAATGTTGTGATTTGAAAGATGTTGAGCTTCCTAATTCTCTCAACATTTGAATTGAATGGTGATTTTTTAAGTTTTTGAGGGAGGTTTCAGTGTTGTGCTTTTGTAGATTAGGACAGTTGTGAATCACTTGTGGCTGAGTTACCTTTGAAATGTGGGAGTTGCAGATTGATGAAAATGTTCAAAGGGAGATCATTAACCACAGATCATTAAGGCATCCTAATATTGTCAGATTTAAAGAGGTATAATTATTGTCTTTTTTGCAATTAGTTAAGCCAGTGATGATCTGTTACACTCTGTTTACATTCTTGTGTACACTTGAGGGTAGGTCATTTTGACGCCGACTCATCTGGCTATCATAATGGAATATGCTTCTGGAGGCGAGCTTTACGAGCGGATTTGTGATGCAGGACGGTTTAGTGAGGATGAGGTTTGCTTTGCTTTTCAGCTCAATTCTATTATCTGAGTTTCACGTTTGATTCTTGATTTTTTCTTCTTGTACAGGCTCGCTTCTTCTTTCAGCAGCTTATATCTGGAGTCAGTTATTGTCATGAGATGGTATGTGTAGAGTAATTGTTTTATGGATCGTTAGGGACTTGTAATCTTCTTATTTCGCCACCTGTTAAATACTCTGCTTCTTTCATGTGTTTGTGAAGCAAATTTGCCATCGGGACCTGAAGCTGGAGAATACATTGTTGGATGGGAGTCCTGCCCCTCGCTTAAAAATTTGTGATTTTGGATATTCTAAGGTATTACTTAGTCCTTTTGGTACCAGCAACTGTACATCTTTTGGTTCCTCTATTCTCACACTAATTTCCCCTGTTTTTGTGCTGTATCACAACTTTGCTTATCTCCATATACTTTGTTCAATGTCTGTTTTTTTACTTCCCTTACGCTTTTGTTTTTGTCAGTCATCTGTTCTTCATTCACAACCAAAGTCAACTGTCGGTACTCCTGCATACATCGCTCCAGAGGTACTGCTTCGTCAGGAATATGATGGCAAGGTAAAGGAGGCTTTAAAGAATTTCATATGTGGTCTTCTTTTTTCCCATGGGTGAATAACTAAGGATCGAGTGTTACAAAAATACCAGATTGCAGATGTATGGTCATGCGGTGTAACCTTATACGTCATGTTGGTTGGAGCTTATCCATTCGAAGATCCAGAAGAGCCAAGAGACTATCGGAAAACAATACAGGTAACCTCTTATAAAACGTTGTTTCTTTGTTTATCTTATTCTCACTTCATTGATTCTGAAACGCAGAGAATCCTTAGCGTTAAATACTCAATCCCTGACGACATACGGATTTCACCTGAATGCTGTCATCTAATCTCAAGAATCTTCGTGGCTGATCCCGCTACTGTAAGTCACTCTTCTCTTTCATCTCTAATCCTCAGCTCATCGGAGAAATGATAGTTTTGACGGTTGTTGTTATTACAGAGGATTAGCATTCCAGAGATCAAGACTCATGATTGGTTTTTGAAGAACCTCCCAGCTGATCTAATGGACGAGAGCAACACTGGAAGCCAGTTTCAGGAGCCTGAACAGCCAATGCAGAGCCTTGACACAATCATGCAAATCATCTCTGAAGCTACAATTCCCGCTGTTCGAAACCGTTACCTTGACGAGTTCATGACTGACAACCTTGATCTTGACGATGACATGGACGACTTTGATTCTGAATCTGAAATCGACATTGACAGTAGCGGAGAGATAGTTTACGCTCTCTAATTTAAAAAGCTTTTTAAATGACCAAAACACTTCTTTATATGTTCTGCTGATCTTCTGGTTTCAATTTCTACCATTTTTGTATTGTCTCTGTTTGTTTCTTGTTTTTTTTTCTCACATACTACATAATGGAAAATATCATATCTGTGTATATATATTATATATAATATTCTCCAATGTTACAAAAACCTCACACACACAAAAAGCAAATTAACATTTAGAACAGTTGAAGCAAGTTGAGGTTATGTTCTGTTTCTTCCGCTGTTATTGTTAGATTCTTCATTTTTCGTTTCAATCGTTTCCACAAGAACGCAGTCTCTTCGTCGCATTTCACTTCCAGGTTCTCTAGATGCTTCACTGAATCCGGTAACTCGCATCGGTAACAATCTTTCATCGAAATCGTTTCAAGTTTCTGCAGATTTCCAATTTCTAGAGGCAATTTTTTCAGTTGGAAGCCACCAGACACATCAAGAAACCGCAAATTACTGAGTTTGTCGATCGTTTCAGGCAGCTCAATGAGACTAGTACAATCACTCAGTCTCAACACTTCAAGGTTCCTCAAGTCGCATATAGCTTCTAGGACTCTGCAAAGCATGTTACAGTTTGTGACGCTAAGCTTCTTCAATGAAACAACTTGATAGATCCAATAAGGCAAGTCAACAAGATTGTAGCAGTAATCAATTTCGATTTCCTGTAAACTCTGTAAAGTTTCAGAAACATCAACTTCTGTCTCGTTGTCAGTCTCAACAACGTGACACAACCATAAAGACAGCTTCTCAAGACTCATAAGTTGCAAATAGGGAATGTCAAGCAGATTGATTGAAACTTTTTCGAATCTAATCCGTTTCAGGTTTGGTAATGAGCTGAGACACGACAAATTGGTTACGTTTGCAGGATCAAGACCATGATTAATGATAATCACAACTTTCAGTTTCTCCATTGTAGCAATGAAGTTTGGTAATGCATAGTTAGATGAAGAGATATTAAGAACTAAAGCCTCAGCATTTGGACAATACATTTCACCCCAACCTGATGAAAATGAATCATCTGTAAACACCAAAAAAGAAAAGAGAATCAATCAGATACAGTTGTAAAAAATGTGGTTAAAGAATGTGTGAAACAGAGCAAAGAAGTAACTATATTACCGGTAGAGATAGATAAAAGAGATGCATTAATAAAGATAGGATGTTCTGGATTCAAACACCAGTTTGGGAATTTGTTTTCTTGTATCTCCAAGTTTAGTCTTTTCCTCTCGAAGATTGGTTCTGTCTGGCATTGATTTATAGCAAATTCTCTAAGGAAGTTGTCTTGTTTGACCATGAGTTCATTGTAGAAGCCATTATCACAATCATTCCTCCTGTAAATGCAAACAAACAAAGGAAAGATTTGAAAAAGGCCATAAATCTATTCAAAAAGAATGAAATATACCAATTTTTCTTTAGGTTTTAGGTTTAAGAATATTACAAATATATAGCGAGATCAAGAATTGGTGGATGAACAGAAAGTAACATACCCTAGAGGAAGAAGTTGAAGGAGATTGTGAGAGGCGAGCTCTTGGAGGTAATTCATACAAAGACTACTCTCGTTGCCGTATAATTCAGACCATAAGTCAATTATTGTGGAAGCTATTATCCTTTGGACTTCAAGAAACGAGGCCATGTCCAACAAACACTCTCTAAGATTGTGAGGCAAGGCATCAAAGCTTTGGATCGAAATCAAATCCATAACGAACGGAGAGGAGTTTTATAAATTTAAGATCAAAAGCCGAAAACAAAGAAATTTACTCTCTTGAATGACTCTTTCTTTTATTATAAAAACGTGACTCTTCCACATAATGATGGATTTATAAAGGAAAAGTACACGCGGGAGTTTTAATGGAAATTTAACAAATCAAACCCAAAATTGAAGTTTAAGTTGAAAAGGATTAAAAATTGTGACTTGTCAAATACGGGAAGCCATAAACGTGGTCGGTAAAAGATGTCAAACGTGCTCACATTGTTTGAATTAAAATGTGACAAGAAAAATAATAAAAGATCTCTTTAAAAATCTTACTATATTAATTGATAAGTACAAATATAAAACAAACATTAAATATTAGATTAATAAAAATTTTGAAATAATTATTAGTTTTTGAAATATTAAATTATAATGAAGAATGTTGAAATAAATTTTTTGAAATATTAAATTATAACGAATAATGTTGAGTATTACTATTATAATTTGTCAAGAATTTTGATGTTACTCTTTTCAGATTTATTCAATTTAGATAAGGATGAAGGATTTAGTACTTACTCTTTTCAGAATTATTCAATTTAGATAAGGATCAAGGATTTAGTACTTTTGAAATGGTTCAGAAGATTGACGTACACAAAAACGTTTGGCATGGCACTTTCTCAGTAGTAACACAATTTAATTGCTAGCTTGAAATTTCAAATTCTATCTTACATCTAATTGGAAATCTCTTTATTTTATATATACATTTTTTTATAACACACACATTAATCAGTTAGTAAAATACACACAATAATCACTTATATCACACATTAAAACATTTGAAATAAGTTCAGGTTTTGCTCTGTTTCCTCCTCCTCTTGAACTCTCAAATTTCTCATTTTTCGCTTCAACCTCTCCCACAAGAATCCTGTTTCTTCATCGCATTTGACCACCAGATTCTCTAGGTTCCTCACTGAATCCGGTAACTTGCATCCCGGACACTTCCTCATCGATATCTTTTTAAGCTTCTGCAGTTTGCCAATCTCTTGAGGCAACTTTCTCAATCCTAAGCAATGAGAAATATCAAGAAACCGCAAGTTGCTGAGTCTCTCAGTCGCTTCAGGCAGCTCAGAGAGATTAATACAAGAACGCAGCCTCAACATTTCCAGTTTACTCAAGTTGCCTATAGCTTCTGGAAGTGTAGAGAGCTTATTACAGTTTGTGATGCTAAGGGTCTTCAATGAAACAACTTCAGAGACCCAATACGGCAACTCATTTAGATCATAGCAGTAGTCTATTTCAATCTCTTGTAGACTCGGTAGAGCTTTAGAGAGATCTATTTTTTCTGTCTCATAGAAAACATCACCAAAACTACACATAACCAAAGATAGCTTCTTGAGACTGCCGAGTTGCAACTGGGGAATGTCTAGCAAAGTTACTGAAACTTTCTCCAATCTAATCCGTTTCAAGTTTGGCAATGAGCTTAGACACGAAAAATTGGTCAATCTTGCTGGATAAAAACCGTGGTTTGTGATTGTCAGAACTTTTAGCTTCTTAATTCCAGTAATGAAGCTTGGTAATGCATAGTCTAATGAAGATAGATTAAGAATTAAGGCCTCAACATTGGGGAAATCCAATTCCACCCACCTTGATGAGAACAAATCATCTGTAAAAATAATAAAAAACGAGAGTCGAGCATAGTTATAAGAATGTCATATTTCTAGAAACAGCATGATGAGTATGAGTATGATGCTAGGTCCCTATGCACATAGTTATAAGAATGTCACACATCTCCAGATGAGTATGATGTTAGGTCCCTATGCACAAACTTTTAGAAAAAGAGGACTTGAAAGAATTACCAGTAAAGATGGACAAAAGTCTAGCATTAATAGGTTGACATAGATTCACACACCAGTCCGGATAGTTGTCCTCTAGTATCTCCAAATTTAGTTTTTTTCTTTCCAGGATTGGTTCCAGTTCGCTTTGGTAAATAGCCAACTCCCTCAGAATATCATGTTGAGTGACTAACAACTCACTGTAGAAGCTGTCTTCGTGCTCATTTGTCCTGGTAAGTTAACAAATAAGTTCATCAAAATGGTAGGGGGCAAGAAGGTGCAATGAGATGAACGTTGAAAAAGAAATAAGATTACCCGAGAGGAACAATTTTAAGCAGATTCTGGGAAGCAAGGTCATTAAGGTACTTCATGTACACGTTGGTACTGCTGCTGCTACCTCTACCAAATAATTCCACCCATATGTCAAGTATAAGCGAAGCCCATATCTTTTGGTCCTCAAGAAATGAACCCACGACCAAGAAACACTCTTTAAGATGGGGTTCCAGGGCATTGAAGCTAGGCTGAAGACGTTGTAGCACAGTAGGATGAGGGTTACTAAGAATTGTTTTCCCTTCAGACCAGCTTTCCACTTGCCCTTTCCATAAATATAGAGCTTTTCCTCTTAGTGAAATGCCGACTACTTCGATTACGAGAGGGAATCCATTGCAACGTTTCAATACCTACAAAGATGAATATAGTGTTAATCAGAGCTTAAAACTTGAAGGTCGATTCTACATTATAAAGAAAAAGAAACATAGAGATGAAACTAATACCTTTTGGAGAAGATCTTCATACTCATCATCTACAGATATGTGCTGAGGCGGCGATGCCCACTGAACGAGAAGGGACCTAGCATCTTCATCTTTCAAGGGTTGCAAATGATAAGTGGACCATAAACTCGAAAAGTCAGACCGAGAAGTCACCAAAGTCTTATAACCCGGTAAGTCAATTTGAAATTTCCGAAGAAAGAACTCTGATCCTTGCCACACATCATCCAACACCAACAATACAGGACCATGTTCAGTGAGTTCCTCCAGCAGCTCTCTTAAGCCAGTTTCTGCTTGAGAATCATCATCAAATGTAATAGCTCCGTAACCGTTGTCTTGGAGTAAATTTTGTACTATGGCTCTGAAATTAAGAGTACTCGACATAACGCAAAAGAAGATTTTCTTGAATACTCCTGCCAATGCAAATTTTATGAGAATACAATTCATGTGTAAAGATAGAAACTTTCAAGACTTAAATAAGGATGTAGAATAATATACGTTTGATATCTTGATCATCACAGAGCTGAGTAACGAGCGTGGTCTTCCCGCACCCAGGAGGACCATAGACCACAAGATTAACAACGGAATCGTCAAGGAGCCTCTTCTTTAAATCCATCAATGGCCAATCCAATCCAACAAGATTCATATTAAGCTTAGGAACCGAACAAAGCTTGGTAAAAACGGGAGAGGGAGAAGAAACAACACTCAAAAGGTCGAGCTTCTCATTGATGATTTGGAAATAACTGTTGATGCCTTCCATGGAAGGCATAGACTTCAACTGGTTCCTAAGAAGAAGAAGCTGTAGCTGAACCTGACAGAACTTGAGCATCTTCCTATTGATTTCCTCAACTTCTTTCGTATACTTAGATCTTTTGCGTAGATTCCAATCCTTGACAAGTGAACACTCCTTTACCACTACAAGAGCTTTAACGATTGTTACCTTAAGATCTTCTAGTTCCACACCATCTTGCATCGATTCGATCTGTTTGATCACCGGAAGCAATGACTCCATCGTTGATGCGAGCTCCTTAGATACAGATTTGAAAGCTATCACCTTTTTCGCCTCTGAGATCAAAAGTTTCAGACCTTCGGAGACCAAAGCTCCCGCAACAGAGCCTAATCCCAAACTAAGCCAATCGTTCATTCTTTTTGCTTTCTCTTCAGATTCCTCAAGTTCCTCGCAAACCCAGAATGAAAAAATATATATATAACTCACTGACTCTGCCGACAGAACCTGAAGATCCAACACGTTAAGGAAGACGAAGAATCAGATGCTTGCTTTTATCGTACTTGCAAAGCAATGCCGTCGTCGTTGTTGACTTCACTTCACAGTGTACCTGAAAATTGCAAGAAAAAAAGAGAGTCCAGGCCCATATAAATATATTTTTCCATTATCGGCCCATTTAGATAAATCTTAATAGTATTTTATACGGGCCAAAAATACATGGTTGAAAAGCCCATACTCTATTTTCGACCCCAAAAAAAACCTTACAAAATACAAACACGATTCTTTTTATTTATTTTTTTCCGGTTGACCCATACAATTTTCAATGGCTCGTAATTTTGATATCAGAGCAATAAAATAGGATGAAAAGAGGAGACATAGCATGTGAGTGTCCATTATTGTGAGAAGTTTCACATGTTCGAATTGGGTCAGCCCATGTTGACTCTTGTATATTACTCGTTTAGTCTAAATAGTGATCATTAAGGAGTGAAGAAGAACACATAATCAAAGATTAGTGGTTAGTAACTTAATATTTTAGCTAAAACAAAAAATGATGCTTAATCAACAACTCCTCACATGCTTCATCTTTTGTCGTAATATAAAATCCTCCCGGATACATCATTATGTCGCTTAATATATGTATGTATTCGTTTTCTTCTAATATAATCGTTTTTGGTTCACTCGTTTCTCATGTATTGTGTGAGCTGCATGCATGGATCTCTGATATGATCGGTGGTGAGTTCATACTAGCTTATGTAATTAAGTAATATAATATAAATTATTTAGTTGGTGGACCATATTTCACCGACTAAATTTCCCAAGGAGGAGTGATTTTTTGTCAACTTTTTAAACTTTGGAAATTCATCCAAACCAAATAAAATAAAATTATCTTATAAATCAGATTTGTAATAAATTGGCAAAAGCGGCACAGCTTTCAATAGCTAAGCTTAAAGCCGATGTCCATCACAGTTGGACAGATGCTCTTTTCCCAAAAGAATACTCCATAAATTAAAAAAAAAAAAAAAAAAGTGCATAACTCGAAACTTCCTTAATTAGTGCCAAGAAACATATCAAAAGCTTTCTTAATTGATTTGGTTTGCTTTCATTTTTTGGCCGTAAACCTGAAGAAAACTGCAAAAAGGAGAATCTAATCAGCGGCGATCAATTAGGAAAAACATTAAACTCTTTTTACTCGATTTCTTTCCCTTTCTCCTTTTTGGTTCCCTAGTTTTGAATTATTTCCATTTAGCTTTTTATGGTATCTCGTTATCGGAATAATGAAAGCTAAGCTTTGGCTGGACGCAATAATCATGTAACCAAAACGCGTGAAACCATTCATTTCCATTTGTCAACCACGGCATTATCCACTACACGTCTACACCCCTTTTTCACATTAACAACTTTATTTACAAGTAGTTTACACTAATCAAAACCGAACTAGCAAAAACTTATATTTTTACAACAAACTAAACCAGACCAGCATTTAAAAAAAAATGTGAATGACATTGCCGACAAATGTGTAAATAAGATTTTAAAATCTGTGTTTAAAAATCTAAGGGTGTAAAAAGTTGTTGAAGTCTTGATTAATGAGGGAGGAGTTGAATTTTAATTTATTTGACCAAACGAGAAAAAAGCAAATAAAAAAAACTCACTCGAGATCTTCACTGGTCATTGATTGGAACCACCTTTGTGACTCTTTTTTCTCTCACATAATACTTATGTCACCCTTAACTTTCGCTATCTAATTGCATTTTTATACATGAAAGTCCCTTCATTTCTCAAACCCATTTAGGAAAAAGAGTTTTTTTTTTCAGCTCTCTTCATTCTCTTGTCTGTATCATTCTTTTAAGAAGCCATGAAAATGGCATCAAGAAAAACAACATCTTTGCTTCATCTTCTTCTTCTCCTTGGAGCTTTGACTCTTTTGAGCAGTTTGGTGATAGTCAAAGGAGAAAGCCCTTACAAGTTCTACACTTGGACTGCGACTTATGGCATTATCTCTCCTCTTGGTGTTCCTCAACAGGTACAACTACAACAGATTCATTTTTTTTGTCAAAGACAAGAACAACAGTTTCTATTTACGGAAAAGTCTAAATCTCATTTTTTGTTTGATATACTGACGAACTTTTTTTTTAACTCTTTAGGTTATTCTCATCAATGGTCAGTTTCCTGGTCCAAAGCTTGATGTTGTGACCAATGACAACATCATCCTCAACCTCATCAACAAACTTGACCAGCCTTTCCTCTTGACCTGGTAATTTCCCTTCTTTTTTTTTTTTAATTTCAAAAAACCCTAAAGATTTGAACTTTATCATTTTCACATGCTTCCCAAAGAAAAATAATCCTCTGTTTTGTGTACCCGAGTTGATTAATGTGTCAACTTATATTACCACTATTTTAAGGCATTTGGGGGATTACTGATTATTAGGGCTTCCCTTAATCCTGTGAAAGGTTTAATCTTTTGTGTTGAAACTCGATAAAGGTTTAAACTTTATCGATCAATGTAGGGTTTTCAGGTTGATAATCGAAATGTGTATTTGATCTGTTTCAATGTTTATGGGTTTAGGAATGGGATTAAACAGAGGAAGAACTCATGGCAAGATGGTGTCTTGGGAACAAACTGTCCGATCCCACCAAACTCGAACTTCACTTACAAATTCCAAACCAAAGATCAGATCGGAACTTTCAATTACTTCCCTTCCACCGCATTTCACAAAGCCGCCGGTGGATTCGGAGCCATCAATGTCTATGCAAGACCTGGTATCCCAATCCCTTACCCTGTCCCAACCGCAGATTTCACTTTACTCGTTGGTGACTGGTTCAAAACCAACCACAAAACGCTTCAGCAACGTTTGGATTCTGGTGGGGTTCTTCCATTCCCCGATGGGATGCTCATTAATGGGCAAACTCAAACCACATTTTCAGGCGACCAAGGTGAATTATGAATTCCTCAGCTTCCAATGTGAATTGGTTCTGTTTGTTTTACTTATTAATGTGTCTTATGGTTTTAATCTTTCAGGGAAGACTTACATGTTAAGAATCTCCAATGTTGGGTTATCAAGCACTTTCAATTTCAGAATCCAAGGGCATACCATGAAAGTAGTTGAAGTTGAAGGCTCTCATGTTATTCAAACTGATTATGATTCTCTTGACATTCATGTTGGACAGTCTCTAGCTGTTCTTGTGACTTTGAACCAATCTCCTAAAGATTATTACATGGTTGCAAGCAGCCGGTTCGTAAGAAGCAAACTCTCTGTTATGGGTCTGTTGCGTTATTCGAACTCTCATGTCCCAGCTTCTGGTGATCCCCCTGCTCTTCCACCTGGAGAGCTTGTTTGGTCCATGAGACAAGCCAGAACATTCAGGTACAAAGAGCAGTTACTTACAAAGAACGTTGGATTCTTTAATGTGAATGATTTTGAATCGTTAATGTTGTTTTGGTTTGGGGTTTCAGGTGGAACTTAACAGCAAATGCAGCTAGACCAAACCCTCAAGGATCATTCCACTACGGAAAAATCACTCCAACGAAGTCATTTGTTTTCGCTAATTCAGCTCCTTTGATAAATGGAAAGCAAAGATATGCAGTCAATGGAGTCTCTTATGTGAACTCAGAGACGCCTCTTAAACTCGCTGATCACTTCGGCATCTCTGGAGTTTTCACGAACGCCATTCAAAACGTTCCTTCTAACTCTCCTCCAACTGTTGCAACATCAGTTGTGCAAACATCTCTGCATGATTTCCTTGAAATCGTGTTTCAGAACAATGAGAAATCAATGCAGTCTTGGCATCTTGACGGTTATGACTTCTGGGTCGTTGGGTGAGTCTCCTTCCTGCACCGCTCATGTAACTTCTAACTCAAGTTAGATTCTTGCTAACGTTTCTCTCTCTCTCTCTCTCTTATGAATCTAGATTTGGTTCTGGACAATGGACACCTGCAAAAAGATCACTCTACAATCTTGTTGATGGTCTTACAAGACACACAACTCAGGTAAAAACATCATCAAATGAAAGTTGGAAAATTTTGATTTGTTTACATGTGTTCTTGATGAGTTTCTTGGGCATATAAATGAGTAGGTCTACCCAAACTCTTGGACAGCGATCTTGGTGTCATTGGACAACCAAGGAATGTGGAATATGAGATCGGCGATATGGGAAAGACAATACTCGGGACAACAGTTTTATCTGAGAGTATGGAATCCAGTACAGAGTCTCGCCAATGAATACAACCCTCCTGATAATCTTCAACTCTGTGGCAAAGCTGTGGGACTACACCCTTAGAGAGATCCTCTTGTTCTTTTACTTTAAAGTTAATTGTTAAAAGGTTTATTCGATTAAATTTGGTTGAGGATTTTTGGGTTTGTTCTTCAATCCTGGTCATGAGAGTATGGCTGGTGTGGCTATTTACACATGCAGTAAAACACAGGGAAAAAGGAAAGCTATGGGTCATTCGTAGGTTTCTTCAGATTAAAGACAAATCTTATGAACAATTTGTATTCAAGTGTTCTTTCTAGCTTACTACAATCTCTTGTAATAATAATATAATAAAAAAAACTAATAAAAGCTGTTTTTGAGATTATAAACCTGAAATTACAACTAATGTCATGGTAATTAGAGAAGATAGTAGCACTTTTAGCCATAGATGATGAACTAATGGAGTTCTAATCTCCATCAAATTTGAGATCTCCACAGTAGGTAGGTGGTTTAATATAAGGCCTACTAGAGTTAAAAGTTTAGGCCCAAAACGGCCCATGAGTTCAAATTTCAAATTCTGAAAACTCGTATCGTTTCTTACGCTCCGTCTTCTTCTCAGTCTCTGCGATATTATATTACCGTTGTTGTTGTTGTCTCTCCTCCTCTTTCGATTTCAATGGCGAATTCAAACACATACCTAACCACGCCGACTAAAACCCCTTCTTCAAGGAGAAACCAACAGAGCCAATCGAAGATGCAGTCTCAATCCAAGGATCCTGTAAACGCAGAGACTAGGTCACGGTTCGAGGCTTACAACCGTCTCCAAGCGGCGGCGGTTGCCTTCGGTGAGAAACTTTCTATACCTGAGATTGTCGCAATTGGTGGCCAATCGGACGGTAAGAGCTCTTTACTGGAAGCGCTTCTAGGGTTCCGATTCAATGTCAGAGAAGTCGAAATGGGAACGCGACGCCCTTTGATTCTCCAGATGGTTCATGATTTATCAGCGTTGGAACCACGGTGCCGATTCCAGGTATGGTAACTTAAGACGCTATTGTGATTCGATTTCTAGGGTTTTTGAATTTGATGCGTTTAGGGATTGATTCTGGGTTTGAATTTGGTGATTTGATTACTAATTTTTTTTGTAATTCGATTTTGAATTACATCTGCATAAGTTTCAGATATCTAGGGTTGTTAAATTTGGTGATTTGATTTCTAATTTTTGGTGATTCGATTGCTAGTTACATCATCATAAGTTTCAGATAGCTAGGGTTGTTGAATTTGGAGACTGTACAATGTAGCAGGGTTGTTGAATCTGGATAATTCTGGGTTTGAGTTAATTTCAACGAGGTCTTGTTAATTTGGTGATTTTGATTACTAAATTTGATAAGTTTTTTGATTGGTAGGATGAAGATTCTGAAGAGTATGGTAGTAGTCCAATTGTTTCGGCTACAGCAGTAGCAGATGTGATTAGGTCAAGAACAGAGGCGCTTTTGAAGAAGACGAAAACAGCAGAATTATCCTCACCTCGGAGTCCTTGAAAGCAGCATCAATATCCTCCATGTTTGAATCATCCTTATCCTCGAACACTGGAGGCTTGTAATCTTTCTTGAACCATTCATCTTCAAATACCTCTTGTGGTGTTACACACCATGAAGCTCTACTTAATGTATCTGAATAGCATACATAAACTTGGGTTATGATTAGAGAAGATGACTGAATGATTAATAAGAGAATCAAATAAGGAGGCATGTGTGTGTAAGTGTACCATACAACATATTCAACAGTTTATACTACTACTACTACTCAACTCAATGGCCACAGTTGAGAATTTAGAAAACAACATTCAGAGAACAGAGTGGCTTTGAGTATCATTCACTCCCATCTGATGAATCATCACTGGTCACATATCAGTGTCGCTCACTCCCATTGAAGAAATAAAAAGACACTCAGGAGCACAAGATACGACAAGCAAGTGGGAGAGATTGACAATAACATTGTAGAAATCAATATGTACGCTGGAGATATACAATCAAGGCAAGAGATTGACAATAACATTGTAGAAATCAATCAGTACGCTAGAGATTTGTATACAAACAGCAACCCTGTTTGTCCCTAGTAATGCTACTACTATCAAGGCAAGAGATCAGATAGAGAGAGCACAAATACATCATGTCCACAGTGGTTTGATTGATTGAATCGATAATATAAGTTCACTACACAACAAAACATGTTGACACAAGACAAAATCATACGTCTAGTGGTCAAGACTAAAAAAAAAAAAAAAAAAGACACTCAAAATATGAAGAAATAAAAAAAAGACACTCAAAATATGATGTTTAGAACGCTTACTCATGTGCTGGTGACTCTCTTCGTGTGATTACATCATCTTCACTCGTTTGCTTTGCTGCTTTCGGACACCTTCTTCAGATAATTCTCTTCCTACCTTCTGCTTAAATTGATGTTGTTCTGAACCGTGCCATTTATGGATGTGTTCATAACCGAGACATAAAAGGGCATGACATAAAGTTGTGGCCCTGTCAGCAGTTGGTTGAACATGATGCTAATCATTTTACCTTCAAGTATGTGGCCTTTTGTCGTGTGATGACTCTAAATAAAAAATTGAACTCAGAAAATTTCAGGGTTTGTTTACCAGACACAACACAGCATGTTGACACAACACAAAGACCAAGAGATGTTAGAGATATTACCAAAGAAAAGAGCATATTTTTTTGGGTCCGTTTGTTAGCCGTGAAGTCAAGCAAAAGAAATAGAGATAAAAAAAATGCATACCAAATAGTTACAGTCTTAGAGATTCATCGATGTGAAAAAAAGATTTGTCAAGGAATCCAAATTGGATTCTCAATCTTCACTTTGGGTAAGAGAAGATATATTTAACAAATGATTCATTCACAGCCAAACAAAAAAAAAAAAAAAAAACAAAACAAAACAGTCAGTTTTTTGGTGTTTTGGGCTAACGTGTTAACAAAAACAAATAAAAGAGGAGGAGGAGGAGGGAAGCTACTATTTCTGTTTTTTAAACCAATCAGAGCACGTTATTTCATCCCCACTCGCACAAAACGAGCGTTCCGCGAGTGAGAGCATTTTCCCTATGCTTATTATTACATACCAAATCATGCCTTTACGACAGCACGCACCAATTTCCAATTTTAGCACCGCGTGACTTTTACTTCTTTTTTTTTTTTTTTCCTAATAATTTCCAACTTAAACCGAACCGAAATCAATTTTAATTTCCAACCCATGTAAACCGAACCGAAATCAATTTTAATTTTAATTTCCAATTTTTTGTTTTTTTTTTTGTGTGTGCATATTTTGAGGATACACAAGATAGTAATATTGTGTGTAACTTTGCCAAAAAAAAAAAAGTAATACTGTGTGTAACATTTTAATGTATGTTTTTAGAATTATTTATAAAAGTTATGACTTTAAAGTAATTATGAATAATATAAGGACTAAAATGTAAAATACTTATTTTAAAAACTTCATATATGAAGTATCTCTTGGAGATGTCCTAATTAAGTACTAACAAGTAACAACTAATTTAATTCAAATATTGGCTATTCTTTTTTCTATGCACATAATTTTTGGTTATCAAATGATATTGATAGGAATGTATTTTTTCAAAGGGACAAATATTTGATTATTTGTGAATTTCAAAACAAACACAATTGATATAGATATTACTAAGAATTATTAGATTAGTAAATCCAAAGTCTCGTGAAACCTACGTGGGAATGCTACCACAAATGTTAAGAATGCTACCACAAATGTCTCATTTGAGTGGGTTATGTTATTAGATATAATGTTACCGTGAATACGTTAGATTTACATTTAGTCAACTCGAAATGACTTAAAATTTAATTAATAAGTATTAAAAACAATATTAACTCGTAAACAGATAGGGTCGACTAAAAACTATGGTTACCAAGAAAAGTTTCCGTGCCAGGATTGATCAGTATGTCTCAGAAAGCACCGAGAGCACGGAGAAGCTTCTTAGAAGGCAGACGTGGATGGGTCTAAGATAGTGGATTTGAAACAAGGACCCAAGACACTGAGTGAGTACCATAAAGTGTGAAAAAGAATGTCTTTTTTTTTGTCAATATTTTGTGGTTTTAATTTATGAAGTGTGTATTTAAAATAAAGCATGAATTTAGGAGGTTTCTTTGTGTATGATTGGTAACAGTTTTACAAAGCTTTACAAATATAGAGAGTTTTAAAATTTACCAATCATAAAAACTTTACTAAAAGATTTAGCCAAAAAAAATTAATCAACTTCTTCTCCTTTATCTATTCACACAATTGTTCTTTTTTATTAATACCCCACCGATATATACCATATGGACCGTTGATCTGTGAGATACACCAATCCAATCGGACGGTGGTCATGTGTTGTCTTCCACGGTTAATTAGAGAGTGAAGTCCCCGCCTAATTAAAAAAGTTTAAGGCAAATATTAATTCAAATTTAGAAACTAATTTTTTTAAGAGATATTTCTTCTTCATTTCTGCTACTCTCTCTCACTCCGTACGTCTCTTTCTTCGGCGAAGATGATGCAACAATCTAAGGAGGTATACAATCGTCTCCAAAAAACGGTTGGTGGGAAATAGAGGCTTCCGATACCGGAGCTTGTGGCGATTAATTCAAGTCTCTGGCTAGAGCTCCCCATCGCATCTTGTTGTTCCTTCAGCGGAGTGGTGTGCAATCCCTCTGGTTGGATGCTCTGCGGGAACTTAATATAGTTTCCTAAAATACTGGAATAATTTGAATCGAATTTAACACACGACTAACTGTTTTTAGAAAACTATAAATGTTTAATATCTAATTTAGTAAACTATTTGGAAAACAATATATTAGAAATTATTTATTTATGGGTTATAACCATATCCAAAATTAGATCCAAAATCTAAGTATCCTTCCTTATAATCAATTATGAAAAGAGTTAATAATTTATTTCTTTAATAATTGTTACCATTGTTTTAGAAAAGTTTTAATTTTTTTTTTTTAAATTATATAGACAACTTGGTTTGTTTAGTAATATGGATATATGTCATGTTTTTGGGTTTTTTTTTATTTTTAAGTGTGCTCCCCGTTTAATAGTATAGATGCCAATTTTATTTTATTTTCAAACAAATTACAGAATTGTATTATTAACCAAAAAAAAGTAAGATTCATTGCACTTATTATACACCAGTGGTGGAGTCTTAACAGGGCTTAAAATTACTCGATGTTGATAATGGGCCTAATTAAGCCCAATGCGAGTGTTGTAGTTAAGTGAAAAGTCCAACAGTTTGTTGCCGAAATCAAATCGGCGAGGAAAAAAGGGGATTCTTCTTCTCTCTCTCAGTTGGGTTGTTTCTTCCAAGTTTCAACCAAAACGATCAGATAGAAGAAATCTTAGAGAAATCGGAAGCTTCTCTCCCTCTCTCTCTCTCGTACTCTGAGTTTTGCTTCGGTGAACATGAATTGCGAAGTTTGTCAGCTTAAGGAACTGGTAAAACTTTCCGTCTTCTTCTTTTTTTTTTTTTTTTTTTTTTGTTTGTTTGCTAAAAAAAATCAGTACAATCAATCCTTGTAGTCATCGAGTTACGTGTTTCTATATCTGAATTTGTTTGGTGGTTGTTCGATATCGAAAGGTTACTATGTGTCGATTTGGTTGGGTTGATTTGGATATATTTTTTTTTGCGCAGGAAGTGGAATCCTTCGAGATACGCGAAGTTTTGCGCTGTAAGTCTTCTTCTTCTTCTTCTTCTGTATCCAGTTTCGTTGTTTTTTTAGTATAGAAACAAACAAACATCAGATCAAAATTGTTTCAGTTTTAAGATCCCAGTGCTTTAGATCCCAGATTAGGTCTTTAAACCTGTAGACATTGGTTCCAATTGGGAGTTTTGGAGAACACTATGCATAAATCTTTCTTTCTTAGTTTGAGTAAAAATTTGAAGATGCGAGCAATTTGTTGTCTGATTTGGTTTGTGGATTTGTCTTTTGTCTTGTTTTCAGTTCTGTAGTGTGATTTTACTTACTTTGTGAAACTTTTGAATCTGAGAAGGTGTAATTTTGTTCTTGCAGGTATTCTACATACCATTGTCTTTCATCGTGCGCTTGGTCTTATCCGCCCTAAAGATATTGATTTGGAGCTTTTTGAGATTACATACGTAACATTTTCATTTTCTTTCTCTCCTCTATGGTTTTGTAATTATGCTACACAAAGAGAGATGTTTACGAGTTTCAACAAAATTGTGTAGTATGCTTTGATTTTGATGTTGGCCACATTTTCTTCTCTTTTTTTTTTCCATTTTATGTCACAGGTGCAGTGCGGTGAAATCGAAGTGGAGAAGAAAATTGATGAAAAGGTTGACCAATTCATTAGCTGGATTGAGAAACACCCGAACAAGAAAAGTCAGGTACATTCAGATAGTTGATTATAAGTGAACAGCATCTTTCTTACCTGCTCGAACAAGGATTTATGCAGCATATAGGGTTGTTGCTTTATCATATATTCTTTATGTATGTGATTGTCTAATCCTTTTCATTATCTCCATCCTTTTGTGGCTGTTAATGATCCCTTCTTCTTCTTCTTTTTTTTTTGTGTCATTGCCAAGATATGTCTATCATTCTATGAAGTCAAAAGCAAACAGCCGTCTTGGTTCACCAACAAAATCGAGCGGTTGTACTGGGAACAATGGTACATCAATCTTAATGTGCTTCAGCCCACTAAGGCTCCTGTCGGCAAGTCCCACCATTCTAAACTAGTTATGGACCCTGGAGGTAAGATTGATGAATTTACAACCCTCTCATCTCCAAAAATTACTACCCTTCTTTTTTGCCTATTAGAGTGGGAAGTGATTGTCATGTTCTATCTAATCCAATAACTGTAGAGGCGTCTGAGGAGAGAAGTTCTCGTAGGACACTGCTTGAGCAATCCCTTCAAGAAGTCTTATTCCAAATCATAAAATTCGTGAATGAGAAGAAGGACCATGTTCCTCCCATTAACGATGGTGTAATCTACTGCCCTTTTGAGATCACTATCCCAAGGTACGTCAGTCTCCACTTATTCACATATCAAACTGTTTTCTAGAGATTGTACTTATGGATCATGTCTCGATGGACAGTTAAGACTTATCTTTAGGTGCAGTGATCCCCACGAGCATAGATGAGTGAAGAATTTTCTTGATATTTTGTTGTCAAAGTGTTGAATTGAGTTAAGGTTTGTTTCAGCTCATCGGACTCAGCTTTTGGGATGGATATGTTCAAGAGGATACTCCACAGTGGCCATCCGTCGATGCTCGGCTAATTCCATTTTCTACTCAACTTAGGTACATATGATGTTACTTGTTGCAGCTTAACTCCAATCACCACGTTCCTAGTTGCATTTCTCTGTGTACATATATAATAAACTCAACACTTGCCTTTTCTTCTCAACTTTCTTTGCCTAATCTATGTTCCAGATATTTATTGTGAATAAGTGATGCGTTGTTTCATGTTACAGATATTTCTTCATGGTTTGTCTAGCTATATATCTCTTGAACATATCTTCTCTCTGTTTTTGGTGATCTTTAGGAAGAACATTCTCAAAAGTATTTTCATGATATATCTGTAGCTTTATAGCATAATTTTTATATGATTATATCCACAAAATTGTTCTCTATTAATTCAAATCTATGTTTGTGTCCTTGTTCCGGCAGGCTAGAGCATTTGCTACATCCATAACTAGAGCCAAATTATAAAAATTAGACTGTTCTGTATTCAAAGATTTCCAGCATTGGAACTGACATTAATAAGAGCCAAAAACAAACAACGTTTCTCTGATTTTGTAGTTTCGTTCACAAGTGACCTAACTAAATAAGAACCAAATTCACTACTAGAGAGCACTAAAACTGAAGAGTTAGGGTAGAAAAGCCAAAAGAAGAAGAAGAGAGATTTAAACCCTCCGACTAAGGTAGAGAGCTGCTCACGCTAAGTAGTCTCCGGACACGAACCCGACTTTGCTCTCTGGACCTTCGAACTGCCACGTGGCGGGTATTTGAGTCACGTGGCTTGTAGTGGTTGCAGCATCAGTAGCGCCAGTTGAAAACGGCCAGACCGTCGTTATTCCTTGCCCAAATCTGACGCCGTCGAAATACGACCCGTGACCAAGCCCAAGACCGAACCCGTCTGGCCCGTTAAATCCACCACCAGGCCCATTTCTGCTTACAGCGGCGTTGTAGTGGATCAAAGAGTTGAAACCGCCGTAGAGCGACGACGCACTTCCTTTCGCCGCGGTGCAACCGCCGTTGGAAGAGGACTGAGGGAAAAGAACAGGCGTCGCTTGTAATGGAAAGTTCCGGCTTCCCACAGCGTTGGTGGTAGCAGCGGAGGAGGAGCAAGTCCGGGAACGTTTTGAGCTTTTCCGGGAAACACCACCGACGGGAATGTCACGGAGAGTACCTCCATGAGTCCAGTAACGACGACAAGACTTGCAGAAATGACGAGGCTGTGAGAAATTGTAGTTGTTGTAGTAACAGAACTTGGTGTTGGTTGAGTCACAGCGAGGACAAGGAAGCTGCTCTTGCTGATCCACCGGAGTCGCAACAGCTCCACCGTGAGGAATCTTAGAAACCCGACGAGATTCGCTGAACTCGGAAGGCATGTTTTGAAGAGAGGTAGGTAATTCGCTGAAAAGGTGAGAGTTTTTGAAGCTTAGAAGTGTTAAGAGGTTTTGGAACTTTCTGAGAGGAAGAGGTTCCTTTTATGGACAAGAGAGAGAGAGAGAGAGAGAGAGATGGGGAAGGAGAAGAGAGTGAAGCTTTTTGACAGAGTGTGTTGGGTTTATTGTGAACATTGAAAGAGATATGCTCTGTCTCTCTCTCTCTCTCTCTCTCTCTCTCGCTTCGTTATACTGTACGTAGGTGGCTCTGTTTTCAAGATTTTCTGTTTTGAAAATTATGGGAAAACAAACAAAACATCTAATCTCCTCAATCCATAATCTGTCGCACGTTTTCGTTTGGCATATATAAGCGATTTAAATAAAGACATCATTTGCATGATTATCAGAAATCCGCTTCGTGAGTGACTAGAAACCCAATTAAAGTAAATTAAGTTTTGATTTTGTTGTTAGGTAGTACTTCCGAGTTATTATGAGTTGAAACAACAGTTAAGAGATGATGACATTGGTTTAAAATAAAAATAAAATATGGAAAAAATAACGTCTGTCAAAAGTACGTGTCTACGGGAAACGAAAGAGTGACGAGAGTAGGCAACAACAATAGGCAAATTGTGGGAGAGACTATTGAGCTTATCGATGTAAAGCAGTTCCCAATAATTCAACCATTATACTGTTAAGGGTTTATTATGGCTCCTATAACTAGTGTAATTTCCTTATTTACGATGGTTATTAACTATAATAGTTGTGTCATCTTTTCCCCAAAAAAAAAAAAAAAATACTAGTACACTATATGGACCTAAGAGATTTATGGTGTGTGTAATAGATGTGCTCTATCAATTACTATACGAGAATCAATGCGTTCAGGACCTCAGAAACAACGCTAACTAAAATCAAATCACAGTATGTGTTAGACCAACTTAAATGATCAATGTTACGTGTTATGGTCCTATCTTACGCATATAAAATCACAAATCCATGTTTTCTTTTATTTTCTAGGCTATGATTTTTTATCTTGGGTAGGAGCTAAAAAAGGTAAAAAAATTTAGACAACAAGACCAAGTAGACAGGAGTAACAATAATCGTAGGACTTCTGACTAAACATGATCTTGCGTTGCGGAAACAAGACAAATGTATCTTCAAGGTAGAGAGAGAGAGAAAGAGACAAATCCAAACGAAAGAAGAGGGTTGTAAATGTAAATGTGGGAGGCTAAAACGGTCAAAGAGACAGAAGAGATTCGTTTTGTGAAGAGACAGAAGCGAAGGCTGTCGGGTAAAATAATGGATACGGAGAGCTAGAAGCATGCAAATCTTCACTCCCTTTCACACCAAAAAGCATCCAACATTTGAGAGAGAGAGAGACATGTGAGAAGTATGTGCCCAAGATGTGTCTACACTGGTTCAGAGCCGTCCTTACTCTGCTGTACCGACCGGTCTAATCTGGTCAAATTCTGACACTCATCTCTTTCTTAGTTTCTTTATCCCATTCTTTTTTTTTACTCAAAATCTGATTATATTGATTTAGGAAATGTCATTACAAAGAGGAAGAACTAGCCAATCTCGAACCATTACAAATTCAACATAGTACTCATGATCTCTACATCCTAATTTTGCTAAAGTATGAGCCACATTGTTGTGTAAACTTAAAACTGACGAAACTGAATTTTGATGCCCAAAACTTTATGTCCTGCATAAGCGTTGATAGAGATGCATTCATGATAGAGCCATTAATCAACTTGCACAAAGATTCATTATCGCCTTCAAAGATGACTGCATCGTATCCTTGTTTCAATGTTTGTTCGAGAGCTAATATTAAAGCTTTTGCTTCAGCCTCCAGTGAGTTTTCTGCATCAGTTAGTTTCTTTGCACCCCAAACGAGTTCCTTTCCTCGATGATCTCTAACGATCCAACCACCTATGATTGTATGATTTGCAATGTCAAAACCTGCATCCTTTATTGGAAGATGGGAGGTATCCATGTAGATGAGTGTATGACCGGAGAATGTCTGCGATCATGATGAACTGAGACTGATGAGATATTTAACCACTCTTTTGTTTCAGCGATTGATAGTAAAACCGTTTTAGAGGCCCCTTCTCGATAATCATTAAAGATAGAGTTATTCCTAGCCTTCCAAATGCGCCAAAGTAACCAAAAAGCAAGTAAGGAGTCAAAAGTATTGCAATTTTGTTGCATCGATTGGTTGATGATAACTGACAGGTTACTCTCTGCGTCGTGTTCTAGGTTGTTGACATCAAGTAAAGGTGTATTGGAGGTACGCTACACCATTTTTGCAAAAGGTCATGTGAAGAGAGCATGGAGTATAGTTTCATCCTCTTGTCGACATCTGGGGCAAATGGCTTCTATTGTCATTCCTCTTGATCTCAAGCGTGTAATGGTTGGAAGCGCATGAGAGAGTACACGCCAGAGAAAGTGCTTAATTTTTGGCATTAACCGAAGCCTACATATCTTTTGTTTAAGATCTTTTGAGCCATAAATATCTAAAGGATTCACATCAACTGAGTGAGGATCATGTCTTAAAAACTAGTATCCAGACTTGACTGTATATTCGCCAGAGAGAGAGTAGTTCCATATAAGTTTATCCTCTGTTTCCATAATAGAGAGATGGAGTTTTTGAAGGAGCTCACCATCACCAGAAGTGATCATTGAAGTGATTTTTGATGAATTCCATGAGCGAGACTGGTTATGTTTCTCGATTAACTGGTCTAAAGAGACATTGATATCAGGTAACAACAGTGTTACAGGGTTGGGAGGGTGAGTTGGGAGAACATTATCAATTCTCATTCGAATTATTTTTCCATTGCCAACAATATATCTCGAGCCTCTCTTAATAAGATTTAGTCCTACTAAAAGGGAAGACCAACCATATGATTGATTCTTCCGAGCTTTTGCATCAAGCATTGTGTCATCTTTAAAATAACGTGCTTTCATCACCTTAGCAAAAAGGGAGTCTGGAAATTGAATTAGACGCCATGCATGTTTTGCAAGGAGAGCATCATTGAAAGCTTCCAAATCTCTAAATCCTAAACCACCTTCTTTCTTCGTTAGTTTGAGCTTGTTCCATGCAATCCATGGTATACCTCTTTTATTTGAATTTCTTTCCCACCAAAAGTTCATAAGGAGAGACTCTAAATCTGAAGTGACACCTTTGAGAAGTTTGAAACACGACATCACATAGACTGGCTTGGAAACCGCCACCGATTTTAACATGATCTCCTTTCCAGCAGGAGACAACCGTTTGGCTGTCCAACTTGATGTTCGTTTCTTTACTCTATCTATGATGAAGTTGAACATTTCTGTCTTCTTTCGTCCGAATTGTTCAGGTAAACCCAAATATTTTCCCCCTCCTCCATGGTTTGCAATGTTTAAAATTTGTTTGAGTCTATCTTGAGTAGATCCATAATCTTGAGTAGCAAATTGTAAATGTGTGATTCGTGGAACTCCAATACCAATTTGGATTCCTTTGATTTCGCCATCAGATACTTTAGAGTTTATTAGATGACTTAAGATGTCCGAACAAAGGATAAAAAGATATGGAGATAACGGATCCCCTTGCCTGATTCCACGTTGTGGTATGATGTTTCCTTACAGAGCTCCATTGATCAGAACAGAATAATTGATCGATCTTACCGTTGCCATGATCCATCCAACCCATTGGTCACAAAAACCAAATAGTTTTAGTGTTGTTTCAAGGAAATTCCACTCCACTCTATCGTATGCCTTGCTTACATCTGTTTTCACTGCCATATACGACTGAGATACACGCTTTCGAACCTTTAGACTATGCATTAGTTCATGTGCTATCATCACATTGTCTTGTATCAAACGACCTGGAATAAAAGCTGTCTAGGTCTCCAAAACTATGTTATTGAGGTGAGGTTTGAGTCTGTGAACCAGACATTTCGACACTATCTTGTATAAAACGTTACATAGGGTTATTGGTCAAAAATCCGAGAGGGTTATGGGGTTGTCTATCTTTGGAATCATACAAATATTCGTCTGGTTAATACTCTGTTTCATTACAGATGTGTCAAAAAAGGTTTTTACTTCTTTTATAACATCCTTGCCAACCTTGTCCCAACAACTTTTATAGAAGCGTGTTGTTAAACCGTCAGGTCCTGGGCCTTTGTCATCTCCAATTAAACAAACAGCTTTATATATCTCTTCATCACTAAACTTTCGAGTTAGGTCATCGTTTATTTCTGTTGTGACCTGTGGCACAAAATCTGCAAATTCTTGAGGCGAAACGAAATGTCCATTGGTTGAGTAGAGATTAGAAAAGAACTTCTGAGCATGATCGCCTATATTCTTATCACCCTGAATTATATTTCCTCCCTCATCAGTGATCGAAATGAGGTTGTTTTTTGCAGCTCTTGTTTGAGCACAAGCATGGAAAAAACTCGTATTTCTGTCACCTTCGTGCATCCACTGGTTACGGCTCTTTTTTTTCCAATGAGTCTCCTCATCTTTATACGCGTTAGTTAACTCCATATGTAATTGGGGAATGCGTATACGGTCCTCACGAAAACCACTCTCCATAGCATCGTTTAGTTGTGATTGTAGTAACTTAATCCTTTCATCAGCGTTATGCTGTGATCGATATTTCAGATCAGCCATCGCTTTCCTGCAGTGGTCTATCATGGTGTTGATAGGCATATCTTCATTTTCATTCTCTCCAGACCAACCTCAATGAACAATCTCCCTAAAATCAGGTACATCACACAGTCTCTTGTCAAAATAGAAAGTTCTTTTGCGTTGTTTGTTGTTATTGTTCAAATATAACATAACTGGTTTGTGATCAGAACCCGAGAATTCTAAAAAATGGGCTTCCACATTAGGAAAAGTAGCAGCTCCTGCGGTATTCGTCATAGTTCTGTCTAGACAACATTGCACAGTGTGAGAATATCTTTCTCCCACCCAAGAGAATCTGTTCCCCCTAGTTCTGATGTCTTTTAAGTCACACATTGATATCATATGACGAAAATCTCTAAAAGTCCACTCAGCTCTTGCAGGACCTCCAATTTTCTCCCCATTTGAGATTATTTCATTAAAATCACCAAGTAAGATCCATGGAGCATTGCGGTCAGAAGTCATATTTTCAAATCTTTCCCATAAAATATGTCGTTCACTCTGTGCAGGGTGGCCATACACACAAGACAAGTGGAAAGAGATATTATTAAGAGTTACAACAACATCAATTAGTCGTTCATCCTTGGACACCAAGGATAAAGACACACTCTTCCTCCACATTAGAGCTAAGCCTCCACTCCTTCCTTGAGGGGGCTGAATTAAAACATCATCAAATCCTAGATCATCCTTTACTTTAGTTACAAACCCAGAGTTATTAAGAGTTTTTGAAAGAAAGAGAATATCACACTTAGAAGAAAAACATAGTTTAGTTAAACGAGAAGAAGTCAGCGACTGAGCCAAGCCCTGACAGTTCCAGGAGATGATCTTCATATAGGATCTGGGGGTATCGGGCCCCCCGCGCCTCCATCGAAATCATTGTTAACTGAACCCGAGTCCACAGAAACCTCTCATTTTTCCTTCTTCCTGAGTTGACACAGGACCGTCAACTCCTCTGCAGCCTCGGTTCTGTTGAAAGCCTTTTCAAACCTGGCCCTCTTACGCTTCAGGGAAGTAAGATCCGGTTGAGCATTGTTAGAAACTTGTCTAGATATTCTCCTGTTGCCGTTGTGGCTTCAACTTTCTTTAAAAACTTGGCGTGAAGATAGCGAATCCTCTCGGCTGTTAGTTCTGTGTCTTCAAAGGCACTGGGTAAGGAGGATGAAGACGTGATGTGTGTACCTTGAACATGACCAAAGGTGTTTGGTGGTGGCATTTAGAGACCAGGAATGAGAGTCGCAGGATCCACTGATGGCAGAGTATCAGATTCAGACATCAAATTGTCGATCATCATCAGGCCCCGGTGGATCATTATTGTCAAAGGTTAAAGAACATTCTTTTGCATCGTGTTTCAGTGATCCACACTTAGTACAGAAGTTTCTAAGTCGCTCATATCGATACTTAATCACAGTGTTTTCATCAAGAGCAAAATTTATGTTCTTTTGAAAACGTAGAGGATCATCAATGTTCCTGGCTATCCTAACTCTAACCGCTCTCACTTGGTTGACATTCTCATCATAATCTACATCCGTAACATATCCAATCCTATTGCCAACCCATCTAGTCGTAACATTCGTTAAATAGAGAGTTGGGATACCTTGGATTTGCACCCAAAAAGGAATGATCTTCATGTCGTTTTCACCAATGTTAGGGTACCAGCGGTGTGTCGTGATCATCCAGTCATTGAATGACCAAGGGCCACGTCGCAACACCAAATCCATGGATTCCTCTGATTGGAAGCGAAACAGCACTCTACCCCCATCAAGTAACCGTCCAACACACGCATCTGGGAATCCCCAAACTCTTGGCATTTGGCGAATTATCGCCCGGAGATTCTGTTTACGGGGGTTCACCAGAGTTACGACTATGGAGAACCGATTCACATTAGCAGCGCGAGAACTAAATTCAGAGGGGAAGACAATTGGTGCATCGTCAATTCCCAGATCAAGGTTTTGAACGGATTTTCTCAAGAAATCACTCATTATGGAGTGTTTATTAAAGAACAATGTAACAGAAAGGGATAGAGAAATTGGAAGAAAGCGAGGGAGAGAACTGTATTTATAGGTTTTGATCCATGGCGGTTTTGGTGAGCAGTTAACTCCCACAAAAAGGGGAGACAAATAACTGTCAGAAAAAACTGACAGACCCAAACCGCCGACAGAACCCCATAGATACAAAGAATAGAGGAAATCAAACGGAAATAAACTCCTTAATGGAGAAACAAATCAGAAAGAAATTCCAGAACTGTCGCCCTCTAAGGCACTATTTTATTTTAAATCCCATTCTTTTTGTCCTTTTCCTCTTCCTTTTTAGAATACTCTCTTTCTCTGTTTCCTTCCAAAGGGTGTTTTCGTCATTTCGTCCGTATTTATTATGGGCCTGTTCGTATTTATTATGGGCCTGTTTCCTTTAAAGATGTATGCGACTTATGGAACATGGGCCTTATAAATGATATTTGTATTTAGATGTGGATCATCTCCAATACAAAACCCCATTATGCAGCGATTGCTTGCTTTGCTTTCACAAAACATGATATGGAAATTTGTCTTCTGTATTTCATAATTATCGTAGATTTCGTTTGAGTTGTAAGAATGTGAAAGTAAAATTAAATTATCACTGGAATATTTTTCCAATGTATTCAAGGCCAATGGGCTAACCTATAATAAGAAGGTTAGATCTCATTGACTTGTGTGACCCATTTCATTCGTTACAATTACAAACTTACGAAGAAATAACGTAAGAAACATTGTTGCGCTAATTATCCTCTTTCTTTATTATTATTTTTATAACTGATCCCTATAATTGTATGAAAATGATTTGCAATCTGAGATGACAGTGTAAAGAAAACATGCAATAATCGTTCTTTATTTTAAGGCCCTAATTATATGGCTTTTTATGTTGTGTTGGTGCATGTTTCACCAAACATCCCATTATGAAAAACATTCAAAGCTGAATATAACTTTATCGATGCATGGTCATCTAAACCACGATCTGTGTCCCAATTCGAAAGTGAAAACTTGGTCATCATCATAATAGTAAAAGGTGCCAATAAATTGAATATTCGGAATAAATAAATTTGAAACAATAATTACAAGGCAAAAAAGGAAACAATAATTACAAAAAAAAACACATTAACAAAGAAATAATAATTGAGAGACATAAATAAAACCCTAGTAGATTATATGGGGACCAAGAGTAAGGGAACTATATACGTAGTCCAAATGCAAATCATCTCCATATTTGTCTTGTTACAACAAATATGATGAAGATAATGATCTATTTTTGGAACGAAAGATCTTTCAATATATTGAGTTGTTTAATATACAGTTCAAGTGGGTAAAACTTTAAGATTTCAAATTAGCGGCAAAACTTTTTTTTTTGTTAAAGATTAGCGGCAAAACTTGAGCTCAAAACTATCATGGTTTAAGATAGCAGGGAATTTTTGAAAGAGATATGATTGAAATTTTCACTACAAGAATAAATGTGCCCAAAAAATATCATATCACTTGTATACTATTATGAAATTGGGTGCGACGTGCGTCTCCACTACCGTTGTTTTATTTCCACGGTCGGAGAAGTGAACGTCACATTCCCATCAGTTAAGTTCTTTCGTTTGTCTCTCTATGTATGTGTTTTATAGCTATGCACACAATCAAAAGGAAATTTCAAACTTGTCTAATGTAGAAAAAATATGAAAAGGCCACTTTATGAAAAAGTTTGAGTAGTCAAAATAAAATGATTTAATCAAGGGTGGATATGTAAATTTAGAATTTTAGAAATATAGTTGACTAATCATTGCATAAGTAAGCATTTTTGGATTTGATACCATTAAGCAAGGTCTCCTTCCTATCTATATAAGCTTTTATAGCAATCGAATGCACGTTTGTCCCTTGCCTTAATTTCTACATTAATTTATTTATTCCGAATTTCATATTCGTAATAGATATACAAGTTATCCATAACGTGCACGTTACAAATTAAAACTTAATATCTACCTATTCTAAATTATGAAAATATAAGAGCTACTGATTCCTGAACTATATAATCTGATGATTCTTAATTTCTTACTAGGAGGCCAAATACTGAATATACAATAATACATTATGATATTTTTTTTTTTACTTTTTTATTTTTATTATAGTATGTGTGTGGATCCACATGTTATATTGACTGTACTGTAATAACTTATCGTACTAGTTACCGAAATTAAATTACACAATTGTTGAGCCCCCACATCACACCAACTAATATATTTAATTTTGATTTTTAAATAAAGTGATTAAACTTATTTATAATGTTGGCCACTTTTATGAGCCAAATGTTGTGTTGTTATAACAACAACCAATAAATGCGTAGGTTGGATCATAAATTAGGATAGTTATTATTTACTTGTTCAAAACCGTTTCAGACAGATATAGAAACAGATTGGTGATGCAGACGAATTACGTATTTATAGTTCTTTTCAGAGAAACAAAAAAATAAATATCAAGTTCGCTTGGAATAGAAGGAAAGAAAAAAAAACCCTCAACGGCTAATTTTTACAATTATCTTTCCATGTTACTTAAATCCAATATTTTCAACACACAAACAACATACACATTAGCAGTAATAACTAGGAGAATATATTTATAAGTAATATGATGTTACTTATCATATTACTGCTATTTGATAAGTAAATGTATAAGTTGATTACCAAACTATTGAGAAAAAGTAAATACTAAGAATTCTCAAACGATTTTGAAAATTGCATCTGTTTGAAGTGTAAAAGAGGAAAGATAAAAGAGAACTAGCTTCACAAAAAATAAAAATAAATAGTAAATAAAGGGAGGAGGATCTTTGGTTAATTGTAACTTGTAATTTGTATAGAGAGAGCCAGCTAAAAAAAAAAAAAAAAAAAGAAGAAGAAGAAGATGAAGAAGAGCTCCAAAACAATGGAGAAAAAAACAGTAAAGATAAAAAGAGCAAAAGAGATAAGCTTTAATCATGGGTCCCAAAATACAAACAAATCACAAAAAGATATCAAAAAAAAAAAAAAAAAAATGGAACTTATTATTTCAACTAATCATATTATTAAATAATATGAAGAAAAAGAAGAAGGAGAAAAAAATAAAATGATATTTTGGAATTGGAACAGCAAGTAACAGCAAAGATTAGGCACTTGATTGATTGATACTCCTCTGTTTATATATTAAAGTCAAATGGCATTTTTAGTCATTATTTTCGTCATTATCAAACCAGAGCACACAAAGAAAGAACTATACAAACAGACGCTCCAAAATTTTCTCTGTATTGTTTGGTTTTTGATGTGAAAGTAGGGAGAGAGAGAGAGAGAGAGAGAGAGAGAGAGAGAGAGAGCATAATAACGTTGTGGAGACTGAGACGAAGAAGAAGAAGAACACATGAAGCTTCTTCTCTGTTATTTGAGTTTTTTTTCTTTCTTTTTGGGGATTTGAGTATAGTCATTGGCTTCCTCGTTTGTCTGTTCAAGATGGGACAAAGCTTTTGACTTTTTTTTTTTTTTTTTTCTCTTCATCTCTCTCTCTCTCTTCTCTTCTGGGTTATTCTTCAAAGTTTTGATTTTTTTTTACCTGATCTGTGAGATTTCGATTTGTGTCTATTTTCTCCTCCTCTCATTTCGTAATCCAATTGGATTTGACTGTTTCTTATGATCCGAGGTTTCTAAATTTGGGACCTTTAATTTTCTTCCCCTTTTGATTACTGAAATCCTTAATTAGGGTTTCAGTTAAAAACCCAAACTTTGAGTCCAATTTTAGGGATTTTGATGCATATCTCACTTTGGAAGCCAATTTATCACTGTGCTGCTGCTCTAGTTTTGGACAAGAAGAGCAGTAGTAGTAGCAACAACAGGAATCGAGATGTGACTCAGCGGAAACTCCATGAATCTAAGCTCAGGGAAGCTCTCGAACAAGCTTCAGAAGATGGCTTACTCGTCAAATCTCAAGACATTGATGACGAAGAAGACGAGTCTCAAGATCAAACCCTTGGACGGTCAAGATCACTCGCTAGACTCAACGCTCAACGCGAGTTCTTGCGTGCTACATCACTCGCTGCTCAAAGAGCGTTCGAATCTGAAGATACTTTGCCTCAGCTCGAAGAAGCACTTGACATGTTTCTCACCATGTATCCAAAGTATCGATCTTCTGAGAAAGTTGATCAACTGAGGAACGATGAGTATTTCCACTTATCGTTACCAAAGGTATGTCTTGACTATTGTGGATTTGGGTTGTTCTCTTATCTTCAGACAGTTCATTACTGGGACACTTGCACTTTTAGTTTGTCTGAGATTAGTGCCAATCTTAGCAATCATGCTATCCACGGTGGTGCTGAGAAAGGTTCTATTGAACATGATATCAAGATTAGGATCATGGATTACTTGAACATCCCTGAGAATGAGTATGGTCTTGTGTTCACTGTTAGCAGAGGCTCTGCGTTCAAGTTGCTTGCTGAGTCTTATCCGTTCCACACTAACAAGAAGCTTCTCACTATGTTTGATCACGAGAGCCAATCCGTTAGTTGGATGGGTCAGTGCGCAAAGGAGAAAGGAGCAAAGGTTGGTAGCGCCTGGTTTAAGTGGCCTACACTTAGGCTGTGTTCAATGGATCTTAAGAAGGAGATTTTGAGTAAGAAGAAGAGGAAGAAGGATTCAGCGACCGGTTTGTTTGTATTTCCTGTTCAGTCAAGGGTCACGGGTTCTAAATATTCTTACCAGTGGATGGCATTGGCTCAGCAAAACAATTGGCATGTGTTGCTTGATGCTGGTGCTTTGGGTCCTAAAGACATGGACTCGCTTGGCTTGTCTTTGTTTCGACCGGATTTTATTATCACTTCGTTTTATCGTGTGTTTGGGTATGATCCTACTGGGTTTGGTTGTCTGTTGATTAAGAAATCTGTGATTAGCTGCTTGCAGAGTCAATCCGGGAAAACGAGTTCAGGAATAGTGAAGATAACACCAGAGTATCCTCTGTATCTAAGTGACTCCATGGATGGTTTGGAAGGTTTGACTGGGATTCAAGATAATGATATCGCTATTAATGGAGATAATAAAGCCTTGGGAACTCAGTTACCCGCGTTTTCTGGTGTGTATACTTCTGCTCAGGTGCAGGATGTCTTTGAGACAGATATGGATCATGAAATTGGTTCTGATAGAGATAACACAAGCACTGTGTTTGAGGAAGCTGAGGGTATCTCAGTAGGTGAATTGATTAAGAGTCCAGTTTTCAGCGAAGACGAGTCATCGGATAGCTCACTCTGGATTGATTTGGGTCAGAGTCCTGCTGATTCTGATAATGCAGGTCATCTGAACAAGCAAACGAGCCCTTTATTGGTTCCACAAAACCACAAGAGAAGAATCTCGCCTAAACCAGCTTCAAAGGCTAATAATAATGGCAGCGGAAGGCATGTTCTCTCTTTTGATGCTGCTGTTTTGTCAGTATCACAAGAAGTGGGTGAAGAAGTCTCAGAAGAAGAAAAACCTGAAATGAATCAAATAGAGACAAGTCGGTTGCGAGTTAATGAGATCGAAGAAGGAGGGAGCAGTAAGCTAATTGCTAACTCAAATGGAAATGGTTCGACCTCTGGGATCAAAGAGAGTGCGATAAGAAGGGAAACTGAAGGAGAATTTAGGCTGTTAGGTAGAAGGGAGAAGAGTCAGTATAATGGTGGGAGACTTCTTGTGAATGAAGATGAACATCCCAGTAAACGAAGAGTATCGTTTAGATCAGTAGATCATGGTGAAGCTTCTGTGATCAGTCTTGGGGATGAAGATGAAGAAGAAGACGAAAGCAATGGAGTAGAATGGGATGATGATCAAAGAGAACCAGAGATCGTTTGCAGGCACATTGATCATGTCAACATGTTAGGTCTCAACAAAACAACCTCGAGACTCCGGTACCTCATTAACTGGCTTGTGACCTCTCTGCTTCAACTAAGGCTGCCTAGATCAGACTCAGATGGAGAGCACAAGAATCTTGTTCAGATTTACGGTCCCAAGATCAAATACGAACGCGGATCCTCTGTGGCATTTAATGTCAGGGATTTGAAAAGTGGAATGGTGCATCCTGAGGTAGTGCAGAAACTAGCTGAAAGAGAAGGGATATCTCTAGGCATTGGTTACCTCAGTCACATAAAGATCATCGATAGTCGAAGCGGAGATTCAAGTTCTTGGAAACCGGTGGATTGTGATGGAAAAAACAACGGGTTCATAAGAGTTGAGGTTGTCACAGCTTCTCTTGGGTTCTTGACAGACTTTGAAGATGTTTACAGACTATGGTATTTTCTGGCGAAGTTCTTGAGTCCAGGTTTTGCTAAACAGGGGACACTCCCAACAGTTATTGAAGAAGATGATTCTTCAGAGACTTAAAAAGACATGAGCAGTGGATACAATTTTTTTCATACACTTCCTTTACTGTACTTATCTGTTATTATCTGAGAACATTCTCTTGTATGATTTTGGGAAGTTATTTGAGCAGAGATGATCTTAGACACGATTACAGATGTCTGCATATTGTACTGTTCACCTGTCTTCTATCTTTGCGTCACACAATTCATTGATTCATATCCAAATTTCAGAACTAGAGAAAATATCTAAAGCTGATCTCTAGCTTTTACAAGCTGTCCTATATCTGAAATTGATAATTTATCTTCAAGATTCCATCATCTTTATGAGAAATGCAATCTCTAACGCTGATTCCTTAGTCTGCAAGAACCGGTTTTCTTCGACAATGTCAGTCGTCAAGTTAAGTAAGACAGGGCGTTTCGGGTCATGGAAGGTAGTGTCACGAACTCTTGCAACCCATTTCACAGCTTCCCATACACCAAATCTAACAACAACAATAGAAATCTCACTCTTAAATCTCAAACATCAATAGAAATCACATACTGAGAAGTATGGATACTTACCGAGTATTGAATGAGGAAGTGACTAAAACTGCAGGATAGAGAACATCCTTAGGAATGTTGTCATAAGGTGAATATTCACGTATCAGGGTAGTATTGGATAGATTAGAGTATGAGTTGGATCAAGAAATGGAACCTGAAACAAAAGAAACAATTGACTATTACAAGGGTTTCCTTATCAATCAACGCCTCAAACTTTTTATGAACCCGCAGTTTGCTGAGTACCTTTAGAACCGCAGCTTGGAAGAGATCAGGGCATTGATTGATAGCTGAAGCAACAACGAGTCCTCCCGCACTGTATCCCCAACCAGCAAGCTTGTTATCATCTACTATATTGTTCTCAACAAGAAACTTGGCACATTGAATGTAATCTTTTATGGAGTTAAGTTTCTTCACGCCTCTTCCGTCTTGATGCCACTTCTTTCCTTTCCCTCCTCCACCTCTAGAACGAGAACAATGGATACATGAAGGAAGCCTTTCGCTGCTTACTGTTGAAAGACGAAGTGAACAGAGAAGAGAAAGATGGTACTGACCTAACGTCTGCATATGCAAGTACCCAGCCACGATCAAGGAGGCTTTTAAGTTCACTACGCCATCTCTTATCAAGCATTTCACCATAAGCACCATGTACATGAAGCAAACCAGGTTTTCGGTTCTCCTCTTTCTGAGCTCTTGAGTAAACAATGGTTAATGGAACCATGGCTCCATCATGAGAAGAGACTTCATGGTAATCACATGTGTAAAACTCGGTTAAGTCATTCCACAAGTTGTCATTCTCAGCAGTAGTATCCTCATTATCAAAACTGACAATTCTGGTGCCTGAAGGTATATTAGGGCTCTCGGTGGAGTTTGCAGTGCCATATAAAACCCGTGTTCTTTCGTGAAGCATATTTTGCTGCTGTACAATATTCCATTTCCCATTTAATAGATCGTAATCAACCACTGCATCAGGCATCTGCAGGCCAAAAGTGTTTAAAACTCAATAACACTAGTAACTAAAAAAACCAACTATGGAAGAAGAAAAAAGCAAGATGGCTTGTTCTCCTACCACAAGAGAAGATATGGTGAACCGCATTGTTGGAGAATTGAAGTCGTAGTTTGTGCCAGGAAATATTTGAGAAACATGCTTAGGTAGAGGAAGATAACGAGGTTTAATATCTCTCAGATGAACTGGTACCTGTTAATAAGAACCAATCATGGTCAAATTTATTCACAGAGCATCAATCTGACCGATGAAAGCACTAATTGGAGTAAGCTTTACCCGCTCTGTCTTGAGGGGTAGATCAACCACACAAATTTTTAAGCTCTGCATTTCCTTCACAATGAGGGATAGATGTGTTTTGCAGAAATCAACATCCTCTATGATCTGTTCAGGGTTGTCAACAAAAACTTTCTGCAAATAAAAGACAAACACATACAAATCAGAATGAAGAAAAATACTAATCAGCAGATGAAAACAAATATGTTATTGGCCGAACCAACCTCCCAGAGCCTTTGACTGGAAGAAAAGTGAACAGGGCTTCGAAGAAGATAATGATGGTCGAGTGTCCCACCATCCTTGGAAGCATCTGTAAATAAATAGAGGAATCCCTGGTGATGCTCGATTATGCAGTGTGCTGGAGCATTGTGTTCCCAAACCAATGCCAAACCAGAAAATCGGTCAGCTGCATTGATCAGAAAGACCTAAGACATAGTGCTTGTTATGTTTACAATTAAAAACAAAACAACAAACTAGAAAGCTTTTAACAGATGAATTTGGAGCTTTCACCTTTGAAAATGTAGGAGAGAATGTATTTACAGTCACAAATTGGAAATCTTTTGTATTGCTAATGTTAACATGAACATTTCCCTCAAGTTCTTCATGAAGCAAAACATCTTCATCCGTTGATCCGATCGTACTACAATATAGCCTGATAGCAGAACAAAAAGACGGATTTAAAAAAGCAATTTGTGGTAGAACCAAGAACCAAACAACCAAAATTGATCATACGAAACCTGAGTGGCCGTTTTTTCTGATCAGTCACGACATAGAGCAAAGCCTGTCCGTTCTTTGCCCACGCTATGTTGGAGACACGATCTGCGTGAGGCTTACTACATAAAGCTCCAGAATTTAAGTTTCTCACACACAACTTGAAGTAGTCGTTGTCCTTATCATACATAGTGTATGCAAGAAATTTGTGGTCAGGGGATATCTCTGACATCTCTTCATAAGCATAACCTACAAAACAGGCACAAAAAATTGTTCATTCCTCTTAATCTGTCCAAGTATAAGAGCCTAAATTTTACTTACTGACCTCCAAATCTTTCAGCTTCCAGATTGTAATCAAGCAGCTTCTGCTCAATCCTCTTGCCAGATGTAAAATCAAACCCTGCAGCAGGGGACTTATGAGAAATGAACTCCTCGTGCAAGCTCGCTAGCCTCCTACACAGTACTGGATACTGCTTCCCTTCTTCAACACGTCTATAATACAACCTATTTCCACCAATACAACCAAATCAATCCCCAATTGCCACCAAAAGGACGAACCTTTTTCAAATTAATCGACGAGTCTAAAGATAGAAAAATCCTAGCTTTCTACAACCCTTTGTTCTCAAGACCATGAATTATCAAGTTCCTCAATATAAACAAGAGAATATGTTAATTTTTGGATACTACTCACCAAGGTCCCCAACGAAGAGGAGGCGTGGAGAGGTCAAAGGACAAACGAGAAGCCATTTCAGACTGAAGCTTGGTCTGAATCCTATCAGTATCAGCCAAAACTGCTTCAGTATACTTCTCTTCTTGCTCCATATAGATATCCATATGCCGCATCGCTACTTTATCTTCCAGCTTAGACATCCAACTGTAAGGATCCTCCCACGTCGCGTCGTGGAAGGTGAAACTCTGAGGCTTCTTCGGCGGTTTTGGTAACATTGGTGGTGGTGGAGGAGGCGGTGGTGACTTCGGAGGCTTGTAACGGCGACATTGTTGTTGCCGGGAACGACAATTGTGACGGAAGAAAGTCCGAGAGAGATGGCTCAACATATTCTTCGGTGGGTCATTGGGGCGTTTACTCACAGGGTTTTTTGGATTTTCATAACCGATGAACCTTCTAATCCATAAGGAGGGTTCCCAGAACCCCTATTGGAATTTAGAAGGCTAAAAGAGATCAGTAAGCAAATTGCTTCAGGTGGCTTTAGAGAGATCATAAAATTATACAACTCTTATGTTATGTTCAATGATGTGCCCACGTTTATCGGGGCTTAAGCCAGCTTAAAAATTCGAGGCTATTTTAATATATATATATATTTAAAAAATATATATTAAAAATTCAAAATTAGAATTAAATAAATATTTAAAATTTGAAATTATAGAAATTATTTATAAAAAAAAGGCAAGTATAATACCGGGCTTTTCATCTTGTCAGAATGCTGCTCTGATTGACGTAGCCAGGGCAAATGAGATCACTCAGATAAAACTCAACAGGAAACATTAGTAGTTGAATCTAAAAGAAAGGTGGTCGCACAAAAACTAAAAACTTATATTATCCATTATATAAGGTGAGAGAGGGCTAAAGGTGTTTTGGCGCATTAACAACAGACTCGTTGAGCTTTAATTACATATTTGACCTCTCAGTGTTTACATAAAGAGCAGGAATGATCAGAATAAGTATTGAAAAGGCCATGTGCGGAGACACACTCTCCAACCAATCTTCATAGACAAAAAAAGGGCACCATCTTTGGTTTGGTGGCTTCCGATATTAGGTAACTGGATTCCTCTCTCTTAAAAAAAGCCGTAAGCGGGAGGAGTTCACTTGTCTTTATCCTAATGTTTGGGAAATCCACCATCAGGCGAGTCTCAAAAAAGTTTAACATTTCTTTGAAAACGATAATTTGTTTTGGTCGTTCTTCTTTTCGAAGAGACTGCACAAGTGCATAAACCTCTTCAACAGTTTTCAATTTTGCTAGTTGCTTTAGACAATTGATCAAATAAAGCACAGCCTCATCAATTGGCTAATCAATTCCACAAGCTGATTATATATTATTGGCTTTAACACAGCTTTTTATTGGGTAAATGAAATTAGTGAATGTTTTTGTGTTACTGTTATTTCTAATTTATAGTTGCATAAATATTTTTGTAAAGAAATTAATGTTTTCCAAATTCCTAATTGGTTCTTACTAATCACTAATTCTTTATCATTGATACACATATCTATTAATCTATATGGTATTTATTTCAAATTTAAATATAAAGAACTTTTTTCCATTATCCACTATTAATCTAACTTTTGTAAGAAATGTTAGTTAGTTAGCTTAACTAACATATATGTTTAATTTTCTTTCCCTACAATCCAAACAATCTTTCGTGCACCCCCTAGATGACTTTAAGTACACGGATTTTGTTTTACTGATTTTATTTATTTTAATTATAGTATTACATGACATTTTTTATTTTAATTATAGTATTACATGACATTTTTTATTTTAAATATAATATTACATGACATATTGTTCTATTTTCATTGGTTAAACTAATATGTGGTGAATAAGGAGGTAAGTATTGTTCTTATTTGAATAAAGTTGATCCTTTTAATCATATTTGACTTCTTTTTTTCTTTTCTAGATTGACATAAGATTTTTTCTTTTTTAACTTTTAATCAAATTCATATAAGTTCAATATTCTTCCTCAAATTTGTTATTATATCCTAGCACGTAAAAATTCATATAAGCATTGATCTTGAAAGTATCATCAGCACACACTACTGCTGGCCTGAAGTTGAACCCCTTCTTCCGGGTGATAGCGAGCATACTTGGCACACATTTTGGTCTTGTCAACACCTTGACTCATATTTCATAAGTTCGTTTTCTAAAACAAGTTTACCAAAAAAAAAAAACAATAACAGAGAGGACTGACATCGTTCGTAGTCCGATGATCATGATGACTATGCTAGATTCAGGCTTTCCCGGATTTAGAGAGGTCAGCTAAGATAATCTGAAGTGGTGCGGTTTCGAGTTAAGTCAAGAAATCAAAACCACTAAGGAGATTACAAGAAACAACCTGGTAGATTAGATTTCCCGCGTAGCATGGAGATTGATATTTCCTGGCTTTTACCCTCCATCTCATACACGAGCAATCTAGTGATCTTCTTCAAGCAACTCTTTAGCAACTCTTTAGAATCTTTTCAAAGGACAGGCCTAGCTGGCCTCTCTGTTCCTCCAACGCCATCCAGGAAATCGATCTCTTTAATCAGTGGTCGTCAGGTTGTCCACTTTGCTCCTTAGGTGGTTCGACTCCAGCAGAATAGTTTGGAATATCACGAAACCTCCGATTGAGGGAGGAATCCTTCGAAGTTTATAAACAAACACACACTAACGGTTCACAGGTACATTAACCCAAATCGGCAGAACTGGGCCTGGTGTGGTTGGTGTGTTTATGGGCCTTGGTAAATTGTCATTGAAGGTGTAAGTTGTAAGAATCACATGTTAATACATAAATAAGAAATTAGGGTAGAGAAAAGCTAAACTTCTAAATCTTTTCCTTTTTTTTCACTCTCTCTCTCTCTATATATCTCTCAAATCCCTTGTCAGACTTTAGAACATCAAACAAGTTTTATATTTCTCTCGTCTTGTCCAAGAAGATCTTTTGCTTTTAAAATTCAATCACTACAAAACAAAAACACTCTGATTACAGAAGAAATCATGGTTGAAACGGGTAAAGACTTGGAATTTTTCAAGGTCTTTCTCCCCGAATTTAGTTCTCACGAACTGGTGATTCCTCCAGCATTCATCGACTTATTATTAGGGAAGCCATTACCTACAGAAGTGTTCTTACTCGATGAGATCGGACGGTTGTGGCGTGTAGAGACAGAAACAGAAGACACAGACGAAAGATTCTGTGTTTTGTTCAAAAAAGGTTGGGAAAGTTTCGCAAAAGATCAATCTCTTGAATTTGGAGACTTTCTTGTGTTTCGTTACGACGGCGATTCGAGATTCTCCGTTACGATTTTCGCTCAAGATGGAATTAAAAAAGATGTTTGTGTCGTCACAACCACGGAAGGATCTAGGGTTTCTGTTGACAATGAACCGGTTGATGATATTTTTACTAAACCGGAAAGTAGGAAAGATTGTGGCAATAAGCGGAAACGGGAACACGATTCGGTCAACGATAAACCGGATCAGTATGAATCAACTAGCAAAACCAAACCGGAACATCGTGATAAGACTCAGAGAACAGTTAACCGGGCTGGAGGTAATTTAACATTAAATTTTGGGTTTTTATTTTGACTTTTTTTTTTCTTCATTCAAGTTCAAGTGTTTTGAATCATATATATAGATATTTGTTTGGTGTTATGCATAGATCCTTGTGACATATCATGGTTTCCTGAGGATGGAGTTGAAGAATCGGTTTATAAACCCAAGAATCCGCATTTTCTAAGGAATATTACAAGCAGTTCATATCAGAAACTGGTGAGCTTAAAGAACTAATTTTATAAATATGTCTTTTTTTTTGTTTTTGGTTTTTTTTTTTTTTTTGTCGTAATGGTTTACCTAATATCAATTTCAATGTTTTGCTAGGAAATACCGACAACTTTTCTAAAATCGAATGGGATCGAATTGGAGGAAGAACTTGAGCTTCGTGATGAAGATGGAAAGAAGTGGCCTTTGAAAGTTGAAAATCACGGTAGAGGACAAAAGTTCTCGTTTGCAACATGGTCGTGTTTCTGTAAAAGCCAAAAGTTGAGGAAGAACCACAAGTTTTTACTCGAGTTTATTGTACCAAGGAGTGGGAGATGCAACGAGATTCAAGTTCGTGTTATCAGTGGGAGATTGCCTACCACTATGACAACAAATAAATACCAAGTTCATGCTATGTAACCCTGTTATGTTTGGCTTCTTTTATGAATCTTTTTTGTTAGTATTTGTTGGACATGGGCTGCGCCCCAATATGCCACTAGGCCCAACAAGACGAATTCTGCGATTCCGGCCCGACAAAATTGGATGCAAGTCATTAATAATCCGTAAAGGGCAATCTCGGGAATTCACGATGGGAACCCTAGAAAACCCTCGGTCTACAGTCCACTATATAAAGAAACAGTTTTCACTGGAGAAAGGAGGAGGACTCGCGTACAATACCCCGAGAGCAATACTTTGCGTCTAAAAACTCTTGTTATTCTCTGTATAATTTTCTGTTAGCTTCCCAGCTCGTCGTGACTCACTTGTCAGTTCTCCTGTGAACTGACGAGCACGATCTTGACTCGTTTTAGTGACGACCTCACATTCCTATCGTTAATAAAGAACAAACTTCACTCTTTCCCCCTAAAATCGATATTTATTTAGTGTTGTGCAATCCCCCGTACAAACAGTATTATATAGTTGCATCAATTTAGAATTTTGTAATTCATCAGTTAGAAATATTCCCAATCATCTCTATGGTATTTTATTTCAAATTTTATATGTAATAGGATTTTGTTTTTCATTATCAGCTTCCCTCATATAATCTTAAACCCTTTGAAAGAACTTCCATGTCTTTTCTTTGTTAATGCGTTTGTATATGAATTTGATTGAACCAAGATTAGAATATTTATTGAAAATTATTTAATTTGATGTTTTACAATATACTACGAACTAGATTAAGACCCGTGCTAGAGCACGAGTTGAAATTTATTTTATTTATATTGTAATTTTTATATAAAATATAATTTATGTGATTGTTTCTAAAAGTTTTTTGGATAAAACATTGCAATCAAATCATATGCTTAAATATGATGACTTGAAAAAAGACACATATTTTGTAAGTTTTATATTGTTAATGATTCTAGATAAGTAACCGTGCTATAACACTGATTAGATTTTATTTTATACAAAATTTTGTATATTTTTTATTTTAAAATAAAATTTTAATATATTATATTAGTTCATATATGTGAAGTTATTTCAACAATGTATATTCTACATCGTGATTTGAATGTCATTATAAGACATAATTTTGTAAATTTGGTTTTTAAAAAGCGAGTTATTATATTATGAGTAATTTAATATATTGTTATACTTTTTGTTTTAATATACTCGGTTTCTTGAAATTCTTTCATATTATAGTGACATATTATTGACATTGCTATAATAAAACAATTTAGAGTGTTTATAGTTTCTAACTTTTATATCAAGTTTTAATATTTTATAAATATTTCAAAATAAATTATTTAAAGTTTATTATATTATATAAAATTATAAAATTCAACAAAAAAATATGAAATTAAATTCAAATATTCAAATTTTGACCCGTTACTCAGTAAAATTTTTAATTCAATAGATATTATTTTTAAAGAATAATATTACTAAAGCTTGAATATTTTATAGATTGAATAATTTTTTTTTTTTGAATTCAACTTATGTTATATCCGGAAATAAAACTATTTTTTAATTATAATAAATAATATGAGAATTTATTTGTTTCACAAAATAGACTCATATATAAAAATGAGAGGTGATGTATACTGATAATTAACAAATTAATATGTTAAGTGAGATATCAAATTTTTTTTAATATGGATGAATAATTTAATAAAAGAAATCAACATGGTAAGTTAGATGATATCTTTAGAATATTCTCTTTAAGATTTTCAGAAAAAAATTAAAGTTGTACCCACTATTTAACTTATAACCAATTAATTTACCAATTAATCTATAACCTAATTCTAACCAACTTATTAAAATTATATATTCTACAAAACAATGTTGTGTACTTCCATTTTATTATAAAGAGGATTTAACTTATAACCAATTAATATATCAATTAATCTATAACATATTTCTAACTAACTTATTAAAATTATATAGTTTACGAAACAATGTTGTGTACTTCCGTTTTATTATAAAGGGGATTAACAACAGATTTTGTAACATGCTTAAAAGATTGGGTTGATTGATTTGAACATAAAATGAGGTGATCGACCGTTAAAGTGTCATATCTTTTTCCCATAAACTAATTTAGTATTTTTGCAAACTATAGTGTGACTTCAGGATTGCCTAGCCTTTTTTTTAACGGATATAGGTTTTGGTTGATGATATGGTTGATCAACGGTGAATCTGTATTACATAACATAACATAATTTACGCTAATTCATCCATCACTCGACTATTCCACCTTACTGTTATTTAGCAGAGAATATAAATATGTAGTTCTAACTAATCAATAAGATTATATGTTAAATTGTAAAAATACAATGTCGTTTTGTCTCTGTTACGCAAGCAATGACAACAAACTAAAATACCATTTAAGGCATTAAGGAGGCACTAATTGCAAGCAAAATAGAATAATACAAAAGCTAAGACGACTGCACGTAGGAGAGCACATAGTTTTTGTCCTTTTCGTAGTTTATATACTATAGTTATAAACTAACGAAAAGCCAAATCAGCCACCGGTTTTCACAGAACCAACGGGACCAAGGCCCAATGTAATACGATTATATATCTCCCCACAAAAGAATAAAATAATAAACAACTAACAATCATCTGAATGCGAAGTCTCACCAATCCATTTATATATAAATACACACGAGAGTGTGTGTTGTTTACTACACAATATTTTCTTTGTTCCATCAACTGACTATAACAACAAAAAATATCGAAAAGCTCCAATGGAGTTTGTGACTTCGAAAGAAGAGGAGATATGTTTGAAAGAGGAGCAAGTGTCGAAGCAGCTACACCTGAAATCGTCTGAAACGCAAACGCAAACGCAAACGCAGACGCTGAACAGAAAAGCCGTTCTTAACCGCATCCGCAACCACAAATGTATTCACAAAATCAAGAGTCTTCTCCACACCACCGCCGCTAATAACGGAGCCACCGTCGACGCTGATCATCACTGGATTGATGGTGGCGATGTCTTCTCTTGTCCGTGAATTTTGCCACGTGTCATACACGTGTGTTGTTTATGTTACTCTCTTTGTTTATTCCTGTAATCGAAATTAGTATCCAAAAATACAACTTGTGTAATTCCTAGTGAGTAGAGGAGTGATCATCATATATAATTAATTTGTAGATTTCGATATTCACGATAAATTGATGATCACCACCGTTGATCTTTAGCGATTTAATTATTGCCTTATTGGGAAGCGGTGCAATGGATAAATTGGGCCATGCGTGATTATTAATTGTTTGGGCTTCTCAAAGTCTTATTTAAAAGCCCAAATTTGGATTTTGCATTCGATTTTCTTCCAGTTGTACTATAAACCAAACACAATTACTAGAAAACCAAAAAAGTCAACAAGAAAAGAAAAAAAAAAAGAAAACTGGAATGATACATACTCGTCTAATCCCAAAAACCAAGTTTTCATCGAGAATTAATCTAGCATCAAAAGAGACTAGTGTGATACGTATAACTCCATCACTCTTCTTCGTCTTACACAACACAAACAGTAGTAGTAGTAACAACCTAAACTTAAGTCACTGAAGGTTAGATCACAACACACTAGAGAGTAGAGACGAGCTCTTGCTCTTATGAAGAAGACGAGAAGACCCGTCTCCGTTTGTAATTAGCCTTGAAGCAAGCCTGCCTCAGCCTCTTAGTCTTTTCCCCAAATGTCAAATCAGGAACCTCCTCAATCATCTTCTTTTCCATCTCCAAAAGCTCCAAAGCGTTCCTCAGCTTACTCTTGTTCGTTTCCTCCGTATTCCGTAATGAGTCCTTTCCAAAAAGACCATCACATATAAGTGTGTAATCCCAAAAATGATAAGCAGGTAGATTGATTATGTTATTTAAAGATATATCTCTGTTGACGTACCTTGAGGTTAGTAATTAGAGTATTAAGGCTTGAGAGCTTACGGTGAGGCCATCGAGGAATACCTAACTCACGACATTTTTTCTTCAGGAGAGTTATTCCAATATTAAGCTCCTTGGCTGCTTTAGCTATCGGCATGTAGAAGTACTGCTTCATCATTTCCCTTGACAATCTACTACTGACCATATCTTCTCTATATCGCCTCTTCACTATTATCCTCTTCTGGCTTCTTGTCTCTTTTAGTGTCTTTGTGTTATCATTTTCATAACATATTTTCTCCGAATTTGGATCTCCCATGCTATTAGTATTTCTTGAAATTGGTTCGACCTGATCGTTGCAGTTACCATTATTCTCATTCCACCATCCGCTCAATACATCTGCTACACGATATAAACTAATATTATCGTCCAAGCATGCATGAATATATGTGTGTGTGTGTGTGTATATATATGTATCCATATACCTAGAGAGAAAGTACTAGAGATGGCTTCAAGACCAAGGGAAGCCAGAAACGTATCATCAGCCGCAAAGGTAGTATAGTAAGGATTAACAATGCTATCTTGGAAACAAAACCAACTTTGAGTTTGGAAATCCTTAAAAGGGTTAATGAAAGAGCTGCAAAAACTCAAACAACAAACAAAAAAAACAAAGCATCTTAGATTCGTTTAATTGTTTAATCAAACAGTAAAACCATAAGTGACTTACTTTTGGTCGATGAAAAGTGATTGATCGAGAAACGAGAATATGTCTTCTTGGATGAATGATTCATAGTAGTTGTTGGCATCTGACCAGATCATAAGAGGTTTTTGATCAGCCATATCGATTGAAAGGGGATAGATAGATTTTTTAACGTTCCTCTGTCTTAATTAGAAGGAGGAGATGAATCGTGGGCATGTATATATATATATATATATATATAAATGAGTTTTGGAATGTACTCCATATAAAAGTATATGCATAGATAGAGAAAGTACATGAATAGTGGGAAGTGGGTATTTAGTTCTCGGAGATGGTGAGCCGTCAAAATCATTATATGTTTACTGTAAGTTACGAGAGAGATAGTAAGTAGAAATTAATGATTAGTGTTGATTGTTTTGGTTAATAGGGATAAGTCATTACACTTAATGCTAATTATATCTATTATCTATTAATAATAGGCCGTAAGTTGTAAACGTTCAAAAATTTCATAGGCTTAGGTTCCCCATCCCATCACATGCAATGCGACTTCATGATATCTTTGCTTGTTGCCATCTTTCAAAATCTCTTTTTTCAAAAAATAATCATGAGAATCACTCTACTCTGCAAGGACGTGTAGTTGCGTGAGTATATATTTAATAAATATTGACATAACATAGTTTCCAAATTTTTGTTGTGAAAAAAAGTGATGTGTTACATGCAAGGTCAATACGGTAGCCGGTGGCTGGTGCGATCAATGTATGTTTGTAAAAATAAACTATGCAATCAACAATATATATCAAATGGTAAATTCACAATACACTGTACAGTCTGTACTAACTAATTTCGTTAGAAGTGAATATTGCCAAGGACAATGATCTTCTCTCTTCTGGTAAGTATATATAATCTATTTTGATTAGTTACCACAACACGTTGCCATGCAAAACTAGTACTCCATTACATTACCATAGCCAACGTCCATCTCTTTTAGAAATGTACTTGTGTTCCGTAACCGTTTTTATTTTCCCAATGATAGATAATGTGTGCTACGCATTATTTTTGTCACTAAAATCATTCCCAATTTACCCCAAAAAAAAAATATAGCATTCACAATAATTATGAATTCAGTTTTTCAATATATCTTCCATTCATATATTTTAAACTTCATTGCTTGATGAACATAAGTTATAGCACATAAAAAAAATCTTTAAAAGTAATCTTTATTAAAAAAAACCAATACAATTGAAAATCAATAAATAGTAAAAACCAGCAAAATCAATCCCAATGAAAGCGTAAAGAATAGTATTGTATATATATAACTCTGGTTTTATTTAGTTTTCAATGGTAACTATAACATTTCCACCTTGCCGTGTATGATCACCGACCAAAACTATATTTCTCAGTCACGTACCACGTCTTGCTGATGTTCTCCCGACAATTTCAGCCGCCGCATCGTTGTAAACACGCGCCGCCATCTCCGCCGTCGGAAACGCTCCAAGCCACTTCCTTGCTTTCGTACTCGGGTCCCATATCTCCGCCGCCCATTTACCCGATGGCTTTCGCCTCACTCCTTTGTATTTCTTCTCCTTCCTTATCTCTCCGTGATTCCGTTGGAATGTGCAGCCGTAGCAACCCGTGACGCCACAGAGAGGACAAGGGCCAGCGTCCGGAGGCGGAAGAGCTGCTTCGGCAGCGATCAAGTTTGATGATGACGTGTGACCTCCGGAGTTGGATATCACTTGTCGCAGAGCAGAGACCATGATCTCATGCTCTTGATCCCTAGTCAAGTACGAAGAAGAAGGAGGTGGTGGTGATGCAACAGCGGTGACATTTTCGTTTTGATCGTTTGAGAGAACATTTTCTGAACAATCCGTTTTTGAAGAATTCATTTTTGACGGTAATCATGAAGGGCTGGCTAGCTACAAAGGATCCAAAGTGGTGTGAAGATTTAGAAAACAAACTGACCGAGTAGGGTTTATATATAGGCAACAGGCAATGAATGGTACTTGTTACCATTTATGTATCTAAGTTACGATATTGTAGGCCGAAATAAGATACTTGACGACCAAGAAAGTCATTTCCGCTCGTGTTTGTTTAAGCACCAAATGGGTCAACGGTCTATATATAAGTTCAAAAACAAAAGGTCCATGACTATCATGTTTTAGTAAAACAGTTTTACGCTGTGTTATTTGAAAATAAAATTGTAAATAATCAGTTTAGTTACAATAAATGTCGTATATCTGTTATGAAGAAATAAAATATACTATATAAAAGATAAATATATTTATATTTATACAGAAACTATAAGTAATTGGGTATAGGTTAATTATAATTATATGGTTAAAATCATCGGAAAACAAATAACGAATTTGAGTTAACTGTGTATATATACCATGGTTGTCCACAAATTTACATATAAAAAAGTCGCTCTCTATTATTAGTATATTCATACCACCTTAGATTCTAGCTAATCAATTTTGCGACAATTTTTTTTTGTTTTCATTCGATCTGTATCGCTTAGTCAGTCCGTTTTTGATTCATTGCACTGATCTGTAGACATCTCCTGCTTTTTGTGTCATGCATCGCTGGAAACAAGAAACCACCTCTTTTTTTCTTGTCCCTACTCGACTGTAGTGTGAACAAGTCTCACCTCGAAGCTCCTAGCACACCAATTCTCCACAGATTGGACAACAAACTTGGCTCTTCTCACAGACATTTCCTTGGAGAAGACAATTTTATTCTTACTGCGGTATGCTTTCCAGGCATCCATCCACACTCTTTGGAAATAACGAAATAATCGCCGCCATGGGGAACCATCGATACTACCTGCTCTGTTTCTTAAACGTTTGGACAGGCTTATCCGCAACCGGTTACTCTCTTTTCTAACTAATGGAAATTACTTGGATTACATGGCTAAGTAGTTAGCAACACGTTACAAACTGTTTTTGTTTGTAGATTACCTGTTATGTTTTAAACTTTAAATAGTTTAAACATTTTAAACAAACATCTTAAGATTTTGTAGTACTTGATGTAAAAACGTTTTTTTCGAATAAATTTTATATTTTATTCAAAAATATATATATATATATATATATATATATGTTTTGAGACGATCCGTTTGAGTGGCAAAAACTAATTTTAAGTGCCACTAGACATACAGTAGGAAGGAAAAAGCAAATGGTACTACTACATAAAAGGTAGCACGTTGTTAATTCACATGTGGGTTCCATGTAGTCCACACGCGGCGCGATGTTGCAACCGGAAAAAAACAAAGGGCACACAATGGTTATCACAATTCATATTTCACACTTTCTATAAATTCACTTTTCTTTTATAATTTTTAGACTGTAACTATAATTTTCAGAATTTAACCCCACCCAAAAATAAAAACTATCAGCTTATACATAGATAAACTATTTTACCCCTTTTTTTTTCTTTCATAAGTTGCTTGTGGTTGTTGTAATTGGTCTTTCGAATTGTATCTCATCAGTTGACAAAAAAAGGAAAAAAAGTTACATGTCACTTTCGAGTTTCGAATTGGTATACCAATAATTTATACCGATTTAGCTTGTACATAATACATATAGATAAGTATTTATAAGTCAACATTCAAGTCATTTTTTATACCTTTCGAGATTGTTGGTCAACGTTCAAGCCAATTATTCAATACGATTAGGTATAGGCAAAAAAAGTTAATTGTTGTCTTAACACATTCTTCAACCATATAAGATTCACTAACTCAAGCATATATTCTTTTGGCCTTTCTTCATGGCCGGTCTACTAATTACGGTGGTCCAAAGCAAATAATAGAATATTGTGACCCCTTATTGGTCTTATACATATGATCCATAAATAGAGTTTGGACTTTTTGGTCTAATGAATCATCACACATCAAACCCATAACCCTTATTTGTTCCTCCCTCATTATCGTGGGGAACCATTTTCTGTTCTCCATGAAATCTGATTTCGTCGAAGAAGATGGCGTTGGATGATCTGAAAGTTCGGTTAACGTGTTCCATACAAAAAGATGCATAACAAAGCCGTCTTGGATGAGATGACTCTGAAGTCTGAAGTATTTGCTTGACGGTTTTTGAAGTGCTCGAACTATTGATAATCATGCATGTTCTCAACTCAAAGTGTTGCAGCAAAGTGTTCATTTTGGTAAAACACTATATACATAATGCATACATAAACATAATAGGACCCATCAATTAATCAATATGTGTAGCTTTATAAATATAGAAGCTCCTCCTAAGTCCTAAACACTTCTCTCAGTCTCTCCCTCTCTTCCTTTCTCACTATGAATCTCTAATTCATATTCCTCATCACTACTCAATTACATATACACAAATCTCAAAAAATGCTAACATCATCTTTCTAAAGAATTGTTCTTTCTCTGTTCTGAGTTGAAACATGGTCGACGTTGACCGGAGAACAACTACCGGTTTGACTCAAGCAGCCGGTCTCCGTCGTCTCTCAGCCCGCGCCGCCGCTTCATCTACTCCGACGATCAGAAACAGCCTTCAATCTTTCTCCCCCTTCGCCGATAAAGTAATAAACTCAGGTATCAATATCCAACCGGGTCTCTCCGACGCCGAGTTCGCCCGAGTCGAAGCCGAGTTTGGTTTCACCTTCCCACCGGACCTCCGTGTTATCCTCTCTTCCGGTCTCTCCGTAGGACCAGGGTTCCCCGATTGGCGTTCTCCCGGAGCTCGACTCCTCCTCCTCCGTGCCATGATCGACCTTCCAGTCGCCGCCGTATCGTTACAAATCGCGAAAAACAATCACTGGTGCAAATCTTGGGGCTTGAAACCACCCGACCCGGAAAAGGCATTAAGGGTCGCGAGAAACGCCTTAAAGAGAGCTCCTTTATTGATTCCCATCTTCGATCATTGCTACATTCCTTGTAACCCGTCTTTAGCGGGTAACCCTGTTTTCTTCGTCGACGAGACTCGGATCTTTTGCTGCGGGTCGGATCTATCCGAGTTCTTCCAGCGTGAGTCTGCTTTTCGTAGCTCTGGTTTCTTCTTCCCGAGAAGACTCACCAAGCAACGTTCGGTGAAAGAGACATCATCGGCTGGATCATCCTCGACCTTTTCACGGAGAAGCTTAGATTCGGGTCGGGCTAGCGGGCCGGGTACGTCGAGATGGGTGGAGTTTTGGAGTGACGCGGCGGTGGATAGTTGCCGGAGAAACTCATCAGCGTCTTCTTCTTCTGCCTCCTCTCAGTCCTCATCTCCGGACCTTCCCAAAGCAGAGACTCCGAGATGGGTAAACCGGATCGGTTCGGTTTTGAGAGGAGGCGGGTGGAGTGAAACTGATATCGATGAGATTATCCACGTGTCAGCATCGGGTTTCTTTGAGGATGAAATGGTATTTGTTGATAACCAAACGGTTCTTGATGTGCTTTTATTGAAAGCGGGTCGGATTTCGGAGTTGCTCCGTAAGTCTGGGTGGAGCTCCGAGGAAATCTCGGACGCGCTTATGTTTGATTTTCGACCGGAGAAAGAGCGGGAACCGGCTAAGAAACTATCGCCTGTGCCTGTTGAACGATTCGATAAACTTGCTGAATAGGTTTCCCGGTCATGAATACACATATTGTACATTGGAGTTATAGTGATGATATTCTTTATAAATAAAATATGAAAATAGTATTAGACTATTAGTTAACTACTGATAAAATCAAGCATGTTTTGCTTCGTGTCCGTGTGGGGGAGTTTTTTGATAATGAACGTAAAGGTCTATCTAGATTACTTGCATTGTTGAAGAAACTGTACAATTTAAGCCAAAACCAGACAGAGATGTATACTAAACCAAACCCTTAATAATCCAAAAATAATTCAGTTAGATATGAACTGAATCGGACAGCCTATGGCTGGCTAATACTATGTACACTACGAAATCAAATGTATTTGGATGTGTTACGTGCACATCAGAAAAAGGCAATGTCGATCAGTAATTAAACATTATTATTATTAAAAGCGATAATTGATATCATTATTAAATATTCGATAGCTAGTGACTACCGTTTAAGAAGATCAGTGTATTTTCCTGTCGAATTTGTGATATATCACATTTTGTATATATCTATCGACGCCATTAATATTGTTCCTCCAATCACGTGGGAATCTCGTGCCTTCCCCAACCATCTGATTTTTCTTCACGAGTGGGGAAGTCCAAAAAGAAGAACGCAAATAATTGTAAACAACCAAAAATCATAAAAGAAGAGAACTCATGCAAACATACATCACATTCACATGAATATACCGACGAAATTTAATAACAACCACAGGGATCTTAAAGAATATGCATCGAAACACAATCGTTGATTACGTTAACAAAGTACCTTCAAATGCTTAGTGGCACAAAAGATCGAATGAGAGAAAGAAATATCAATCGTGTTCGTGTATATGGCAAAAGGCTTTAGTTAGTTGTCAAAAAGCAATATCAATGGTGTATATGTTTAAAGTTATTCTACGAAACAAATCAGTCAAAATTTAAATAATAATTAATATTCATCTAAACCAACTTTAATTTGACAAAAAAAAAAAAAAAAAAAAACCAAAAAAACCAAAAAAACGATGTACATTTTAACTAAATAAAACATGAAAATTAAAATACTTCAAAGTATGTGGTAGAGTTATGATTTTAATTTACTTCGATGTTTTCAAAATTTACTTAGAAAATAAAATTTTAATTTTGACATATAAATAATATAAAATATTATAAATATATTTGTCTGAGCAACGTAAAATAAAGAAAGATTTTTAAAATATTAAATAAATATAAAAACTAAACTTAGCCTTTAAAATAAATCATTAATCTAATCTTCATGCTATTATTTAAAATGACTTCCGTTGCGGCTCTCACCATCCATTTTTCACCACTTCCACTGATGGTGCAAAGTAGGTTTGGATGGTCAGGCGGTTGCGCAAGAGATCAATGAGCCAAGTAATATCAATCTGGTATCCAAATGCTTATTCGATCGATTTAATATTTTGACACTTATTAAGATAAAATAGAGAAAACTAAAATGAACAATATAAGATTGTCTAAATTTACTACACAACTAATGTATATGGTTATTGACTTTATGAAAGAAAGTTAAATATGCAAAATTTAGACTACACAACTAATGTAGCATATGGTTATTGACTTTATGAAATAAAGATAAATATGCAAAACAGTGGATTGAGACAGTGAGTATTAAATGAAGATGGAGGACCTTACCTCCTCAAACACACCAAAACATATGTCAGTAAAATTATTGTTTCCTACTTTTGTAATTCTTCTTCTCTCAATTTCACATTTATTATCCATATATACATGAATAGTTCCATGTTCAGGAACAAGGTTCAAAAAAACTGTCCATAGAAATAACGGTCAAATTAGATAAATAATGGCTTTTCTAGTAATCATAATAGAGTTATTGTTGTCAACAATTATAAAATTGAAAAGTAATGTCTTTGTATAAATTATCTTCTGTTTCAGGCCTATATATACATTGCAGTGCAAGGAATATCTGAAAGTTTTTTTTTTTTTTTTTTTTTTTTTTTTTGCTTTAAGATAAAATGACTACATAAATTATCTGCCAAACCGATAAAATTTTTTCATAATTTTTAAGCTGCCTGAAGTAGTTTATCGTTACTCTCATTCTTCCTCGTTGATTTCGGAGTTGTCCTGATCACTTTCACCCTAAACGCCGCCTGATAAAATCAAACCGTATATTAAGTTTCAGAAAATCAAAACCGGTTAGTGTAAAAACGATTCGGTTCAAACCAAACCGAGATCTGGCCGCCCAAAGTCTCACCTTCTTATCTGAACCAAACTCGATGATATCAGACGTTCTAAACCGCGCGGGAGAATTTGGTGTGGCTCTGTATCTTCTTCCTTCGTTACTAGAGATGAAGAACACATTCAAACATATTAATCAGAAATTTCACAAGTCTAAAGAGTTGAGACAAACCACATTAGAGACTTACTCTGTCACATAGGTTCCGTGTTCGCTTCGAAGATCCATCAAGAAGAAAGCTCCATCTTTGTAAATCACACGCGCATGCATTTTCGAAACCTAAGTCAATGATTTGACAATAACAACAAAATTATGTTCTTTGACTAATCTGAAGCAACATCTCAACTCACACTCCTCAGATACAGATTTTGTTAATACCTGAGACGAAGGGATCACAATGTGCTTTCCAGGTAAATCTTGATCTGGTTCGCTTCTGCAATCACAAAGAGTTTTCAACGTTTCAAACTCTACACTCTAAGCGATCATGTATTATATTATAAACTTGAGCTAGACATCTGAAATATGTAAGCTGTTTGATACCCGATGATGCAAGGTTGATCCTCATCTTTGGTTAGACATAACGTTTCCGAAATGCAACAGTCATCGCCGTGTGGAATCAGATACCATCTGCAAAGAATTTAAGACTCAGGAGACCAAAGCAGTGTAGAGAGCAACACTGTTCAAGAGAGATGTAATGAAGTAACTTTTTGAGGGATTTGTGAATACATACTCTCCCTTTATAGTACGTTCGAGAGCATCATCATCTTCAAACCATTCTCGAAGCCGGTCATCGGCCTTCAAACCAACATTTTACACTTTCATATTAGTCATTTAACGAATCTTGATTTGAGTGAAATAGGAAAAGAAATAAACATACTTTGTCAGTGAGTCTGCAACTAGGTGACCTTCCTTCTAGTTTTTCACTGCAAAAGCGTGTATAGGAGTTGGCTTTAAGATCTGTTACTCAAATCTAAACATTTCAAGGTCTTATCTAGTTCAATACAGAGAAAGAAATAACCTGTTGCCTCCAAGGACCCAGTTAAGCATCATTGGCATAGCAATATCAATGAAGAATCTCCCACCAACTCTCCCGGGATGTGGTACTCTAAATTTGGTCAAGAACTGCAAAAAAAGAGATTTGGAATTGAGTTGAAATGAACAAAAAAGAGTGATTTTCTTTGTGTAGTTATCAGTGAGAACTATCAATGTAATACTCACAGAGAGAGGACCAAGCCCAACACCTAAGTATGCTTTGTAAGTGGAAGCCATAATTGCAGCCATCCTCGCCATCCCATGTATAAGAGCGACTCTGAGCCTTCTAGATTCCTCATATCTAAGCCAGAGCCAAGAGCATGTTTAGTATTCACAAGAATCTCAAACTAAACAAAATTGTGTGTGTTTTAGTATTACCTTTTCAAAGAGGAAACAACATCCACAGGTGTCTTAGTTTCAACACTCTGCTTCCATGCTTCGTCAAGCTCCAATGCTAGTTGAAAACTATCCTGCATGCAGATAAATCAAGAAACTCCCCTAGTGACACTTTTTTTTATCAAAAATTAGTCAAATTGTTGTATTGATTTATAAATTAGATAAAGATACCTCAATGGCCATGCATCCACCTTGACCCATATTTGGCTGCATCGCATGGATAGAATCACCAAGCAGCGTAACACGCCCTTTACCCCAAGTAAAACTAGGATTTCTATCATAGATATCTCTTCTGAGAATCGCATCCTCCTCTGTTGCATGCAACAAGTCGAGTACATTGTCGCACCAACCATCAAATATTTCAAACAATCGTTTCTTCATACCTGAATACATCAAATAGAAAAGAAGCTTATGTATACTGATACCTTACAATGCAAAATCCATAGAAACAATGCAGATATTTACCATTTGGAGCATCTGCCCCACCAGCTGGTTCCTCGTGAAATGCATACCATTGCATTTTCCCACCACCAACATCCGAAGAAACAAAGTACTGTTTGTTTCCCAAGAAGACCCGGTAGCTTTTAAGAGAGAATGAAACAGTCCCAATATTAGATAAAGAAAGATCCATAATCAGTGAGGAGATGCATGAACTTTAGTCTGGCTACAACATACCCAACAGATTCGATATCAGCCGGTATAAAATCAGCAATCCCCGTGTAACAAGTGTAGCCTGAATAACTAGCTTCACTTCGACCAAACAGATTATTTCTCACCTAAAACGAAAACACAAAAGGCATGATCTTTCAGTTTCTATACTCAACAACTAAAGCTATTTGTTATATACTCAAAATTCAGTTAAAACCTTACTTTAGACCAAATGCCATCTGCACCCACAAGCAGATCACCTTCATAGCGTTCACCATTCTCGAGCACCACAGTGACCTAAACCAACAAACCAATACAGCTACATTTTAAAATTTCCTCAAGTCAATAGTCTCTTTAAAGTTAAAAACCAATGATCACCTTATCACCAGAATCTTCAAAATCAACAACATTACTCTCGTTTCTAATCACTTCTTCACCAACAGCACGTGCTAAGATCTGCTGCAGAGTCATTCTGCTAATAACTCTAGTCACAGGAAGTCCCCTTGACGCGGCAGGAGTGAAAGTATCAAACTTTACATACCTAAAAATGAAATCAAAAGAGTTACTTACACGAGTCCTAAGCAACTAAACAAAATATAATATATATATATATATATATATATATATAACAAGTTGTCAACTCTTCAAGCAGCAAAAACATCAAGTTACTAAATCCAAGCAGAGTAGAGTTGGTGGAGACTCACCAAGTACCAGAGATACCATCAACGAGACCGTTAATGCGATCACCGGTGATACAACCAGCTTCCATAACTTGTTCAGCAACATCAGTATCAATAGCTTCCAAAGCAGCCAAAGCGTTGCTTTGTATTTGAATCGGACCTCTGTATTGTCCTTCTCCTCTAATGGCACTCAAATCTTTCTCAAACACCAACACATCGAACCCTTTCTTCTTCGCAGCTAAAGCAAACACCAAACCTCCGATTCCACCTCCGGCAACTAAAACCCTCGATTTCTTCTTCTTCTCTGTCCCTGACTCTCGCTTCTCCTCAACCAACGCCGTCGCCGCCTTTACTCCGACAAGAGCTCGACGGCTCCTAAACCCTCCTCCTCCTCCTGCTGATTTCCCAGTGAAGGATGATAAATCTAAGTAAAACTGTTTAGAAACGGGACTAAACACATGTGTCCTCGTGAAATCAAGCTTTGATGGAGATGGATTGATTGAATAGCAAAACGGAGTTGAACCCATCTCGCAATTTTTTCACCGATTGAGTTCTTGATTTCAAAATCAAGACTTTATCTGTAATCAAGAGAGGAGAAGAAGAAGAAGAAGAAGAAGAAGAAGTAAGTGGTTTGAGGAAGAAGAAGAATGAAGGAGAAGGAGAAGACAGGTGTCACGAGGACAGCAACACACTTCATCTCTCACTGCCTACAAATATCGGTTCCGATGTTGACATGTCTCTACTCTCCGCCATTAGAATTTCATTTTAATAAAAATAATAATTATTTATATTTAGAAATGTTTGGTATTTGTCCCCAATAATAATAAAAAAATGTTTGGTAAATATATTTGGTATTTGAATGTGACGTGATAAGAGCTTGCGGTGGATTCTTTTCAGGATTGTGAATGGATAAATACGATTAAAAATATCAAATCAATTTTTTTTTTTTTTTTGGTCAGCCAATTTTTATTTTCTTATCCCCATTTTAAGCCACTAATTTCATATTGAAATTTTCTTTTTTGACGTGTCTCAGTTTTTTATCTTAAATATAATTATACTTTTTTGCTGTTGTCGTCAAAAATATAATTATACTATGTCGACGAAAAAATATAATTTTGTTTTTTCAATTCATCACAAATGGCTCACCAGTTTATTTGACAAAGTAAATTCACATGCTTTTTTTTGTTTTTTTTAATAAGCCAAATATCAATTAAAGGACCAAAACTAACGGTTCGGTTAAAAATAAACCAAGCCCATTAAGATGGGCTTAATTGCTTACGGAATAATATTATTTGTCATCTGGTTTGTAACATTAAAAAGCCCAACGTAGGTCAATAATATACACACACTAACTTACACAACCCTTGTTTATGTAATGGATACATCTCTATGAATTTGGAAAACACAAGGAGGGGTTAATATAATTGCATTGACATAATCTTGAGGTGTATGGTTTGAAACCCCAGGGACTATAATCCCCAAAACCCTACCACCCTTCAACAACCATCCTTCCCTAAACTCCGGTCCCTTCTCAGTCACAATAGTAAAGCTTCTTATGAGCTCCAATATAGCACCGTGCATGATCTTTATAATCCACCGCAACGAGAAAATTTTTTCCTCTGAATCCTCTCTCAAAACCTATATCAATGTAAGTCACAGAAAATAAATTGAATAGTTCTATCAAGATAACAAACTAAATAAACTGTATATTTCTCATTAATTGTAAAAGTGTATTTACAAGAGTATTTATACTCAGTATAAGTAGTATAACTAACTCTATACAGTATATTCTATTTACAACCTTATTATCCAATACACCCCTCTCAAGTCTCTGAAACAGAAGCCGAATCTGGAAGATAGAGACTTGAAATAGACATACGAGATAACAAAGAATGAAACGGACCAGGATGCAAAGGTTTAGTGAGGATATCTGCATGTTGGTTCGAGCTAGTAACATGAAACAGTTTCAGAAAACCATTTTTCACCTGATCTCGTACAGTATGACAGTCTATCTCAATGTGCTTTGTCCTCTCATGAAAGACTGGGTTTGAAGCAATGTGCATAGCTGACTTGTTATCACAAAACAACTTCGCAGGAGTCTTTATCTTCACCTTCAGATCCTTAAGTAACTGAGTCAACCATAAGAGTTCACAAGTCGCTAAAGCCATACTCCGATACTCTGCCTCCGTGCTACTCCGGCTAACTGTAGCCTGCTTCTTTGACTTCCAATTGATTAGGGAACTACCTAGATAGATGCAAAAACCAGTGACAGATCTCCTTGAGTCAGGACATGTACCATAGTTAGCATCACTGAACGCATTGAGGCACAACTCAGTATCAACAGAGAAGAAAAGTCCTTGACTAGGGTTATTCTTGAGATACCGTAACACGCGAAGAGCAGCTGCATAATGCACATCAGTAGGGCAAGAGAGGAATTGACTAAGGTTGTTGACAGCAAACGTGATATCTGGCCTAGTGATGGTAAGATATAACAGTCTACCAACCAGTTCCCTATAAGAAGTCGCATCCTCTAATAAAACTCCAGATTCCCTACTTAGATGTACCGTTGGATCCATAGGAACTGTCTCGGGTTTGCAAGCAAGCATACCTGTTGCAGCAAGAATATCTAAAGCATACTTGCGCTGGCATAATGAAATTCCAGAAGCATTCCTTGCTATCTCCAGACCAAGAAAATACTTCGGTGCTCCCAGTTCCTTGATTTTAAAGGCTCTATGAAGAGCAGCTTGTAGAGCCTGCAAATCCGAATCATTGTTGGAAGCAATCATTATATCATCCACATATACTAACAATGCAATAAACGAGTCTCCAGTTTGCTTTACAAACAAAGTATTATCGCCAGGTGCTTGTTCGAACCCCTCATTGAGAAGAACTGTGGAGAAACAATGGTACCATTGTCTAGACGCCTGCTTAAGTCCATACAATGATTTATGAAGCCGACAAACTGCATTTGGAGGTAGAGGAGCACCATTCGCAGGAGTGTAACCTTGAGGAAGACTCATATCAATTTCCTCATCCAAGGTTCCATGCAAAAAGGCATTAGTAACATCCATTTGTGTTAGTGTCCAACCATGCTTAGCTGCAAGACCAAGAACAAGCTTAACACTGGCAAGTTTAGCAACTGGTGAGAATGTTTCAATGTAATTGATGCCCTCCTGTTGCGTATAACCTTTAGCAACTAGACGAACCTTATATTTGTCTATCGAACCATCTGGGTTATATTTGATAGTGTAAACTCATTTACACCCAATCACATGCTTACCTGGGGGTAAAGATTCAACAGTCCATGTATGAAGCTGTTCAAGGGCAGTGATCTCCACATCCATAGCCTTCGGAAAATGAGGATGGGCCATAGCCTGATGGAAATTTTGTGGTTCTGTTTCTAGTGAACAAGAAAGAACAAAAGCCTGATAGGGAGACTTGAGTTTCGAATATGTAAGAACAGAAGAAAGAGGATAAAGAGGTAAAGGAGAAGAAGAAACAGATTCAGAATCAGAAATGTGTAAGGGAGAAGAAAGAGAAAAGGAATGAGAATCGTGTAGAAGATTGCAATGGTAATCAGATAAGTAACTTGGAGCCTTCACCTGTCACTTTGACTTAGTAATGTGCGGCAAAATCCGTCCTGCAACAGTGTCCACGGTCTCTGTTGATGATGGTAAAGGGTTGACACTAGAGTGCGACGCAGAAGGTGAGGATGATGTATTCGAACTAGATGCGACAGTAGATTGTGAGGCAGAAACTGAAGATGATGCATGTGAACTAGATGTTGCACTAGTGTGTGATGTAGAAGCAGATGAATGTGCATTCGAACCAGATGCCAAAGCATTACCATCATAAACAGGATATATGTCTAAATGAGATTAATCTAAACAAGAAGGCGTAGACAAAGGTAAGATTGTGTTGTTAAACAAATCATGTGAATGAGATGATGACTCCATGGTCGTAAAAGGGTAAATGCTTTCATGAAAAACAACATTACGGGATATAGAAACAACACGACTGTCGAGATTTACAACCTTATATCCTTTATATCCTGAAGGATAACCTAAGAAAACACAAGGAACAACCCTAGAGGTAAATTTGTTTCTATCTTTAGCAAGAGTAGACACATAACAAAGACATCCAAACGATTTCAAGAAATCATATTCAGGTTTCTTTTTATACAACTTTTCATAAGGTGATATTTTGTCTAACAACAAAGAAGGAGTTCGATTAATGAGAAAGACAACAGTTAAGACACAATCAGACCAATAAGCTAAAGGAACATTAGACTGAAATAACAATGCTCGTGCAACATTTAATAAATGTTGATGCTTACGTTCAACAACAGAATTCTGTTCAGGAGTATATGCACAAGAGTATTGATGTATCATTCCATTGGTTCGAACAAGATCAGTAAAAGCCAATTCTGGTGCATTATCACTTCGTATAGCTTTAATATGAGCATTATGTTGTATCTTAACATGCTTAATGAAATCAGGAAAAACAATAGAAACATCACTCTTATTCCGTAACATATAAAGCCAAGTGACTCGTGTACAATCATCAACAATTGTAAGAAAATATTTGTAACCTTCTACAGACTCGATAGAAAAAGGACCCCATATATCTAAATGAACAAGTTCAAATGGTGAGGAAGACAAATGATTTCTAGACACAAAAGGTAATTTTCTTTGTTTAGCTAATGGACAGACTGGACAATGTAAAGAACTAGATTTGGACATTGGTAAAGTACTCGACATATGCTGTAACTTGGCAGGTGATGGATGGCCTAGGCGTTGATGCCAAAGGTCTCCATCGACAAGCAAGGATCCAGAGAAATGTGCAGAAAGGACTTCAGTCTCTAAGATATAAAGACCGTGAATTAAGACGCCTCTACCAATCGTCAAGGCCCGAGAAAGGTCCTGAAGAAAACAATCATCAGGGTAAAAATGTGCAGAACATTGACCATGTCTTAGTAAAGAACTCACACTCAAAAGGTTGAATTTGAAAGTAGAAACATGTAAAACATCATGCAAAACTAGATTATCATTAATATGCACACTTCCAGTATGTGTTATCGACACTCTAGTGCCATTTGGTAGTGAGACCGTGACCCCTGAAACAGGATAGATTTCACTAAACAAAGCCAAGTCAGAACAAACATGACTAGTGGCTCCACTGTCAATTATCCAAACACCATTAGGAAGAACAGAGTATAAAGAAGTAAGAGAATGATGTTGTAAAGTAAAAGAATGATTCTCATATCGTAGACTTGAAGATGGAAATTCAAAAGAAACAATACCAGATGAGGACGTTGGTGCCATGGCTCCATTCGCAGTTATCGTAGCAGTTAGATGAGGAGATGACTGCTCTGGTAGCCGTACATGAGTGTTGAGTTGATGGATCAGAGAATGGATTTTATCAGCACTGAATTGACTGAGATCGAGATTAGTAGCATTCATCGCTGGTGGTGGCATGTAGAGAGAAGGAGAATTAGTCAATCCATTGCCATCAAGCATTGCATTAGCCAATACACCACCAGGTCTTGCATACTGATTCTGTGACGAGGTTTGCTGAAACTGGGACTGAGGTGGAAATGGAGGACGATTCCCTGAGTACTGTTGAGTAGATGGTCTCAGACCAAACTTGTGTCCTGGAGGATATCCATTCAATTTGTAACACTTATGCACAGTGTGTCCAGACCGGTTGCAATGAGTACAATATGGACGTTGACTTGGTCTATAGTTCATTGCTGCATAAGCCGTATTATCCGATAAACGAGTATAACCACCAGTAGGCACAAGAGAAGCAATATCAGGTGAACCACCATAATCACCAGTAGTAATCGCATCAGAAGGTCCAGTGCTTTGAAAAACAACATTCTCGAGTTTCGTGACAGGTTTGATTGTCACTTGTCTCTCATCCTGTGTTACCAGATTAAACGCATCAACAACAGTAGGAAGAGGCTTAAGCAACAAAATGTGCCTCCGAGTAGCCTCATACTTCTCATTAAGTCCCATCAAAAACTTGGTGACCTTGCATCGTTGTTGTAACTTCTCCCACAACAAAGCGGCATTGCATTCGCATCTCCCACATGTGCAAACAGGTAATTCCACATAATTCTTGTGTTCCTCCCACAAGGTAACCAGTTCCGTATAATAAGTAGTAACATCAAGAGAACCCTGCTGGATAGTACTCAAACGCTGTTCGATCTCATAGACCCTTGGAGCATCATCTTGCTTGAAGCGAGATAACAAATCTTTCCAAATCGCCTCAGCAGTAGGCATGAACAACAAACTTTGGCTAATCTTTTTAGAAACAGAATTCATCAACCAAGTTGCTACCATATCATTGCACCTAGACCAAGATCCAGCATCACGATGAGTATCAGCGGGTTTAGGAATAGTACCGTCTATGAAACCGAGTTTTTTTCGAACATTGAGCGCCATACGAACTGAGCGACGCCAAGAGTGAAACTCGGATCCAGTGGAAAGACGATCGGAGACAAGAATGAGTCCGGCGTCATCCGCCGCGTGCAAGAAGTACGGATTCTCGTATTGATCGGAGTGGTGAGGAACATTAGGAACAGTGTCTTGAGTCATTGATCGATTTTGAGCTGTGGATCCCATTTCTGTAGAGGATCTGTGTCGAATTGATGAATTAAAAGAGAAAACAATAGATCAAGGTCAAAGAAAGGAAAGAAGAATCGCGAAGAAGATGATGAAAATCGCGAACAAGATAAACGAAATCACAGCGAAACAAAAAGAAATGACAGATTCGAGTAAAGCTCGTGAGATTGAACAGCTCATGATCGTTGATTCGAGTCTGGGTTCAGCTCAACGAGGAAGATGAATGAGAAAACAATGGCGGAAGCTTGATTAGTTTGTTAGAGTATTTGCTCTGATACCATATCAATATAACAAACTAAATAAATTGTATATTTCTCATTAATTGTAAAAGTGTATTTACAAGAGTATTTATATTCAGTATAAGTAGTATAACTAACTCTATACAGTATATTCTATTTACAACCTTATTATCCAATAAGTTCTTGTATAATTTTTGCAAATAATAATGAATATATATACCTTTACTTGATAGTGTCGGTCGTAGTAGATGCAAGTGCCAAAGTGTTTGAACATCAAATCCTTATCATCGTACGGCAATCTTGGAACAATGTCTTTATGATAAACAAATCTGTAATACTTAACATCGTATTCATCTAATTTCTTCTCCATAAATTCACCAAACTTGGAATCTCCAACCCTAGGTTGTCCAAAAGTATAAACCCCTTGTATCCTCTCCAACAACTCGGTCTCATCGTGAATAACAAGCACAGCCGTGAACAGGATCGCCAAGGCTCCTCCTAAGCTATGACCGGTTAGAACGAACTTAGTGTTTTCTTTTTGAGCCATCAGAGTTTTCAAAGAGTCTCTGATTGAATAGTAAGCCAAAGGAGATAATCGATTAGGGTTTGAGAGAGGTTCCTTTGGCCAACTGCAATTGTTTTGAAGCCCTAGAGCTTTCATGAAACCACCATGGATCCTCCCAATGTTGGGGAGCTCATACCATGTAATGTCGAAATCTGAACACCAATCTTCGGAGTTAAACGGTTTTGTGCCTCTAAATGCAACCACCACCGTCGTTTCTTGACCGTTGGATGGTGTTGCTGTTTTATCTGTAGACATTATAAGGGCTTGTGTTGTTTCCTTTTCTTGGTACTCTGTATTAATTATAAAAATAATTATTATAAACTTGATTAAGATTTATCCTTTATTAACACAATGCATATATACCGTTCCAATAGTCAACGAGACCTAAATAAGTCATATTCCAATGATTCTCGACGACATATTTGATACGGGCTGAGTTTTCATAGGCAATTTTTGAAGCCATAATGGACAATGCAGCATAGTATCTGTCTCCATCTTCGCGATTCATCGTCTTGTCTAAACTTATTCTCGTGTCTAAATGTCCGATAAAAGACTGATAATTCTCCGATGTCGGTTTCGGCAACACCACTTGTCCTGCGCAAGCATATATATCCAAAAAATTAGCATAATTGTATGATTATATAATAGATAGAATGAACAAGTGATGGAAAGCATCAAGACCTCGGAGGAAGAAACCGGAGAAAGAGTTAGCGGAGAGGAAGTTTAAAGAGAATTCTAAGGCGGAGCCAAGGAGTGCTAACACCTCGGAGAAGAATCGGAGAAGCTTGAGAAGGACGAGAGATACGAAGATAAGCCATCGACGTCGGAAACTTGGTTCTTTGGTTTCTGAGCTATCTACTAATCTTGGCTTTTCGATATTGCAGGAGAATAACAGACGGAAAAGTTCACATGGTCGGAGCTCTTCCGGTCGGAGAATCAGATATCCTCTCGCAAACTCTTCTTCGTCATCGCCGTTGTTGTTGATCATATTGATTTAATTTTTGTGTGAGTGTTGTAATGTGAATGCAATTATTTATGTACGTACAATTTTATGAAATATATGCGAGGATTAGAAATAGAATGGACCGTTTCGTAGATTTGGAATACTTGGAGACTTGGAGTTATGGGAAAACGAGATTTGAATTTTGTGTTTTTGTAAAAAAGTGATTTATAGATTTGGTTTTGGAATATATGAACGTTACACGTGGGTTAAATGATCGTAATTATATGACAAAAAGGAAACTTTCCCAACTAACTCTCTCTTTATGGAAAAAAATCATTAACGGTAACCATATGTAGAAAACGCGACCCGGCTTTACTTTTTCAGGGTTTCTTTATATACGTGGTGTGCCTAGCCTACATATGGGCTGTGAATATAATATGATATGTGGCCTATTTATCAGTGTCTTCAACACCAAATTGCCAAATGCACTTGTGACTTGTGTATCTTCCTCATTTTCAGAAACAGTAATCTTTTGCTAAAGATAGGAAATTTTCCAAAAAAAATAGTAACGAAATGTGAAAATGTGGTAACGAAATGCTAACAAAGATATAGAATTATGTAAATTTATGTTTCTGATACTTTTATGTAAACATACGTTAGTCTTAAGTTGGCAAAACCAAAATATGTTACTTTGAAGTTTTGAACCCGATTGTTCTTTTTAGAGATATATATATGTATTAGGATAGATGGTACAAACCGGTTATCTTAGTAAACCAAGATCAATTCTGGTTTATTGTTTAGTATATATACTTGAGAATCAACATTAATTAAGTTTAACGTCTTCTAACAAACTTTCTAATCAGATTAAAAAAACGGTGTTTCTCTCCTCCGATCATTCTTCATCTTTTCCGGTTATTCGGAATTTAATATGGTATCAGAGCCTATGGTAAATATTTCTCGATTGTGTGTTTACCCGTAGATGTTCAGTCCCACAAACTTCACGCTTTAGATGTCCAGCCCTGAGCGTGAGGGGGGTGTATTAAGATATCCCACATTGAGAGAATAGAGATTTGTGGGGAAATATATATAGTACATGGGTCTCTCCACTCATTGCCAATTGGTTTTGAGTTGGACCCCATGTTTACTAATAAGAGAAATCAAAAGAATCAGGATCGGAAACAAGATCCGAAAGCACAAATCGTGATAACAAGAAGCTGAATAAAACGAGAAATCGATGGAAGTGGAAGGCTCATCTCCGCTCAATGAATGCAGAAGCAAAAAAAAAAAAAAAAACTCAAAGCAAGAGCTATGATACCATATTAGTAAACATGGGGTCTGATATGCTCAAATTAAACCCTAGAGCTACTCTCTCAAATTAAGAGGTCATTGTAATACTTAGGAGTCGAATTCCACAAGGACTCTAGACTACACAATAAATTATAGAGTTTTATGATTACGCTAAACAAGTTGATTTAAATAAGAAAATCAAAGCAAAATATTAAAATAAAACTGTTGTAAATTCAAGGGATCAAAAAGCTAGGTATAGAGAATTTCTCAGGAAATTATGGAATATCAAATCAATAAATTAATTAGGATTCAAGCAATTAAAAATCAGATCTAGAACTCTAAACTCTTCTGTAAAATAAATCAGTTCTCACTGCAAATATTATCTAAATTTAAAACCAGAAAATCCAAATCTCCTTGCAAAATTCTAGGTTAAAAATCAGCTTTAAAAACAGGTTTAGATAAGTTCACAAAATTACTAAATCAAATCTCTTTGCAAAAAGTAATTTTGCTCATCAAAGGTTTTAATCAGGAAAATCAATTATATTCTCATATCAATTTATTTTCCTAAGGTATTCTAGGTGATCAATCAAGAATTAGTATGAAGAACAACATATGATGAAGATCTAGAAAGATAATGAATCCTAAATAAACAGATCTTATAAATCATAAAATCCTGTGAAAAACCCTGAACCTAACAAGCAAACTACTCAGACATATTCAATGAAGAACAAATCATCTTTCTGAATAATAAGCAATTGAAATTAAAAGAGTAAAAGAGGGAGTTTATGAATTCTTCTCTCAAAGCAGTTCAGATCTCTTTCTCCCAAAAGCTCTCAAAATCTCACAGGGTTGCAGAAAGTAAAACTTGCTAGAAATAACTTAAGGGTTTCTAAAACCTAAAAATACTATATATATATATATATATATATATATATATATATATGTCCTAAAACACGTCAGGGACTTGTGTTGCAAATATGGAAAACTTCGGGTAATTTTGTAAAACTTCCAGAACTTGACTTCTCTTGTAAACAAAATACGGTGTCGATCAATGCTAAAGCAGTGTCGATCGACATTCCCTCTCTGTTCTGACTCCAAGTTCGTTTCTTCGGGATTAATGCTCCAAAATGATCCAAATTGCTCAACTTTACTCCATCCATGCTAAAATCCTAGAAAATCTGTAAAGACTCAAAAACATCCTAGAAAACAAATCAAAATACTCTAAAAAACTCTTTATATCATGGTTAAAAACCACAAAAAACCATGATATATCAGGGTCCAACTCAAAACCAATTGGCAATGAGTGGAAAGACCCATATATAGTACATATATTGCCCCACAAATCTCTATTCTATCATATATCTTAATAATATGCGACTCGTTGATTAAATTAAAGCCCTAGATCTGTTGAATCATTGATATTTTTGTCTGCTAACCAATAACCAAAACAAAATATACACATATACGTATAATAATCCCGATATGATCAGTATATGGTCATATGGATGCATAAGAAGAAAAGAGAGTAAATGGATGCGTAATTAGTTGTGTTGTACGTGATCCTTATCAAATCTGAATACGAAAGGAGAAAATATTCTAATATCTATATCATCAAAATGAAACCATTATCTTATATCATATTTTTGTTTTCCATATGTCGTGTGTGTGAGGTGCACCGGGAAATTATAAATGAGTACATTTAACATAGCACAAGAGACGTAGGTGCGAGTAGTCAAAGTATGCACCAAAAAATACCAAAAATCAACAAAAGACCAAAAATAATAGAAAGAGCCAAAGAGGAATAAGATAAATAATATTAGAAAACGAAGATAAATAAAATTGGGATCTACATTCCCAACACCTACCCATTTTAAAAGCTTACTAATTTATATCCAATAAAATCAAAATCTTTATCAACCCACCTATTTGGTTGTCCCCATTCTTTCTCGAATTTTACCCTTTTTTCAACTTTTTTTTTTCTTTTCATACTAAAATTTGTACATCTACGTTTTCGTTTCAGGACGTGTCAACCTTCTAAGATCTAGATATTGACTTTTGTTTTCATCTCAAGACATTAAAAACATACATATGGTTACGTAATTGGTTTGATTTTGTAGTCGGATCTTACTAGTATATATACGATAACTTTATGATACCGTTCATTGGCAATCTCGCACATACTAGCTGTTCTCATTTGATTTGCATTCCTTATGCATTTGGTATAAATTATATAATAGATGAATAATAACAAAGAATAGTGCATAAACTTTAACCTGTCACAGAGAACATGAGAATTTATCCCCAAAGAAAAGAGAGATAGAGAAGAGAAAGGAGGAAAAGGCATTGAAGAAAAGATGATACAAGAAAAGAAAAAAAATCTCATTTCTTCAATATGTCAAACGGAAAATAAAAATAACAAATAGAAAGGGAGGAAGATGATAGAAATGTGTCAGAACAATACAGAGCACTTGCCCAAGAAGATATTATAAGAAAATGTCTATATAAATCTAATCTTAAGGATATTGTAATGATCAGAGACTCTCTGTGGTGATGTTGGGACCTTTGTGGGATATCTCACGTGGGACGATTTTTTTTTTCAATAACCAAACAACAATGTAATTTTTATGGAGTGAATATATTATTTATTTACTAGATTGTGTGAAAATAATTGGATTGTTTTATATATTTTGATAATTGGATTGATTTAATTAATTATTAATATAAAGTGGGTTGTTAGTGGAACAACGAGTATAGATGATGCTTGGGACAAGAACACGATTGTATCGCTACCTTGCCTTCGGAGGCAGCCTATCTCAACTTTGGTACGTACATTACACACTATTAAAAAAAATTTACAACTAATAAACAAATAAACTATATTATTTGTTTCTGGTATTTAAATGTAGTTAGATCGTCATATTTGAAAAAGGTTTAATTCTTACCTATAGTTTAAATTGGTACCGAACTATATATAAACATACATGTCTTTTAACTTTAATCTTTATATTTATTCTGGTAATCGTACGTCCAACTACCAACTAAGTGTAATAATTAATCGCACGACGTCAACTTTTCTAATTAGTTAGAAACTTTGTATACTAGACCTTGCATCTCAAACATGCACGCGATGTGTCATTGCACTGACGCCTGCATTGATGCTTTACACTCGGGTTTGTATTGATCTTACAATAATTATTTAGTTACTACGTTTCAGTTACCGAACTTGTAACCATTCATTCACATCGAATATCGATCAATATCAGAATTATCAACATACAATGGATTGAGAGACAGCTTGGCCACTACCATGCAGAGGCTAACCAATCATATTCATATCTTTAGACATGTATATGTATATATGTCTGTGGTCCTTCTGAAGTTTTTTGTTTAAAATGTTTTTTTACTCCTCCTTTGTTCCCACTGTGCTGTCACATAGATTCTTCACAGATCTTTTGAGAGAGAGAAGGGAACAAGAAACCGAAGGTCATAATAAAGTCTTAAGACTGAAACAAAGTTGTGAAAAAATTCCAATATGTAATAATCGAGATGGACCCTTGTTTTATCTCATCGTTCATGAATTTCCATATATTTGACCATTTTAAGTGTTTTCCAATTTGAAATGTTACAAGTTTTAGTCGATAACACATGATACAAATACCAATATGATAATAGCTAATATATATTGACACCCATATTATTACTAATAAATGTGACGATAAGTGAAGACAGTGTGTGTTACACAAAAGATGAGAGTATTTATTGTAGTGAGTCGGGCAAAAGTGAAAGAAAAAAAAAGTGGACTTAATAAAACCTGTTTCTTGATTGAGAGAGTAAGGACAGTGAAACGTCACCGTTTCGTAGAATTTTGCATGTTTTGGTGTCAACATAGGAGGGTAAAACCAAGATCGAAGCACTTGCATTGTCTGCCTGTTTTTATCTAATTATGGGGAAGAACCAACCAAAAAAAAAGAAAAAGAAAATCAGAGTTATATATAAGTAAACTAAAAAACAAAAAACAGTCTTAAATGTGATTTTGTACAAATAAAGTGAGACATATCTTGAAAGAACAGTGAGAGCTTATGGTGTCTTTTTGGATTTTGTGTATTTTTAAGGTAAGAATCATATACTGTCATTTGTTTAGATTAACTAGCTATGATCGATCAATGCTGCTTCTTGTCATTTTTAATTTGGTTTACATCATTATTAATGAGTTACAGAGTGCCAATTAAATATTCAAACGTTTTTATCTGATCACGAATCAGATTCACTTTAAACGATAGAGCGTACTAACTATAGTATGATAACTTCTTATTTTTTGGGGTCTAAAGCCATTTGCAAATTGCTAAAGAAGAACAAAAAAAAAATCCTTCCTCTTTGTTGGGAATGATATAGGGTTGTCAGATGAAGAAAAAAAAGTTGACAATTTTCATATAAACTGATAAGCACCTTCGCCAGAAGGTAAGTCATGAGTGGCGGTAAGCAACAAAAGTTTTTTTTTTAAACCTAAATATAAAATACTTAAATAAATTTCTGAAACTAAAAGAAAGTGAGAAAAGGATATATAAGAAAAAAAAAGAAGGAATTAAGTCGTTCTCAGATCGGCTTTGAGAAACGTGCCATACGCTAAGGCTCGATGTCCATTGAGAGATCCGATTAATCATCCTCCATTATTTCTTATCTATCTATCTATATGTCCACCATTTTGTTATATACAACAGCACAAATCAATATACTATTAACCATTCTCGTTATGAATATGAATGTGTTAATTAAGTTTACAGAATAAAATAGTGCTCCCTGGATTCTGACATATCTCATGTGGATGTGGGGTAATCATATTACCAAATTATACAATTTAGTATACGACCCTCTCTCTATTTCTATTACAACTTTATCGTAAGTAATCATCTTTCTTGGATCGGCGACTTCAACTAAATATAAGAGAACTATATGATTTTTTTCACCTACAAAAATTGATAGAGAAAATATAAGGGTGAATAGAACTTTGATTATGAATGTATAAAATAAGGGAAAATGGAATACTCGTTTTGTTGTGCTGGTGGTGAGAGCGGTTCATGCACCTTGTTTTGTCGCGTTATGCCTTCTTTGCAATAGTAGTGGAAAACCAATAGAGGCAAGCCATGTGTATACGACCAAAAATGATCTGGACGGTTGATAATGAGATCAAAGACTCCCTGCGTGAATCGACGGTCACTATTGATCCTCATAAATGGAACCATCTTTCTTACTTATTTTAAGCCTTTTTTACTTGTTTTTACTTTTGGATGCAAGTTATGTTACGCAATTATTCCACTTATAGTAACTTCCTACATATATGTACACGCTTTTTCCATAGCTTCTCTTAGTAACCTACGAAAATCTTTGCGACCTAGCACTAGCTCGTGCCTCGTGTTATATTTATTGTTTAAAATGTTCTAGAATTTATCATTACAAGTTTAGAAGATGAGGGATAGAATCCACCTCAATATTTTTATTTAGCTTTGTTATATAATAGTTAACGAAATTATCTACAAAAAAAATGATGTATATATGGTATTGCATAAGTAAGTTTGTCCGAATGCATGTGGATTTTGCACATAGACTAGAAGACAAATTTTAACATTGAATATATATCGATATATGCCCATAATTGTGAGAGTTGAAAATGGGAAGAAATTCCTTACAATTATATAATATATATATATATATATATGTGTAAATTTTATATGTAGTAGTATAAGTTAAAGAAGATTGATGGGCCACAAGTTGCTATATAAATCATTCCACTTCTTGTTGTATTGCTTGAGTTCTGATTGGGCACAGAACTAGTACCTTTGCCATTACCGTCTCTTTCTCTCATCATCAATCATCAATCACCTAAAAGAAAAACCCTAAAATCTCGTTATGTAAGCTTTTTACCAGTTTCTCTCCATACCCATTTTACCAGCTTCTCCATATCCTCTCTCTCTCTCTATGGATTCTGACATAATGAACATGATGATGCATCAGATGGAGAAGCTTCCTCATGAGTTCTGTAACCCTAATAATTCATCTTTCTTCTCTCCCGACCATAACAACAACAACACTTACCCTTTTCTCTTCAACTCAAGCCATCACCACTCTGATCACTCATTGACCAACGAACCAGGTTTCCGGTACGGTTCCGCAGGTTTACTTACTAACCCTTCTTCTCTCTCTCCCAACACAGCCTACTCTTCCGTTTTGCTCGACAAAAGAAACAACAGTAACAACAATAATAACAGCGCGAACATGGCGGCTATGAGAGAGATGATCTTTCGCATCGCCGTGATGCAACCTATACATATAGATCCCGAGGCGGTTAAGCCACCTAAGAGGAGGAACGTTAGGATCTCGAAAGATCCACAGAGCGTGGCGGCTCGGCACAGGAGGGAGAGGATAAGCGAGAGGATTCGGATTTTGCAAAGGCTTGTTCCCGGTGGGACGAAGATGGATACAGCTTCGATGCTCGACGAAGCTATTCATTATGTAAAGTTTTTAAAGAAACAGGTGCAGTCGCTGGAGGAGCAGGCAGTGGTTGGTGGCGGCGGCGGAGGAGGAGGAGGACCAGGAAGAGTTTTGATCGGTGCCGGTGGAATGACGGCGGCTAGTGGTGGTGGCGGCGGAGGAGGAGTGGTTATGAAAGGGTGTGGGGCAATGGGGACTCATCAGATGGTGGGTAATGCACAGATTCTTAGATGATGATTATCATTTTATTATTATAATATTAATGTCAGAGTAAAAGAAGCAAAAAAGAAAAAGATTCTGGAGAGGGAAGAATTAATTTATGTTAAAGAAACTATGAGAGACTGTTAACTTTGTTTATCTTGGTTAGATAAGTGATGGTTTTTAAAGCCAAGACTCTCCATGGTTGTTGGAGCGGGTTTGTAAATTAGGAACTACTATTGTCATTGTAATCCTTGTTAATGAAATAATTAAAGCATTAATGATATATATGCTTTTTCAGTTTCAGCTTCTTGCTTGTGTTGACTCTCTTTTCAGTCCTTTTTTTGTTTGTTGTCCAACTGACTTTTTATTTGTCTAAATATACAAGTACAACAGTACTTGATAATATAACTAACACCAGAAACATTAAAAGTCGTCCTAAACTTTTTTTTTTCCTTACTATTTCATCATTATCGTATGTATGTTTTTATCATTTGTTTGAACCGTTAGGCATGTAACGTACAAAAAAAAAATCTTTGTATGTATTGGGTCTTTTTCTAATTGTTAGGTAAGTAATAATTTCCAAAATGATTAATAATAAAATTCTCTAAAACCATACAGTATTTAAGTATTTTGAAGTTTGAACTGGGCCCTTGTCAAGGGATTGGTCTTTCGCTAAAACTTCCGAAGTATTTTGGCCCAAAAAGGAGTTTCATATAGTATAAAAAGGAACCATAAGAAAACCCGGCCCATTAATCTCAAAGCTAAATAATCAAACGGTTCATAACCAATCATCCTGACATCTCTTATCCTACACCGTGTCCCACCAGATGACTCATCTTCACACTCACAAGAAGAAAAAAAGAAGACAAAGCACAAAGCTCGAGGTCCATAAATGGCGCATTGAATTAGAAACCCTCAAAAAAGCATAGTCTATCACACAACTGTAACACCTCTTCGCATGTGACTTCCCTTGTAATAATCACTTGTCACTTCCTTTTTTTTTCTTCTTCCTCTTCGCTTTCGTCTCCATCCAACAACAGATCACCATGGCAGCTCAGTCTTTCAGTCTCATCCTCATTGTCTCTCTTCTCACCTTCGTTTCACTCCCGAGATCTGAATCTCTCTCCGATAACCCATCTCTCGTTCTTCTACCCGACGGCTTCGACTGGCCGATCCCTCACGCCGACGAATTCGACATCATCAACGGAGAAGAAAGCTTCGAAGTCACGGAGGAGGAAGACGACGACGACGGCGTAGATCGACGGTCGCTGTACTGGCGGGGAAAGAAGTATTACATATCGTACGGTGCATTGTCGGCGAATCGAGTCCCGTGTCCTCCCAGATCTGGGAGATCTTACTACACCCATAACTGCTACAGAGCCAGAGGTCCGGTTCATCCGTACCGCCGTGGATGCTCGTCGATCACTCGATGCCGGAGATTTTAGATGAAAAATCATATGGACTGGGCATTTTCGTAATTTCGCCAACCATATGGGATTTATGTATTTCTTTGTTGTGTAATGTGTGTTCCCCCGATGTGTAATTTGTTAAACCGGTTGATTTATTATTATTACTAGTTGTTACGTTCGTTAAAAAAACTAAACCCTTGGGGTTATTTGTGTGTAAGCTCAAGAACAATGCACTAAAAATGGTGATTTTTTACTTTAAAGGTTAATGAGGGGTGGATTTGGTAAATTTGGAACTGGATTTTTTGTTTTGGTTTCTTTTTCGTCGGTGCCTTTTTAATTATTTGTTTGTACTGTTTATGGGGTGGGGGGGGGGGGGGGGGAGTTAACTCCGGGGGGTCACATGTATTTGGACTTATCTGATTTTGATCATGTTCCAATTTCAATATTTTCATCTGAACTCGATTTTTTAAAAATAAATAAATGGTTTGGCCGTGGTTGTTGTTTGGGCCTTTGTTATCATTGTGTCGTTGTTTTTGACATTGTTGGGCTATTACTTTGGCCCAATTGAGGAATTTTTGGGTTGTAGGTAAAGTATAGGTAGGTAGATTATTTAGAATCCGAGTTCAGAATTGAAAACGTGCATGGGTAAGTAAAATAGTAAGATGCCATAACAAAACAAACGCAAATCATGCATGACTGATATAAATTGTCCTTTTAAACAAAACAAAAGCAGTACAGGATTGTTTTTATAGTCATGCACTCATGCTATGTGGATGTTAAGTTTCACGCACATAGATATATAGAACTCTATACAACATAACTTGAATGTGAAATAATAATCGAACGTATAGTTCTCACTTCTCAAACACGTTGTAGAAGCGTGATTGCAGAAAACGGTCATATTCATACATATGCTAACGCTAAGTTCTACCACGTATTAATTAGCAGAAAAAAAATATACATCGTTTTCAGGCTTACTCAGTTTTGCAAAACCTAACAATATATCCACATACATACCATAATAGATAAAAACATGCACGTGTAATATAAGAAGCTCATCTTTATCTTCAACGGTCAATAGACGGCTTTTTTGCCTTTTCTTTCAAAATTTCAATCTTGGAAGAAAAATTAAAAACGACTTTGTATTTTGTATGTTTAAGGATTTACCTTTGACCCAAACTCATAAATAATAGTCAAGATTAGAAGAAACATGTTTAAATTGAAATGCATGAACTTGCGTTCGGCGGCTGATTATGCGTTTGGTTTAAAGATGACCAACATTTGAATTTTAATAAAGACTAATCGTCCTCTTTCTCAAAAGATATATATTTTAGATTGACTTCCGTAATCGTAAGATACGGAAAGTAGAAAAAAAAAAGATTATGCAAATAATAAAAGGGTGTTATATGACGTTGCCCTCTCCTAATTCAAAGGGGTCAATCTAAATTCCATATTACAAGGAATATTCCAAAACTTTGGATATCTTCAAAAGACCCCTATTGACTTTGCCTACAAGGTTAAATCTACTTGCACGTTTAAGTTGAATTCGAACGTGGAATAAAAACCAACAATAATATTCTGATTCAACTTTAAAATAGACAGTCGTGTATGACCCCCTACCGATATATACTATTTCCTCGCAATTTTAGTTGAAAGATCTGTACGTTTATTCCTATAATTAATGAGGAATATAAATAGGCTATTGACTTAAAACATGTGTTTGGTTCTTCCAAAGTGATATTTTCATAATCCTACTTTGATATATATATTTTCAAACGTACATATACTGTGGGATTGGGAAATTATACTTTGAAACTATGAAAAAGTTCTATATTATGTTCACAATGATATGATCAGATAGGGTTTCTGGAGAAATTAATTAAGGTATATACCACATACTTGTACGATAGTGTATAAAGTTATTTTCGTGGTACCACACCATGCATATGTTTAAAAGATCTCGAATCTGACGTGATCGATACGAAGATGCCTCACAAACTATTGGAAACTACAGCTATATATAATTTATGAAAATTCACATAAAATGAAGTATCCATGAAAGAGGGCTGACTATACCAAAAGATACCAAAATTATTGATGAAATATCCATGAAATAAACTGTGGGCCACCATATTTTTTCTAATAAATTAATATTCCTGAATTTATAATATAATACTCCAGTAAGCAAGTAGGCTGCTCTTTTCCTCGTATTCAGTGAATTATCCAAGTCGCCTGGGTGGTGTTGGTTCATAATTTCATATCCATTTTACCTTCACATTTCTCTGCTTTCCAAGATAAAGATTGTATACTATTTAATAGCCAATGCAAGTTGTACTAGTAGACATGCTCGTAGAGATCGCAACTCCACTAAATCTAATGGCTAGGGATCACGTCCATGTGACGCTTTCATTTGATTGGTTCCTATGGACGCCATTTTCTTTTTTTTTTAAGTTCCACTCTAGATTCTATAAAAATGAAGCATGTGATGGTAACGGTGTTACAATTTAATTTACAAAACAACCTTCTCTTTCTTCTTTCAACTTGTCTTCGTCAGGCTCCGTTACAACGTTAATTATCTTTTTTTTTTTTTTAAATGTCATAGAGAAGAATTGAATTACATTATTATTATAGGCGAATTACATTATTATTGTTTATGTACTGATATAAATAAAATAAAATAAAAAAACAGAGCCGCCGCAACTTGCGTAAGTCTGTTGGGGTCGAATGACTTCAGTACGAAGCACCCGCGCTTTTCTTGGCCATTTAAAAAAAAATAATTGTTACACATGAAATTGAAAGAAAAAATAAACTTAGATAAAAGTATATATATATATATATATATATAAACTGTTCACATACATACATATTAAATGATTTTAATGAACTACTATTGTATAAATTAAAAGTATCTAGCTAGTTAATTAGTCAGTTTTATTGGTCACCGTTTGTGAATTGATCGGACATGCATGGTTATAAGCTTATAAGTTATACTATATGACATATTGACATGTCAAAAAATAAGCTTATAGCACACGTATATTACTCAATACTCAGAAGTCGTCATTAGCAAAAGTAATAAACCTAAACTGACCCAAATCTAAATTGAATCCCCACTTTGCGGCTTGTCGCAGTAGGAAGAAATATTAATGTTACGTTAAAGCGTTTCCAACGGAAAAGGATTTGATTCTTGAGTGGTACAAACAAAATATAAGTAATTTGCAATGCCAACTTGCTTTGTATAGTTTTATATATATGGTCGAAAATGAATATCTTCCTATCTACTTTTTTAATAATATATATTGGTTGTGCAAGCACGGTGATTGGATGGCCATGATTTAGTTACAAGTTGCATTAGTAGTTTTTCTCTTCTTCTATATGCACATATGTATTGTATATTTGGGTTAACCTAACAATAAAAATCATGTTATGTAATATGAGTTCTGAACGTGATTAGCGAAGTACTAACCGTGTGAATGATAACCAGGGACAGCTACGAAGGAGTGGCATATGCGAGGAGGATTCTATTCTATGCCTATTCACTCTTAACATATGAAATGAGGAGAGTCCAGAACAGAGGCCAAGAAAAGAATATTATCTGTATTATACAAATCTAATTTCTATTTATTTATTTATTTGCTATTACAACCACAATCACTTTTAAATTCAAAAACTAAAAAGAAAGTTCTCTTCATGTATACACATCGATCCACATCACTCTATACGAGAATGAAAATAAAGTTCAAATTTTCAATCTACAGTAGGTTTTCAATATTTCTGATAACATATCACGCATGTTGTGAAACCTAAAACGAGTAAACATAATTAAACGCAAATTCAGTAGAAACTGACTTATTATTAGCAACAATAACGATCAATGATCTCATTAAATTATCAAGCATGTTACTACTTTATTACCACTAAAATAAAAAAGAAATATCTACCTCGTGAGTGATAGATATTAAAAGTTATACAAAAACAATAGTCGTGCCATCATATTTATTCATATCAAATAAAAATATCACGTAGCTTAAAATAACATTTAGTTTAACAGCCCAACAAAGAAAAAATCTCCTCTCGTCACGTGCATTAATTACTCCCAACAATTCAGACTTTGCAAATTTAATTATATTATTACAAAAATAAAAAATCGTAACCTTAATTTTTTATTATTTTCTGTGGTGAGGGAAAAAAAACTCAGTATATATATATATATGGAGGAACTCACACCAAGAAGTAGCATTAACCGTGACATGAGCTTTTGTGCTCTGTTTCTTTAATTTTATTTTCCCTCAACTCTTGAATTCTCTTACAAATCGTGTTTGCTTCGATGGAGTGGATTCGAGGAGAAACGATCGGATACGGAACGTTTTCTACAGTGAGTCTAGCGTCGTCGCCTTCTAATAACGGTTCCGGAGAGTTTCCGACGTTCATGGCCGTGAAATCCGCAGACTCATACGGCGCTGCTTCGTTGGCGAACGAGAAAGCAGTACTGGACAAGCTCGGAGACGAATGCGACGAGATCGTACGATGTTTCGGCGATGATCGGACGGTTGAAAACGGAGAAGAGATGCATAACTTGTTCTTGGAATACGCTTCCAGAGGGAGCTTGGAGAGTTATCTCAAGAAACTAGGCGGTGAAGGTCTACCGGAATCCACCGTACGTCGTCACACGGGATCGGTGCTCAGAGGACTACGACACATCCACGCTAACGGATTCGCTCACTGCGATTTAAAACTCGGGAATATTCTGTTGTTCGGTGACGGCGCCGTTAAGATTGCCGATTTCGGATTGGCCAAGAGGGTTGGGGAAGTGACGGCGTTAAACGAAGGAGTTCAGATTAGAGGTACGCCGTTGTATATGGCGCCGGAAGCCGTTAACGATAACGAATATGGATCAGAAGGTGACGTGTGGGCTTTGGGATGCGCTGTAGTTGAGATGTTTAGTGGCAAAACGGCGTGGGGTTTTAAAGAAGGATCGAACTTCATGTCGTTGTTGATACGCATCGGTGTTGGTGACGAGGTTCCGATGATTCCCGAGGAGTTGTCGGAACAAGGAAGAGATTTTTTGACAAAGTGTTTCGTTAAAGATCCCAAGAAGAGATGGACGGCTGAGATGCTTTTACACCATCCGTTTGTAGCCGTCGATCTTGATCACGACGGTTTAGTAGAAGAAGAAGAAAGCTTCGTTGTTAACCTGAAAACAAAGGAGGAAGTCTCTACATCGCCGAGATGCCCTTTCGAGTTTCCCGATTGGGATTCGGTTTCTTCCGGTTCACAAACGATCGATTCGCCGGATGAGAGGGTTGCGAGTTTGGCGGCTGATTCGATCCCTGATTGGTCTGTCACCAGTAGCTGGGTCACCGTTCGGTGACGGTAGTGATTAAAAAAACAGGGGACAAAAACAGAGTTGCAGAGAAAAGGCTAGAGTTTTTTTTTTTTTAGATTCCTAGTCAGATCCAACAATTCTTATTTAATTCGTTGTATAAATATTTTCTTATTAGATATTCAGAAATTTGTTACATGTAAATAACTAGATACCAATTTTGTATTCATGATCCCAAATCTCGATTCTCTTTTGTATATATAAACATCAATTTCCATAATCTTATAATTATCTTTCTCCATGATCATGAATGTGAATAAAAAGATCGTATATTTAGACACAATCATGCGACATAAGGTAATAATCAAGACTCTTGGACAAGACTCGTGGCCACGACAGAACAGCGAACTTCAGACTTAGTTTCATCTTCATCAAACCAACTCACCGATCCATAAACCACGTTCTCTTGTAACGCTCTCGGACTCTCCAATCTCACACTGTAACTTAGCTTTTCATTTTTCTCTCTGAACATTAGTCTTTTTGGCTCCACGACGACGTTTAGACCCTTTAAGCCTCTCACTCTCACGCTGTAGCTTGTCTTTGCTTCTCCCACGTTCGTCAACGTCCTTCGAAATATCTTGGGACCGTTTTGATCGGACGTGAAATAGGCAATGATTGAAGGGTAATTGAGATATGGAGATGGGTTCTTACACGCATCGGAAAGATTCGATCTTGTGATGATATTGATCAATTTTCTTGATTGTTTTGCATTGTGACAAAGGAAGTTTATGAAATCTTGTGGACTTGTATCGTAGATTAGGCCAGGGTTCAAGACGTTTTTGGTACTCACATGTCCTGCTCCAACGGCTAAAGGGTTGTCTAAAGTCAAAGCCGTTGTCATAATTGCAGATTTTATAGCCGATGGACTCCAATTTGGATGGACTTGCTTTATAAGTGCGGCTACTCCAGCTACATGAGGTGCAGCCATTGATGTCCCAGTTAAGAGATTGAATCCGCTGAGTAATGGTCTTGCTGTAGTTCCTGCTACTGGTTTAACCGGTGGCCAAGCAGAGAGTATCAGTGTACCAGGGGCTAGGATGTCCGGTTTGAGTATTTGAGGGAAGCTTGTGAATGGACCTCTCGAGCTGTATATGTCTACTTCTGGTGCTGGTTTTGGACCGAAACTCTAGCCTCGCGGTCGCGTTCCTTCTGTTGCTCAATGCGTAGATTTTTATAGTTTCTCCGTGCTTTGAGCTGATGAATGCTACCGGAAACTGGTATTCGACTGTGTCTTGTTCCGTAAGTAACTTATCTGTTACTAGAACTACTGCTGCAGCTCCGGTGGATTTGGCTTGTTGTAGTTTGATTTCGATGTTAACGTTTTCGTAACATACAACAATTATGTTAGTCAGCGTCTTGTTTCCGGCTTTGCAAGATTCTATGTACGTCACGGGAAACTGAACTGAAGGGAAATCTCCGGGAAACAGAGACGGAAAGTTGAAGCTAACTCTGTTTCCTAACGTCAGGGTTCCTTGAAATTGCCGACCGATTGTTCCAGCTCCAACCGTCGCAATCCACGGCGCTCCGTTAATCAAACTCCAGTTGTAAGGCCCGTCATTACCACCTGAAGCAACGACGAAAACGCCTTTTTGAATCGCAGCAAATGCTGCTACTGCAATCGGATCATTTTCTAGACCGAAACCATCAACTTCGTCGTCATCATTCTCAAAGCTCAATCCTAGTGACAGAGATATCACATCGACTCCATCTCGAATCGCTTGATCAATCGCTGCGATTACATCTGATGCGTAAATCCCTTCTTCCCAAGCGGCTTTATAGATAGCAATAGGTGCGTGCGGTGCGATTCCTGAAGCGGTTCCTTGCGCATAAGAGAAGTAAGATGCGTTCTTAACGTGATTTCCAGCCGCAATGGCCGCAACATGAGTGCCGTGTCCAATTGTATCGTAGGGTGAAGAGTATTGACCAATCTTGGTTCCTCTCAAATCAGGGTTGTTGGCGAACAAGCCCTTGTTGAAAACTCTTGCACCAATTAGTTTCTTGTTGCACAAGGAAGAAGAATTGAATTGACATTCTCCTTTCCATTTAGACGGAACCGAACCATGCCCATCGTCGTGAAAGCTGGGACTGTCCGGCCAAATTCCGGTATCTATAATACCAATGACTGTACCAGCTCCACAATTCGAGACCGGCCATGTACCGGATGTCAAATTTAGATCGATAAATTGCGGAGAGAAAGTAGTATGAAGCTTAACCGGCAAATCTTTGGTGAAAGAGACATTCCCGGGTTTGTCTTTAAGACGTTGGAGCTCGGAGTTGGTGAGAACCGCGCTAAACCCGTGAACCGAATCGGTATAAGCGTAGATAATCTTTGGTTTTCTATCGGTTATAACCGAAGTAAGAGTTGTGGAAAACCAGCTTTGGTGATCGGAAAATGGCAACGGTTTGGCGGATAAGTCCATATGGATGATGTAAGTAGAGGTCTCTGCCGTCGCAACTGCTACGAAGAAGGAGATGATCATAACAATCACGACGGTAGTAGTTGCCATCTCTGAGCAAGTTTTTTTCTCTGGTCTCACTAAACTGAACTGCGTTCTGGTTGTTGGTAAGAATGGATTATAGTGGTTTTGTAAGAGATGTTTATTTTTGTAATTATGATTCAAAGTCGGAGAGATTGTAACCTTTACTTGGCTTTTGCTTTTGGTAAAGCTGTTTTAGGTGGTCGGCAATACATCCTCTCATCGTTGTTTCTTTTACTTTGATCTTTCCATTGGGTTTATTAAAAGAAATGTATAAGGCCTATTGATATTAGGCCCATTGGGCTTAGAGGGGAGTATTAATTAGGGTAGGTGAGCGTTGTTGGATTCAGATTTTGCATATGCATCGCGCCAAGTCTTATAGATTTTCCCGCCATTGCCACAGGTGTCTTAAACCTAAATCAGTAAATCGGATGCTTGCTAAGCTTCAAGGTTCAAAAAAAAAAAAAAAAAATCCCCAAATCCCCAAATTAGCCGGAATTGAATAATGTCCGGTGATAATTCGACGGAGGCTGGCCGACGACGCAGCCGAGGGGTGGAGGCGTCGAGTCGGAAAGACGCACTCGAGAGGCTGAAGGCGATTCGACAAGGGGGACTTCGGAATCTATCAGCTTCAGGTGGTGGGTACGATATTAGGCTAGAGAAGCCAATCTTCGATACAGTTGATGATGACGAGTACGACGAACTTGTTTCCCGGAGACGCGAGGAGGCTCGCGGATTTGTAGTCGACGACGAGGAAGGTGGCGGTTTAGGATATCTCGACGAAGGTGAGGAGGAGGATTGGTCGAAGCCAAGTGGACCGGAATCGACTGATGAATCAGACGACGGTGGTAGGTTTAGTGGCAGACTGAAGAAGAAGAAGAAGAAAGGGAAAGAAATGATGCAGCAACCTCAGATTAAGAAGGTGAACCCGGCGCTTAAGGCTGCTGCTACTATCACTGGTGAAGGTAGACTTTCTTCTATGTTCACATCTTCAAGTTTCAAGAAGGGGAAAGAGACTGATACAGGGAAATGCGAGGGTATTCTCAACGAGGTAATTGCACAAGTTACTGTAGATGATCTTGATAGGGAAAGGCATAAGAGAAGGAAACAACCAGTTACTGTTCCAGTTACCGTCTCCAGGAACAAAAAAGTGGTTTCTGTTACCTCGGCCATGAGAGTGAAGGACTCAGAACCAAGACCTTTAGTGTACGAGGGTGATTCTGTTTCCATGGAGAATGAGTTGATGAAAAATTTGAAAGAGGAAGATATGACAGAGTCTGAAGTCATTCCTCCGTATGTTTCTGAGAGTGTGGATTTACCTGGAAGTGATAGTGTTATAGAGGATGGATCAAACAAGATGAGGAACGCTGAGGTGAAGACCGAGTTAGGTGTAAAGGAGGTGTTTACATTGAATGCAACAACTGATATGAAAGATAAGGATCCGGCTTTAAGCGCCACTGCTGGTTGGAAGGAAGCGATGGGAAAAGGTGGAACTGAGAATAGGGATTTACTTGGTTCTAGTTGTGAAGGGCAAACTGAATTTGATTTGAATGCTGATGGATCACTTCATTTCTACATTCTTGACGCTTATGAGGAGGCTTTTGGCGCGAGCATGGGCACAATATATCTGTTTGGGAAGGTGAATCTCTTGGGATTTTTCACTCAATTTTTATTCATTTTTTTTTTTTAAAGTTGTTATGTGGCGTTAATCTAGATATGAATTTGGACAAGCATTCTCTATTTACAATTCAGGTTAAAATGGGAGATACGTACAAGAGTTGTTGTGTGGTAGTTAAGAATATTCAGAGATGTGTTTACGCTGTTCCAAATGATTCCATATTTCCTTCCCATGAACTAATCATGCTCGAGCAAGAGGTGAAAGACTCCCGACTTTCTCCTGAATCCTTCCGCGGGAAATTACATGTGAGTTTGACTGCCTGTGTTACATGCTTGGAGGAACCAATATCTTTTTTGCTGGTATTTATTCTTGTTGGATGTGTCTTCTCAGGAAATGGCATCAAAACTGAAGAACGAAATTTCTCAGGAACTGTTACAACTCAATGTTTCAAATTTTAGCATGGCGCCTGTCAAGGTTTGCTCATTTATTTATTTTCATGTATCTTGTAACGATACTTTTTTGTTTTACTTTCTATGCTTCTCTTTATGGATAAATATCAGAGAAATTATGCTTTTGAGAGACCGGATGTTCCTGCTGGCGAACAATTTGTTTTGAAGATCAATTATCCATTTAAGGTACATTTCAGCTGTGCAATATCAAACTAAAACTCATCCTTATTTTTGTTAATTTGTTTACATCTCAACACTAATGACATATTTTCTTTGTTCTCACAGGATCGTCCACTTCCAGAAGATCTTAAAGGCGAGTCTTTCTGTGCTTTGCTCGGGACTCATACCAGGTTCTGGCTTCTTACTGCTTAGTTTCATTACCTTTCCTTCTGTTTGGTAATTGGTCAGTTAAGTTTGTATTTCTAGTCTTTTGTAGGCTTCTTAGTTTACTATGTATGCTGGCTATGTCGATTTAGCACGGTGCAATTTTTCCAACCTTATCGAAGTTAATTTATGTGCAGTGCTTTGGAGCATTTTATTCTCAAGAGGAAGATCATGGGACCTTCTTGGCTCAAAATTTCAAACTTCTCTACTTGCTCACCCTCTGCAGGAGTACGACCTTCGAATTGTGGCATAATCATATTATCAGTAATTTTTTAGTTCTGTTTATCTCCAATAATGAGAGGATTTGAAACTTGTGCAGGTGAGCTGGTGCAAGTTTGAGGTTACTGTTGACTCTCCCAAGGATATCACTGTTTTAGTTTCGGAGGACAAGGTGGTTCATCCTCCTGCTGTCGTTACAGCCATAAATTTAAAGACTATGGTCAATGAAAAGCAGAACATAAGCGAAATCGTTTCTGCATCTATTCTCTGCTTTCACAACGCCAAGGTTGGTTTACAACATTTAAACAAAGCTTCTTTGCCGTTTTTTCTCTTTGTGAAGAATATGGATATTTGATCATGACACTACCATTCACCAGTATGTGTTCGTATCATGTGGTCTTATATGACTGCTCATTTTTGGACGATTGTTTTTTGCTCAAAAGACGCTATTTATGTCTACATTAATAGCTTGACATATGATGTGCGTGCTCCTTGATTTTTCAGATTGATGTTCCAATGCCAGCTCCAGAAAGAAAGAGATCTGGTATTTTAAGTCATTTCACGGTTGTTAGGACTCCTGAAGGAACTGGTTACCCAATTGGTTGGAAAAAAGAAGTGACTGACAGAAATTTAAAGAATGGCTGCAGCGTTTTAAGTATTGAAAACAGGTGTGTTGCAGCTCTGTTACTGGATAGGATGTGCTTATGATCCATATATATCTTTGGCAATTCATGTTGCTTCGTTCAACATTTTTTTCCTTTTCTTACTGCAGTGAAAGAGCATTGTTGAACCGATTGTTTTTGGAGTTGAACAAATTGGACAGTGATGTTCTTGTGGGACATAATATATCAGGTTTTGATCTGGATGTTCTTCTTCAAAGAGCCCAGGTATAGCAAAATCTCTATTTACCATTAAGAAAAATGGTAGTGTCGTTACAGGTTTTTTTTTTCTATGATGTACTTTTTCATTTACATGACCTGGACAATGTGCTGATATTTGACTCATATCAGTTTTGTAAGGCCCTTGTCTTCCAGGCTTATTAGATGATTTTTAACATTAATAAGCCTGCAAGTTTTTTTTTATGCATTGTACATCCTTTCGTCTCTCTTCCCAGTCTCTCGTGTTGTGATGGTGACGTAATAGAGATATATGAACATTGTCTGTCTTGTTCTTACTACTGTGCAGGCTTGCAAAGTTCAGAGTAACATGTGGTCCAAAATTGGCCGACTTAAACGCTCTTTCATGCCTAAGCTTAAAGGAAACACTAATTTTGGGTCTGGAGCTACACCAGGGCTCATGTCTTGTATTGCTGGAAGGCTCTTGTGTGATACAGATCTGTGTTCTCGTGACTTGTTAAAGCAGGTGTGGTACCCAACTCTCGTAAGCAGTAAGTTGAAGCTCAATCCCTCATGTATAAGCATCTGTTTCTTGTAGGTTAGTTATTCGTTAACGGACCTTTCAAAGACACAGCTGAACCGGGACAGAAAAGAGATAGCGCCCAATGATATTCCCAAAATGTTTCAGTCATCCAAAACACTTGGTGAACTTGTAAGTTCTTCAATTTAGCCTTCTCGCCTGCTCATCTCTGTTTGACGCATAAGTTGGTACTACCACAATACTAATGATAGGTTATGAATCCTTGCGAGTGAAAAAATTTGGTGCATATTGGTGAAGAATAAATAATCCAGTCATACGTAGAAGTAAAGGAATTGCAGATAACAACAGTTCATATAAGCTTGACGAGTGATGACTGCATCTTAATTCCTCGCTTGTTATAACCTTTTTGGTTTTCAGATTGAATGTGGTGAGACGGATGCATGGTTATCCATGGAGCTCATGTTTCACTTAAGTGTTCTTCCTCTCACTCTCCAGCTTACTAACATAAGTGGCAATCTTTGGGGGAAAACACTTCAAGTAATGACTCCTGATTCTCCTCTCTTTCTCTCACTCTCTCTCCCGGGAAGCTATATGCTGCTGACTTATGCATTTTTTTGTTCATGACCAGGGAGCCAGGGCGCAGAGGATCGAATACTACTTACTACATACATTCCACTCGAAAAAGTACATTCTCCCAGACAAAATTTCACAACGTATGAAGGAAATAAAGTCATCAAAAAGAAGAATGAATTATGGTCCAGAGGAACGCAATGTAGATGAATTAGATGCTGACATGGCTTTGGAGAATGATCCGTCTAAGGGCAGCAAAATAAAAAAAGGTCCAGCCTACGCTGGTGGACTGGTGTTGGAGCCGAAGAGAGGCTTATATGACAAATATGTTTTGCTTCTGGATTTCAATAGTCTTTACCCTTCTATTATACAGGTTAGCAGATTATTTTCTATTTTCCAAGCCTTTGGTGGCTGTTTCTGCCTGCATGATAGATAAGAGTCATGATATTTTCAGGAATACAATATCTGTTTTACGACTATACCACGATCTGAAGATGGAGTTCCTCGTTTACCTTTGAGTCAGACACCTGGAATTCTTCCAAAGGTTTGTGACTATTATCGATCCAGTATATATTCTCGATCTGTTATAGGTCTTCCAACATCAAATTTATAATTTACCCCAACCCAGTCAGAAAAGACACCAACCAAAAGTAATATTTTGCCTCGTTTTCTTTACTAAGACCAATGCGACCTAGCTGTTGCCTGTTCAGAATTGTATTAGTGACTGCTGTTTTCTGTAGTTGAAGTAAAATTAATCTTGACATCATCGTCTAAATTATTGCTATATGCACTTTTCTTTGCCACGACTTTAAGTTTTTCTCCTTGTTCTGGTATTCCCAGTCTAATCAAGAATCCCACTATCCGTCTTTGTTTTAGTTGATGGAACATTTGGTTAGTATAAGGAAAAGCGTCAAATTAAAGATGAAGAAGGAAACAGGTCTCAAGTACTGGGAGCTTGACATTCGGCAGCAGGCATTAAAACTCACAGCCAACAGGTTTGCATCCATGGTTTTGCTTGTGTCGGCAATAATTGCTATTCACCGCATTTTGATGTTTATGATTTCTTATTCATTCTAAACACAGTATGTATGGATGTCTGGGGTTTTCTAATTCAAGATTCTATGCTAAGCCTTTAGCAGAGCTCATAACATTACAGGTAAGTGATGCTTTCTGTTTTTTGAGTGACATTTTTTGTTTTTTTCTCTATTCTTCGCGTGATTAGGCCAATTTCCTTAACATTGCAGGGAAGGGAGATCCTGCAAAGAACCGTGGATCTTGTCCAGAACCATTTAAACCTAGAGGTATCTCCTACACGTCGAGTCTCACGAAATTCATTTCAGAAGAGAAATTAGTAAAATGTTTCAGCATCTCTGCTCTATCAAGTCTAGAATTAAACATCTTGCTTTTACATAGGTAATATACGGTGACACAGATTCAATCATGATTCACAGCGGACTAGATGATATTGAAGAGGTGAAAGCCATTAAATCAAAAGTCATCCAAGAGGTAGGTTGGATTATAGATTTGTCCCTATATTGCTGTCTTTGGGGAAGGTGCTTCACAGTATCAGACATTTGATTTTGTTTTTTTTAGGTCAATAAGAAGTATAGATGTCTAAAAATTGACTGTGATGGTATATACAAGAGAATGCTTCTTCTTCGAAAAAAGAAGTATGCTGCTGTCAAGTTGCTGTTTAAGGATGGGAAGCCTTGCGAGGTAATCTTTTGTATAAATATTTTTGCATACCCTTTCTTCTAGAAAATTCTGGGTACTAGATGCATTCTCAATGCAGGACATTGAGAGAAAAGGTGTGGATATGGTTCGTCGAGATTGGAGCCTGCTCTCTAAGGAAATAGGAGATTTATGCCTGAGTAAAATCTTGTATGGAGGGTATGTTTTGAAACATCCACTATAGAACATTTTTTTTACTCTCTCATGCAAGCACAACAAGCCTCTTCTTCTTTGCAGGTCATGTGAGGATGTTGTTGAAGCAATTCATAACGAACTAATGAAGGTAATTTTTGTTATCATTTTTATTAATCTTCGCTAATTACTTTGATGTTCTTTATCATCCAACACGTGTTGCTTTGTCCATGCAACAGATACAAGAGGAAATGAGAAATGGGCAAGTTGCGCTTGAGAAGTATGTCATCACCAAGACATTGACTAAACCGCCTGCAGCTTATCCAGATTCCAAAAGCCAACCACACGTTCAAGTGAGTATGAGAGCTATTATTCACTTCATTTGTCCCTGGATATATGCTTTCCATATATTTACTTAACTTAACTCTCTGATTTGTGTGGCCAAATTAATCTTCTCAGGTTGCACTCAGAATGAGGCAACGTGGTTATAAAGAAGGTTTCAATGCTAAGGATACTGTACCATATATAATCTGCTATGAACAGGTTTCCAACACAGAAGACCAGCTAAATATTATCAGATACTCTATAGTTTTCCTACTAAATCTTTTATGCTTCCTCTGTGCAGGGTAATGCTAGCTCTGCCAGTTCAGCAGGGATTGCTGAACGTGCTAGGCATCCTGATGAGGTGAAATCAGACGGAAGCAGATGGTTGGTTGATATAGATTACTACTTGGCACAGCAGATTCATCCGGTGGTGTCTCGTCTATGCGCAGAGATTCAAGGAACAAGTCCTGAACGTCTAGCCGAGTGTTTAGGACTTGACCCATCAAAGGTAAAATAGCTTTCATTCGAGCCACTTATCGATTCATTATTCAGTGATCATGAATTCATGACAACTGATTGGAAACAATGTGTTATTCTAGTACCAAAGCAAATCAAACAATGCCACGAGCAGTGATCCTTCGACCTCCCTCTTATTTGCTACAAGCGATGAAGAAAGGTAGTGATGTCTTTCCCATTTGTAATTTGATATCATATATTTTCTCCATGAATTTGCAATATTCCTAGAATTCAAGATCCCCAACAACGTAATTTACATGTAAAAAATGCAGATATAAAGGCTGTGAGCCGTTAGCATTAACATGCCCCAGCTGCTCTACTTCTTTCAACTGTCCATCTATTGCTAGTTCTGTTTGTGCGTCAATCAGTAAGAAACCTGCGACACCTGAAACAGATGAATCTGATTCCTCTTTCTGGCTTAAACTGCATTGCCCGAAATGTCAGCAGGATGATGGCACTGGAAGAATATCCCCTGCTATGATAGCTAACCAGGTAGTCAAACTTTGTTGAAAAGTATCCTAATCTGTTAAGTTTCTCAGAATAAAAAATTCTATATTGTTGTGATTTGGCCTGCAGGACAGATGCTTTAGTTATTAATTCATTCTCATACCTGTCAGGTGAAAAGACAGCTTGATGGATTTGTGTCAATGTATTACAAAGGCATAATGGTGGTATGTAAAACCTTTTCGCCTCTTTTTTTTCCGTAATTCTGAACATTTTTCCTTATTAAGTTATGATTATGACGTTTTCTTGTACATTTTGTCTTCAACAGTGTGATGACGAGTCTTGCAAGCACACAACCCGCTCCCCCAACTTTCGCTTGCTTGGTGAACGTGAACGAGGCACAGTTTGCCCAAACTATCCTAACTGTAACGGAACTCTCTTAAGAAAGGTATATCCCTTCATGGACCTCATAACTCCTACCTTTCTATTGCTTAACAGACTAACAACTCTTGACTTTGAGCTTTGTCCTATTACAGTATACTGAAGCAGACTTGTACAAGCAACTGTCATATTTCTGCCACATCTTAGACACACAATACTCTCTAGAAAAGGTTTCTACCTTACGAGATTCTTATATTGGTAATTTTGATATCAATTTGTCTTGTCTATATATCCCTAAAGTTATCACCGCCATTTGAAATAACAGATGGATGTTGGCATGAGAATTCAAGTAGAGAAAGCAATGACGAAGATAAGACCTGCGGTTGAATCAGCAGTAGCCATCACTTGATAGTTGTAACTCACAGACATATCCATTTGATAGTTGTAATAATCATCTCATGTAACTAATTAGTCTTTTATATAATCTTCTTCAGACATCATTATAATCAAACTACTAAATTTTGTTCAGTCCTAAAGCTTATTTAGCAGAACTATAACTGAACATTGAAACCTGGCCAATACTATAACTCTCAAACATTTTGGACTGATGTGTCTGACAGGTACTAGAGGAACACTTGCCAGTTTGATGCCAGATCATCATCATTGTCTGAATGTTATCTTCAAAGCAGAGTGGCTGTGGAAAAGCACATTTCTTGAGGTGGTTCCACGGAGTGAGGAGCAGCAAGCAGAGTCTCCAAGTTCAGGTCTTGCTCTAAGGTCTCATTGATCCTTGTCTGTGTAGGAGGTAGAACCGGTGGTAACCGCATAGGGCTTAGGCCTAAACCATTCATAACGGCTAAAGTCTGCATTAAGCAGTTATTAAGTTATGATCAAATGATAGGTTTTGCAAATCAGACATTGATTGGGTGTGATCCAAGTAAGTAATTAAAGAAAACCTGCACTTGAAGTTGAAGCTGCTTCAGATATTCAATAGCTTCATCAAGCATTGAGGCTTTGTCAGTCTACAAACAAAAGAAATAACAATCAAAACAAACAATGTTTCTCACAATCTCTTCTGATTCGAACATTTTGTATACCTTGTTGGAATTGGGTATGAGTTTCTGCAAAGCTTTCATTTTCTCGTTGATCTTGCTCCTCCTCCTCTGCAAAAAAACAAAAAAAAAACTCAGCTTCTATTATTAAAAATCTTTAAATTAGGCTTCTTCTTTTGAAATTAAGAATCTTTAAAGGAGAAAAAAAGAAGAAACCTTTTCAGACAAGTTGTGGAAGTGTGCATCAATGTTTCTCTTCAACGAATTTTTCTGTCTACCTCCATTTCTCTTTGGTGTTACCATAATTAATTGCATACAAAAAAAAAAAAAAAAAAAGAAAGAAAGAGCTCTAAGTTTGGTTTTTGTTTTCTTTCTCAACCACAAAAGACAGTGAAGTATCTTGGCAACTCTAAATAAAGCAAGTTTTTACCTTGTTATCGAAAGCATAGTTGTCTTGGCCAGTTTCAGAGACTCCATAACCGACGGAAGGGAAGGTCTCAGCGGAGGAAACAATTCTCTCCGGTGGTGAAGAAGAAGGTTGAGTTATCGGAGTGCGGGAAAGAATCTGCCGGAGAAAGCTGGAGAGTTCGTCGGAAGAAGATGGAGGAGCAAGACGATCACCGACGTCAGAATCACCCATATCTCTCTCTACTAACTCTCTGTAGCTTTTTCCGTAGTAAAAGGTTTATAGGCGGGGAGGTAGTAGGTGCGTGAGGTCACGCCCCTAAGAGAAGCGCGTGTGGTGTTCTGAAGAGTGAGTGGCGTGTCGAATCCCTATAGACATAATCTGGTGTCTCACTCACACATCACTTGTGTAGTTGTAAATAGTTTTACGTTTAGTAATTTTTGTATTTACTTCACAACTTTATTTATAGTAAAAATAAAGAACTGAACATATTTTTAACCCAATAAAAAGAACGAAAAGAAAAAAGATTTTTTTTTTGGACCACCAAGTATAAAAGGACAAACATTTTTGTTATATATATAAACTTTTATTAATGTGATAAGTTAAATATAGATAAGATATTTAACCTTTTTAGTAAATGAAACGGTTGAAATAATGGTATTGATAAGATAGGCCATTGATAGCCATAAAGTATACCATTTAATTATTATTACGACTAAACATGAAATAGGACAATTACTTGAAAAGTAAGGTCGTGCAACAGTTTCACCATTTTTGACAATTTACAAAAAAAAAATCCTAATCTTTTTTTTTTCTTTTTCTTTTGTTGTCCTTGTCCCACAGGTTTAAGAAAAAAAAAATTATTGAAACTTTGATATTTATAATTGGCCAACACATATAAGAGTTGAGTTTGGATGCAAATAATCTTTTACTTATTCAACTTGAAAAAGGTCATATGTTCCTTATTCATTAGCATCCGAAGGGAAAAGCAATGGATATAAAACCAAAAGCAATGGTAGTCTGAAATCAAGTCAAAATCCAAACTTGACATATTTCTACCCTCATAAAACATTTAAACAACTGTCTGGTTGCAAAGGGGACATTTGTTCTTGACCATTAGCCAGCTCTTGATGCACTCGAAGTGAAAGTCATGCTCACATTCCAGTTTCGCAGCTTCTTCACCGTTCTTCAACTTGTGCTGACAGATCACACATGGCTCCGTTTCATCATTGCTGTTTTCATATGTCCTTCTTCTTAGGTTCTCATCAATGACTTCAACGGTTAGCCCAGTGTTGACTTCTTCTCCTACATGTTCGGTGACATTCATCAATCGTTCCTAAAATAAATAAAAAATCATTAGTAAACTTTTCCGTATACAAACTCTACAACTTCTTACATACAAGTCTTTATTCAAGAAACCAAAATGGAACATATAAGCTTATTAAAGAATCCTTCTAGCCTCTTGTATAAATGCAATCCTTCGGAAAATACGTACAAATGCATCCGACTAAATTATCAATACTTGGAAGCATTATGTAAAGTTCAATGTTATCTTTCACAAAATTGTAAGGTTCTAACTTCTAAGATAAAACAAAAAAGGTGGTGAAAGCTTTTACATTTATTACTTAGCTAGTAACTCACTACTTGACCTAACAAAAAAAAAATTATTTGTAAATACATTAAAAAGGTTAAATTTATCGTTGTAACAATATCCAATATTTTCTCGCTACGAAAATTTAAAATCAAACAAAAAGACGCGCAAAATAGTAACGTAAATTTCACGGAATATCTATAAAAAGAAAAATAAGTAATTCTTTCTCCTTTTTAAGTGGTGTGGAAATAGTTTCCCATCTTAATTCCCCGAATACTACTATTTCATAAGCTCTAAATATATTTTAATGCTAAGATATAATATACAATACCTCGGACGGGATCGCGAGGATGACTTGAGGAGAGGATACATCTACATAATATTCTTGCGATGCTGTTTCAGATTCCTCACTGCTCGATGATGACTGGAGCCACTGGCTGATGGATTCTTGATCCTATACAATTTCCATAAGTCTATTATATCCAAAAGCTTTATTTCTATCAAACAAGAAAACATTAGATAAATAGACGATTACCACGATTGGACGAGGAGGGGGGAGTCTACTGTCAGGCTATCATGGTCATGGTTCATCTCAGCCGTTGGATCTGGTGATGTGGCAGTAGCGTCGATAGTAGGGCTATCATGGTTCATCTCAGCCGTTGGAGCTGGTGATGTGGCACAAGCGTCAACGACAGTAGGGTAAGTGTCCCATAGTTGCCAGTCGTCTTCAAACAAAAGCCTTTGGAAGCGAAAAGAACTGTCAGCATCATCATCGGGAATCCGAGAATTCTCTCCGCCTTGATCCATACTTTTGAAGAAAAAAAAATACTACCTGAGAGACACAAGAGGTGCTAAATCAAGTTGTACAGTATAAATAAGGATTAGTAGTTAACCTAAGTTTCACCGTGAACTCTTCTCTTCAAAATGCAAATTACTTGAGTGGTCAGGATTAGCTTTTTTTTTTTTGATAAACTAATACAGAAAACAAGACGTTTATCACCACAAAATATATCAATTGTATCTCAGTTAAAGGAAAAAAAAATATAATACCAAATAAAGTTATAAACGATAAATAATGCACATAACTTTCATTTTTTGGGACAAGGATTTTGGCTACTTTAAGGATAAAAAAAGGTATTTAACAAATCTAATAAAAGGAAAAAAGACCATGATTTACAATTGTTGTCTAGTTCTGATGAGTCCACAAATGTTCAACACTAAATTTTGACAGCTAATCAAAACTGGAACTTTGCTAGATTCGGAAGATTTTTTTAAACCTGCATTTATAAAATAATAACTTTCTTACAATCATACTTGTATTTTTTAAAAGACAAAATTTATATATTACATTTACTATCAATGAAAAACAATCATTTATAGTCAAAAATAATAAATGTAAACAATCATTAGAAGAAGTAGGGCCGGGCATTCGGGTTACCCATTCGGGTTCGGGTATTATCCATTCGGGTTCGGGTAAACGGGTTTAGAAAAATAGTATCCATTTTAGATATATGGGTTCGGTTCGGTTTGGGTACTATCGGGTTCGGGTTACAAATTTTAGAACCCGATTAGTACCTGAACTACCGGGTACCCGAAAAAAATATAATTAAATTTAAATAAATTTAGTTAAATTTTGACTTACATAACAAAATATTTTATATATTTTGATTATTTTTGATATTTAAGTATAAAACTAAATGAAATATTCAAAATTATAATCTGGGGTAATTGCATTATATTAATGATAAATATTATAAATATGTTTATATGTTTGGGTTTAATGGGTATCCAAACGGGTATCGGGTATTATCCGACCTTAATCCGAACTCACGGGTATTAGAAAATAGAACCCAATAGGATTTTATAGACAAACCCGTACCCAATCCGAACCCGGTTTTTCGGGTTGGGTTCCGGATTAGGTATTCGGGTACGGTTTTTATGCTCAGGGCCTTAGAAGAAGGCTTTTCAAAACAGGAGCGAGAAACGCGCAAGTTGTTTTTTTCTATGATTCCGTTACTTGGGTATTGGGGCTTTAAAAGAGAGAGTTTGGGCCCAAATAACAGAAGCTAGTAAGTAAATAAGTTCATGGGCCTGACGTTATAGCGGCGAATGAGAGACTTCTTTACACGACGTCGTTGTATAAGCTGTACGCAAGCCGAATATGCTACATGGTCATTTTGTAGTAATATCAGTTTCATATGGCGGTAACTTTTTCTCTTTCAAATCACGTATTATTTTTTTTTAGATTGGTTGATTAATTAAAAGATTGGATATGGAAATCACTAATGTCGTATGTCTTTGTTGATGAATTAGTTACTTAATTTGTAGATGAATCAGGCATGGTGATAAATGTCGATAAACATTTCATCTAGACATTATTATTGTGTTATTTCCACAGAGAGAGAGAGAGTGAGATGTTGAAGTAACTTTTGTGCGATCATATGAAAATAATGACATTATTTCCTTGAAAGAAGCAAAGAGACAAACAACAAGGCAAGAGTGTCCCCACGCATGTGACCACCGTAACGTTAGCAAAAAAAGATATCAATAATAAAAATGTTAGGTAAAAAAATATTAGCAATTCAAGAATACAAATTTTAATTTATTAACATTATATAGATCATTTATATATGGTATAGATAACACTATTAAGTATTTAACACATATAAACAAATTTTGATATATGATAAAATCATGATTGCTAATTTTGACAAACTCTTCCAAAAACACATTGTTTCCACAAATTTCAAGTAGGTATTGACAAAATAGTCACCGCGTACGTATGTTTGGTGTACAAAACTAGAAACTGGATTGCTGTTTGTTTATTATAAAATGTTAAAACAAAAGTATTGTCGCTCTAAATTAAGCTACTTTCTTACTTATGAAGTGGGTTATCTTCTATACTAATCGTTTCTCTTTTGGGAGGTGGGAAAAAGATTCAACCTTTGTCTAAGAAAAGAAAGAATAAACAAGAAAAAAAAAAACAAAGCTTAATCTTTTTCTTTTGTTCCTCTGTTTTCAAGGATTAACAAATCGATGAAGCCCTGCCCGGGTTTTAGTACCTAAACATCTCTTTTGTCTCGTCTCAAGAGAAAAACCCACTCAAGCAACCAACAACAACAGTAGATCGAACATCATTCAGATTTCTCTCTCTCTCTCTCTCTGCATAAGCTAAGGAGCTATGTCGGCGTGCATCAATGGCTTATGCAGAGCCGTAACAGTCTCTCTTTTTTCCTTGTCCTTCTTCTTCTCTTTTTCCTCAGCTTGCTCTAATGGAAATTGCCAGGTTCTTTTGATTCTCTTTCCTTATTATTCTTATTCTCTAATTTATTGCCATTATCAATTTGGGGTCTAAATCTTTTTGGATTTTGCTTTTTATTTGTGTGTGTCTTTCTCAGATGCTGGATTCATGCTCCTCAGCTACTGATTGTGCCTCAGGTTTATATTGTGGAGACTGTCCTGCCGTTGGGAGCACTAAACCCGTTTGCACAAGAGGCCAAGCCACAATTCCAACTTCCATCGTAAGAAATTATTTGGATTTCTCTAGATTTTCCAATCTGAAAATAGGTTATATTATAGAAGATAGTGCAGATCATTTGGTTAACTTTGAAGATGGGTTTTGCTAAAGATTTTAAATTTTTCTATCAAGATAATGTAGATCATGTGGTTGTATCAAAAGTTTTGAACTTTGAAGATGTGTTTTGCTAAAGTTTTTATTTGGTTGTATCAAAAGTTTTGAACTTTGAATATGGGTTTTGTTGAAGATTTGTTTACATTTTTATGTGGTGGTGAAATTTGTGTTCTTTTTGTAGATAAATGGATTGCCTTTTAACAAGTATACATGGTTGATGACTCATAATGCCTTTAGCAATGCAAATGCACCGCCTTTGCCAGGTGTTGATAGGATTACATTTTACAATCAAGAAGATACTATTACTAATCAGCTCCAAGTAATGTCCTTATTACCAACTCCTCCTCTTATTTTGGACGATTCCTCTTTCTTGGGTAAAACTCTTGAATATGTTATTTATTTGCTCTAGAATGGAGTTAGAGGGCTAATGCTGGATATGTATGACTTCAACGACGATGTCTGGCTTTGCCATTCGCTTCGAGGCCAATGTTTCAATGTCACCGCTTTTGTAAGATTTTTCTTCAGCTTAACTAAATAACCTGTTTGGATCCAAAGTTGAAACCTGATAGGATGGGAATGTGAACTTTGGTTTTTTTTTTTTTTTTTTGAATTAGCAACCTGCAATTAACACACTGAGGGAAGTTGAGACATTTCTGAGTCAAAACCCAACAGAGATTATCACCATCATAATTGAGGATTATGTGCACAGACCTAAAGGCTTATCAACTCTGTTTGCTAACGCTGGTTTGGACAAGTACTGGTTTCCTGTTTCGAAAATGCCCAAAAAGGGAGAAGACTGGCCTCCTGTGACTGATATGGTGCAAGAGAATCATAGGCTCTTGGTTTTCACTTCTGTTGCTGCCAAAGAAGATGAAGAAGGCGTTGCGTATCAATGGAGATACATAGTTGAAAATGAGTGTGAGTATTACAAAAAAAAGTTTAAATCTTTGATATTGGAATTTTCTATTAGAATAACCTTCTCTTATCATTGTGTAAAGCTGGGGATCCCGGGGTGAAGCGAGGTTCTTGTCCTAACAGAAAAGAGTCAAAACCTTTAAACTCAAAAAGTTCATCGCTTTTCTTAATGAATTACTTCCCAACATATCCGGTTGAGAAAGACGCTTGCAAGGAACACTCAGCTCCACTTGCTGAGATGGTTGGGACTTGTCTCAAGTCAGGAGGGAATAGAATGCCAAACTTTCTTGCTGTTAACTTCTACATGGTATTGAATCAATCATAAAACTAAACATATGATAGTTTTTTCGAGATCTTGCTAACAAAACCATAATATTGCAGAGAAGTGATGGAGGCGGCGCATTCGAAGTTCTAGATAGAATGAATGGACCAGTACTTTGCGGCTGTCAAACTCTTGCTGCTTGCCAGGTAATAGCTTATCTACTTTTGATAACGTTACTTATGGATATGAAATCATATTGTACAAGTATAAACAATCTAAAACGGCTACCTGAATTTTGGTTCTTGATGTTGTTTGCAGCCAGGGGCAGCTTATGGTTCATGCAAAAATGTTACTCTACAGACAAGAACTCCAAACATGGATTCAACGGCTGGAAGCTACCCAGGTGCAAGCTACACAGGTTCAGTTCAGTTCTCAAAATCCTTAGCTTCTCCTGTCTATCAAGGAAACACCATTGTTGTCTTCTGCTTCTCATGGCTTCTTCCATTGCTGATGTTCTTACTATGACACAACCAATCAAAACCACTTGGAGAGATTCTTAGGTTAGAGAATCTTGATCACTTCTTTAACACGAATGAGAGATCCTAAGTTCAGGAAGCATGAATTGCCTTAGAAAGAGTGTCCGATTTTATTCTTGCATTTGTAGACTAAAGAGTTAAAAGGCAGAAATATTGTGTATGTGTGTCTTCAGCTTCTGTTGAATGTTCTGCAACTTAGATATATATATAGACACAATTCTACTCCAATAGAAGCTTTACTGGATTATTTATATATGTTATTGATGGGAGAAAACAGAAGATATATGGGAACTCAATTTTATGAATTACTATGTACACAACAAACAAGAGAAATGGGAAGCAAAACTAGACAGCATGCAACAATGGTGGTGGATTCTGAGCATTCAGAAGCAATTCCATGGGTTTGATCTGAAGTGCAGGACTGATGGTAAGTAAAGCAATGAAGCAATCCACAGGAACTCTAGTTCCCCATAAGTTGATTGATTCAAGTTTTCTGCATTTGTTAACAAGAACCAGAAGGCCTCTCTCTGTCACATGGCGGCAACACCACATCCCGATCGTCTACATATATAAAGAGATTCCGATTTCGAAAAGAGTGATTCTAATGATTCTAGATAGAATAAGTAGATGGATAGAGAAGATTCTTTGTTACCTTAAGATTATGACAGCGTTCTGCAATAGCGAAAAGAGACTCATCGGTTATAAAAGTACCTCCTATGTTTAGGTGTTGCAATGAAGAAGTTCTTGATATCTGTCAAATAAAAATTCAAGAATCTCTGATATGATAAACAAATACATTAAAGATTCCAATTTCACATTAAAAAAAGAAAAAGAAAAAGGACATTTATATTACCAGTTGAACAACACCAGAATCAGTAATAGCAGTCATGCCCCATAAAGAGACAGAGTTCAAATTGGCCACACATCTTGCAGAAGCTATTTGGTAAAGACCATTATCAGTTATATGACAACCCCATCTGCTTCTAGATCTGCAAACATAGAAAACAAAAGAAGCTATGTGAAAAAAAAACAGAGCTTGTATCTGACCAAGTCAAACTTTTTAAAGGTAAAGTTGGAGTCTTGATCATAAAAGAAGAAGAAGCAGAGAGGGAGAGATTACATGTCGAGTTCTTTGAGGTTGTAAGCAAGATGAACGAGACGAGAAGTGGAATCATCGTCCATTTTCCAACCAGCAAAGCTAAGAGATTGTCTTCTCGCCATCGATTGATTTACAGCGTTCCTCCATTTCTTGCAAACACCACTTGCCCTATAAAAACAAAAACTTAATTAAAATTTCTTACAAGAACTGAAAAAAAAAAGGATCAAACTTAGCAACGATCAAGTTTGACTTACTGAGCCGAAACGGTGAAAGAAGTAACCAAAGAAAATATATAAGCGAGAAGGTCTAACGGTAAACGATCGATCGCTGCTTCTTCATACATGACTTTTATGTATATATATGAGTTTAAGGAGAAGAGCTTCTTCTTCTTGAATCAAATTACAACAACCTGCAGAAGCTTTTATGTATCAAGAAAAGTATGTAAATATATATGAGAATTTGTTTTCAATAGTTATTCATAATCATAATTGCAGAGGAAGAAGAAGATGTTGTCATTTTCTTAGTTTTAACTTCAGAAGATGTGGTCATCGTTCCGTCATACTTTTTTGTACTCGTTTTTTTTTTTTTTTTTTTTTTTTTTTGAAATTAATATTATTTTTATATGATTTAATTAAAAATGTTTTTATTAGACGGTCCAAATTTTGCGTGGGAAAATTATACACTCTACATTTACTCGGTCTTTTTCTTTTGTACGTCACGTGGCACGTGGCACGATCTTAAAAATACAGTATTTTTTAGTGTTGCTTCACAAAATATTTAAATGTTAAATTTGACATGACGTTTATGTGTGAATTTTTTTTTCTTACTTTTTTTACGTTTCGTTCATTGAGTTTTTTTGCAACAAGAAAAAGATTTGTTGTCAACTAAAACTATTAATAGGTTAACTTCAATTAAATTATTTTTAACAAAAAGAAAACTTCAATTAAATTACAAAATTAGAAAAAGAAAACTTATCTATTATATAACACAAAGATTCAACTTTTTTCTTCTATACAACACATAAATGTTTCAAGAACTCTGCATCAGTCGATAATTTCTCCAAAACAGCAGAGGATAAATACGTGTGAATCTCGATGTCTCCTTGATCAACTCCCGGATAAGCAATGAGTTTGCCATGACGAGTATTACCCGGTCCAGCTCGAACCGCAATAGGTTTACCCCAACCGAAATCATTCCCATACACATTGAACCGAGGAGAGCTAGCAACTACTACAGAATTGCTCGATGCCTCATTACCATTCATTAATATTATACTCGGTTTCTTCACCCAATTCGCAGCAAACTCTCTAAACATTTCATTCGTTTGCGAACCAACAGTTTTGTTTATCTGCAGAGCAGCCCAACCAAGCCCATTGTTAAGCATCTCCCTTACGGTGGTCGTCGCCGTAGCGAACCCAACCATATTCCCAAAACACTCTTTCTCGAGCGGAGGGTTTAGTCTTTGCCTCATATCCACCAGTAACTTGAAACAAATCACTTCCTCCGGACTCAATTCACTGTTTCTGATTATCGCTCGCCACATATACGCCGACACCGCTTGAAGCGACGAGATTCTCCGATCATCGGCACTAACCTCGCCGTTGGCTTTCTCTTTGAGCTCAGAGACGTTTCTGCTCGTGAATCGAAAAATCTTCTCTTGTAATGACGATGAAGTACCAAGAACAACAACCCGGTTCGGTGGCGTCTCCGTCTCTGAGATCGGGATTCGAATCGGATACTCAATCCCGTCGAGAAACCATCCCCGGAGAACCAAAGGAGGAAACTTTCTCCGATGATCGGAATCAAACCCGCCGTGAAAGCAAATCTCCGACCAAGTGTTGAAGAAACTCCAAAACGAAGTCCCATCAGCAACGATATGGTTATAACCAAATCCGATAAAGACTCCATCTTTAAGCTCCGTCACTTGAAACGCGATTAACGAATCAGAGATCCCTTCACAGTCACAGCTTGTAACTCCGTTCGCCGGGAAAAAACGTTTCAAGAACTCAGGGACATGACCATCGGCAGGTTCTAAAACATCACTCAACGAAACGGATTTAGCTGAAGCGTGGACGAATCTGACACCTGAACCATCGCAGTCGACGTGAAACGACGCAGTTCCGTCGTGTTGGTTCTCGATCTTGACGAGACGACCGGCGAATGGGTAGAAGATGTTCAAAGCGACGGAGAGAGAGGATTTTAACCGAGAGATGAAATGGGTATCCGGGTCGGGTTGAGGAAAGAGAAGACCTCTCTGTGCGTATTCGGCTCGAAGAAAGAAGAGATCCCATGGAGTGAGATGGATCTTAACTCGATCCGATTCCTCGTTGTAGCTCTCATCTGGTCGAACTATGCTCTTAGAGATCACTTCAACTACTACATCTCCCATGTCTTTTTTTTCTTTTGTTGTAGTACACTTTATTCTTCGTACATGATTGACGACATAACCAAAACCAAACACAATGTGTGGTATGGATTGAGAATCTTTGCCATATAGACGTTTATCTTCTAAGTTTTGATATTTAATGGGTTATATTAATGAGCCCATTAACGGTTCGTAGGCCCATTATTATCAACCTACCGTCGAAGTAAAAAAAGAAAGTGTTTTTCTTTTTGATTGGGATTTGTTTACCAGAGAGCTTGATTGAAGCAAATGTAGCTGATTCCGGTTTGATACAATCCCATATAATATAAACTATATATAAGAGTCTCTAAATTGGTTGATGTCATTCGAAACGATTTGTTGATAGTGAATCAAGGCTCAAGCACGAAACAGTTCACCAAGTCTAATCCCAAGGAAGAAGAACCAACCTGCTTGAATTAAAGGTACGTTGAGTCATTGATGTGTTTTCTGCTGGAAACCAAAAAAAGAAAAATTTCAGCTTTTCTCCATTAGAGAGGGCTTGAGAGATAACATCATAACCAACTGGACAAGTTCTTAAATACAACAACTAAACCAAGCCTAAAGCAGCTAAACCAACACTAACCTAACCGATATATGATATATTGATATCTAATAAAAAGAGGAAAAGAACCGTTAGAAAAAGGAATTAACAACAAAGATCAATATTGATACCTCTTCAAGCACATCGCCTTGACTAAACATTCATCATCAAAGTGTCGTCCTCATCTGATGTCACATCATCGAACCGTTTTTCTGATAGGTCTTCTGATGGGTCTATTTCTGATGGGTCGTCATTGGGGCGTCTCAGAAATTTGATCCTCTCCAAACATCGCTTCTCCAGATTCCCGTAAAGGTGAATGTTAAAACAATTGCGTAAATCTAGGTGTTCCAGGTGAGGACAAGTGTCAAGAGTGGCGTTCAAGCCTGTGTTACTTAGGCCGTTTCCGGAAAGGTGGCGTAGTCCGGGCATGGTTTCTGCAATTGCTAGTGCTATCTCATCATCGTCAGTAAAAACTAAGCATTGGAAGCAGTTTTGCTTCAACGTTTTCAGATTTGGACAAGACTGGCCTACAACTTTCACACTTTTCTGTCAATAATAAGAAGCACTCTGGAAGATGGAGGTATTCAAGCAATGGAAGTTTCACAACTGCTTCGACAAATTGCTCTCTCAAGAAGAAATCGGTTGATGTTAGTGTAAGGCTTCTCAGACGACTTGACCTGCATAGCAAATAATAACAAGTTAGAAGAAAGATAACAAGTTCTTAAAGATAGAAGAATAAGAAGATGCCAAAATATATATATACAGTAGAAGCAAATAACAAAATATTTGGACCTCACAAGCATAATAACAAAGTTAGCGTTGTTGTTTAAATTTGGGACAATATGTAGAAGAAGACCCCAAAACAATGGCACTGATTCCAACAGATTTGATTTTGTAACCAGCAGCAATCTATATATGTAATACATGCAGGTTCAAATAAAAGTAGCAATTTAAGTTGCATAGCAATCAAAACAACGCCGCCAATTCTCTAAATTAGCGATTGTACTGTTAGGGTTTTATATATAGAGAGAGGAAGAAGAAAGAAACCTATCGGCCATGTAGGCGAGTATATTTTCACCCCAGTGCGTAAGATCAATACTGATCTCGACCAAACCATCATCGCTGAGATCAATGGCGCGACGCCACATTTCCTCAGAGTGAAATGCCAGGTTTACCGATTCGATTTTCCGCCACATCGATGGGTCTTTTGAGATGCTTCGCCACGATCTGCACACCATCTGAGCTTTCAGTAGATCAACCGTGCTAAGCCGTCCTAGAATCGAAGGAGTTAACTCCGGTGGAAGCTCCTCCCACTCGCCGACGAGCGACGAAGTTGATGAGGAGGAGCAAGCCATTTTTTTTTTTTTTTTTTTTCCTGTTTTCGTTTCTCTTTCCGAGAATCAATAGTGAAGGCTTCTTTCTTACTTAATATTAAGAGAGTTATAGGAGGCCCAATATGACTATTGGGCCTATGCTCACACAGTGGTTTTCTTTTTCTCCAGGTCAGCAAGTATGACATCATGCAACAAAGTTATTATGAGTCTCTTTATGAATTTGAATCGATTTGTTTGATGATGGTAGCAATGTTGAGAATCAAACATGAAAGAAATTGCAGAGGCTTATTATTGCATTTGGTGAATCTTGAACACAAGAGAGACCAGCGTTTTGCTTAGTTTTTTACACACATTCAATGATCTACTTACTGAACCAAATCATCTCATACAACAATGTTCACATACTCGTTACATTCAACATCATTCAACAATTTTTCCACTACTTGAGGCTGTAAGCAAGCCTGAAAATCAAGACTCTCTTGATCGATTCCTTGGAACACAACGAGTCTCCCATTGAGGTATGGTGGTCCAGCTCTTGCAGCTATCGGTTTACCCCAACCGAAATCGTTGCAGTACGCATCGAACCGGTTAGAGTTTGTGACAACCAAATCTTTGCTACCAACAGAAACTGGAATCTTGATATTTTTCACCCACTTCTCTGCTAATTCTTTGGCTTTCTCATCCGTTTGTGACAGCTCCATTTTGTTGATTTGCATAGCAGCCCAGCCTAGTCCGTTGTCCAGCAGCTCCCCAACCGTGACTGGGGCTATCCCGGTCTGGCTCACATTCCCAAAACACTCTGCTTCCAGCGGTGGATTTAGTCTTTGCCTCATGTTTATAGGTAACCTGCAATGGGTCTCTTCTTCTCGGCTCATGCCGCTGTGCTTAATCATTGAACACCATATATGTGCTAACACCGCTTGAATAGACGAGATCTTTTGATCAGCCTCGCCGTTGGCTTTAGCTTCCAGTTTCAAAACATTCCCCTTTGTAACATGAAACATCTTCTCTTGTAAATTGGTTGATGTTGTTACAGAACTAGTTGCTTTTGTTTCAGGGTCTGGGATATGGATTGGGTAATCAATCGTAGGAAAGAACCAACCTTTGAGTTGAAGACGATGTTGGAAGGTCTCGGATCCTCCCGAATCCTTGGAGCAAATCTCAGACCATGCGTTGATGAACCTCCAGATTGAACTGGCGTCAGCCACGGTTGAGTTGTAACCGAAGCTGATGAAAATCCCGTCTTTCATCTCGGTCATTTGAACCATAAGTAAAGATCTTGAGACACCGTGGTAGTTCTTGATTCCGGTCGCAGGGAAAAAAGAACTGAAAAAACCGGGGACAGAACCAGACAACTGAAGTACATCACTGAGCTCGATGTCTTTAGCCACGGCGTGAACAAACTCCACACCTGAACCATCGCAGCTGATGAAAAACGAGACAGTATCGTCGTCGTTCTTGACCTTAACAAGACGTCCAGCTAGAGGATAGAAACGATCTAGTGCAACAGAGAGTGAAGCTTGTAATCGTGAGACGATTATGTCAGTTTTGAGATCAGGTTTGTGAAAGAGAAGACCTCTTTGAAGATAACCAAAGCGAAGACGAGCTAGATCCCATGGAGAAAGATGAATCTTCTCCTTCACAGTAGTCGATTTCTTAACGTTTCTGGGATTTACGACGCTCTTTGAGATTATCACCACCAATTCGCCTTCCATCGTTTTGCGTTATTTTTTTTTTTTTTTACTTTTAATCAATGTGGTGTAGTGGGTAACGTGAGGCTCAGTTTCTATATCAGGCAATCATGAATTCTCTGGATGAGTCCATTAATTAATAAGACCAACCAACAAGTTACATCATATACTTTATGGTACACTAATAATTAAAGTTTACATGGACCTCAGTTGTTTTCTATTTTATTTTGGCATTTTGTAACATGTATAATACAAACAAACTTTACCAAAAAAAAAAAAAGGGTATAATACTGTTCTTAAAAGACTAGGTTAAGGGTGAGAATATGGAAGCTGTATACTGTATGGTTGGTTTGTATTTGGCATGACTTTATCTTTTCTTTTGTTAAAGTATGACTTTGTCTTTATCTTTAGTTGGTGCTGATCGTGCTAGTCTGCTAGTGTCATATTTTAGTGCATTACAAACACATGTATGTCAATATTTAACAACTAGAAAGCATCTTTAATTTATTTAACTTCAGTTTTTGGATTATAGTAGTTGTTATTTCTATTAATAAACAGAGTAAATAAACATGTTTATATGTGTTTAAAAAATACGTTTACTAAAGATTTCAATAGAGAGACTGTTAAAACATAAAGTAGCTCCTATTATATTACACACAGAGGCAGTAGAAGAAGAAAGTCTCACAAGACCAGAACACACAATCGTGTAATTTTGTTGACCAAATCTAGAACAGAGCTAAACCGAGGTGGTTGGTGCTTAAACCGGACGGTTCGGTTGTGTTACGCCTGTTAACGCTGCCTGTATATATAGTATATACGGGCCTTAAGAAAAAACCTTTGTCTTTTCTTTTCTTATTTCACAAAAATATTTACAGAAATATTGAAAGCCCAACAAGAACCTATTAGATTACTTTCTGCTGAAAAACTTTAAGTGGGTTTTTTATGTCACTTATCTATCTATAGTAAAACCTCTATAAATTAATACTCTATAAATTAATAAACACTACAAATTAATAAATTCTGTTGGTGTCGGACCAGTATAAAAATTAACAATATTCGATAAGATAATAAGATAATAATTTTTTCGAAATCTCCTTATAAAATATGGTCCCAATAATATCATAAATTAATAATTATGTAAATTTATATATATATATACTGATATAATAGTGTATGTTTCTCCTAAAGCTCAATTCTATAGAACAATTGTAATGTTGTATTTTCAACCTATAATGATATCTCTAAAATATTTTATAACATGTCATACAAATAATTAAATTTAAAGTTTTAATTTTTAGATATGCATCATTTACAATTTGATAATTTGTCAGATTATTAAAATAGGAGAATTGATATTATTATTCATAGATTTGAATTTATGTGTCTCATGTGTATAAGTCAATTTGTCTATAATATTTGTAATTTATTGTAAATAGTGCTTTCTAAATATTACAAGTTCAATTCCTAAACCATAAAATTTATAACATCCGAAAGTTTAATCTTATTTTGCTATAGTTGTTCCAATTCATAATTTTTTAAAAAATAAACAATTAAAAATATATCTATAAAATAATAATTATTAATTTATACTATAAAATAATAACTATTAATTTATAGATAAATTAATATCACTATAAATTAATAAAATGTCTTAGTCCCAACATTATTAATTTATAGAGGTTTTACTGTATACTCAGAATTTAAAGATTTTTAAATTCTCTTAATCTAGCTTTTATAGGAAATTTTAAGTACAATAGAACCTCTATAAATTAATATTCGCTATAAATTAATATTTTTTTCTGGTTCTGAGTTGGACCGGTGTAAAAGACAACACAATTCGATAAAATAATAAGATAATAATTTTTTGAAACTTCTATGTAAAAATATAGTCCCAACAACATTATAAATTAATAATGATATATATATATATATGTACCAAAGAAAATTTAGTGAAAATTTAGTGAAGAAACTAATAGTTGCAGGTCAACGAGGTTGGTAAAAGTCATGATCAAACTTTTGTATTAGGTGTGAAACTAGACTAATCTAGAGTTAAGCTTATCTAGTAAAGTGTTTTTGTTGAGTGTGCAAGAAAGAGAGCATGGTGTGTGTCAGAGAGTTATTAGCTTGCTTTTTGATTATAAGTATGTATGAAAAACAAGTAAGAGGTATGTAATTTCGATGATAGAAATTTAAAAGAAAGAAGTTCTCTTACTCTCTGTTTTATCTCGAAAATCAAAACAAACAACAAATTACAAAACTCAACACTCATGCATGCTGGTTAGTCCTTGCCATTGTTTGAAGATGTAGTTTCTGCAACCGTAAGAACCAAAAAAAAGGATTATAATTGGCTGCATTGAATATAAACGAAAAAAAGAGAAAAGAAGATTACTATTAGTCGAGTAAACTTGAAACAGAACAAAGTAAAGAAAGAGAGAGCTCCATCAGAGGAAAAGGAAATTTATTCTTCAAACCAAACCATATACCTCCGATCTGCACATTGAATCAGAAGATTACTATTGGTTAAGTAAAGAAAGGAAGAGAGGATATAGAGATTACTTACAGAGCAAGAAGAGAATTTTTACCATCGTCAGAAGCGTGAGCACGCCCCTCGGCCAAGTTTTTATAATGAAACTTGCATTCATTATTCAAACCATATCTCTCTGGATCTGCACAATGAATCAGAAAAGCAATCGTTAATTTTTGAAGTCTGAAGAGACAACCAAAATCGCAAGTGTATAAGTATTAAAATGCAAGTGAAAAGAAGCTTCACAATAAAACCTGCTTAGTTAGACACATCTTTTGTTAAAGCAATTGAAGATTTCTGTCTCCCTGTATGCAGGCTGGTTACTTAGCCCTCCCTTTCCAATGTTTAAAGATGAAATTCCTGAAAGAGAAAGAAAAAAAAAGAATGAGTTCATGGTAGATTAACAAAACAGATTCATTAAGCTATGATCAGTCTGTTCTAAAGTGATGAAGACTAGAAAAAGGCATCATCATCATCATCCGTGATAAAGGGATGAAAGAGAGCCCTGAAACAACAAACAAAATCTTAAGCAGTCTGAGTCGTCTTCTTCATCATTCTTCAAACCATCTCTGATCTGCACATATATAGAATAAGAATTCAGATAATAGAAACGCCAAAGTGAACAAAACCCTAAAAACAAAAAACCAAGAATTTTACTTGGCCGTCGTCAAATCAGTCTAACACTTAGGGGTCGTGGCAGTGTGAGTCTTCTTCCTCTTCATCGTTATTCAAACTGATTTGCACAAAGAGAAATTAGAAGAAACCATCGTTAATTACCAAGTCTCTGAATTAAGACCAGCAACATGAATGAGAAAAACCCAGAAAATATATAAACCCTAATAAATCATTGATCTGCACATAGAGAATTAAGAAGAAGAAGAAGCATCGTTAGTGTTCAATTTGTAAAGCCAAATTGAAAACCCTAAAAACCAAAAACAAAAAAAACCCAAGAATTGAAAAACCTAACAAGAAGAAATCTACGATTTATTATCAATGATAAAAAAAACTAACAAGAAGAAAACTGTAATTACGAGAAAAAGAATTTACCATTGTTGTTGGTGTTTGGGTCTGTCATCATCCCAACTCCCAAATCCGGTTCTGAATCATCCCAACGCTCTGCTCTCTCGTCTCTCGCTTAAACTTGTTTTTTTCTATTTGGGGAAGAAGACTGAAGAGTCTCTGAATTGTTGATTTCTCTAAAAGAGATGAGTAGGGAGTATTATTTATAGACAGATGTGTTTATGTTGTTACGCTCTCCCAAAACAAAAAGGAAATTTTACATAGAACAGTAGTTTAAAAAAAGAAAAAACGAGTAACCATCTCTCTTTCCAAGGCGACGAAAAAGGCGACAATTCACAAAACCTAAACTTCTCGTTTATATTCTTCGGCCGGCGTCGACTCCGGCGTCGGCCGTACTATTTATTCTCTATGCTTTTTCTATCCTTTGTACTTTTACTTTCTGTACTTGTTTTTCTTTTCCTATTTCACAACCGTTTTTTTGGATGATCGGATGATGATTATGGAGTTTCCCCTACGGTGGCCACTCATATCTTCCCGAGATCCTATAACTTCAGTTCCCAACGGTTTCTCTCTAAAATTCTTAACTATTTTATTTGTAATCCTCACGATGTTTCTATGGTTTCGAAGGCAGTGTACTTCGATTTGTGTATTCTTCTCATGTTATCCCAATGCATGTGAAAATTTTCCCGTACGTTGGTGTTGGCGAGAGAAAAGTTATTCCTCACCATTTGGGTGATGGTTGTAATGTTCTTCGGCGACAGTGTAAGGATTCCCAATGGAATCAACCACCGTTTGCTTGATATTCCCACACTAGATCTAACGATTCGGTGTGATGAGCAATTACAAGTGACTCCAAAGGCATATTGTGATAACGAAGCCTCTCATGATGTGATAACCACAACGATCGATAAATCTCGATTTGAGTGGTGCATTGGTGGACGAACTTGGGATCCGGGAGTATCAAGCATTCGAAGAAGAGAAGATTCGGTGCGGAGAATCGGAGACACAAAACAATTATGGGTATTAGCTATAACCAAGAAAGATGTCATCTCTTTGAGATGTTTTGTTGGGAAGCGATGTAACAGATGGATCGCTACCATTGATCGTTTTGAAGTTAAATGGAGTTTCGTCAAAAGAACGATAGCCAAACGAGACGATCATATCGGATGGAAGAAGACGAAGAAGGAAGATAATAGATTTGATAATCTATCAACGTGTAAGGCTTACAAAAAAAAGCAGCGGCTACTTCACTTGTTCGAATGGATTTTCTTCATCTTAAATTTTTTATGTTTTGGTTATATCTGTATGCCTTACAAACAATTATGTAATCTCTCATTCAATTAATAAAGTAAAATAAAATGTTAAAAAAAAAAAAAAAAAAAAAAAAAATACTTTTTTTTTTTCAATTTTTTTATACACGTTTTTAAGAAAAAAGGAACTTTTCCCAATCATATCCCAAACCCGAGATACGCTCCACAGTTCGTTCGTGTAGCACAGCAATATCCACATAACGTGTGGGAATAGTTTTCGTAGCTTAATGGGCCTTTAGGCCCAATTTAATAGTTAATTTAACTATATCGGTTAAACAATTAAATCGGGCCCAATAACCTCGTACATTGTTTGTGTATGTACCGGATATAATCAATCGGCGGCGACGAAACGGTTCTAATTCTGAAGCTTCTCACTGCACCGCCGCAACCGCAACTACCCAAACCCGACTAAACTTGCTTTCATACCTGATTTTGATAATGGCGAAAACTAAGCCACAGAAATCTAAGCCTAAGAAACAACCGCATCAGGTTCTTCATCATTCTCCAAGCTTTTTGATTTTGATTTTGATTTTGATTTCGATTTCCTTATTAAAAACTTCACCACATATGAATTTAAAATTCCTCTGTTACTGCTACTTTGCTTTAAGATTTTTTCGAGTTTTGGGTATGTCAAATCATTGTAAAGTTGTGTTTTTTTTTTTTTTAATTTACCGTTGTTTGATTGATTCAATAGGTGAAGAAGAAGAAGCAAGGAAAAGATTGTGATCTCTCTCAGTTTCGTGTTCAGCTTGATGCTTTAGGGCTTAAGATTATCAAAGTTACTGCTGACGGTAATTGTTTCTTCAGGTCTGTGTTTTTTTTGTTTTGGTATCTTCGAATTCGATTGTGTTTTTTGAGTGAAGAAGGCAAAGCAAATTTGTGTAAGGCTGACTCTTTCACAGGTCACTTGCCGATCAATTGGAAGGCAATGAGGATGAACACAACAAGTACCGTAACATGGTTGTACAGTATATAGTGGTAAGTAAGTAAGTTGCATTTCTTAGAGTTCTCAAAGTCTAGATTTTTTGGAAATCCCCACCTATATATATACATACTCTCAATGGCTTTTCACAGAAAAATCGTGAGATGTTTGAGCCTTTTATTGAAGATGATGTTCCGTTTGAGGATTACTGTAAAACCATGGACGAAGATGGCACTTGGGCTGGGAATATGGAGTTACAGGCAGCTTCTCTTGTCACACGCAGTAATATCTGTATTCACAGGGTAATCATAATAAGGCTTCTTTGCATGATCTGCTTCCTTTTAAGACATACGTTTGTTTGAGCATTGGTTTTTTTGTTGCAGAGCATGTCACCGCGTTGGTATATACGCAATTTTGAAGATACACGAACCCGCATGATCCATCTGTGAGTACTTGATTCCGTTACTGATTCTCTTATGGGGTTTATATTGTAGGATCTGGCAAGATGGAGATAGGTTGAATTTGCTTGTACTTAAAAAGTTCCTTTTTTGCAGGTCTTACCACGATGGGGAACACTACAACAGTGTGCGTTCGAAGGAAGATGCTTGTGAAGGACCAGCCAGACCTGTTGTAATTGAGGTTTTACATCAAACTTTAGCCCCGTGTTTTTGGTATTACATAAATGGTCTGTTTCTCTGTCCTAATAAATTCCAGTTTTGTGAAAGGCTGATGCTAAAGTTTCAGCAGCATCTAAACAAGCGAAAGCCACAGAGAGCAAGTCCAAAAACAAAGCTGATAGGTATATCGTGGATGCTGGGGCTATCAAAGTAGTCATGTCTGGTAGTTGCTGTGACAATGCTGAAAAAGCTGAACAGGTGATTAGCCGATCTTTGGTTGTTTAATCTGTGAGAATATATGATCATTATTATTAGTCCTCTCTTATCTGGAAATTGGAATCTCCCTTCAGGTGCTAGTACAAGTAAATGGTGATGTGGATGCTGCGATAGAATTCCTGATAGCTGAGCAACGAGTAGAGTCTTTGACTGAAAATGATTCAGAAATCGCTTCTACAGCTGATACCACAAATCCAATGAAAGCAAATGATAGTACAATGGAAAGCACCAGAGAAGAATTGGATGAGCAGAAATCAGCTAGCGCCAGTAACATTGAAAGAGTTCATGCCAAGTGTAGTTCACAGACCGATGATAAGGTTTGTTGGCTCGCTTAAAACATATGAGAAAGCTTTTTTCCTTTAGATTGCGTTTAAAACATGAACTGATTCTTGCAAAAACTGCAGAAGATCCCGAGGAATAAAACGTGTCCATGTGGTTCGAAGAAGAAATACAAGTCATGCTGTGGAACAGCAACTGGGAGATCCTCTGTTAAACTGTTAGTGTTAGTTTTTCAAATCACTTCTCCAAAACACTCAAAACAGGACTTAACTAAAAAACAGAGTTGTTTTAATTAATTTGTGCAGGAGCCAAACAATGGAGTCGAAGAAGGGAAGGAAGAATTTGAGGAGAGGAACATCAGATGAAGTTGAAGCTATTGCACCAGATGTTGGTTCTCTGTGTATATAATAAATTCTCAGTTAACTAAGGTGATTACTCTTAATTCACTTGATTGACTCTTTTGTCTCTCAGTGATTGGTTACTTAATAAGGTTTGGTTTCTCTCTTTACAGGTGGAAACTGATGATTTTTTGAAGGACTCACTACAAAGTATACATAGCAGCCTCAGGTTTGTGATTAGTTTGAAATTCAGATTAAAATTAGCTTTTGCTGCCTGATTAAATTAATGAAAGGAGAAACTCTTATGTCGACTCAAGAGCATATATATGTATACATACATAGACAGAGCCAAAAAAAATAACTCGAGAAATGATAATTCAAATTCTCCCAAAGCATATATTAATTCACACTAGCTCAGATGATTGTGATAATGGTGATGAATGAATCAGTGACGAAAGAAGTGGAAGTTGTTAGGGGTGGGGTGGTGCCAAGGAGAAGAAGGGTGAGAGAATCCTGATGATGCTGCCATTCCCACTCGGCTTCCTCCACCGTCTGATCTGACTGCTGTCGTCGTCATGGCTAGCGATAGATCACTCCCTAATAATCTTTCCTCATCTCTAATCCTGTTCGTTAAGCTCGTAATCTTTAAAATGACATTAAAACCAAAATATCACCATTTTCATTCTTTTCAGACAAAACCAATGTATAATAGTACATACACGAACATGAACACTTACGTCGGATTTGAATCCTAACTCTTCAGAGTTTGATTCTCCTAGACTTAGATCAAGATTATAATCATTCCACTTCAGCTCTGTTGGATTTTTTACCATAAAAAATTGGTGATTGGAGTAGTAAATTTTGTGTTTTTCTTAAAAGGCTAAATATGTAAAAAAAAAAATTTACCTGGGCTAATAAGCTCTTCTTGCTCGTATACTTTAGGGTCGAAGTTGGTAACTGCGTCTTTCCCATTACACTTTATTGCAGCTTTATCATAAGCTCTGTAAAATATTCAAAGTTAAATGTTTCGTACCAATATATTAATTTTTGAAAAGTGATGATGAGACATTGGACAGCAAAACCAGTACCTTGCAGCTTCAATCTCGGTATCAAAGAGACCCAAATAAACGTATCTGAAAAGAGAAAGAAAAAAAAGCAGACAGGACACTTCTTATTAATAAGAGAGTAAATTTTAAAAAAAAAGTTGACCCACAAAACTTTAAAGTAATTATACTTTTTGTTGAGAAATTGACCCAAACGAGACTCCCATCTTCCACATTTGTGCAAAGTAACACCTCTGAATTTAGAACTGCCTCTTGGAAACCCAGTGCTTTGCCTTCGAAGAACATGCATAAACTCTTCCTTTGTCAAATTCCCCATCTGCCAAAAAAGAAAACAACATTTATTTGTGTTTTATTTCTTCTGAGTAGTATTAAAAATTACTAGAACCAATATATATCTATGAACTAACATATTAACCTGTTTCAAATCGTCCACGTAGTCTTCAATGTCGAAATTAATATCTGCATCTACACCTCTGAATTTAATTGCCGCTCGATCATAGGCACTGTCACAAATAGTTACTGACCCAACATTAATTTTATAACTTGAAAAAAATATATACCAATGTATTAGGTTCTTGCTAATTGATTACTGGATAGAGGAAAGGAAACATACCGAGCAGCGGCATGTGCTGTGTCAAATCCACCTGCATGTATATATGTAAGACCAATTAGAAGAAACTAATATCGAATAAAGATGGACACACACATACTCATTAAGTAGATTCGTAACCAGTTTCATAAACAAAAAAATGAACCCATACCTAAGTACACTTGCTTCCCACAGTCCCTGCATAATTATATTCCAAAAACATTTTATGAACAATAATATTTAATGGATTAAAAGTATATAATCAAGGTATTACTTATTAGGTATACAATCATTGATATGGTTCAGAAGTTACCAAATATGTGATTCCCATCTTCCGGTTCGTCGGTAAAACGTGACTCCTCTGTACTGAGAGCTACGTGAGCGAGGACCACGTCGGCTCTTCTTTAACGGCGGCGATATCTCCGGCGCCAGCTCATCTGGTCGACCCGACCCGCTCGGATCCGACTTACCCCCACTTTGGCTTCTGTTGAAATCGGAACCGTATATTTCTCGAACTCCCGGTTCCATGACTTGACTCGGAAAGAAATTCCGGGTCACCGGAGGCACAGACGATACCCACGTGGTAGATTGGCTCATGTAGTTTGACACGTGTCCAACCCGATTCCCTCTACTGTCGGATGCTTCGTGGTGGTCGGGTGAGTCGTTAAGGTTCCACATTTTTTTCTTCCTTTTAACAACAAAAAAGAGGAAAGAACAAGAAATTTGGGAGAAACAAGACTTAAAAGATGAGAAGACAAGAACAATATTTAAGGTGAGTTGTATAAAGGAACTTGTAATAAATAATAAATAAATAAAGATTATGAGGATCCATATGAATAGAAATATCTGACCCTATTCATCATCATAACTAGAGAGGTGCAGAAAATTTTTATCAATGAAAGGAGTAAAATAAAATTAATTAAATATAAAAAAGTTGATGAGAGAAGAAATCAATATGGAAATATGATTCTTTCCCAATATAAGTGCATAAGACTGTCTCCTAGTTTTTGGTCTCCTGACTATTGACATCACAGTTTTCTTTTATATAAAAAAAAGGGAATGAAAATTCAGAAAATTCTAAAGTTTGCTGAAATTATTATGGACTAAAATGTAGGATGTAGATGGGAGTGTGTATCTTTCTTATTTAATTTTATTGTACTATTTAATTTCTCCTACTCCAAGTCTCCAACTACTCAACATTTATCATTTTCACTCTCTTTTTTTTTTTTCAATATATCGTTTTCCCCTCTTTTATTTAATAAGACTATATAATTATAATTTATAAATAGAAGAGACTCTCCTGCTCCAGCTACTCAAAAATTACCAAATAATTTTTTTTTTCTAAAGGATGAACAAATCAGTGAAAAGAGTTTGGTATAAAAATGGAGGAGACCAAATCAAAGTCTAACCATATAGTGGTGGGCTAGTGGTTTCCATCTGGTTCGAAGAGTTGTCCTGTTGGTCTAGGCCAGGGATCAATTCTCTCCAGATATAGAATTGATATTTATTTACTATGTGGCCACATGGATATAAGTCTTTGTTTACGGCCCATTTGAAACTCGGAGAGAGTATCTATCTGTGGGCTGCACCTCCCCCATTTGAATACCTGGAGAGAGGATCTATTCGTGGGCTGCACCTTCTCCAAGGATTCTCGAGCCCCTCTATAGTGTGGAAATTTATCGTGAATTAAAAAAAAAAAGTTTGGTATAAGAAAAAAACGGAAACGGAAATAATGTGATGGAAGCAAAAAAAAAATGTAATACCGAAATTGCCCCAATCCAAGAGTATGGGAAACAAGTCTCGCTCTCTCTCTATCTTGTCCTATCCCTGCATCGCTATTGGCTTTGATTACAACTTCACTCTCTTGTTTCCCATGCGTGTTCTCACGCTCTTTCACATCTAGATCTATTTTTTTTGTCTCAAAAACTTATTAATCAAAGCCAAATTATCCGATCTATCAAATTTTTGTTGGTTTTTAAGGTAATAATCAGGAGAGTTCACACCAAAAAAGTTATAAAATAGTTTAGCGATAATCTGTATTCATGTGCTTAAGAAATCTCACTTTGAAAAAAAAAAAAAAAAATCTCAGCTGACAATATGAAAACAGTAGTGTGTAAACTGAAGAATAGCGAAGAGTGTCTCTGCCGACCAAAAATTATATATTTATTTGACACAAATTTTCATGTATTCTTTGTAAAAGAAAAAAACGCATATTTTTAAATACTTTTTAAATAGTATTTCTTTTGTTTTATAATATAGAATATTTTCAACTTTTTAAATAATTTTTAGATTATTTTTATATTTTCTTATTATTTATTTTATACAATTTTATGATTGGTTGAACTTTTTTAAAATGATTATTTTTTAATTTAGATACTTTCACTCAAAACATCTTATACTAAAGCAAAACATGAAACAAAGAAGAGGTATGGGAAAAAAAGGAGAGCAAAAGCGTGAAAGAAGAATATCACAAGTGGGGGGAGAGATACAAGCCAAACCTTCCCCTAATGGAACTATGACGACGCTTTGATGCTCTCTGTTTCTTTCCCTAATTAGTAATTAAATAAAGCTCTCTCTCTCCCCTTTCTCTTTTGCATATACATATCTATCACTATGGTTTTGTTGTTTGATTCCATATTGGCAAATCTTAGCCCCACCGTACCATTGCCTCGCTAACAAATCATATCGGATAGCGTTTCTCCTTTTTTCTGATCGTAGATTGCTTTTTCCCCTATCAATCATGGAGTCCAACCAATTTGAAGATGCCACAAGAGCAGAGATATTATTGTTACCATTTACCAATCTATTAATCATTGATTAGCATGTAAACAAATAAACGGAAATCAATTCTAGGATACATATATATGTTTTATATTTATGGTGGTTATCGGTTTTGTAATTCTTCATAAAGCTGGAAATTTGAATAAATTTAAATATATAATCCACTGTACAATCCAAAAAATAATTTAGACTGATTTATAATACAAAAAAAAACGTGTAGGAGATGGGAATTTGCTTCTAAATTTGAGTTAGTTTGAATTCCACACTTCGATAACTTAATGGATCGAAAGACTCAGATTTAAACACGCGTAACTATATTAGTAATGACATGTTAACATTATGTTTATGTAGTTGTCAAAAAAAATATATATATATATATATATATGTTTATGCTTGTGCACGTCTTTTATTTCAACCTTATCGTCATGATCTTCAATAGCCAGTTTTTGACTAAACAGAGTACTTAAATACTTAAATTGAATTAAAGATTAATGTACATGATAAACGTGGCTTGTATGAACCTTTTTCACTAGTGATATATTATAATTAGAATTCGTACAAAACTTAAAAAATTGAGAGACACATAAGGGTATTAATGAGAGAACTTTTTTTTGTGTTCTTAGATTAAATATATAGTGAAAATAATGTTAGATCAGTTGTTAAGATCATAGGTAAAAAAAATGGGAGAACTAATTATGGTGTTCTTAGAATAAAGATATACACTAAAAAAAAATGGTTGATTGCATCACTTAGATAGTATCACAAAAGTAAATGATATTAATTTAAATGACTTATTAATAAATGATGCATGATTATGTATTTAGCATCAGTTATTATTATTGATGTCGTAATCGAATAATTTGACATCAGTTAAATAAAAGTGATATAATTTTATTTGAATTTGCATCAATTCAAAAATATTTAACAGAAAATATAATTTACATCACTTAATATAATGATACAAATTTTATATCAATTAAATAAATGATACAAAACTGATATCAATAATAAAATGATGTTAATTCACACACATTCGATTTAAATTAATTAAATATATGTCTTCCAGAATTTTATTATATCAGTTGCATAAAACTGATGCAAGTCAATATTAATTTACATGTGTCAAAACTCAAAATATTCAATATTAATCTCTTTTATTCTCCAAGGATCAATTTACTTTTCCATAAAAAATCAGAATCAAACATATATTACTATTTCCCAAAAAAAGTTTTACAAATTTCTATTATTAATTATTTTAAAGATACGAAAATAATATTTTTAAAAATATAAATTATGTTTATGTTTATTTTATTTATGAAAATATAATAAATATGTTTTCCACCTAATCAACCTGCAAAAATATTTTATTTTCAAAATAATTAATCATTATTTCACAAAGATTTCCATAATTAATAATTATTAAAAAAATCGTAAATGTTTAAAAATCAATATTATCACAAATGTTTAAAAATCAATATTATCACAATTAATCAATATTATCACAAATGTTTAAAAATCAATATTATCACAAATATTTTCCATAAATAATAATTATAAAAATAAAAGAAAACAGATCTGTTTAGATATCGTAACCTGGTCTCTATCTATATAAGAAAAAAAAAATGAGACTGATCAAATCAAAAACTTTTGTAGAAGTTCTTCTTTGAATGTCAACAAGACAACCACTGGTAAATCAAATTATGCATTTACAACATATCTTCAGCATATAATCATCACATCTAAAACATTTAAAGGTAAAATTTATTTTCTTCTCCCTATTTTATATCAAGGTTTTTTTTATGATCAAATATAGAATTCTAATTGTTCCTCTGTTATTTTTGTTTATCTACTCAGAAAATCTCAAGATGAAACAACAATGTCATGAAGACAATGGAAAAGAAAGGGAGGGAACAAAAGCAATATGTGTTTCATATAACACTTATGAAAATACATATGACACTTCAGCAAGAAGAAAAAAAGCTCAGTTATGAATTTATGATCTGAGTTCATATTGGTCTTTTTATTTCTGTTTGTAATTCAACGTTGAATTTGTGATCTGATCAGTTTTTTTTTTCTTTTTGTTGAATCTATATTAAATTAGATGCATTGTATTTATGTTTATTTATTTATTTTGTAAAGATGCATTGTGTTTATGTTTATTTATTTATTTTGTAAATAACAATTTTAATAAAAGATATTAGTACAGATTCGAAAAGATTTTAATAGATATCAAAGACAATTTTTTTCATATTAAAATAATTTCGAAAATATTTTAAATAAATGATTCTGTTATTATTTTTAAAACAAGAAATCTTTTATTAGTATCAGTTATTCATAAATGATACCAAATTAAAATCATTTATAAAAACTGACACAATAATTTAAAATCATTTGTTATAACTGATTTAATATAACATCAGTTTGAAATAAATTGATGTAAATTATTTGCATCAACAAATAGTAAATCATTTTTTAAAGTGATACAAATTATATTTACATCATTTAAATCTGATGCAAATATAGAAAAAAAAATGATTTAAAACAACACATTTTTTGTAGTGATAGTGAAATAATATTCTTAAACATATTACAATTATAAAAACTTATAAAATAACATTTAAATTGCTTATTTATATAAAAGCAATTATATACTTATAAATTAATATAATATTCTTAAACATATTACAATTATAAAAACTTATAAATTAACATTTAAATTGCTTACTTATATAAAAGCAATTGTATACTTATAAATTAATATAATATTCTTAAACATATTACAATTATAAAAACTTATAAATTAACATTTAAATTGCTTACTTATATAAAAGCAATTGTATACTTATAAATTAATATAATATTCTTAAACATATTACAATTATAAAAACTTATAAATTAACATTTAAATTGCTTACTTATATAAAAGCAATTGTATACTTATAAATTAATATAATATTCTTAAACATATTACAATTATAAAAACTTATAAATTAACATTTAAATTGCTTCCTTATATAAATGAAATATTTTTTTTTTCCATAAAATCTCGTCCAATCACATGAAGCCATGTCAAATAAGAACTGGGCTTAGATCAGTTCTACATCAAAAATTAAAAAAAGTGTTCTAAACCACTATTCATTATTTTTATAATTTTTTTGGGCTAAGAACACCTTTGGTGTTCTCTTATTAATGATGGCCTCACACCAAAAGTGTGTCGGCACAATCATCTCAAACTAGAAAACCTATAATATATGTAGTAGTATATATTTTTTTTCTTTAATTCAAAACTATATACGATGATGACAGCTTGGAAACATCGGACGGTGTCGATAAAATCATCCTCGTACTGTCGGTGAATCTAGACAGTTGAAATTTGTGGGCTCCATCTTTTCATCAAGATCACGGAAGCTTGATCTCTCTCTCTGCAAACGTGACTCACATGAATATATAAAACTCTTTTTACGTATCTCTCTACCTATTTCAAAGTACTAACATATCTACTGGGGTTCGAATCATGAATCATGAATCATGAATCATCATCATAATAATAACTTTTTACTATATCTATATGTCACTGTAGTTGATTGTTTTTGTATATAAACTGCATAAAATCGCTTAGATAAATAAAATACGACGACTCCGGGCATTGATCTAGAATCTAGGATTATGAGCTAGCAGCTAATGTCGAATTGGATACCGATGGGTTACTCGACCAATGCACCCAACTCAATTTCCAGACAGTACATACCAAAATGGTATAAGGCATCGCACAAGAAATCGACAAATAAAAAAGGAATCAAACTTGTACAATATATTATATCAAGAAGGGCGGGCATATGAAGTTGATTTTATTTGTTCTTTCTTTATTTTTTTGAAATCGTCTATTATTTATTTACAAAGTCACATATTTTTCTTTTCAGTTCGTGCACAATGAGACAAACTCGCAATGTCTCATGGGCCAAACTAGGCTTACCAAATGAGCTGACGCTTTAATTATAGACCCAAAAGCTTACCGAATGTAAACCGAAATTGACGAACTTATTGGTTTTTTATCTTCAAGTTCAAAAGTAGCTTCAGCCTTATTTTAAAAAGCCCATTTAATTGTGCTTGCTGTTATGAACGGCACGGCTCATCGTCATCATTCATCCACAGAGTGGCAGAATATCATGATTTTTATATTTACACAATAAGTACAAGATTGGTTAATTAAAAATATATCTATTATATAGTTCCCTGATCTTATAAACTTTTGGATACCAATTTATGAACCAGGCTTTCACATTCCCCGGTACTATGCAAAGTGTGAACTCTTTTGATTTGATTGTGGTTTTTAAAATGCCTAACAATTTTAAAGAGATGACTCCATCGAGATAATGACAAGGAGAAACAAGGATCAGACATGAAGTTTGGGTAAAGATGGGGACATGGTTAATGATTTTATATTGATCAGTCGACTCGTGTATTGGCATTAGCCTTGGTCAGATTCGTGATTACGGTTCAATTATACTACTCTACTCTTTTTTCAATTAGTCTGTTTTTTTTTTCATTTGATGTTATAAGAGTCTAAAAAAAAAACAAAAACACCAAAATGCTCTCACTGGAGTACGTGAGACCGATAAGAAGATAAAATAAATAAATTAAATTTTAAATTTGTTTCAGTTCGTGAATTATTTAGCTATAAAAGAAAGTTTACTAATCGCTAAGAGTGTAATAAGGGAGGATCGTCGCCAATCGTATGTAGCAATCGGTTTCCCATGTTGGTTACAACAGCTTTTTATGGAGGATATGGCTAGAATCTAAGGTTATATTAGCTGGTTTTTGCTGGGTTGATTGTCTTTGATCCTTCAGTTATTGTAACGGGTTTCATTTTTCAATATATATAAAATCTTTAAGTGAAAAAAAAAATATAATAAAGTTTACTAACAGAAGAAAAAGTGAAGGCCGATCAAATATCAAATCAAAGCTCCACCTTTGCCATTCTTGTCTTGGACTTATCCACCTGTACTCTTTCTTATTTTAGTATCTTCGCTTTTTTTTTTGTTGGTTTCTTCCCTTTTCTAATAATAACAAAGATTAATCAGAAACTATACTTTTTATGTTTCTAATAAATTCATTTTTACAACATATATATATATATACAAGTTATTTTTTTTACTATTCATTAATAATAATATAAATTTTCACTTTTAATGTACTATGTAAACAATAATGTAAACCTTTTTATAGATAGATAAATATTATTAGAAATAAATGGAGGAATGCGCCGACAAAAAATAATGGAGAAATGCAATACGTTTATATAGGATAATATATGATATATATATATATGTATATACATATATTTTTAGTTCTCCTTGCCCATGTCACAAACAAATACTAATAGATAATTTATAAAATGCATGGTGAAGGAAACTTTCAAGCTCCAATGTAAACTAAAACTATACGTATGAAATTTTTTATTTAAAACACACAACTCAAAATAAAAGCAACAATAATTAATTTGTAATAGTAGAAGTGAAAAAGATGGAGCATATAAAATCTAAATGGTACCCACAGAACAAATGGAAATGGAGCAGAAGACAAAAAAACAAAACACCCCTCCAAGCCAAGTCCCCCGACGACTCAAAATCTTATCCATATTATTATACATTACTACTATGTATATATATATATATTACTACTATGTATATATATATATATATTACTACTATGTATATATATATATATTACAAACTTTATGAACTAGAAGAAAAACAAAAAAAACATATAGACGTAATTAATAAAGATAGACAATGTCAAGTTGCTTTTATATGATATTGCATGTAGGTCATACTTTGTCCCGTTATTATTATTCAACTTGATATCCCATCCCTTCGATATAATCTTTTACTAACCCTTAGATATGAAATTATAAGAGGGCATTTTCTAACAAAACTGTTCCTAATCTTTTTTAGTAAAGAAGACCTTTCTTAGTTTCTTACATTAAGATTTCCTATAAAAAATAGGAATTTTGTTGATTTTAAGGTTGTGTTATGTTTGGAATACAAGTTAAAGTTTAGGGTATTTTGAGTAATTCCTTTTTTAAACACTAACTTAAAGAAAGTAAAAGAAGACAAGAAATAGGGCGAAATTTTCCATTTAATGAGTATTAATGAGTAGCTTTAATATACATTTTTGCATCCTTTAAGCAATAGCCTAAAAATCCATAAACCGCAAATCCCGCAATAAAGGAAAAAAACAAAAACAAAAATTAATAACTAAAAAAAAAAAAAAAAAAAAATCATGAACGGCGCTAGTGATTCGTAGAAGCAAAGCCGCAGCTTACGTTAGCAACAGCCACCGCTCCAAAATAAAATAAAAAAGTATTTTTTTTTAATTAATATCTGCTTTTCCATTCTTCATCGGAGCTTTCCGGGTCGGGTAATTTATTCAAGTCAACCCGATCCAAGAACCGGCCGCCACTCTTCAGTCCCTTGTCATCCTCTTCCTGATCATCTTCTTCTTCTTCACCGTTTTGATAATTCCGATGAAAATTCTTCTTGTCATCATCACTATCTATATTCTGACCAAAGACACGGTGGCGGTTATTCTGAACCGCCGTACCTAAAGCATCAACCTGAGCACCGACCTCCGTAGCTTTTTTCCTGATCGTAGCAGCAGACATATCCTCGTCGGAGAATTTCTCTCTAGGAAGAAGCTCAGGGAAGTTAAGCCTCGCCGAGGGTCCTCTAAGATAGAAAACCGCCGTGTCGTAAGCACGAGCCGCCGCCTCAGGGGTCGAGTAAGAGCCGAGCCATAGCCTAGACCGCTTGTTTGGCTCTCTAATCTCCGCGACCCACTTTCCCCACTTCCTCATCCTTATACCTTTGTAAGGTCTCTCTCTCTTCCTCGTACCGGCGACTGCCACGTCAGCTACTGCGCCGCCGTCCATGGAGCAGAGGATCTTTTTTTTATGAAAAAAAAAACCCTCCAAAGAGAAAAAAAGACTTTTCGAGGGTGGTGGGTTTGTAAGAGACCTTTCGATCGAAAGCTTTTAGAGAGGAGAATAAATATGTCGGAGAGAGCTTGCAGCAGGTAGGTATTATGATGATGGAGGATGAGGATGAGAAAAAATCCAAATTCACCGACAATAGCCCCAAAAAAAAAGTAAAAAAAAAAAGTAAAATAGAGAGAAGAGAGAATTTAAGGTTAGTTGGATTTAGAAGATAAACTTGGATTTCCATCTTTATGTATACATATATATAACAAGTTTTCCTTTTCTTTTTATAAAATAAACATTCTGTTTCGTTCGAAATTATCAGTTTTAAAATAAAAATAATAATAATATAAAGAAAAAATATATTGGGAGAGGAGGATGATGAAAGCTGTATCTTTGTGTGATGATTTGTTATTTTTAATGGAACAGAAACTTTTTAAGAGGATAGGCGGATGAAGAGGTGGTGGAGATGATATGCGCATCCCATATTATATTTTTTTTATAATAATCAAAAATAAATAAATATATATATATATTCTACTATCCATATGTATTATAGGACGCAAACCTCTGTGTGTTTCAGTTTTTTAAAATATTTTTCTCTACGAATATACCCCCCCCCCCCCAAGCCAATACATATTTTATTTGTACATACCAAATTCTTAGTAAATTTATACCAAAGATACCTGAAAACTCTCTCTGTCCAGATAGACAAAGCCTATATAATCATCGTCAAAAAACCTTCTCCATTATTAACTGAAATCATATAGTATATCCTATGTTAATTACTACCAATCATATTGCATGGTGAAAACTTTACAAACAGTCTTTATCAGAAAGAGAGAAAAAAAAAATGAAAACTTTTGTAACATGGATAAACATTTTTGACTGGTACAATTTTTAGAGTAGCTAGTAGAATTATAAGAAAATATTTGAAGAAAAAAAGAATTCACAGAGATATATTTTACGAACAATTCCATGAAATAAAATAATTTATACTCGTATTGCAAGAATCGCATCTCTTCTTTTAATAACCTTTCTTTTGTACTTTTCAAGCCAAAAAAAAACTGGAATTTGCTTCGTTTCCCCTTTAGTTTTTTTTTATTGGTGTGTGTCTTGGTGAAAAAAAAAACAAAATAGAAAAACATAGAATAAAATTTAATTGTATGATGAAAAATTATTGTAAATAAACCAACGTTCCTCCGAAGATTAGAAAAAAAGTTTCTAATATATAAATTAAGTCTAAACCTATTTAGTATGAGGCTTTTTGAGAAGGAACCCAATAAAAAATCCATGCGGGCTTTGCCATCTGGGCCCAAAGCGGACAATATCATACTAATAAGAGAGTTGGTTTGGGCTTGGAAAACCCAACAATTGATATCAGAGCCTAGGTTGAAATAAATAAACCTAAGAAGTAGGTATGAGCTTAATGATTAATGTGGGAGAAGCCTCTCAATATGACACGATAAGAAGGGTATCTTGCGAATAAGGAAGCACCGAGTTAATGGTGACAAGATTTCGCTGAAGGGGAGACCTAAGATTTGTGGTCCTTGGTTTAAGGGGGAGTATTGTTGAGTACAAACTAACGTCCCACATCGGAAAATTAGAAAAGAAGTTTTTAATATATAAGTCTAGTCCAAATTTACTTAGTATAATGTCTTTTGGGAAGGAGTCCAATAAGAAATCCGTGCGACTTTGCTATATGGACCCAAAATAAATAATATCATACTAATAGGGGAGTTGGCTTGGGCTTGGAAAGCCCAACAAACTCCTTCTATGAGCAGTAGTAGTAGTATTAGTGTTAATGTAATTGCCCTAATGGGATAATACAGTAAAGTCGGTACAGAGAGGATTAGTGGAGCAAGGAAGGAAGGTAGGTCGGTGGGTCGGTGGGCTGTGAGGCTGGGGATGGATACCGTTAGGATTTGACTTTGTGTACTCTTATTACGACACGTATTGTATGTTTTTGTCCTTTTTGTCCCTTTTGATTCCATTCCCCGTTTTCTTCACTTTTGTCCTCTCTTTTGCTCTAAACTTTTGTTCCCAGGGAGAATTTTGGTATTAATCAATTTTTATGAACCCACTTACGCTCCATCTCCATCATCATATTTTTATACAAAACCCAATCAAAGACACACATAAACTATATATAATCACTACTACATATAAAAAACAAATGTATAACTATACAATAAGAAAATTGTTTCCCAACCGATATTAACTACAACAGCAAACCAAATAATATGATCAACAAAAACAATAACAATAAGCACATAAAATTAATTGATTTTTTTGTTTCTTCTAAATCAAATAGTATTATATACAGCAGGTGGATATTAGATTAATGATTAGATAAATGTCAATCCGCGAAAGAACCGATCTTTCAATAATTGTTTTATGTTATTTTCAGGAGTGTTGAGTTGTATTTTCTCCATTAATAATTCCTTTGGATAATGATCTTTATTCTAGTTTTTTTAACAATGAATTAGCTTACAGGCTGCAGCATATATTATATACGATATAACTATAAATCTACTAATAAGTTGGCCATATTTTATGATGTTTGCTGCTCGCTTGACTTGTTTCTTCACGATTTCAATAATTTGTGATGTGAAACCATCTGCTATATATACCTCCATAGTCTTAATTTTCTAAGTGGACCTATTTTTTTCTAAGCGATTTTTTTTTTTTTTTTTGTATTCAAAAATTTGCTAGGTGGTCCTTAATCATCATATATACACACGTCTGTTTATATATCTATAAGTTATTCCGATTATATTTTAACGTTTATATACGTATTTTCAATTGTTAGGAGCACACAAAGAATAATTTATATAGTAACAAATTTAATTAGCAATTTATGTTCCTTTCACAATAATTCTACGATCATTTGGGAATCGTTACACGCAAAAGAATTAGAAAAAAAAAAACATTATATCGAAATTATCATATAAAATATGTGGGGTAGGAGTTGAGTGATATTTGGATTGTTCCCACGACTTTGGTTTAAAATTTTTAAAATCTTAATATTACAAGAAGAATAATTACAAAAAATAATTTCACTTGGGAAATATGAGATTTTAATAATGTAACTTTTAGCTGTGACCCAGTTGGCACGTGAACATGGTGCCAATTACCCCGGAAAAGCAAAATATCATTACATTTTATAGAAACTGGACCACTTTGTTTACAATGTTTATTTTCAAAATTATGGGGTTTGCCAATTTCTTTTTATATCATTTTTGTGTTTATATTATTGTTGTTACATTAACATAAACGAATACAACAGAATCAGTCCAATCCGGCCATACGGGTTATATATATAACACCCTTTCGTAAATTATCATAGATAATCTTTGATTTAAATCAATATAACGCACCAACCGATACAATAGTTTAGTTGCAGCAGATCTTAATAAGAAAAAAGAAAAAGATTCAGCTTCACACGAACAAATTCGTAAAACTAAGTATATGCTTAGATAAACGAACCGGCGAAAATTCATTAAACTCCCAATATCGGATTCGATAAAAACAAATCTTCCTAAATCGTTATCCGGAATTCTAAATTTATAAATAGGATAAGAAATCAAGTCAACAGTGTATTGTTGTATCAATCCATCCTACATTCGAAGTTATGACTAAGAAAATACTAGATCTTTGTGTATTCTTTTAAAGGACCACATACATACACAAAATCTTGGTATATCTTATCTGGTAGAGAATTGATATATATAGTCGTCCGATGGAAATATTGATGAGCCGAGGCCATAACTTAGATATGGGCTTTTGCTCTTGAATTAGTTTTGGGCTGAATTGTATAAACGTTTTGTTCCAATCCAAATTTGCACTGACATAGTTATGGACATCAAAAAAATTTATTGGTGATTCTACAACTAATTTTGTAAAACTCTTACAATTGAGCAAACTAATTGGTGATTCTAATTTCTACAACAACTATTTGTTTGTCGATTACAATTGTAAACGTTGAACATCAAAATTAAAATCCCGTTGCATTATGATAAGAGATATACATTTAAATACAATATAAACCATTTTTGTATGAAAGAGTAGAATACTAAATATAGCACAAAAAAATCATATTAATTTCAAAAATACATGTCAATGGTAACTTTGTACTGTAGTTACTGACTTCTCTCATTGTGGGTCATAAATATTCTGACAGAGGTGGGGCCTCAATAGAATCCACAATTATTTGTGGTATAAATACCCAATTTTTTTCAACGGTTGATATCATCCACGGATAAGAAAAAAGGAAACTTCTTTGACTTTCGTCCTCTAAATTCCAACGGTCTTACAATTCCGACCCCACATCCTAAGAAAATTACATTTACGCACCCTATATTCTCTTTTCTCTAACTTAACCCCCCCTCCACTTGGAAAATTGTTCGGAGGAAACCTACAGAGAGTCTTTGATTCACCGGAACGGATCGTTCTCTTCAGCCATAACACTCTCCTTGATCTCTTGAATCATCTTAATCACTTGTCTCATCGTTGGTCTTTGCTCTGGTGATGTCACGCGACAAAGACAAGCTGTTTCAGTCATCATCCCAAGCCTATTATCCTCTGTTCCTTCTTCTTCTTCTCTCATTGCTCTCACCCAATCAAGCATATCGTGAGGCGCCATAAACGGATGCCTCGACGCGTTCTTACCGGTCAAAAGCTCAAAGATCAATACACCGAACGAATAAACATCACATTTGGAAGTCGGTCTACGTGATGATTTCCTGATCTCAGGGGCTTTGTAAGAGGATGAGTCAGGATCATCAGGTGAGGCAGAAGAAGAGTCTGTTAACACACTGAGGCAGTAATCTGTTAAACAGGCTTCAAAGTCTTGTCCTAGGAGAATGTTTGTGGATTTTAGGTTTCCATGGACTAATGCTGATGAGGTTTGGTGGATGTAGTATAAGCCTTGAGCTACATCTTCTGCAATCTTTAAACATGATGTCCAATGTAATGGCTTTGCTCTTGACGATCTTGAACCTGAATTTTGGAGATTAGTTAGAAGTGTCTTTTATTTGGTACAATATCTATGGGACCAAGAGAAGCAGCAAATCAAAGCATTACCAGATTAAGAAACAAACATTCTTAAGATGCAATCCTCCCATTCTTGGAAAATGTTTACAGTTTCAGTAATAAGAGTATTTATATAAATGGTGTACTTTTATTTTTCCGGCATTTAAGCACTAACACAAAGGTCTAGTAGACAAAGCCATTGCAAAAGACGAGATTTCACGTGGAGAAAAAACAGCACAGAGTTCCACCAAAGTCTGTCTTCTTCCCACTACGACTAAGTAATTGAACGAAAATTTTCAAAAAAGAGCAAAAGAACAAAACTTTAATAGTAAAATAAAACCCGAGATTGTCGCTGTGGCTTGTGTGGTCATCTTCAATGTCAACAAGTTCACTACTACTAAGTGGTAAAGCTATGTGCACAAAACCCTCCACACACAAAAAGACTCATGCTTTCATAATTTTTAGGGTTTAAAGCTTATAATAAATACAAAGAGTGGGTCATTAGTAGTCCCTCTCTATGACCCCAAAACGGTTAGTCACGTCATGATTAAGACCAACGCAATTAATTAAAGAAGATCATAAACTCGGATATAACTCAGTGAGTTAGATACACTAAAACCCTTCCAAACAAATTGAAGAAGATGAGATAATTACCGTGAATGAGATTGAATAAGCTACCATTGGGATGGTAATCATAGATGATGAGCCTCTCTCCATTAGATTGAAAGTAAGCTCTAATGGGAACAAGATTCAAGTGTCTGAGTCCACCAACAATTTCCATATGATTCTCAAACGCTTCTTCACTCGTCACAGCCGTTTTAGTCGCGTCTAGTCTCTTCACCGTCACAATAAGCTGATTATCAAGAACCGCCTTGTACGTTATCCCAACTGATCCTCTTCCCAACAGCTCAGCGGAAGCTCTCATTAGCTGCTCCAATGTATACATCCCTTGACTCCTCGATTCACCACAGAAGACAAGACTCCCACTGTTTGGTATCCGGCTTTGTAGCTGCTCCGTTGCTTGTAACTGAACCTCTTTCTCTCGCTTCTGAGATTCAGAATCCGAGTTCGTAACCGGAACTGTTCTTGTTGTTCTTGGAGTTTGGATTTGCGATTGATGTTGTTGCTGTGAGGAAGACGTGTCTCCTTTTGGATTTGGTTCGTCGTTTCGTTTCTTTATCACAAGAGAGAACACGACGAGGCAGAGACCGAGTACAATAAGGGAAGCGAGACCAGCGGTGAAGCCAAGAATTAAGCCACTCTCTTTACCTTTCTTCTTCGTAACCACCGGAGACATAACCACCGCGCCACCGTTCTGCGCCTGTGCGCTTTGACCTAACGGAGCTTCAGACGACGTCGTTTTGTTCGTACTCGATCCAAAGAACGGCGAGCGTGAAGCGCAAGCTCTGTTGATGATCTCGCCGCAGAGTCCAGGGTTAGACCTAAACGACGACGCATCGAATCGAGACAGAGTCGGTGTGACGGGAATAACTCCGGTGAGGTTGTTACCAGAGACGTTGAAAGACGCGAGAAACGACTGATTCAGCGACGGGAGAGTTCCGTTGAACCGGTTAAACTCGAGATTCAGTGAAGTTAACCGGTCAAGAGCGTTGATTCCAGAAGGAATCGGACCGGAGAAGTTGTTACGAGAGAGAGAGAGAATCATCAACCGGTGGAGAGAGAGGATCGACGGAGGAAAAGCACCGGAGAACTGATTCCGGCTAAGGAAGAGAGATTTGAGGTTAACGAGAGGCGAAAGATCAGGAACCGGACCAAAGAGCGAGTTGTTCTCGAGACTCAGAACTCGGAGCTGGTCAAGACGGCTGAGAGTAGAGGAAGAGAAGTAGCCGCGGAGACCAACGCCGGAGAGAACAAGACGAACGACGCGTCCTTGTGCGCATTTGACGCCGCGCCATTGGCAGTAGTCGTAACGCTCAGTGAGGGAATACAAAAGCTTGTTGTCGAGATCGGCTGTGGATTTGAAAGAGAGTAAAGCAACGGCATCGGAAGGAAGTAATGAGTTGAAGTAATTTGGCTCTGCTCCGGCGGTGACACGGGGGACGATGATGAAGAAGAAGAAAACAAAGTTGAGTGTCATTTTTTTTTTTTGTTTACTTTTTCTTTACAAAGTCACACACTCACACTAGACCCAATTCAAATCCATATGAATTGTATCTTTTTGTTCTTTCTAATTAAAAGAAGAGGAAAAGATAAAATAAAAAAAATATGGGAAGCAGCTGTATGTCCGGTGAGAGACGAGGAGAGAGATGTTGGGACTGTGAAGTGGATCACGTGCTTGTGGCGATTAATATTTAGAGTAGAGACTGTTACAAAGGATCGTATTATTTACTATTTTATACTAGGGGTACTACTTAGCTAGTAGTAATAACTTTGGGTGCAAATTATACCTAACGAACGTTATATGTGTAAGGTAGAAGAAGAAAATGACACCAAACGATCCAAAAACTTCAAAATGCATTTATATCTTTTTGTATCGTTGTATAAATTGTAAACCCATATATAAAAAAAAAGTCAAGAAAAGCTTTTTTGGTTTGGGGAATCAACAAAAATCCAAAAAAGTTACTGGGATGTTAAAAAAATTAACAGAATTTTATGCATTTCTTCTTCAAAAAGAGTTTTGCTTACCCGATGCGGGCAAAATTAATGTTTTCCAAGAAGAGAGAATCGCATTGGGACTGAGGGACACGCGCGGTATTGAAGCGCTTTGAGAATCAGCGTTTGGAGCCGTTATTGAGGGCTTGAGCGAGTCCGTGAGAGTGAGCTATAGCCGCTCCATTGGTGATTGGTCCGTCGTAAAAAGACTAGACTCGTAGCCAAGTAAACACTGTGGTCCTCTCTCTTTTTTTTTTTTTTTTTTTTTTTGTCTTCCTTAATTTTTTGATCTTTACAAAATAGCGACGTTTTTAAAAATTTCTGTAAGACAAATCATAAGCATATATAGTTAATGATATTATGGGTGGAAAATATAATAGTGAACCCGATAGTTATTGACATTGTGACAAAGTATGGAGAGTTTCTTCTTTCTACAGAGTTGTACGACTTTGGGTCCAATCATATATCCAATTAAAATAAAATAAAAAGAATCTCTTTGTTCCCATTCTTCTATGTTATTTATTCGTTTGTTAATGATCACTTTTTTTGTTTTTGGTTGAACTTTCTTTATAAAAGATTCAAAAAGATAAGCAAAGCGTGCTGCTTTTAGTGACATGTAAACAGCATCTCCACTCTCCATTTGCGTCATTTCCTTATACTAGTATACTTGAGGCTAAACTTTAAACCTTAAACTATTCACTGTGCTGTTAAAGGTTATAAGTGTGGTGGTGGTGGCTATACGGAAGCCAAAGTGAATTTGACTTCATCATTTGTAAATAAGATCTAAAAAGAAGCACCCATCATTCTTTATACTGGTGTTAACTGTTAACTAATCCTCGGCAACAGATATAAACTGTATAAAGGGTCTGTAGACATTTTTTCTGGAATATGTATGGGCAACACACTAAAGCCCAAAACTAAAATATGATCTTCTAATATGGGCCATATCAGGTGGATTTTAGTAAGGGAGAATCCCTTATGTGACAAAGGCAAAGTCCAACCTGAAAAATTAATCTTTTGTTTCTTTTCAAAATTAGATAAAATCTACCTCAAAATAAAGTTTCTGAAAATCTATAAATTCTTGGGTGTAATAAGTAAAAAGTACATTAAGTGAATATTGGTTTACATTTTTAACCATAATACCTGTTTAGGTTGATATCATCACTTTAAATTAGGTGAAATTAGTAACTACACTTGTAATTTAGTTTAGATGAATCTTAATGCGTAAATCTTTTGGTTAGCTTTTAATTTATACTGGCTCCAAGAATGATCCTACAAAATTTCCAAACAAATTCGATGGGCAAGGCCACAATCTACTTGCACATCTGATACTCAATGTGAACAACCGACTAGATTCATATGACATCTTTCTTCCTTTTTTTTTTCCAATTTACTCAGCTGTTAATTTTTTTTTTTAAATAAAAGAATAAATAATGATGTTAGTTGTTAGAAACCAATTTCTAATGCCACTATATGATACTAATATTTAATGAAATGTTTTAAATATAAATATTAGTATTTCGTAAGAAATAAACCAAAGAAGAGGAAGAAGGGACAAAGACTTGTGGCCTGTTATTAGTTATGGTGTCACTTTGCAGTAACCAAAACGCCGACACCTCCTCTTCTCTCTTCTTCATTTCACCAGCTCCATGCATGTACGGTACAACCACCTCCTGACATTACACATTGTCATCATTTTGCGTTTAGTCCAACTCGTCCTTTGTAGTTTTATGAATAGTCTACCCCGTAAAAAAAACAAGTCAACAGCAGTGCATTTTTATTCTTACAAAGTTTACAACTGCATCAAGGATTCGTTTTGAACTAGTCTTACTTTCACTATCTTCAAATTTACCGGACACTTCTACTAATTAGGTAATATAAGATAAATGTTATTTTCTTAATTGTATTAGAGAAATGTCACCTTCAAGAAATCCCCCAACCCAAAAGGCCAAAACAACACATTTTCAAAGGGAAAGGGAATAGGTTTAATCTTCTAGAATACAAAAAAAAACTATACATTATACTATTTTCTACCACAATTGTGACGTTTGTCGTCATTCTCTGATAACGCTTCAGACCTTTTTTTTTAATAGTTCACTAAACCAAAACACTTGCTCGCTTTTAAAACAGAGTCAATCTCCTCTGCCTTCTTCCTCTGACCAAAACAGAGAGAAGAAGAAAAACAGAGGAAAAGAAGAAGATGAAAAGTGGAGGGAACACAAACACGAAGCTCATACTTGTTCATCCATACATTCAAAAACAAACAAGCACAAATCGTCTATGGCTTCTCGCTTTCGTCTCTTTCTTCACTATCGCTTTCCTCCTAACTCTTCTCTACACCACCGACTCTATCATCCATTCTAAAAACGTCTCCTCCGCCGTCGACCCCGTCGTCTCCTCGGCGTCTCCGATCTCTCAGTTGCCAACGACTGCCATCAATGCAATGCTTCACTACGCTTCAAGATCCAACGACAGCTTCCACATGTCTTATGGAGAGATGAAATCGATCTCCGACGTCCTCCGCCGCTGCTCTCCGCCGTGTAATCTCCTAGTCTTCGGCCTAACACACGAAACCCTTCTCTGGAAATCTCTAAACCACAACGGACGTACAGTTTTCATCGAAGAGAATCGTTACTACGCAGCTTACTTCGAAGAAATCCACCCCGAGATCGATGTCTTCGATGTTCAGTACACGACGAAAGCACGTGAGGCGCGTGAGCTTGTGTCGGCGGTTAAAGAAGCGGTGAGGAACGAGTGTCGTCCGGTTCAGAACCTTCTCTTCTCCGACTGTAAACTAGGACTCAATGATCTTCCGAATCATGTCTACGATGTTGACTGGGATGTGATCTTAGTCGATGGACCACGTGGCGACGGTGGTGATGTACCGGGAAGGATGTCGTCGATATTCACGGCGGCGGTTCTTGCTCGGAGCAAAAAAGGAGGGAACCCGAAGACGCATGTGTTCGTTCATGATTTTTACAGAGATGTTGAGAGGCTTTGCGGCGATGAGTTTCTTTGCCGGGAGAATCTTGTGGAATCTAATGATATGCTTGCGCACTACGTGTTGGAGAGGATGGACAAAAACAGCACGCGGTTCTGTCGTGGTCGTAAGAAACGCTCTGTTTCTTCTCCATCTGCTTGAGTAAAATGTGCGCTAAAATCTTGTGGCGAAGAGAGTCAAATCAACAGACAGACGGTGGTGATTGACAGCTACCGTCAATCGCGGAGGAGTTTGTGTAAAACAAATACTTTTTTTTTCTACCTTTAAATCTTATTCTCTCTACATTTTCAAATCTTTGAACTATATATTATGTGAAAAATTCAATCAGATCAATGGAAACAAAATAGTGAAAGTGTTACTTCAGAAGATATTAATAAAAGATTAAACTGTTTATAAGTGGTGATTGGTGAGACAACAACATAAAACCCAATGAATCAAGAACGTATAAATTCAAGGGACTCCATAAAGTTTATCTAATTGCTTCTTCTTGTAGAGTGGAACTCGTCCGCCAAGCTCTTTTAGCTGATCTACAAGACCGTATAGAAACTCAAACGTCAAAATGTTTTGAGCGTTGAGCTGTTCTCTAACCTGAGGGTGAACCCTAAACCATTCTCCCAACATCTTATGAACGTGAGATCGAATCATCCTCCATGGAACCGGATGCTTCTCGCATAACTTTAAATACTCAACAACTAAATCTCCCTGATCTAATCCTCCATCTACGAATCCCTCTTTTTCATTATCCGCTGCCCATTCAGCTGTTCTAAACCCAGCAAAGACCGCCGGGTTTTCAAGAAGCGTCTCAGCGGAAAGAACACCTTCAACACCGGTCTCTTCAATGCAATCATCAACATCTTCGATACATCTTACATTCCCATTCGCTAGAACAGGGATCCTCAAAGCGTTTTTCACTTCCTTGATGGCACTCCAATCAGCTCTGAACTTTTTCCCGTCCTTCTCATCCCTTGTTCGGCCGTGAACAGCTAGCAGCGAGCAACCAGCATCTTCTAGCATCTTGGCGTATTTGAGTGTATCTTGAAGGTTTGGGAAAATCCGGATTTTACAGGAGACAGGAACATTAAGGTTCTGAGCTAACTTTTCAACAAGTGATTTCACCAAAGGAAGATTATCCATCAAGAATGCACCATAGTTTCCTCGCCTCGCTATACGTTGAGGACACCTGAAACCAATATTCCCCAAAACATTCTTACTCAATATCTAGAGTACTATGTGTCACTGTGCTCTTTCGATACCTAAATCTACAATGGGTATTATTAGCCCATGATTCTAATTACTGAAACTCATTGAACCCTAACGTTCCAAGAAAGTTGGAACCATTGAATCCTCTATCTTAGTCAGTTATCAGAGTTAACAATCTTAAAACAATGAAGCGATAAAGGTACTCTAACAAAGAAAGATGTGAAAAGAGAGAACTTTACTTACCCTAAATTGATATCAACATAATCGCAGTAAGGTTCAACTCTCTTTGCAGCTTCCAACAATGTATCAGGATCATTAGCACAGAACTGCACAAACAATGGCCTGTCCTCCTACAATTTTTCAAAATCCAATCAGAACCCTAAACCCCATAAGAAAAGAAAAAAAAAAGGCAAAAAAAAAAAATCAAATGAATTGGTTTCAGTTAAATCTTACCTTGCAAGTGGTGAATTCCTGATTTCGATACTTCTCAGTCTCGGTGAAAATCCTAGAATGCAACATCGGAGTATAAGCAGCCTGAGCTCCGTATTTTTGGCAGAGCAATCGAAACGGAAGCTCAGAGTTATCCACCATTGGAGCAACGATGTACTTGGGTCTGCCCAGTTTCTTCCAGTGTGTCCAAGCTTGCTCTACCCTAGTATCAATGCTTAAGACCCGACTTGGAGATCCCAAGCTCGTCGGCGCTGCCTCGACCGTTTCCTGAATCTGCCCATCACGCTGCTCCGAGCAGATGAGATCGTCTACTAACTGAGACGGATCAGTAATTGGATCCGGATTTTGAGTCATTGTTCGCGTCTGGTAGATAAGCGATTTTCTTGGGGTCCGCATAAATCTGAGATTCGAGAGATTTAGTTTCATGAGCTGACGACGGAAGACGAACGCATCGCCGCCGCCATTAAAATTAGGGGTGAAGATTTTGGCAAAAAATGTTTTTCTTTTTTCCTTATCACAGTGTTTGGGCCTTGATGGGCTACATGTATTCAAAATAATTGATGGGCTTATATATGCATTTGAATTTGGTCCATAATCGTGTGAACAACATTACAATGGGATGGAATTGTAACTAATATCGTCTTATAATTTAGATTTTAACTTTACCTTACACAGTTACACTACATTTCATATAAAGCTGTTCCAGGGATAAATAGTAGTTTAATATCAAGATTATCAATTTTCCGGAAACTAATAATAGCTCTAAATCTAATTAAGTTGGGCGCTTAAAATAAGCCTTTGCTTGGAAATAAAGTGAAACCGGGTAACCCAAATCGTACGACTATTAGGATAATCCTTGCGTTGACTGCTTACATAATCCAGCACGAATCATTAGTTAACGTCACGTCTCTATGATTTAGACACGTGCTTTAACCCAAATATCCTCCTTAATCATCATCACTCAAGCCTCAGTAACATTTCGCCACGTGTAGCTAAAGTTGCTTTTTCTTTTCGATTTCTTTCACTTAAAATATGTCCGTTGTACCAGCAGAAGGGTGGTGTGGTAACCATAATTAATGATTAATTAAAACCTTAATTGAAACGTAATTAATTAATCTTAACAGACATTTTTATTATTTTTCCCTCTTTTTATTTTGGCCGTTCGGTCTCTCTAACTGTTCACAGAGAAGAAGGAAGACGATGATGAAGCTCTCTATGTTTCGATTGAGCTACTGGAACCGTCGAGGAAGCAGTTTCAAATCACCGCCGTCGTTGGATACCACATTCGACGGCAAATCTCCGTCTTCTGTGTTTTGGCTCGTCATTCACGCTCTCTGCTGCTTGATCAGCTTGATTTTAGGGTTCCGATTCAGCCATTTAGTACTCTTCTTCCTATTCTCGACTTCCGTCACCAATCTATACACCACGCCTTTTCTCTCCGTCGGAAACGGCGGTGTGAGCCAGCTTCTCCGGTTGAAACCTCTGGAAACAGCAACTAATAATAACAGCACGGCGGCGAAGAAGAACTCTCGAGTGGTGGTTGGAAGACACGGGATCCGGATCCGTCCGTGGCCTCACCCGAATCCGATTGAGGTCTTGAGAGCGCATCAGCTGCTTTCGAGAGTACAGAAAGAGCAGAAATCGATCTACGGTGTGAGGAGCCCTAAGACTGTGATTGTGGTGACGCCGACTTATGTACGGACTTTTCAGGCCCTTCATTTGACCGGAGTTATGCACTCCCTCATGCTCGTTCCTTACGATTTGGTTTGGATCGTTGTCGAAGCTGGTGGAGTCACCAACGAGACTGCTTCGTTTATCGCAAAATCAGGATTGAAGACGATCCACTTAGGATTTGACCAGAAAATGCCTAATACTTGGGAAGATCGTCACAAATTGGAGACCAAGATGAGACTTCACGCCTTGAGGTGTGAAATCTTAGATTCACATTTTTATTTGTTTCCTGTTTTGATTTATTACTGACTTGAGATTGTTTTGTGTGCTGATTGATTTGATTTGGAAGAGCAGAATCGTGAGAGAGAAGAAGTTAGATGGGATTGTTATGTTTGCTGATGATAGCAATATGCATAGTATGGAGCTATTTGATGAGATTCAAACTGTGAAATGGGTTGGTGCTTTATCTGTAGGTATACTTGCTCACTCTGGTAACGCTGATGAGTTATCATCAGTCTTTAAGAATCAACAAGGGAAACCTGTAATGCCAATCCAAGGTCCTAGTTGTGATTCCTCTGAGAAATTAGTGGGTTGGCACGTTTTCAACACTCAGCCTTATGCCAAGAAGACTTCAGTATATGTTGATGAAAAAGCTGCTGTGATGCCTAGTAAGATGGAATGGTCAGGGTTTGTGTTGAATTCTAGGTTGTTATGGAAGGAATCTGTAGATGATAAACCAGCATGGGTGAAAGATCTGCATTTGTTTGATGATAATGGTGAGGAGATTGATAGTCCATTGTCTTTGGTCAAGGATCCTTCCATGGTGGAGCCGCTTGGTAGCTGTGGCCGCCGTGTCTTGCTTTGGTGGCTTCGTGTTGAAGCTCGAGCTGATAGCAAATTCCCACCTGGGTAAGTATATTTTTACACTCATTCTGAGCAAATATGTCATCACATTAACCCATCGTCACTTGCAATCTTCTACTTGTGTGTGCAGTTGGATCATAAACTCGCCTTTAGAAATCACAGTGCCACCAAAGCGAACACCGTGGCCAGACTCTTCCTCAGAGCTCCTAGTGGCGATCAAAGAAGCGAAAAACAGTCAATCAGGCTCAGAAAGACGTCCCACGAAGGCAAGAGGATCAGAGAGCACCAAGGGGAAACAGGAACCCAAATCTCTTGATGGTGTCAACACATCAACATCTAGTTAACGAACACGTGAAAGATACATACCAATGAGTTTCATTTCATATTCTTTTTCACCGTAAATAGTAATGTCGTTAAGTGTGCATTGGCTTCATCGTATACAATACAAAATCATGTGGGATGTTTCGAGTTCTTCAAATCGATACTTAGCTCTAAAACAAAACTTGGCATACAATAGTTTCAGAATTCTGTTCAACCTTAAAATTAGCCAAAATTTAATACTCAAAATCAAAAAACAGGTGCAGTGAACTCCGGAACTTTCTCGAATCATGATCAACACTTTGACTGTTTCTTCTCCAATTTCGCTTTGAGGTTAGCTATAATCTTATCCTGAGCTATGATCTGATGTTCCTTGGCTTTGAGTTTCAGCTTTAGTTCTTCAATTTCCTTTGAATGACCTTCAGAGCTGTTCGCGAAGTCCTTAGCTTTGAGTTTTTCCTTCAGTGCTTCAATTTCCTTTAAATGATCCTCACAATGGTTTACATTTTCCTTTTTGGCCTCCTCCTCAGATTCATCTTGAACCATTTTACGAACATATAAACAAGTTCCTGATCCTGAACTCAGCTTAAACGCAACCATTTTTTGTGCCAAACCCCCTTGATCCTGAAAAAGATGAGACAACAGAAATTTATTATATTGATTTTCTTGCGATAGTTTCAGATCCTGAAAATGATCAGAGAGATGATTCTAAATACCTTAACTGCGTCTCCTCTAACGTTTTCAAATGCTTCATTTGCTTCTTCTGCACTCTTAAAACTAACAACTGCATTATAATATCTTCCTTTTCTTCTTGCTGGCTGCTCAAAAACAAATCACAAAAACATGATCCTCGTGAGAGAGGAAAAAGATGAGTATAGAGATTAAGATGTTCAGTATTGTTATATTACCATGGTTTCAAGTGTGAAATTTCCTGAAATAGCTCCTTGTAACTCTTCAGACGGGACGCTGAGAGGGATTTTATGAAGGAGGAGCTTTTTCTTATCAGCCTCTCTTTGGTTTACAACTGCTTCATTGATCTCCTCAGATTCATCTTCTTCTCTCTTTTGTCTCTTAGAGGAACTCTCATTATTCTCCTCCTCTGTTCTAGCTCTCTTTGGTGCAGATATTTCATCATGAACCATTTTACGAACAAATAATTTAGCTTTTAATCCTGAACTCAGCTGAAACGCAACCTCTTTTTGTGGCAAACCCCCTTTATCCTGAAAGAAAAAAGACAACAGTAACTTGTTATATTGATTTTCTAACAGTAGTTTCAGATCCTGAGATGACCATAGAGATGATCCTAAATACCTTCCCTATGTCTGCTTGTACATTTTCAAATGCTTGATTTGCTTCTTCTGGACTACTAAAATCAACGACTGCAGTATAGAAACCTCCTAGTTTTTGTGGTGGCTGCCCAAAAAACAAAATATAAACACATGATCCTCAGTGGGAGAGAAAATTAGAGTATAAGGATTAGAATTTTTGGACTTATAACATTACCCTAACACCGAGGGTGAAATCACCGGTAAGAACTCCTTGTAACTCTTGAGATGAAACATGGGGAGGGATTTTATGAAGGAGAAGTTGTGTCTTACCAGCTTCTTGTCTTGCCTCATGTCTTGCCTTCTCAGCCTCCAACATCTAACGATGGAATTCACAGAAAAGTTTGAATGAGTTTCAGAAAACTATAAATATATCATTTATTTTGGACCTTAGAATGAATTGTAAAAATTCGCCATACTTCTGGAGTTCGTTGAATTGTAGTCTCTACTCCTCTTTCTACAACAGCAAGTACAAGTTTCATGGCAGCTGCTGCGTCATGAACACAATTGTGAGCAGCATCAGCCATTCGCAGTTCTTCACCTAAAACATACTGGAGAAAAAAGAAAACACACGCACACACACAAAGCTTTATCAATCATTTACATATTCAGGATTTGATTTCACAATGAGCAGGGAAGAATAAAAGCTTAGCATGCTTGCCTTGCATAGATTGTTCAAAGAAGGTCTCTTATGCTTTGGTGCATTGGCAAACTCAAATACAAATGAAGTATCTATTACTCTCGCATGATCTATCCTCAACACTGTGCATCAAAGTAACTGGTAAGCACAATCCAATTTAATTATACAGAAAATTTAGAGCTTTTTAGTTACCTTCAAGATCATTATGCAAACCATGCCCTACCAAAATAGTTCCTACAGAAAGAAACCTCCGCAATTTTTTCTGAATATCTGTAACAGATAGAGTAGCTCTCTCAAGATCCTCAGCAGTAACTCCAGTAATATCCGTCTTATAGTTAAGAACTGGTTTGTCCGGTTTCACAAATTTGTCAAGAACCACCTAATTAATGAACATCACAGATTAAAAAAACAAACAACATGGTTACAATGCCCGATCACATAGTGCTGACAAAACAAACTAAAAGATTGAATGCTCTAAAGCTACAGCCTACACACACCTTTAAGTCGCGGTCCACAGCGCCAACTCTAACTACAGCGTCGGTCCCATCTTCACAGGTAACCATCTCACAATCAATAGCAAGCATTCTGGTAGATTTAACCACTTTAGACTTCTTCTTACCAAGCGAAGTTACATACCAATCCTGTTTTGCAATTTAAAAAAAAAATGATTTTTCTTTTCAGTAATCTCAAATGCAGGAGAAAGAGAAGGCAGCTAATGAATGGGATAAGAAACACAAACCTCGGAATGAGAAGGGAAGGAATAGGCTGTAGGGTACTGGTAATGCGCAATAGTCAATCGAACTAGTCTCTGCACTGCCAACAACTTAGAGTTATGAAACCAAATACTAAAACTCAACTGCATTACAAAACACAAAACCTAGAAGTAAGTAAGTAAGTAAGACATCCTTCAAAAGAATTCTCAACCTGCTCAGGAGTCTCTTTAGCCGGTGATTCTTCCTTGAATTTCTCAATTAGATCACGATTAGCACCACATTGCATGATCCTAGCTATTAACTGAAAGTAAAAAAAAAAACAACAACCAAATACACAAACATGGTGAGAACTGAGAGAACTAAGAAAAAGCCATTAAAATGTGTGTGTATGTGAAGTTTGTTACCTGCATATCTTCTTTCTTTTTGAAGGACATAAGAAAAGCAACCAAAACATCATTGGAACGTCTCGCAGGATCACTCAAACTCGACCCGAACTTTTTGTCGTAAACATTCAAAAACTCCTTCCATCCTCCATTTTCGCCTTCTAAACCACGTCTCTGGACTAGCTTCACCAAGTCTACTAGCATCTAAAACTCATCCCCATGATAGTTTTAATTTACCAAATTCGAAGCGAAAGGATATATTTTTAGCTTAGAAACAGGTAGGTAGGCAGTGCTATGATAAGGACAGAGACTTACTTTTTTCTCGGCAGTAGCTAGTTTATGCTCCATTACCAAAAGTTTTGAGGGACGGTGGCGCTGTGAGTTTTCAGAGGCGGCGAGTTGGAAAAAGAAGAGTTTGGGAAGACGGAGAATTGTAATTTAGGGTTTTATTCTGTTTCTTTCCCCTTTTTTTCTTTTTTAAATTATAATTTTAAGTTCCGGGAGCTTATCTCATCTTTTAATTACTGTTTTGTCCAATTCAATGTTCCTTTGTTTGAAATTAATTAATTTATTTCATATTTAATTAAATAAAATCTTTGAAATACCTTTATCTAATGAAATTAATTATTTTAGTGTATAGTAATTTTTATTATGAATCATATATATATTTCAACATAGTATCGAACTTCTAGTATGAAATTAAGACCGTTTGAAACCAAATAGTGTATGCCCTAGTGGTTTTGATTGAATGAGATTAAACTAGATTTGGTCGCGGATCTACTCCGCTCCGATTATAAAACAAAAGACCTTTAGGACAGTTTTAACTTGCTTTCAAAATCACTGTTACCAAAATAGTTCTTTCAGAGAGAAACTCTGCAAAACTCCTTGGTTACCAATAAGTTATAAATACAAGTCGAAAATGACATTTCATTCACATCAATTGACTAATATTCAGATTCCAAACAGAGAGTAAACAAATAAATCTGGACACCAAATCAATAATAGTCAAATACAATAAATTTGTTCATCCTTGGAATGACTTTTCTAATCGACAAAGTCTTCTTGCACACAAATGAAAAGGAAAGAGGATTACAAATCAAGACAGAGATATCACTTGAGGAATAATTTTGGACAATTACCGTTTTTATAGTTATAGCTGATGAATGATGATGATCACGTAGAACTACTAGCATTATCATTATGAGACCATCTTCTGAATGTGCAAGTTACCAAGTTTCTTCCAGCAAGAAACCCTAACTTTGACCTAATCGTTGCTAATCTACTTCCTCCATTGTTGCCGCCAACATTATTAGCTGAACCAATCTCCGCCACAGCACCACCTGCTTGAGCCACCCTCGGCTCCTCAACAACAACGGTTTCAACCTCACCATCCACAACAACCGCTGCTTCTGTTTCATCAATATCCATACTCACCACAAGTGTCCTCCTTTGTTCACGCAGCCAATCCCCAATCTCTCCAGTCACCACTCTACATTTCTTCACCTTCAATTTCACCAGGTTAGGACAGCCCACAGCGAGCGCCTCGATGCCTCGATCCGAAACCGGACATCCTTTGATACAGAATTTCCTCAATGCACCACATTTCTTAGCTATGCAAGCGATCTCTGTATCGCCTATGGTTCCACTTCCGCATAGCGCTAATCGTTCGAGTTTCTCACAGTTGGAAGCAATGGCTGCTAAACTCATATGAGTTGCATGAACACCAATCAGCACAAGTTCTTGTAAGTTTAAGCAGTGTTTAGCTACAGATATAAGACCTTCATCACCAATCCTATTAGTCCTCCAACCGTCAATATGAAGTTTCCTCAGCAGCTTACATCTCTCAGCTACATTAATCAGACCATAGTTTGAGCATTCTGGGGTTTTGACTATATGCAGTGTGTCCACATTAGGGCATTTCGATATCGCAGAGAGCCCAATGTCACTCACTTGGAGCCTCTCTAAATGAATCTCACTCAAAGAACTTTTACCATCTCCAATCATAAGAAGAACTTTATCCCAATCACCCAAACAACGAATGATTTTAAGTGTTTTCAGAGTTCTTGTATTAGCAACCAAAGGTTCAAATACCTGGCCATTAACGAGCTCCTTCAAGCAAATGGACCTGAGCGAAGAGGACGAACCAGCAGCAGGGAGCTGAATCAACTCAGCAGCTTCATGGATTCCTCGGAGACGTTTCACCGACAATTCCTCGAGAAGCTTGCAATGCTCAAGCATGGCGTTGACGCCTTTAGCTCCAAAATTGCAGGATCCAACAGAGAGCTTCTTGAGATTTTGACAATTCCGAGAAAAGTCTTCCATTCCCAGATCCGTGATTTCGCGACAACCGCGAAGCTTAACACGAGTCAGATTCAAACAACGAACAGAGACCAAAGCGAGAGCTTCATCGCTCAAGCTAACGGACTTGCGATCGCATCGGAGAGCAAGCTTAGTAACCGAATCGAAACGATTGAACATAGAGGTGAGGAAAGAGAAGATCTCATCCTTGGCATCAAGAGATAACCGATGACGGTACTGACCGTCGACGAACAACCACCGTTTACAAACGAGAGAGCAACGCTTACGATCTCCAGCTCCGAGAAACTGAAAGACATGAGCTAAACACTCATCGGGAAGATCTCCGGTGAAATCCCGATCTCTAACCGCAACAACATTTCCCAAAGAAGCCATCAATTCTCCTCCTCCTGAAGAAACAATCACAGGAGACCATAACCTCAGATCAAAATCTCGTCCGTTCGATTCCGCCGTAGACGATGGCGCTTGGCCCATCACCACCCAAGAGTCCTTCTTTTTGGTTTCCTCCTATCTATCTATCTTCTTCCCCTTTTTTCTTTTTTTGTATAATTTTGTTTGATAAGGGAAGAGGAAATTATAATAAAAGTAAAATAAAGTACACACAGCAGCAGCAGTAACGGCTCATCCCGTTAAATAAGGGAACACGTGTCATAATCGTAGTTGACACGCTTGACCCAACTCACACTCACACGCGCTTTATTTTAATTCATCTTCAACCGTCCGATCTAAAACTAAGTTGTTGAGCTGAATCGTGATCGTTCATTAATTCGACTTTATGTGGGTTAGCTTTTATTATTTTAACCTATATCGATCGTCACGCTCTTCTTCTGGCGACATCATTCATTACTTTCTTCTCTCCTCGTGTTCAACGGTCAAACATTCAGGTTCTCAAGACACTCCTATTACTATAGACTTTTTTTTTTTCTTTTCTTTCTGGTATGCTAATGAGACTATTCAATTACTACTAATTTTTACGTAATTTTGTTTTCTAATTATTGAAAATTTCAAATTTTGTAAATAAAAAAAAACTGTCAAATACGTTACGACAGGTATAAATTAAAATTTTATATACACCGATGAGAGAATCTGCGCATATGCGCGGTTTTTTTTATTTGTTTTTGTTTTTGTTTATTGAATGTTTGTTTGATAACACCATTTATTTTTATTTAACATATTTGAACATTCGGATGACGTATTATTGATGAAATATCAATGCACCTGTCCCCCCCCCCCCCCCATCATTAATTTAGAGAAACAAAAGTAGAAAAATCATAAACATATATCTGACATCTCATTGGACAACCTTGTCTATCAAATTTGAATTATCAACTTGCTTTCCTTATAAGCCCAACAGCAGCACAAAATTTTGGATCCAAATATTTATAAAAGCCCATATTTGAGTTTGATGGGCCAAATCGTATAAAAAATATATACTATATTGTTTCTATCAATTACAAATTTGTGAAAACTTTTGATTTAAACTGTAAAAGCTATAAATTAATAACAGAATCAAAGAAAATAATCTACTTTGACTTACAAGTTACAAGTATAGAGAAAATTAGAACAATCCTGAACGATGATATTGGACGAAAGTCAAAAAAGTTGGTGTGTTACTTTAATATATCGGCACATTTATGCATTAATATTACGACACTATTATTACACACAACAACAACAACAACAACAACAACAACAAAAAACTTTAAAAAGAATGTGCCCAGATTTAAAATGGAGTTGTCCCTTTTTATCCAACCGAAAACACAATGATAATATGCTTAAACCAAACACAGTACAACATGTTCCATGTTTGACTCCAGATCATATGATCAATTCATAATCCATGTTTTGTTATTTTTCTTTTCTCCCAATTAGTCCCCCGACACATCTCTATCACTATTCAAACTATAAATTCCATATATCATCATGATTGAGTACTTACAACTTAGGTTGGTGTTAATGACGTTGGATTATGTAATAATGAGTACGTTCACATTTTTTGTTTATCTTGCTATGATATTTTGTCTGTGACCATATCTCCCGACTCCCATAGTCCATGATAGTGACTTTTTTAACAGTTAACTATTATACGCCACTATCAATATACATAATGTTACTGATTTTTACGGCGAGCATCGTTTGAATTCGAATAAAGATAAGAGAATGAAATGAATAGGAGAGGTGGGGACATTTTTACAAGATGGAAAAAATATAAAGATGTGAAAGGTGGAAATGTGAAGTCGCTATTAAACTTTGTAGTAGTAATCTCTCTCAGATTCAGACTCGCTTGTTACCAATGGCTTCACTCACATCTATCACTCTCGTGATTTTTACTCATCTATACTGGCGCGTTTACCATCCTTCAGACACAAATAACATCCAAAACCTTACTAATTTGTTGTTTATTTTAGCAATAACATGGAGTAATAATCAGGTTTAAACATGATTAGTAATGATATATCGATACTAAAATAAATCACTAATTTCGTTTATTGATAAAATTCGTTAGTTTCATACAAACATTAACTTCCTTTGTTTCTTTATAGAAACTAACGATTTGTTTCCACTTCCTTTGTTTCATTTTTTTTTCACTTATTAGAAGAAACTAAAGTGTCTGTATTTTAATGAGGTCCAGAAGAATGCATTTTGACCACTAATGTGGCTGTTAAAGTTTAAAACAACATCCTTTTTGGATAATCTAGTTATTATTGGAAAAGGCCAGCGAAATATATTTTTAATTAGCTGGCCTCGAATCCGAATTTTTAGCATATAAGGAAGGAAGGCAGGTTCCAATTAAATAATCACTCTTCTGAAGAGATCTTTATAGAATACGTAAAAATTAAATTTAAAACTATCTATAGAAACAATAAATAAACGATTTTTATATATCTTTTGCTTTCAATTTATGTATATATTTGGACCACAGAGAATCTGCAAAGCTATCAAGAAAGACGTGACTATAATAAATACCACGAACAATAAATAATTAGATTTATATTACGAATCTTTACGTATAAAATAAAAACTACTAGTATAATACTAACAATTTGTTTATATATATTTATTTATTTTACAGAATTTAAATACATCGATACTTAATAAACAGAAACATCATTTACTATACACATGCATATTTGAAAGAAGAAAAAAATTAACAGAAACATCATTTAATAAACAAAATTCAATTATGGAGAAAGAAAAATCTCTATTATAGTAAAAGATAAGTACAACTTTTTTCGGACGAAAATGCCACCGGCGACAAAGAAAGAATACAATATAAATAAGGTCAAATAAGACTTTTAAGCATCTTGGGTCGGGTTTTATTACAAAAAATGACCCAGAATTTTGAAATCGGGCATCCCGAAATAACCCGAAATCAACATAATTGGATCCATGTCAAAAAGATCCGCGTCCTTTAAATGGATTAATGGTGAGTTTTTCTTTTCTTCAATTTTTTCCCAATAAACATAATTTTAGAATTTCATATATAAAATAAAATGTTTTTAAAAAACTTCTCATATCCCTTACGATCCTTCGATGGTCAAAGAACGACATCAGAGAAGTTGTTTACCGGTGGTCATTAACCGGATTATGCCATGTTCGAGAAAAAGGAGAAAAATAATATGGTTTTTGTTTTTGACTCATAAATCAAGGGTTAATTGATGGATCTAAGATATTTCTGTACAAAACTCATCAAAATCGTGAAAAATCAAGTGCTAGCGTGATTTTGGTTTTTGGAGAAACTAGATCTGTAATAATCGTGAGGGAGAGGAAGAAGATAAGGGTAGTTTTGTAATTTATTATTAACTAAAAAAATGAGAATAAAAAATGGGTTGAACACAAAACCAAGTAATTTTAATCTGACTCCGTCTATTACCACTGTGGATTACTTTAAATTTTACAGTACTTGACAACAAATCTTATACATTCAGCTTACAATTGATTAAGTTCTAAATAAAATAACCATTAATGGCCGCAAAAAATCGTAACAAAAATATTCCATAAATATGGCATATTAAGTTTGAAAATATCGAAAAAAGAAAGAATTTAAATAATATTTATAAGTGATGGTAACCAAAACATTTAAATGGTGAAGATTTAGTATCTAACGTAACAACTACAATTATATCCAAATCCTAAAAATCTTTAATGTTAATTATTCGGATTATAAAGAACTAACAATATTTAATAAAATGTTTAGAGATAATAAGGCAATCAGAATTAAATCAATCATAAAAAAACCAATTATTATTATAATCATAAAATCAATTATTATAGTTGTTCATTTCTACCATAGAGAATTTATCATTTGCAATTTTTTGTATTTTGAATTTGCAAGCAAATGATTAATTATTCTCATTGTTTAGTACATATAGCGTATCTAATCTTTTTAATCTTATAATATTTTTCAGGTGTGTCGAGCAAATCACTTCTCCTTAAGATAATATAACTTTTTAATCGGTTAAATATGCTTTTCATGTAATTTTTTTAATCATTTTTGATAGCTATATGTTTAATTCATGTAGCTTTCATCATCCCATCTATGTGTTTGCAATAAGTTTTATTTATCCAATATTATGTAAATTAATGTTTTTTAGTATTTTTGCAGGAACATTTAAAGCTGTAATTATATCAAACTCATATGTTCTTATGTGATACAGGTATGTATACGATTTCATTCAATATTTTACCTAATAATCATTCAGATTATAACTATCAAACTAAATTATAATTTATATTGACTTAACTATATTGATTTATATTAATAATAATTTATATTGATTTATATAAATCCTTTGATTTTTTTCTTATATCTAAATTTATAGTTAAATTTTGTAAATATGCCCCAGGAAATCAGGGGGTTAAAAAAAGGAGAGACCATGATCACAAGATCCAAACAAATTTAATGTATTCCTAATGTTGTATTTGTTTGAAACATCAATTCAAAATATTAATAATTTTTCATTGAATATATAAATCCTATTTCTAATTGTAGAGTAATTTTATCCAAAGAAAATTTGTATTCCGTCCTATAGTCAACGATAAATGTATTCTTTTTCATAATTTTTTTTTATAAATATATTTACATTAATTCTTTTGTTATATAATATTTTCTAAGTCTATTTTCTCTCTTTATTTTATGACAAATCATAGATGAGTTCTCCATCGTTGATATATTGTAGTAGTTAGTCAAAATCATTTTTATAGATATATATGTAGTTTTTCAATGGGTTAGAACATCTTAAGATCCATATATAGGTCTATTTTATCTATAACAATTATTGAAGTAATTAATCAAATTCATTTATGAAGATATATATATATAATTTTCAACGGATCATAACATGTAAAAAAATTTAGCTTTTTAGGTTGTTAGTCCGTAACATACATTGTGAGTGTGTAAGTTTTAAGAATGCAATCTTTACATTGTGAGTGTGTAATTTTTACTAATACAATCTTTACATTATGAGTATGTAATTTTTATGAATGTAATCTTTACAACTTAAAAATAAGTTATTTTTACGAATATTTACTCATTTTTTATGTACTATTATATCCAAACTAATTACAAAAATATGATTCTTTATATTTGACCATATTATAGTTATGTAATATATTTTTTTATGTTACAAATCATATATATCTAAGTAAATATTTCCCCATGCTGTAGCACGGGTCCGGTCCTTGTATTATTGAGTATTTTGAGATTTTGGAAACCATCAATACGAATTACAATTTCTTTGATTACACATTTTTAGTATTATAAAATAAATATATGTATAGAAATGTGAAACATTCTATATTTTGAAATACAACAAAAACATCCTATAGTTTTTTTTAAATTAGAAGGGGTAATAATTATGTGCTGTAATCAATGAAAAAAATCCAAAAATAAAAATCTACTGAGTCCGCAACACAAAGGAGCGTAATCATCACGATCCTATCAAGATATATCTTTGTCTCGATCGTACGCGTTTATGCACGCGCCATATGTAGCGTAGAGGCTGACTGTAATTAAAATTCGTTAATTATAATCATCATCTCGCGCGCCAAACAATCCGAATATTAATTGAAAAAAGAGACAAGAACAAAAATAATAAGAACAATTTGGTAATTATTAAAAGAAATTATTAGAATAAAAAAAAAAGACAAAGCGTGAGATAAATAATAAAAACCCTTCGCTTTCTTAGCAATTGGTCTGGTCTCTTTGGTTCCTTGTTCTTTCTTCCTTCACTGTAGAATCCGTCGACGAAACTAAAAGAGCTTCCAATGGCAGAATGAGCAGAGTAATCTGCGATTTCTTCTTCTCGGAAGGAGAAGATGGCTTTGGAGAAAGAAGAAGAAGCGTCTCAAAACGCACCGTTTTGTGTTCTTGATGGGCTCTACTGCGAGGAAGAAACCGGGTTTGTGGAAGATGAGGATCTTGACGGAGATTTAGATTCCGTTGATGAGAGTGTCGCTGCAACAAAGTTTCAGTTTTTACCTCTTTTGGATATGTTTTTATGGGATGACGATGAGCTGATGAGTCTGATTTCAAAGGAGAACGAAACGAATCCTTGTTTTGGTGAAGGAATCTTAGATGGGTTTTGGGTTTCTTGTAGGAAAGAGGCTTTAGATTGGTTTTTTAGGATTAAATCTCATCACGGGTTCACTTCATTGACTGCTATACTTGCTGTGAACTACTTTGATAGGTTTATGACTACTATTAAGCTTCAGACTGATAATAATAAGCCATGGATGTCTCAGCTTGTTGCTGTGGCTTGTTTGTCTTTAGCTGCTAAAGTCGAAGAGATTCATGTTCCATTGCTCTTTGACCTCCAAGTTAGTTTCTTTTTCTCTCTCTCTCTCTTATAAATGATGTGGATTAAGTGTTTGCGGAAATGCGGATTTCTAATTATGTTTTTGTGTGTGTTTGTGGTTTTGAAGGTGGAGGAAGCAAGATATGTCTTTGAAGCTAAGACTATACAAAGAATGGAGCTTTTGGTTCTATCTACTCTTCAATGGAGAATGCACCCTGTCACTCCAATCTCTTTCTTTGATCACTTTATTAGGCGGTTTGGCTCTGAATGTCACCACCAGCAATTGGACTTCTTTGGCAAGTGTGAGCGTCTTCTGATCTCCGTTGTTGCTGGTGAGGTTTCCATTTTTTTTTAAACCTTTTTCTTTTGATGTTTTTTAGTTTGGATTCTTTTGGTGGTGGTTCTTAATTATGGATCTTGGTTGCAGATACGAGGTTTATGAGTTACATCCCTTCGGTGTTAGCTACTGCAATAATGATTTATGTTATCAAGGATTTGAAACCATGTGACGAAGATGAATACCAATCTCAATTACTCACTCTACTCAAAGTTGATCAGGTATGTGCTTTAGAAAAGACTTTGTAATTAGTCCAATTGTACTGTTAAGGATCAAAATCTGATTCAGCATCATTGACTACTTCACAGAATAAAGTAAATGAATGCTATGAACTGTTGTTGGAGCACAATCCAAGCAAGAAGAGGAAAATGAATTGGCCCGACCAGGACAGTCCAAGCGGTGTATTTGACTTTGATGACAGTTCAAATGGCTCCTGGGTTGTCTCTACTTCTTCAGTGTCATCATCATCATCATCATCTCCAGAGTCTCTGCTCAAGAGAAGGAGAGTGCAGCAGCAACAAATGAGGTTGCCTTCAATAAACCGTATGTTTCTCGATGTACTCAGTAGCAGTCCTCGTTAGTACCTTTCTTTTGATCAAATGTGTCAAAACATAAATTTTAATCTCTCTTTTGCGTATCATTATCGGCTGTGGCTACAATTTAAAGGCAGAACATTTTGTGATAACTCTAAGCTCTGTCTTTTAAATCTTAATATCATTCATTATGCCTTTGCAACATCTTCACAATTAAGAGGATTGATTGATTCTTTATGCAATTTCGTTTATATTATCAAGTAAAGTGTTAAAGTGAGAATTCAAACGTCAAAATACTACATCGTCCTAAGAATTGACTGAGAAACACATAGGGCTGTAGTCTTAAGAATTGACTGAGAAATAAACATCAGTAACAGTAATAAGTTAAAAAGTATACATCTCTCTCTATCAAGTCTCGCTCGTGATGTGTCAATTGTTTGATATAAAAATCTCTTGGACCTCTTTAAGTTATGGGGAGATAAGATTGGAAAAAGAAGAGTGGTTGATATAAATGATAAACCTGAAACATCTGATTTCTTCTGTTGGGTTAGTGAAACATGTGAAAGAAAACCTCAGTTGTACCTTTTGTGCAGAAACAAGAAGAGTGGTTGGTTTTTTCTGTCATAATTCTGTAAAAAATAATCTCTATAATTTTCAGAGGTAATTTGGATTTTGATTTGAAAGGAGAGGTTTTAGAGACCAGACAAAGGGTGGTTCAAGTACTTGTTTTGTTTTTATCCTTGAAGATGAAAGAGATCTGGTGGACTGTGGACATGTATGTATGTAACACTCTCCCCTATGACTTTTGAATTTACTGTCTCATGTCATGTCAAAGACAATAAATATGTTTATAGCTTTTAACCACCATCTGTGTGAATAACCCATTGGACATTTATCAGAATTTCAGACATGTATATGGTATAGAATCTGACATATACATGAATTATTGTAATGTTTTTATTAGCGATAGGGGATTTAAACAATCTTTCTTGGGGTTTTAACTTTTAAGTATTGCTTGAGCTATATATCACCACTAAATACACCAATTAAGACCTTCGTATAGTCTCTGATGGGATTTATTTCGTTCTTTACTCAAATGGTTATGGTTTTTTTTTTTTTTTTTTTTGGTTTTGGTTTAGTATTATTGTTGATATATTGCTGAAAAGAGGATAGTGTATCCCACTCCAACGGTCAGATCTTAGCTTTTTTCTTTTCAACAAAACAAAAAGAAAAAGCCAAACAAATTTATAAAAAGTAGTACGTACATTTGTCTTGCCCACCAACATCCCACACGGTAAAAGCTCACGTTTTCGTACTACATGGTCTTTATAGTGTTTATACGTTATATCCGGATTAATTTTTAATAAATGAACTCAGCACACAAAATTACATATTCTAATCAACTTCATATTCCATTGAGACTACATATATAATTAGCAAAAATCGCTTAAGATGAAAAAAATAAAAATCGGTGAAAACTAATAATATTAGGGGTTTTGATTATGGGAATACAGAAGATTTTTTTTTAATTTACAATTGTAAAGTACTAGAAATTAGTAATCCGATGTTTTTTATTTTTTAAGGTTTTGAGAGATGACTTCTTTGGCAGATTCAAGGGTGGATTCGACCGCGGCTGCAGCTCCGACAAGAACACCACCGCTAGTTTTGGGGTGAAATTGATGAACCACTTCTATATTTTTTTGCTCTGAAGCTTTCCCCGCCGACGAACGATGCTCCGTTGTTTCCACCACCACTTTTGATGATCCATCCTCCTCTTGTCTTCCTTTAGTCTCCTTTTCCTTTGCAAAATTCAAATTAAATTCATTATTTTTATTACTAAAAGAATAACAATTTATATATACCACAAAGAATACAAATAACATATTCAATACCTGCAAGGCTTTTAGGTTCATATCTGATCAAATTAATTCTTTTTTTTCGAAGAATAAAAAACAACTTGTACAAAACAGAAAATAAAAATTATAAAAGAAAGTTCCCAAAAGAGCATATATATATCGTTGTTTGTGTGGGGTAAACGTAGATCCCGTTCTTGCGTTAGTCTTCCTAAACTTTTCCAAAGTATTTGATTGGCCAGCCCGAGTCTTAGGAAACATTTTTGCTTCTGTACCTATATGGCCGACAACGCCGTAATTAACATGCGATTTCACACGATTATGCAAAATTACTATTTTATGTTTGATCACTCTACACTGTTTACTAATCAATAAGATGTGAAACTGTATGCCAAAACATATTATACCATAATGATCACAAGAGACGTGAAACTGTAGGAGCCAAAACATATTATACCATAATGATCATCACAAAAGATGTGAAACTGTAGGAACCAAAACATATTATACCATAATGATCACAAAAGATGTGAAACTGTAGGAGCCAAAACATATTATACCATAATGATCACAAAACATCACAACAAATGATATTTTCAACAGAGTACTAGTACTAGTAGATTTATAAGAGAAGGGATATGGAATTTTTTTTCAAACATAGAGCCAGATTCTCTCTGAGAGAGAATGTTTTCATAATAGAGTAGTATTATAGCAAGTAGTAGCTAATTGATTCAGCAGGTCAAGAGAGGAGATGAACCACTGCATTTGACATCAGAAGCATCAGAAAGGCGTTGTCTTGGAGAGAGTGTTGTAATCGCCGCAGCTTCTACGTCGTGATTCACTATGAGTTTCCTCTTCTGCGACTCTATTACACTGTTTCTTCTCTCTTCTGATCCTTCAGCAATGGGGCTCAAAGTCTGTATCTCTGCCGTCTCAGCTGCTGCTCCAACGTCTTCTCTATCAGCTGCGTATAGGATTCTTTTTATGGAGCCAACAAGCTGCGGAACAAAAAAGAGTGATGATGATTTTTTAAAACATTTATGGAGTTTTCTTATAACTGAGACAGAGAAGAAAAGACTTTTTGCATACAGGTAAGTGCTCTGTGTCTGGGTTTTGGCAGAGAATCTCCACATCTCTTAGTTTAGAGAAATAGAAGTCTCTTTCTTTCTCTAAGCTGTCTATGTAGAGTTTCAGTTCTGTGATCTGTGTGATAAAAGAAGTGGGTTACTGAGCTATATATAGACTTTAATGTTGTGTGCTGAGAGAAACAGTACCTTTTCATCATAAGCAGGCACTGGTTTAGATTGTTTAGCTGATGGTTTTGAAGCGTGGTGATGATTCCCAGTTGAAGAGTGGTGGTGATTCCCGGAGTTGGAGGATTGTGGTTCGTGTTTACGGGTTCCATTAGAAGACGAAGGTCTAGGTGCAGCTGAAGAAGAAGAACTCTTGGCTGATTGTTGTGTAGCTGCAGCAGCTCTCTTGGTTGCTTCTTTTCCTCCTTTGCTGGCTTCTCTTCTCTCCAGTGCGTGGTAACTAACAATGAAAACAAATACAAGAGAGCAGTTTCAGAGACGAGTATATATGAATGAATTTGGATCATATAATGCTAAAACTTCATAGAAACAGTATATATGAACTTAAAGATTGTTGAATTTATATATCTATGAGCAGAAGAGCCAGAACATATGATACTAACTTTTTCCTCATAGTCAATTTTGGTTTTAACTTAATGAAATGGATTCAAGAGTCACATAGCAATCCAAGTTAAGAGATAGGTTGTGATAGTAGCAGCAAAACTTACTTATGCTGGCCTCCATTAACAGAATCACAGTACTTCTTCATCCACTGCATAAACTCCAAGTTATCCAATGGCCTTCCCTTAACGAGTTTGCTCACTTCGATGTGCTACACAGCCATAAAATTAAAACCACACAAAGTCAGTTCTACTATATATGCCTGGAAGAATCAAGACCCCCCACAAAAAAAAAAAAAAATAGTGAAAAAGTAAGAAGAAGACCTTAGTGAGCTTGAGTTTATTAAAGACATCCTGAAGAACTTTATAGTTCTGAATCATCTCATACTCGCTCTTGGCATCAAAATTAACCTTGTGCATCGGAACAGTTCCAGGGTGTACCGAATCCATTAGCTGACAATGAACAGCGCCTGAACTAGCCTATATACAATAATCATCCATAATCCAATTTTCAGATCCAGATCAAACAACAACAACAACACGCAGATAGAGAAAAAATTCATCGAATCTGTACTCAAATTCCCAAATCAAAACAGATAAAAAACGAGATCCTCCGATTCCAAATTCCAAAACGAGATTGATTAGGTTTTTTACCTCTTCGACTTTGGAGAGATTAAGTTGGAGAGTGGAGTTAATCCAAGCCAGAATCTCCGATCTACCAACGAAATAAGCAGAATCCATCATCCCAATGTTCGTAGCCATCTCCGATTTGCTCATATTCGACTCTCTCTCTCTCTCTTTCTCTCTCTAACGGCTCTTTTGAAATTAGAGGAGAAGACCCAATACAAAAAAAAAAAACAAAGATAGGGAAATGGAGAAGAGACGAGAGCGGAGTTTTCAATTCAAAATGCAAATATCCGAATCTTTCTTTACTCGCTCTGGCTATTTCGGATCCGGGTTCTTTTAATAGGCCTATCCATCCAAGCCTTTTTAATCGAAAGCCCAAAATATTGTAAGACCCTACCTCATTCCTTGTATATCCACGCCTTTTTCGTCAAATTTCATTTAACTTGAAATTGAAATGTCGATATACATACAATTTCAAGCCAATCCGACAGACTATACGTATCAATAATCTTTATAATTTATAAATAATCTTTTTTTGTTCGAGGACATATTTTTTGTCTTTCTTATAGTCAAGAAATAAAACTTAAAAAGCTTTAAAGCTTTGAAGCTTAACTAAAAAAACTTGAATACTATAAAGTTTAAGTTTGAAAAAAAAAAAAAAAAAAGTTTAAGTTTTCAATAAAATATTATGTACTTAAATACTAAATAAACATTCAAATTTGTGGAATGTTTAACAAAATTTCAACCAAAATCCAATTAGTACATAATATTTTTTATGTCACTTAACTTTAAGTTTTCAATAAAATTTGTTATTTAAATTTGTTAAGTTTAGAGTAAAAAATAAAACTAATTTTAAATTTTAGTTTTTAATTAAATGAAAGACCTAAACTTAAATACTAAATACACATGACAAAACGGAAACAGACCCAATTTGTGGAATGTCTAACGAAATTAATTGCATCCAAAATCTAGTTATTCCATAATGTTTTTGTAATTTTGTAATTTAAGTTTAAGTTTTCATTTAATTTTTATTTAAATCTGTTAAGTTTTAGAATAAAAAATAAAACATTTTTAATTAATTGAAAAACCTTAACTTAAATACTAAATACGCATAACAAAACGGAAACAAGTCGAATTTGTGGAATGTCTAACAAAATTAATTGCATCCAAAATCCAGTTAGTCCATAATATTTTTTGTAATTTAGTATTTAAGTTTAAGTTTTCGTTTAATTTCTATTTAAATTTGTTAAGTTTAGAATTAAAAATAAAACTAATTATAACTTTTAGTTTTTAATTGATTGAAAAAACTAAACTTAAATACTAAATACACACATAACAAAACGGAACCAAGTCGAATTTGTGGAATGTCTAACGAAATTAATTGCATCCAAAATCCAGTTAGTCCATAATGTTTTTTTTTGTAATTTAGTATTTAAGTTTAAGTTTTCATTTAATTTTTAATTTCTAGTTTTTATATAGTTAGTTAGAAAGAGAAAAAAAATAAAGAGATGAAAAGAAGAGTTACCTGGCTCAGGAATGGATGAGAAATTAAGGGAGGGAATCTGATTGTTGTTGACCCACTTCCATTCTTCCATCATATGCCTTCTTATTTGTTGGACTGTTAACGTAGTTGCAGCAGCAGCCACAACACAAAAAAAAACTGTCGATATCCCTCCATAATATCTCCATCTTCTCAATTTGTTTTATAACAACAACTGCAAATACAAACAAAAGATGTAAACAGATCGGCAGTAAACTTGTAAACTTCCAGATTGAAGAAACAATTTCTAAGACAATTCTAGAGCATGAAGAAAAAACAATTAATCTTTTTTCGAAACTTTATTAAGACATTGAATATGTTTATGAAGAAACTTTACTAAGACAATTTCTAAGACAACTTTTAACTATGAAGCTATCCCAAAAACCTATGAATATGTTTATTATATCAGAGCTTACCCATAAACGATTGTAATGGCATTGAGGAGAAGAATACTCGTAAATATCGTAGAATCAACAAAAGAAAGCTCCGTGATGAGTCCGTTTTACTGGAACTAGTCGTGTGCGGAGGAGACGAGAAGCTTTGGGAAGGGAACAAAAAAAAATCTGTATTAAGATTTTAGCAATTATTTGTTTTCCATGTGACTAAACAAACAAAAAAAATCAAAGCTTGAGCAAAAAAGATAAGTAAAATCAATTCGATAGGAATGGTGGTATAAACGAACAATTTTTTAATGCAAACAAGATCGAAAAATAGGAAAGTAAAAAAAAAAAGTTACCTTTTTTTGAGAACAAATTGCAGGTTGCTTCGATCAGCTGTCGGAGGCGTAGAACAGAACATGTTGACGTTTAATTGCTTGATGATGAAAGAAGAAGAACAAGGAGACGCAGGTTATATATATTACGAACAAAACCCCATTGGATTAGTTAGATTTGATTGATGATGATAATCGGAAATTAGAAGAAGAAGACACGAGATGAAGAGCTATCGATGAGTCTCTCTTCTCTGAGGGTTATTATATAGAAACAACATACATATGTCGGTTTATTTTCACTTTTCAATGGATAAAAAAAAACAAAAAGGTAATTTTCTTTTTTTTTTTGAGTTAGAGAAAAAAGGGAAATATTGTTGTCGAACGCGTTGGGAAAGTAATGTAAATAGTGTAATTAACGGCTATAAGTGTCTAATCAGTAATAACGTAATGATTACTGCGGTGTAATCTCTCTGTCTACACACGAGATAGACTTATGGGCCGGGCTTAGGGTCTGCTACTGGATCCAACTCTTTTTAGCTCGTTAGTTATCCACCCTAAGAATCCATTATTTGAGATTCAATATGTGGGATTATCCAGTATCATTATAAAACTTTTATATATAAAATATCAATAAATTTATAATATTAATTTTTTTTGTTTTACGCTATGTTATATTCCATCCGTTTCAAAATATAAGATGTTTTAACTAAAAGACGCAGATTAAGAAATCTTTACTTTTAACAAGTTCAATCAATCAGAAACAATACTGCATAATATAAAATACTAAACTAATCTAAATGTTGCATAGAAACTTGAAAACATCTTATATTATGAAATAAAAAACTTCTCTAAAACATTTTATATTTTGAAACGGAAGGAGTATAACAGGAGAGGAGAGGTCTCGACTGGACCAGATATCACCACTAAATATAATAAATCCAAACATAAATTTAAAATCAGAGGAGGCCACATGAGAATTTTTAAGAACATAAAAACTCGCCTATTAATCTAACTCCTAATTACACACAGTCAGGAAATATTTCTTATTATTATTGTTGATTAAAATGAATGAGGGAATCTCTCGAGAACTTGTAACGCCTCTTTGATATTATTAGGCCTTCTCTGTGGTATCGGAGATGCACAAGCTAGACCCATTTTCAAACATGCCAACACCGCTTCTTCTTTGCCTTCTAATTCCCCCCGTATAGCAACGTCCGCCATCCGAATCGCCCGCTCACCGTCATCAATCACGAGGCCATTAACCTGTCCAAGCTCGTCCACCACCACGATCTTTCCCGTTAGCAACTCAAGAAGAATAACTCCGAATGAGTACACGTCCCACTTCGGATTCGCTTTTATGCTCCGGAGAGATTCAGGAGCGTTGTAAGGTAACCCGACTGAACTAGGACTTGGACTTGGACTCGGTCCAAACTCAAGAGATGTTGTTGATCTCTTGCTTCCGAATATGGGAGCTGATCCACCGGCTCTATAACTCATGTCGCCAATTAAAAGCTTTTCAAGGCCAAAATCCGCAACTTTAGGCTCCATATCCAAACCCAAAAGGATATTACTAGGCTTAAGGTTCCCATGCACATACTTCTTGTCGTGTATGTACGTTAGCCCTCGAGCTATGCCTTTAGCTATCTTGAGCCGAGCCTCCCAAGGTAAATGACAAGGAGAGGAGCCCACTTTCCCTGGCAATAAAAGGAAAGAAAAAACAAGCCCGTATATTAGGTGAAATCGAACATATATATGTTGTTGTGTGTACACGTTAGCAAATCCCACACTGTTACTTATCAATACAAAAAGACAAAAGTGAAGCAACGGACTTGCTTCTGTCAATACAAAATTACAAAACCTTTTTATATGTGGGGGACTCGACTCAAAAACAGAGAGATTTCACAGAAACACAGAACTGTCACTATCTTGCGCTTGAGATATTAGCTTACGATAAGAAGAAGAAGAAAAAAATCAATTTCGAGACTCCCCGTTGACTCTTGTCCGATCATTAACTGACATACTTTTTTAGTTGGAACCAACTCTCTGACTCCGAGACCGACACTCTGCTTATGTTAGCCAACTAATAAATGATTCTACTAACGTAAGCGCGCATTAAATCAGATTGAACGGAGAAAAGGGGAGACTTACGGTAACGGGCGTTAGCGAGACTGCCGTTAGGGACAAAATCGTAAATGACAAGCTTCTCGTCGGATCCCCAATAGAAACCTCGAATTCGTACCAGGTTTGGATGTACCAGTTTAGCCACGGCCCGAACCTGAGCTTCGAAATCTCTAAACCGGTCTAAACCGCATTCAGCTATACGTCTAACCGCCACGGCCGTTCCGTCTTGGAGAACCGCTTTATACATAATGCTCGAACCGGTGGCTCCCAAAATATAAGCCGAAGCTTTGAGAAGCGTTTCGATCTCGAGCTCTTTCTCTGAGTCGAGATTCACTAACGTGCCTTTCTTGTCTTGATCGTCCAATCCTGACCGTCGGTGATTTGGTCCGACGGAGTTCTCTTCTTCGGATCCCGATGTATCGGATTCTTCTTCCTCTTCTTCGTCTTCGCAGTCACCGTCGACGTAGATGGTTTTGCGTAGACAGTACCATTTTGAGACCTTGGAATCTGTTGATGACGTGGACCATTTTGACGTAGCCGTTACGGTCTTCCGTTTCCTCGACTGGTAAATGTAGAAAAACACAATCCCGAGGATAGCTAAACCGGCAATGTCACCGACAACGATCCCAATTATAAGAACCGGTTTATGATCCCATTTTGGTTTCTGACCGGTTTTGGAGCTGATTGGGTTGTTGGTTAAGCCGATCGTATTTGGTATAGCAGCTAATGCCGGAGGAGAATCTGGTGTCAGCGATGATGGAGGTGGAGATGTTGTTGCTTCACCGTCACGGCAAGGGTGTTTTGCCGGGTCTGTCCCGCAGAGACCCGGGTTACCGGAAAAGGAGTTGGATTCTTGGTTACCGAGAACCCGAAAACCCGGGATTTGACCCGTGAGCTGGTTGAAAGAGATATCTACGGTGGCGTATTCCGGGATTTCGTCGGCGAAACCTGACGGAATCTCGCCGGAGATTCTGTTGTACGAAGCGTTGAAATAGCGTAAACGATTCCCTCCGAAATGTGACGGCAACGAGCCTTTGATCAAGTTCGACGACAGGTCGAGATACTCCGTCGACTTGAAACCTCCCGGGATCTCGCCGGAGATATGGTTGTTCTTCAGTGATATCTCCGTTAAGTTCGTATTCCATCCCAAAGTCTTCGGCAGTTCTCCGAAGAAGGAGTTACCGGAGAGGTTCAACGCCTGGAGATTCAAAAGCGCGCCAAAACTCGCCGGTAACTCGCCGGAGATGTGATTATCCGACAGATCAAGAAACCTAAGCTCCGTCGCGTTGAGAAGCGAGACCGGGAAAGAACCATTGATATAGTTGTTCGAAAGATCAAGCCTTTGAAGAGAACTGAGAGAACCCAAATTAGAAGGAAGAGTACCGGAAAGCTTCGAGCTAGGAAGCGAAAGAACAGTCACGTGCCGGGAAGAGACATCGCACGTGACGCCACGCCAAGAGCAAGGAGTCTCGTCCTCGAACCTCCAGCTCCGCAAAACTGAAAGAGGATCGTCGACGATCGAGTAACGGAAAGAGAGGAGAAGAACACCGTCTGTGCTCAGAGCATGAGATGATCGGTCACATAGGAAGAAGAAGAACAAAACGGTAATTAGAAAAAGATAACGTCGGAGATCATCGGCGGCGAGTGTCGTCATGGTGAGCTTACGCATAGATAGAAAAGGCCATGTGAGTGTGAGCGATATGAAAGTGCTTATCTCTTTATGGAATTCTTGATTTCCGTAAAACTATATACTCCATAGTAATTAAAAATAAAATAAAAACTATATTACTAATATATCCTATGTAAATTGCACGGAATATGATAACAAAAGCTTAACACTATTTTTCCTATTTCGTAAATTATGCTGACGTCGCTTTGTCGTTTTTCACGTTTATAATCAACGTGGACCAAATCATGTTCATCATTGTTTACATTGATCTTTCAAAAGAAACATAACACAAAACCCATATAAATCCGGATATTCTTGTAACACAAATCTTTGCTAGATCACAAGAAACACTATACTATATAATAAATGATTTCTATTATTCCTTTTGACTGTGTGATGAGTTCTAAGAGAAAAATTGTGACGTGAGATTACACATATCGATCATGTGATGCTGTGGGAATATTTGTATTATTAACCAATTAACTTAATATATTATGGACCATGATCAGATGGGAGAATAGTATCTTTGCTATAAGACATTCACAAAAAGTTCGAAGTTTTTGCAGGTCTGACTTGGATTTACTTCTACTATCTATATGTTATGACCGTTTTATTATTATTTTCCTTATTACCGACCTCTGATCATAGTACATCTCTTATAGATAGATATAGGCTAATTAAACTAATGTTGTGATTCGTTATAATATTGACTTTATGCGCGAAACACACATAAATTAAAAAACAAGTGCTTCCTACCAAAAAAAAAGTACGTTAATTTAATAACTGTATTAATCTCTGTTTTGCTTCAGGCTTGTAACTTTACATATACCAAAAACAAAATCTAAAGATATAGTTAATGTTTCTGGAATCTTTATAGTATAGATTAACATGTATGGGGTAATAATCCCAATGGATCACGAGAGGTAGATTGAATAAAAGAGGAAATAACAAAAACAACTAAACAGTTATGTGTTCCATCAAAAAGATATAAATGTGGTACTGTTATCTACCTCCGGAGGTCAACATCACACGTAAAAAAAATAAATGCTTTGTCAAGATTAATGTACGCCCGGTCAAATTAAATTTAAAATCGGTCCCCGTTTTTAATTTTAGCGAGCGTCATTGTGGTCCTTTGTTTCTTTTGTATTTGATTTCCAAATCGCGATTTTTTTAATTTTTATTACACGTATATGTTTTTACCATTGGAATTTATTTGATTTTAACACCACATATGTCAAGGCTGCTTAAAACAAACCAATGAAATCGCTAGACCGAAACAATGGATCAAGTCGTACAAATTGTCAAAAATATAATTTTAGACTCTATTTCTCAACTGCGTTATAATCCATCTGGATTCATAGTATACTTTTTTTCAACAATATTTTCAAAGAAAATGCGTTGACGAAAAATTAATTAAATGTGTTAACATGTCGGTACGTAATATCAAAATCATTTATAATGGTTACTATTCAAAAGTAAAAAAACAATTTTCTAAGTTTTATTTCTGTGGTGTGTGAAACAATAAAACATGAGTGTCGTGTAGTCCAAGTTACAGACGTTGGGCTTATTAATTACCATACAATAACGCTTTCATATTGACCACTATTCAATATTTCGTTTTCGTAACATATTTTTGTTTTATACTATTTCTCAAACGTATATTTATACTACTTGCTAATGTTTAAACGAAATTTACTATTGATGTTGTGTGTGAACAATACCCATAACAGTGATATAGGATTCATAGTTTGTTTTCGACTGTAAATTGTCAGAGCGCATTTAATTTATAGAAGTTAAAATTCATTTTACAAAATTAGACAAGGTAGGTTTCGAGATTCAGTTCACAATTTATTCACCGTTGTGGTTTCTTTTTATCTCCATCTCTCTTTTTAGACGTAAACATTTTGGTAAAAATGCTCGTACGTACGTATGTAATTAGCCAGTAAAGTTTTCAATACGAATATATACAAGATGTAACCATACAATATTAATTAGAGAATGGCTGCTAGTTTGGCGGTGGAAAAAGACGTGAGATACATCAAAAATGGCGTTTTCTACTTACCATTTTGCAAAACTCCAAACTTGTTATCGTCTTGCAAACAAATTATAATTCAATCCCTGATTTCGACAATTTTTCAAACAGTGATAATATATAATAATACAACACTGCGAATTGTCACTTGATCGGTCGGGTGTTTTTGGATATATTATGATATCTGTTATGACTTTTTTTACATTCTTCATTTTCTTCCACATAAATGATTTATAGATTGAAGTCTAGAAAATAAAATTGTTATAATTCCTAGATAGTATATGATAATTATGCCAATAATATTGGGATACAAACCGAGTCCCACATCTGAAGTTTAAAGGGACTATTATTAGTATATAAAGGGTTAGGATCAATCTACTAATTGCCAATTGATTTTTAGTTAGAAGCTCAAGATAAACCCAAATTTAATATGGTATTAGAGCCCAAGGTTAAAAATTCTGGTGGACCTAGAAAAGTGGATACGAACATGCCTCTTGTTAACCTGAGTAATAGGACCCAAGAAAGGGTTTATTATCGGTTCAAGTGGAATCGGTTCGAAATGGAGTTATCATCTCGAAAAGACGTGTTAAGATCCCATATGTGGTCCTTGGTTTGAAGAGGAGGTTGTTTGGATACAAACCAAGTCCGACATCTGAAATTTAAAGAGACTATCATTAATATATAAATGGTTAGGATCAATCTACTAATTGCCAATTAATTTTTAGTTAGAAGCGGAAGATAAACCCAAATTTAATAAATGATATTAAGATTTTTATTGATTCTATGAAGTGAACACGTCGAAGCCATTTCTGGTAGTAAGCTACTACTATCTAGTGACTTTTTTTAACAACGACAGATGATTAGAATGATTAAGTGAAATGGGTCATGATTATTTAATTGTTATTGACATTTTTTTCAAAAGACAAAAGCTTAAAAAACTGCCTTTGCTTTGTTAACGATGTGACAGAAATTAAAGAGAGATATGGTCTTTCTTCTTCCTCTTTTACTAATCATCATCTTATGTATTCTTCTTTTTATAAAGTAATCATATTTATTCTAGGTTTATAAATAACTAATCTAACAATTAATTAGGAGTATATTATTAAAATGATACTGTAGTATAACTAGTAGAATATGTTCATCATAGTTATTAATACATGCGCTTGACAAAAAAAAGAAGTTATTAATACATGCTGGCGAGTAATAAATTTGTAACATTTATTATTATTTAGCTTTTCAAAGAGGTGTAATGGATGGTCTTGAAGATATATTTCAATCGCTTTTTTCTTAGGTTTTTTTTTCTTTCTTTTTATGGAGCCTTTTAGAAAGCTTACAAAGGAATTGGATACAAAATTAAAAAGGCCGAAAAGCTTCACATATGAAAAAGCTTGGGAATAAAATTTAGCAAATCACGTGTAAGATGATTCGAAGGTTAAGATAAAATACTTTTATGATGATGTTAATTTTAAAGATAATATTCTCATTGGATTGGTTTTGTGCGTCCCTTAACGGGTAAGTAAAAAGTAATGTGAAACCCATTGGCATCGCAAATTAAAAGCTTTTATCTATCAGTCAGTCCATTTGGTTGGGCATACGATGCTGTGTTCTCATTTTTATATTGTTTAATAATAAATGAAAAATTCAGAAATAGACCTAAAAAGGCTAATTGGTGAAAAACCAACTTACTATTATTACTCAATTGAGTTTAAAGATTACTTGCAATTTGAAGATAATTCTACCAATAATAGATTTTGGTTTAATTACAATTTGGTTTTAGATCTAACCGGTGCGATCAACAAAAATGCTCAACGGTTACAAAATACAATCACGCATCATTAACACATTAAAGGATCCCTCGCAATCACACATCATCGAACAGATTATATAGCTTACATATCTATGAACACACTATATACAGTAGTAACAGTACTAAACCCTTCCTCTTCGTTTGCTAAACCGGGAAGGACTAAACCGACTAAGATCAACACTAGTGGCTACGCCATCTACAATAAGCTCAGCTAATGCAGCACCAGTGGCTGGACCATTAAGAATCCCCCAGCAACTATGTCCTGTGGCTACATAACAACCCTTGATTCCTGGAGTCTCTCCGATCACAGGGACTCCATCGTCCGTACTGGGCAAAAAACACGCTTGCTCTGCTTTCACTAGAGCGTTTTCTTCGTTCAGATAGCTCGAGACTGTTTTAGCTACTCTCTTGAGGACCTGGATTGATTCAGGATTGGTTGTGACCTGATCTGGATCATCAGGTACTTCTTCTTGTGATGACATTCCACATATGTACACTTCACCTGTCCCACAAACAACAATAAAACATACCAATTACTTCTCTCTCATCTTCCGTTACTTGTATCAGTTTCATATTATCTTAATCAGACTTTTGCATTAATCCTCAGTTATTGAAAGCAGATGATCCAATGTGAAGCTAAACTTAGATAGAAAATCACACGAAAGAACCGAAGATATTACCTGTAGGACGAGGGTATACTTCAGGGTCCAAAGCTTCACCACCATGAGAAGGATGATAAGTTAAGAAAAGAGCATGAGGCGTTATAGCATTTGGTTCCTTCGGTTCCAAGACAATGCTATGAGCTTTCGTACCGTAAACCCTAAAAATCGAAGACAACAGCTCAAATTTACTCGACCATGGACCCATCGCCAGAACCACCTTACCAGTATCGATAACTCTCCCACCTTCAAGCACCACCGCGTCAACTCTCCCTGATTCCACTCTCACCTCTTCCAATTTCCCGATCACAACCTCAACACCATACTTCTCCGTCGCCGTCGCTAACAGCTTCCGAGTGAACAGCTGAGGATGCACTTGCGCTGTGGTTTGCGTCGTACCAATCGTCGATGGGGTTTTAGCTGGGCCGTTGACCCAATCCGGTAAGCCCAAACCGCCAGAACCGGGTTTAGATTCCGTCACGGCGAGGCTAAGAGTCGTGAGCGGTCTGTATCCATACGATTCGACGCCGTTTAGCTCCTCAGCGAGCGATCGATGGAGGTTAAAGCTCGCGCGTGCTAAAGGCGCAACAGGGCTTCCATCGCACCAATCAAAAGCGAGAAATCCGCCGGCTTTACCGGAAGCAGCGCACGCGACGGCTGATTTCTCGACGAGAGTGACGGCGATTCCTTTCTTGGCGAGGAAATAAGCAGTGCAAACGCCGATTACGCCGCCGCCGCATACAACGACCCGATTTGAGGTTTCTCCATCGATTTGGTTTTTTGCTGCCATTGATTTCGATGACTTGGAGCGGATCGTGATTGTTCGTCGGGTTAACGCCGGAGGGAATAATAACGATGAGATCGCCGCCATTAGCGAGATGACGTGGATGACTCCTCGAGTCCACACGTTTGTTAGGAAATTATTTATTGGGCCTTATATTGTTATTGGGCCGATACTTTTAAACTCATTTGAAGGATTCTTGTGCACTGTTGTCTTGGGATATGTTGCATGTAATCTCATTAGATACCATTTGGATAGATTGGTTGAATGTTGAAATGAATCAATTAAGCAGGATGAGTGATTTAAAAATATGATTAGAACATGTAACAATTTGGTTGCGAATCTTAGTCCGTAAGTTTAAAATGTTTAAAAAAAAATAAACTGAGTAAAGATAATATTTTATACTATATATCATTTTCTATATAATTTTGTACATATCAGACCGATCAAAGATATAATTTAACTATCTTTGTAAAATAATCTATTTATCTTACCCTTAACTCCATAGATTAAATATATTGTAAGTTTAGGGAATAAACGGTAGTTTTATTGAAGAATATAATATATTGACTCAGTTCAATTCGTTGTAGTCCTCCGCGAAAAATAATATCCCACCACATTCCTTCTTTGTTCAGGGATTTTCTTTTCAATGTAGAATATACAAAAAATTTTGTAGTCACTGATGTCGGAGCTATAAGTCACTCCAACACTTGGCTCAAACTCAAACGATGGTCCCTTGGGGAAGAAGGAGAGTCTCCCTCGTACAAGGGTTGCATATCCATATATGCAGATCACAAAACTTGCTTTCTACCTCTTCGTCAGAAAACAAATTCACGCAGCAGATAAGTCCTTTAAAGGATGAAATCATGTACATGAAGTCCTCGTGGCTTCTTTGAGATGGATCACTAGTGTTTAGGAGGCAACGTTTAAAACTCTTTGCATCCCTCAAATACAACTTCATTGCTCCCTCCATAATAGGACAAAAAATTAACGAGGGATTCTTCCTTGATTGCTCTAACTGCAGCTTGTAAAAATATTTGGTACCAATTAATAGATACTCTGCATCAACAAAACAGAGACATGGAATGTTGTTAGATTTGGTTGCGAATCTTAGTCCGTAAATTTTAAATATTTAAAAAAAAAAAACTGAATGAAGATAATATTTTTATACTATATATCATTTTGTATATATCAGACCGATCAAGAATATAATTTAACTATCTTTGTAAAATAATCTATTTATCTTACCCTTAACTCCATAGATTAAATATATTGTAAGTTTAGAGAATAGAAGGTAGCTTTATTAAAGAATATAATATATTACAAACTTTTATCACAAACATGTTATAATTTTTTCACCGGTAAATAAAAAAAAATAAAATGAATTAACTCTCCATTTAAATTATAAGAACGTTAGGTGTTACAACCCCAAACATCTCATCAATGAGAATTGAGTCAGCAACATCAAAAGTTCTCTCAAATTCAATTTTGTGAGCTTTTTTTACGATTTACATAGTTAAATGAATTACCATTCGCTTTCTGATTTTTTATGGTTCACAACCACAAATATAATAGTATATTTGAAAATTTTAGATGATATGTCTTGTGGGGAAGCATATATACAAAAATAGATACTTTTGATGCAATGGACTTTCAATCTTTGATCGAATGTCAAACATGGCAAATAATAGAGCATCATGTACATTCAAATCTAATAATTGGTTTTATATTTCAAAAACCATATAAAAGCAACTAAGACCGTAAAATATTTATAACGAATATGACATGCTAACGTATTTGTACCAAAACTGTTTGAAGTAGTAATAATAGTGAAAAGACCAAAATAGCTGAAAAGGTTATAATTTTCTTAAATGATTCATAAATCTTTATCTATCTACCTTTTTATCACGTATTTTTGGTTGTTCTTGCAAAAACATAGAGTTTAGTTTTCTGAATCCATTGTTTTTGCATTTCAAGTACACACATGATACCATTTTTACGATGTTTAATACAAACAATAATATGAATTAGTATTTAATTAATCTTTTTGGATAAAAAAAGTTAATACTTCGTACCAAAGCATTTCTCTTTAGAGTTTGAAACTTACAATGGATAAGTTGGAGGCAAACCTTACCATGAACTTTTTCGGCATCGCGTATTCAAATTATGAATGCTAGTGATATATTTTTCTATTGTAGTACTTTCACAATTTGTTAGGAAATGAACCAAAATGTTGATTGATTAGATGTTTTTTGAAGTTGAAAAGGACTGTTAAAAATAAATAATTGAAAAGGACAAGTGACCAAAACAATCACACAGGCCATTCCAAATTTGGGCTCCACCACTTTGACGACAAAAGCCCATTAATAGGGCGGCTCCTTCTTCGGCCTTTCATCAACCACACATACCCTACTAATGATTATTTTATATTTTATATATTTATGAACTACTGTGATGTTTTCAATTTTCAGTTCGACCCGCCGAAACTTTTCATATAATATTACATATTTCATTCTGTTTATAAACAGAGGCTTCTTTGTGTTGACTGAAATTGGTTTTCTATATTTAAAAAGTTTCTGCAGTTTTAGGAAATATATAAAACCGTTTTATGAAAAAAACTGGAAAAATAATAATATATAATCTGTTTGATTAACTACGAGAATTTGTCAAATTTTACATGATTAGTGGATGAAATGAGTTATATTTTAGCCCATCAAATATCCAAGTGTAAATGAGTAAATCAAAACTTAAAAGACATTTTACATCTACACGTTATTTTTGTTAGATGTGTAAAATTATGTATTAATTAATTTCATTTATAACATAGAATAGTGAATCGTTAGTAAAATTATGTGTTAATTTTGATATATATATTTCATTTATAACATAGAATAATGAATTTATGTGACATCATTAACTAGGAATAGTTGGATAATTATTTTGTTTGTCAAATATCGTTTATATTAGTTTCACCATTGTACTATCGTTCGTTGATATTTAAATCTGTTGGAATATATATCGAAAAGTAGTTCTATTATTTTACATCAATAAAAACAGTAGTTTAATTATAATTTGCAACATTATCTTCTTACGCCTTATTTATCAGGTGTGTCTCGAGCCATTGTCATTGTACACAAAAGTTGATGATCAGGTCGTTCTTTTCTCCACACGAGAAGTATTGTTTCTGATTTATATAAAATGTAGAACAATTCATATATAATTGACCCAAAACAGTGTATAATGTAGAGATACATATCGCTTTTGATATATATATATATATATTTTTTGAATCTAATGTTAAATTATATACAAAAGAAAATTAAATCGTTAACAAAACTTGGATAGGTAATGTTTCAAAATCTTTTTCAAAAAGTGTACAAATTAATAGAATCTTGCTTCAAACCATACTTGAATACTTGATCCTCCGTCATCCTTGATTGTACTTAATTGATTACGGACAGTCTTATCTATGAATTTGACGATCATTTCAGCTGGTGAGTGTTTTTTCCATGTCGTCGGTTGTTCCTCTCTCTCCAGAGTTAGTGGATCGTACTTTGAAAAGCATATCCCACAAGTAATCTCTTGGTCTTGTCCAGTATGTTCCCTACTAGTAAATTCATGACATCTTGCTAGCAGTTTGTAAACTTGTCAGAGAGCAGATCCTGTACTAATACCTCCCAGACCTGCGCCGAGAAAGGACATTGGAAGAACAAATGTTCTCTTGTCTCCGGAGGGTAGGTACAAAAGATACAACCTGTATTAGTCGGTTGATTCCAGCGTTGCATCCTTTCCCCTCTTGCGATTCTGTTTTTTGCCACTAGCCAGGTGAGAAAAGCGTATTTAGGGGTAGCATGTGGAAACCAAATCACTTTATGGTTCTCCATTGTGGGATGAGCGACGTGGATATGGTTCCATGTAGCTTTAGTTGAGAACTTGTCCCGATAAACACCATATGCGCCTTTCCACAGAGCAATGTCATGGGCTGCAGGAACCTGTGCTATCCGATATTTCAATATTTCCTCCTCAACAGATTGGAGCCGAGTATCTCTGTGTGTTCGACGTCGAGACACAACAAGTACTTCACCAACAATACTTTTCTCCGGGATTCCCATAGCAATGTATCCTCTTTCACTAATCAGTTCTTGTAATCTGCCCAAGGAGGACCAGTTGTCAAACCAAAAAGAAGTGGTTAAGCCATTTTTTACCTCCACATGATGAAATTGTGTCGCTATATCTAGATACTTTAACACTTTTTTCCAAATCCATGAACCACCTATGGCGTCATCTCGCACAACCCATAAAGAGCCACTACATAGGAGGTAGCGTTTCACCCACGTAGTACACAGCGAGTCCTTTGCAGACAGAAGTCGCCAAATCAGTTTCAACATACTCACTTTATTTCCCTCTTCAACAGAGCGCAATCCCAAACCTCCTTCACTCTTTGGGAGACAAACCTCTGCCCAGGAAACTTTTGTTTTCCTAGTATTCAGAGAGGGTCCTGACCAGAGAAAAGTAGAACACACCTTTTCAATTTCCTTGATACAAGGTTTAGGCAGTCTAAAAGCTGATAACCAGAAATTTATAAGGCTAAAGATGACAGAGCGGAGTAGCTGAAAAAGACCAGCAAAAGAAAGCATTCGAGCTGTCCATGTACTTATCTGGTGTCGAATTTTTTCCAACAGAGGGGAAAAGTCAGCAGCAGACATTCGTTTTGGGGACAATGGTAGGCCAAGGTACCGAACTGGCAAGGTTCCAGTAGCGAATGGAAATTGTTGTAGGAGTTTGACCTTATCCTCCGGTGAAACCCCTGCTGTATATATAGTGGATTTTTCAAGACTTACTCTTAAGCCCGAGTGGTCTGCAAAATCATCAAAAACCTTGAGGACGCCCATAACTTAGTGTTGGTTACCCGCCATGAATACCATTTAATCATTGGCAAAACATAAATGAGTAAGTTGCAAGTGTTTGCAGTTCGGATGGTAATCGAACTCCCTGTTTTGAGCAGCTTTGTCCAATTTGCGCGAGAGGACATTCATGCAAATGACAAACAAATAGGGGCTAAGAGAGCAACCTTGGCGCAGACCACGTTACTACCAAAATATCTTACAAGTTCACCGTTCACTTGCACTGAGAATGATGCAGTGGAGATGCAGGTCTGTATCCAGTTCACATATTGATCAGGGAAACTAAGTGCGCGCAGTGTGGTGAGTAAGAAGCTCCATTGGACTGAATCGAAGGTTTTTGAAATATCAATTTTTAAAGCACATTGAGGAGAGACCATTTCCTTATGATAATCCTTGATTACTTCAGTTGCAAGAAGTAAATTTTCCAAAAGTAATCTATCCTTGACAAACGCATATTGAGTTGGTGAAATAAACTTAGGCAAAATAATCTTAAGCCGGTTCGCAAGTATCTTAGAGATGACTTTATAAAGAACATTGCAGCACGAAATCGGCATGTAATCCTTCATTACTTTCGCATTTTTCTTCTTTGGAATGAGAGCCAGGATAGTGGAGTTCACCCCCTTAGGGAGAAACCTTGTTCTAAAAAAAGACTGAATGGCAACCATGAAGTCTTCACCAAGAGTTCCCCATGATTCCTTGAAGAATTCAACATTAAACCCATCTGGTCCCAGAGACTTATTAGTTGGCATAGAAAACAAGACCCTCTTTATCTCCTCTTTAGAAACCTCATGTGTTAGAAGACTTTTATCACTCTCTGAACAGCGAAAATCCAAAACACTTTGGAGCTCCTCACAGGTCCAGTCGACATAGTCCCCAGGTATGAAGGTGAGAAAGTCGTGAAAATATCTCTCAGCTTCAATCTTTATATCTTCCTGCGTAGTGAGAGTCTGGCCATCAACACATTCAATCTCGCGAATACTATTACGCATTTCACGGAGAGTTGCACCAATATGAAAAGCTTTGTTGTTTTGATCACCAGTTTGGAGCCAATGAAGCTTACCTTTCTGTTTCAGAAAGCTCTCCTCCACATCTGAGAGTCTCTTCCATCGCTCATAAGCATCAGCTTCAGCACTCACTGCATGTGACGTAGGAGTAGCCATTGTCTACATCTGCAGAGCACAAAGTCTTTTATAAGCTTCCTTTGTACGAACCGATATAGCTGCAACCAGATCTTTCCCCATGGTTCTCAAATGTGGTTTAAGGCCCTTCAACTGTTTAGAAAATCTATACATTGCAGAAGTCGAGTGGAAAAGTGGATCGAACCCTCTCCATTTCTCTCTAATCATATCGTGGAAACCAGGGTGAGTACTAGTAGCAGTGACAAAATTAAAAGGTCGTCTAACCCTTGGGGCCTCTTCCTTGATATAAAATCGACAACACAAGTGGTCGGAACATCCACCAGATTCAAAAACAGAGTAAGAGTGCGCATAGCGGCGAAGACACGGCTCATTCACCAGGACTCTATCCAATTTCTTGCATATAGGCCCATCCTGCCTTTTATTACTCCATGTAAACCGCTGACCCTGATAACTCATATCAATTTGATCACAACTGCGAACCAACTCTTGAAAATCTCGCATTCCAGAGGATGTAGATGGATCATAACTATACAAAGAATGATCATCACCTTCGAGAGTTTCATTGAAATCTCCGCAGATGAACCAGGCTTTATCCTTAAAAAGAGGTGAACTATGAATGTGTCGTAGGTCATTCCATAAAAGCTTTCGTTCTGCTGTCAAGTTTGAAGCATAGATGAATGTGGCAAAAAACTCTTGTTCACCTTCAATATAGATCGAAACAGTGATCATCTGTGATGTTGTGTATATCGGGGTTACTGTCACATTATTTCTCCATACCAACCATATCCTTCCTAACCTGTGTCCTTCATAATTAGAGAGAAAAGACCAATCCGCAAAGACTGATCGAACCACCTTATCTGCCCTTCTCGTCTTAACTTTTGTTTCAAGTAAACAACCAAAATCAAACTTACTATGAGACATCCATTCTTTGACTACCCGGTGCTTTTCCTTTTTGTCCAAACCCCGAATATTCCAAAAGAAACCCGACATCAGATATGGTGAGGGGTTTGACTTGTCATCAGGCTACTAGGAGCTGGGATCCTAGTACTCTGCAACCCTTTTTTGGACAAAAATTTATGATCCTCCTTTGATGCACGAGGTAAGGAAGGCCTAATTGTCAACCTCGTACTGTGCAATTCACTCTGTTGATCCTCATGTACCGCTGTGGTCTGATTCACCACAGGGAGATCCACAGGCTCCCGAACATGCGAAGCTTTGAGACTCTGTTCGGCCCCTGACGTAATGTCTTCTCCTTTTTCCCCCTTATCACTAAGACAGGATAGAAACCTCACCAAAAACGAGGTACACTAGTCTTTATCGGACTACGCGTGCTTTTAGTTGGTGTAATCCAACCCAAGTCCTCAATTCCTGTTTCCTCGTCTGAGTGGTTTTCAGACTCCTTGTGCTCTGTTTCCACCAAAGTCGTTTTTGGTTCCCCGCCAATGACCATTTTATCATTTCTACTCTGCAAATCCTCTCTCAACCCACCAGGATGTGGCGATTTGTCTCCGTTTGGGTCAGTTACGGCCACAATCACATTTTTCTTTTGCAAACAGTCTGAATTTTGGTGTACCCATTTTGTGCAAAGTGTGCATCTCGGTGGCAGCCTGTGATAGACAAATTCCACAACAGTGTCACCTTCTTTTTCTGATTTAAAAGAAAAGTTTTTAGGTAAACTCTTTGTTAAATCCACTTCCACAAACACCTTAGCTTCATCAAACGTCGTACACGCCTCTGTATCAGGATATAACTTTTTGGGTACTCCTAAAGGGCTTGTGATTGCACTCAAGACCTTCCAAGAGAAATACTTCGGTGGAACATTCTTGACTATAACCCAAAGAGGAATAGTCGTGATCTCGTCTTGTTCCATATCCACGATGGGGCTCCATTTCGACAAGACGACATGAACTCCACAGAGATTCCACATACCACGCCTAAGAACACTAGATCGTGTACGTTCATCTTTAATACGAAAGCGCACTGTTTTGACATTCATCACAAACACATTAATCTTTACTGTTTTGTCACCTAGCGTCCATATTTTATTCACCAGAGTGTGGATACCTTCCACAAAAGGAACTTTGGTCAGGAACCTGCCCACGAGGAAATCTTCCCATAAAGGATGCGTATCCTCAAAAACACTATCCGGAATTGGCACTGTTTGCAAACCATCAATCTCTTCAACAGGTTGATCCATCTTTTCCATCTCACCCGAGTTTTTCACACTAGAAACCCAAGAACGCTGCTCTTTAGAAGAAACACGTTGCTTTGGGACTACCAGTTTGCCCGACTCTTTTTCCACCGCGACAGTCTCCACTTCTCCTCCTACCCCCTCACCAGGAGTATTAACTTATTATTATAATAGTCTAAATCATTATATTAACTTATTAAGTCAAAAAAAGCCGGCGGCCAATGTGGGGAATAAGCTTCACACTTTGATGTAATCAGTTCTTTTGTTTCCAACTTTATGTACTATTTTCCCTCACTTTTGCCCGTTCATGACTCGTATGATGCTTCAACGTGTATTCCATATATATATACAAAAGATCAAGTTACTAATATATGCGAGTTGTACATATATATGTTGATAATATATGTTTGAAAGTTGATAACATTTGAGTTACGAAGTTGATAAATTCATTATTGCTATCATGTAAAACATGCATGTCATAGAACTTAACAGTTTATAAATCATGTATATCGAACTATTATGATCCAAGTTTTAGTTATACGTGAAATCAACTAGCTTCTGATAGATAATTTTGGTTTGAGAACCTATTCGTTCCAAGGATTTGTTATGACTCATTGCTTATTATACGTACATACGATTTATGGAGGATAGGTACGGGATAATCGACGAAATTCAGTTGTTACGAGTTTGTTTAACCTACGTGACTTAATAAATCATAAATTGTCTGATTGGTCACTATTTCAGATTATAGAGACGGAAATAAGTTCTTGCAATATGATGAGTATATGAGTTCGGGGTTCTAGTAAGAAGAAGTTAATTCGATAAGTTTTAGTACATAGCAAGTGTAACAGTACTTGGTAGGTACTAAAAATAAAACGTTTTTATTCCGGGCATAAAACTAAAGAGAGTCACACCCCTTTTTATTTGTCGTCTACAAAGTACGCTTTTGAATCATGCTATAGTAAAGGTGTTAGGTGTGTGTGGCTTAAGCATACATCAGAAAACCAAAAGAAATTATCTTAAGCACGAAGGTCACTGAAAGCCGTCGTTTCCGCGGCGACCATACCATTAATTGCAGATGTGTGCGTGTGGATGCATACATGCACACGTGCGGAGTGGAAGGTGAAGGTACAAAATGTGCATACGGCTTAGGATAAGCGAGAACGGAAGAATATTTTTGTTAGCGGCATCTTCCTATTCTATGCAACTAAGTAAACGAACCACATGCGCCAGTTTTATTTTTATTGCTTTAATGAATCTTTGTTAACAGCATTATTGTTTTTTTTATAATAATTATTATCCCCTCTAAATTTACATAATTACGAATATCGATTAGATATGGCATGGATAATGATTTTACATATATATAGCATCGTTTTACAGTAGTTATAAAAATTTCCTGAAATTAATATAACATGTAAAAAGTGTACAATTTTCATTCATTTATGCATATTGTAGTATGAATTAATTGGCAAAAAAAGCATCATTTAGATTAAAATGTAAATAATATCTCATTTCTATTCTGAATTGAGCTTATAATTTTAATAATAGTGACAGTTCAAACCCGTATAAAACCGTTAACAATGTATGAAATGTCAAGGAAAAAAAATAATGAAAGTGTTAATCATGGGGAATAAAAAAGAAGGGAAGCAGACAATGCAAGTGGAAGAATATCTAAAACACGTAGACCAACCAATAGCAATTACAGTTACAGCTTACACGCGACAGGAGGAACAAGACAAGAGTAGTTTTGCCTTGTTAAGAATAACAATGAGTATGACACGTCACTTAAATCTATACGTGAAAGGCTAAGATCAGTACACGTGGACAATAACTGGGAAACAGCTGTTAGATATTTGTCCGGTTCTGGTAAGTTTAAACATTTAAAAAGTATAGTTAGCCGAGTTAGGTCATGTTCCACGTGCCTTTTTTTCTGCACCACTCTCCACTTTTCCACAAGAGGGGCAATGATTTTTTTTTGGTCCAAAAATATACAGTTGTAATCTTGGACGGTGTGTCTTAATAAAATATTATATGGACGGTGTTTTCTTTAATGTTTTCAATTTGTTCATATGAATTTTTTCGGTTGGTCATTTCAATCACAAATTTATTATAACTGAAAACAATAAATCTTTTTAGTTCAATAATTGCCGATGTACGTTGTGTGTATTCAAGTTCTCGTAGATTTTTTTCTGTATTTTATATTTGGAATTTATATTAGTGTCGTGTATGAATTTACATTATTTTTTGTAAATTATATGTTTTGTGTCTATTAAACAACCATATCATTACATTTTTATGTATGGATAGTAGTATAAGTTATTCGTAGTAGCAAATCAAAAATGTTATGATATGGTTGTTTAATAGACACAAAACATATAATGAAATCTTTCAAAATATTTTTGGAATTGTCTAATCTTTGAGTGAGTAAGACATCGTCAATCAACCATCAATGTCATCAATCAAAAACCATCACCTATTGATCCATCTTTTAGGTTTTAAATATAAAATTTTCAAAAACTAGCAGACCAAAACCGACACTCGGACCATTGATCATAGCAACAACGAGCAACGATATAGTAATATTCTGTTTAGTCTCACAAAACAACACGTAAAACCAATATAATAATCACGCAAGGTACATCTACATCTCATTGTGCCGATCACAACAATCTTTTACCATTTTTATACACAATAATTCACTCAAAAGTATGTTTAACTCGACACTGCTAATACGTATTAACAAATGTACGGTTTTCACACCAACGGTTTTCAGTTTTCATATAAGCGAAAAGGACTTCTATTGTAAACTACTACAACTAACCCGTTTATGATTCGTAAACACATTTTTCATGTTTAGCAGTTAGATAAACTAGTTATACAAAATGTCGTTAGTTTGTTACACCAATAGAGAACTCAAATGTTTTGTGGTTATTTACTTAATCTTGAATGTCTGTCTTCTTAATTTATTATATTGTACATCTTATACATGATTGATTAAGAACAAATAATAATACTATAAGTTTAATTAGAAAAGAGAATGAACCGCTGGAGGAAGGTTAGGGCGAAGGTGCAAAGGCGTTGGGGAGCGTGCGTGCGTGCGTGAACACTAAAACCTGACGATAACCGACCAGACTCGTACCGTACGTACAGATCAACGGAGCCTTTAAAAAAACCCGCGTTTGATGATCGACACGTGGCAGTTTGTAAATGGATTACAGTTAGTATTTTATTAATTGTTTTTTGTTTCGATCAACAAGTTTACAGCCTGGCTTGGCTTTTTTAAAATACTCCAAATAATCATCTTTTTTTTTTTTTGTTGGTCAGGAAATAAAAGGGGCAGTGATGATTTTGCGTTCTAATTCGGCAACCTACCTTGTCGTTTTCCGCCACGTCACCAACTCCTATCTTTTGTTAGCCGCATATTTACATCACGTTTCTTAAAAACTGAACATTAATATCTCTAACCACATTTATACATTCACTTTAAATTGTTTGAACACACGGTTCCGTTTCGTATGATCAATTCCATTTTAATTCAGTTTACATATTCACTGAGAAAATGAATTGATTTTGTTCTATTCTCCAAAATAAGATTGGATTTCCAATAATTTGCATCTATATAGAAAGTAAAATCTATAACCATTAGATTTGTTTTGTTGTTTAAACCAACTATAGCATTAGTGTTGTCATGCATAGTTTTTTTTACGTATGGATTAGGTGTTTGTGATTTGTCTAGTAATTATAGACCTTTTAAATCACAATTTGCCTCTTTTTTATACAATTTTTTGATTAGTTTTTCAACCCGGGAAATCGGTTATACTATTGTAAAAGTAGATATTATAAAAAGCAACGTGAAGTGGTATACAGCCTGGCTTCGCTATTCTAAAGTCAGACTAACATATTTTTTGTTTTAAAAAACTGTCCTTACCCAAACCTAACCGTTAATGTTATCATCTTTATTTCAGATATTTCTTTTTAATTTTTATTTCCCCCTCCAAAAAAAATAAAATTAAAATTTTTTCACCTCAAATTGTGCGAATATTATCATGGCTTTGCTAGTTGGGTTTCGTGATTTTGTCTCTTTAACTTCCCACTTCCTCCACGCGCTTATCAAACGCATGTATACAAAACCTTAGTCATTGACGCTCGATTGATCTCCACGCTCAAACTGGTACGATATTTACGAACTGAACAAATAATAAGGAAAACGACAAAAGAAGACACATCGACGTAGTCAGGCTTTGACGCGTGTCCACTTACAGCTGTATCGCAAAACTTTGAAAAACCGCTTGCGTGGAAGAAGCGTTGCCCATGACTTCTCCACCGTCTTAACCGGTCTCCGGTTTATACACCTCTCTCTTAAAAATTCCTGTATAAATAATTTTGTCCTCTCTTTCATTTCTCGAACTTGTTTTTGGTTCACCTCTCGAAAGCAAAATCGCTTCAAAACGAAAATAAGTTTTCACAATCTCATAAACAAAAAAAAAAAAAATCAATGGCTGATCGGATTAAAGGTCCATGGAGTCCTGAGGAAGACGAGCAGCTTCGTAGGCTTGTTGTTAAATACGGTCCGAGGAATTGGACGGTGATCAGCAAATCTATCCCCGGTAGATCGGGGAAATCGTGTCGGTTAAGGTGGTGTAACCAGCTTTCGCCGCAGGTCGAGCACCGGCCTTTTTCGGCGGAGGAAGACGAGACGATCGCACGTGCTCACGCTCAGTTCGGTAATAAATGGGCGACGATTGCTCGTCTTCTCAACGGTCGTACGGATAACGCCGTGAAGAATCACTGGAACTCGACGCTCAAGAGGAAATGCGGTGGCTACGACCATCGTAGGAGCTTCGATGGTTCGGAGGATCATCGTCCGGTTAAAAGATCGGTGAGTGCTGGATCTCCTCCTGTCGTTACTGGGCTTTATATGAGCCCAGGAAGCCCAACTGGATCCGACGTTAGTGATTCAAGCACTATTCCGATTTTACCCTCCGTTGAGCTTTTTAAGCCTGTGCCTCGACTCGGTGCGGTTGTGTTACCACCACCACCGCTTCCCATCGAAACGTCGTCGTCTTCTGAGGATCCACCAACTTTGTTAAGTTTGTCACTCCCTGGTGCTGACGTGGTAAGCCAGGAGTCAAACTGTAGCCATGAGTCAACGAATAACAACAACAACACTTCGAGCCGCCACAAGAAGAACAATACAGTGTCGTTTTTGCCCTTTAGTGGTGGATTTAGAGGTGCTATTGAAGATATGGGGAAATCTTTTCCCGGTAACGGCGTCGAGTTCATGGCGGTGGTGCAGGAGATGATTAAGTCGGAGGTGAGGAGTTACATGGCGGAGATGCAGAGAAACAATGGTAGTGGCTTCGTTGGTGGATTCAAAGATAATGGAATGATTCCGATGAGTCAAAGTGGAGTTGGGAGAATCGAGTAGACAAGTTGAGATTGTTTAGGTAAATGTTCAAGTCGTCATGGATGATATAAGTGGAAAAGAAGACAAAAATGCTCTGTTTTTTTCTCCTTTGGACTAGGCTTAAGAATTTTGGGTTTTAAGAAAATGTATAGAGGCAATCGAGTGAATAAAGCTCGAACAAAATGGGGACCTAGAGGAGACGAAGACGAAGATAAAAATTCAAAATTTCTCTTAAACTATTCAAGAAAATTAAATAAAATTTTCTTTTTAACTAATTATGAAAACTGGGTCATACATTAAAATTGCAATATTTTGAAAAAATGCAACAGAAGTAGTATTATTACAACGTGTCTGCTAATATGTGATTCAGTTAAAGAACAACTTTGTCGAGAATTGGTAAAGACTTGCACTTGGCAACTAAAGGTACAGCTTTGGGCACGGTAAGACCCTTTCCTTCCGACATGTCAACAGCCACATCATCCTCATCTCTCTCCCAATCAAAACACTGGATCAATGAACCTAAAGCCAAGCTCAGTACAAGTTGGGCTAGACCCATACCGGGACATGCTCTCCTACCGATTCCAAAAGGCAGAAACTTACCACGATGGGTCTCTGATTCGAATCTCTCCGGCTTGAAAGAGTCAGGATCATCCCATAGCTTCGTATCTCTCTGAATAGCCCACGCATTTATCAGTAGCCAAGTGTCACGTGGAATGTCATATCCAGCAACTTTGCAGTCAGCGGATGATGCGTGTGGGACAAGTAACGGCGCTGCCGGATACAAACGGAGAGTCTCGGATACCACATTATTGAGATACGTAGACTTGCTTGCATCTGAATCCTCCAACACACGCCTTTCTCCCGAAACGTCGTTTAGTTCTGTTTTAAGTTTCTTTAACACTTCTGGATGATTGAGAAGGTTAGCCATAGCCCACTCCAATGTCACCGACGCTGTGTCTGTTCCGGCGAGCAACATCACCTGCAACAAAAATTCCAGCGTTCAAAAATTGAATGCTTTTACTAAATGACTCCAAAAAGCAAATAAATCAAAAGTTCACTAACCTGTACGAGTCCTTTGATGATATCGTCAGTGTAATACTCAGGTCCCGATTCTTGAAGAGTTAGTAAATGAGCGATCATAGTCTTCTCATCATACTCTGCTTTTCCTCTGTTTCTCCGATGCTCATCAACCAAATCCTGAAAAAACTTATCCATTCTCGAAAAGAGTTCTTTCATTCTCTTTAAGAAGCCGTCGAAATCAAGTATCTTCAGAATTGGAAGAAAATCTCCGACGTAAGTAACACCAGCGAGCTCGAACACATCCCTAATCAGCTCTCGAAATTTCTTAGCTTCCTCGTCCTGCTCTCTTTTCCCGGCGATCATGCTCATAACGATGTTAAACGTAAGCGTAGAAAATAACGGCCTAAGATTCACTCTCACCGAGCCATTATTACCTCTAGATGTTGATACGTGAATCGTCCGAAGCAGAGCTCTCACTTCGTCTCTCCGAACCTCCGACGAATCTCTGAGACGAGCGGGGGAGAAGATGTCTACGGTGCAGAAACGGCGTAGTCTCCGCCAGTGTTCTCCGTAGGGAGCTGAGCCAAGCACCGTGTAGTTGTAAGAAATGATATCACTAAAAGTAGCCTGAGGCCTGTTGGCGAAAACAACATCGTTCTGCTGAGATAAGAACTCCTCCGCAGCGGAAGCTGACGTCACAACCACAGCTCGCCGAGAGCCTAGGCGGAGAAAAAACACGTCGCTGCGTAGGTTCTGAGAGAGGTCACGGAGGCAACGGTGAACAGGTTCTTTGAGAAGGTGGAGGTGTCCGAGCACAGGAAAACCAACCGGACGTGGTGGTAAATTTTTATTCTTCTTCTTTGACCGGAAAACATATGACACTACCGCTGTAATTAGACCAGCGATGAGAGCGACTAAAATCAAATCAATCATCTCACCGATTTGTGTGCCCATAATGTCTAGATAGGAGTGGTCTCTCACGTATTCATATACAGTAATCTATTGATTTTGGATAATGATAGTGACATGTTAAGTGGGTTGGGCCTTAAAAATTAGGCCCATTAGGATGACTGTATTGTGATTTGTTTTACCCAATTAAGGTTTTACATCTGACTGATTAATGTGAGGACTCACAGAGCTTTGATAATCTCGATAAATCTTTTTTTGACGAAGCTCTTCTCGGGCGGGGGCGACGTTGTTTGCTCGGAGCTCGTCGGTTGATTTTTTTTTGCCTGTGTGGTGGTGTGATTCGAAAGGGAGGATTTGGATTTGGAGATGTCTTCACTCACTTCCGTCGAATTGAATTTTCTGGTTTTCCGATATCTTCAAGAATCAGGTTAGTATTCACTTCTCCATCTACCTTGTTCTCGTGGATTTTGTTTCTTTTTGTTCCGGTAGTTACATGCTGAGGTTTTGGATTTGGTATCGAATTGTGAATGTTCGTTCTTCGAATTTACAACAGTGTTAGTGGTTTTCTTGGATTCGGCTTAGGGTTTCAGAGGATTACAGAAAATTTGTTGATTTTAGAATCATGGTAATGTCTCTCAATGATTCAGGGTCCTTTAGATCTTCTAGTTCGTTTCGTACTTGTACTCGCCAATCTAGGTTTTGATTTTTTTTCTTCATGTGGAGGGTCTGTGAGCTTGAGTTCTCTCTATCTGAAGAATTTTTCATTATAAGTTTGATTAGATAGTAGTACTTAGTAGTAGTTTATATACTCTGATTGTATTTTAAATCTTATCTTCTTTATGTAGGGTTTACACACTCTGCGTTCACTCTAGGTTATGAGGCAGGGATAAATAAATCCAACATTGATGGGAATATGGTTCCACCTGGTGCTCTTATCAAATTTGTTCAAAAGGGACTCCAGTACATGGAGATGGAAGCTAATTTGAGCAATGTTAGCATATTTTTTTCAACCTTTTTTTGGATCTATTATTGTGTTTTTTTTTGCATGGTGTTTTTGGTGTGGTTGAACTGAGTTATGTTCTTTTTTACTCGCAGGGTGAAGTGGACGTTGATGAGGATTTCTCATTCTTTCAACCCTTGGATCTGATTTCAAAGGATGTAAAGGAGTTGCAGGATATGCTGAGGGAAAAGAAGAGGAAAGAGAGGGATAGGGAGAAGGAAAGAGACAGATCTAAAGACAACGATAAAGAGGTTGAACGAGAACATGAAGGAGATCGCAACCGAGCAAAGGAAAAAGATAGGCACGAGAAACAGAAGGAACGAGAGAGGGAAAGGGAAAGGATTGAACGAGAAAAGGAGAGGGAAAGAGAGAAGATCGAACGAGAAAAGGAGCGGGAGAGGGAGAAGTTGGAACGAGAAACATTCGAGAGGGAAAGGGAACGATTGAAATTAGAGAAGGAAAGAGAAATGGAACGGGAGAGGGCAAGAGAGAAGATTGAGAGGGAAAAGAGCCATGAAAAACAACTTGGAGATGGTGATAGAGAAATGGTTATTGACCAAACTGACAAAGAAAATGCCGGGGATGAAGAGCATGGGCGTTCGACAGGTTACTCTTCTAACTTTTTTCGTTGTTACCTGTCTTCAGACTTTGCTGATATTTTGTGACATGCAACATCTGTTTTCCAATATGAGTCTGTGTGTTTTTATTTGTACAGGTGCAGAACCTATGGATATCTCGATGACTCCTACATCTCAGACAAATCACATTCCTAGTTCTGATGTGAGGATTTTGGAAGGGCATACTTCCGAGGTACTTTATTAGGTGACTTTATCTGTTAATTGAACATGTTCTATAGTTGTTTCCCATCTTCACTGGTATCTATTTCATTAATCCTAATCACTTATGCTAAGATTACAATATTGTCTATATTACTGACTTAGGTTTGCGCTTGTGCATGGAGTCCCTCGGCTTCACTTCTTGCATCAGGGTAAGTCGTTTGTTGAGAATGCACGTGTCCAATAATTATTTTCTTATTTCGATTTATACATCTTTTGCAAATAATCAGGTCTGGTGATGCAACAGCGCGGATCTGGAGTATTCCTGAAGGATCATTCAAATCTGTGCATACTAGTAGTAGTAGTATCAACGCTTTGATTCTGAAGCATGCAAAAGGCAAGTCAAATGAGAAGAGCAAGGATGTGACCACTCTTGACTGGAATGTGAGGGCTGCTGCATTTCACATTTTAAAAATAGATATTCGTGGATAGTGCTAATTACTGGTTGTCCTTTCCTTTCTTTTACAAAAGCTATAGAATATGTGAAGCATTTCTGGATGTGCCTTAGATTCTGCTAATAAGTTTTTTAATTTCTGAATTTCAGGGTGAAGGGTCTTTACTTGCAACTGGTTCATGTGATGGCCAAGCAAGAATCTGGACTGCAAACGGTATGTCCTCGTTGATTTTACTCGTTGTATGAGACCATGAGTTATCCCTTGGATCACTACCATCTTTGTTTTCTTGAAATTAATCTTATTTTTATTTTGAATCGATAAATACACTCAGTCGTTTATGTCTAAATTAATATCTCTGATCACCAATATGCATGAGCTACAAATTGTGATGTTAGAGTTGTGTGGGCTTTTGATAGTAACACGATTTCAGCGCTTTAAACAATAATATCTATCAGCTAGTAAAAAACCATACAACTCTGCGTTGGGTACCATATCCTTGGCCGAAACATTTACTTCCCGTTCTGTTATGTTTTGGAAAGTCTGTTTCTAAATTACAAATTACTTATGTTTTTTTTGTTTTTCACATTTCCAGGTGATTTGATAAGTACTTTGAGCAAACACAAGGGCCCTATTTTTTCCCTGAAGTGGAACAAGAAGGGAGACTATCTTCTAACCGGTAGTGTTGATAGAACCGCTGTTGTTTGGGATGTAAAGGCAGAGGAGTGGAAGCAACAATTTGAATTTCATTCAGGTACGATTTCTTTTCTTTTTTTGATGATACAGCAATTTGAATAAACTTTTCTCATGCATATAACATTGAATAAAATTGAAAAAAATAGGTCCTACACTTGATGTTGATTGGCGCAACAATGTATCTTTCGCAACAAGCTCCACGGACACCATGATCTACTTATGTAAGATTGGAGAAACTAGGCCTGTCAAAGTCTTCGCCGGGCATCAGGTTTGTATCTCTCATCCAAGTTTCTCCCATATTATTATGTTCTCAGTTTTAAATCTCAGATGTCTCGTACTAACCAAACCCAGGGCTTTCATAATTGCAGGGCGAGGTTAATTGCGTGAAATGGGATCCTACTGGTTCATTATTGGCTTCATGCTCAGACGATAGTACTGCTAAGGTTTTCTGAATTGAGCTAAGCTTAAATATAACATTTGTTTTCAGTGTTTTTTTTTTCCTGTTTATAAATGTATATTTTTTTTTCTTCAGATATGGAGTGTAAAACAAAACACTTTTGTTCATGACCTCCAAGAGCATACTAAGGTAAACCAAGTCTTTAGAAAATTTCAGAAATTTGTTTTTTTTTTTTTTGGTTTTTGAATAGCATCTAAAGATGGATATTCTTCTTCTCTTTAGGAAATTTATACAGTCAGATGGTGCCCTTCAGGACCAGGAACTAACAATCCTAACAAACAGCTAACTATTGCAAGGTATATAAGAAGCTTTAAACATTGAATATTTTAAAATAAAAGTATAATTGTAACATATCACTGATCATCTCTGTGTTGTTGTTTGGATAAAACAGTGCATCATTTGACTCAACAGTAAAGCTATGGGATGCAGAACTCGGGAAGATGCTATGTAGTTTCAACGGGCACGGGTAAAACTTAATCCGTAGTATGATTTTGTGGTTAACGGTTAACCATTGGTGGTAAAGTTAACTGGTTTGTTTTTGGATTTGAAGGGGACCGGTTTACTCACTGGCGTTTAGTCCAAACGGGGAGTACATAGCGAGTGGGTCGTTGGACAAATCGATCCTCATATGGTCGATAAAAGAAGGGAAAATAGTGAAGACATATACAGGATATGGAGGCATATTCGAAGTGTGCTGGAACAAAGAAGGTAACAAAATCGCAGCTTGCTTTGCTGATAACTCAGTCTGCGTTCTTGATTTCAGGATGTAGTTGTCTTAATTGTAGTCCTAATCTCAGACCAAGGAGGTTTTTTTCCATTTTGTTGTTGCACATATTTATATTATAAACACTAAATGCGAATGACGAAGAATGTGAAATTGTACTTGAGATTAATCTTCACAGTGTTTTGGTTTGACTAAAGTGAATAACAAATAATTCGAAAGAAAACAAAAGGAAGCAAATAAAAAACATATCTTGGAATTTAGACCACATCCTGGATTTGAATTGAAATTAATTTATTGTAACTGAGTTACAAGGAGAGATGAGCTATAAGCCTATAAAGACTTTGGAAAAAAAAAAAAAAAAAGAGATAGGAATCTGTATTTATGCAGTAGAAGTGTCGAACCAAGCGTTGGGTGAAATAGTGAAATGGATGGCGCGTGGCGAGAGCTGACGGACTCGTGCAACCTCGCGCGGGCCATGGCAAAGCACGTTTCGTCGTCTTCTACTTAACCCATTCATTACCTTTTTATATGTGTTTTATCTGTTCACCACGTCGCAGTTTTTTTTTATAACCAGAAAAAATAAAATCAGAGCTAATAATATCGTAGACAAACTCCCACGATCATTTATAATTATGCAATTTTTATTAATCAAGAAAGAGCTAAATAACAGAGATTGTAAATTAACAAAAAAAATGTATCCCACACATATTTTAAAATTAGTACATTTAATTCTATAAGGATAGTGATACTTCCAAGAAGAAGACGACTCGATAATCCCCAAGTTTGAGTTTCACAAGTTCACGCGAGTTTTTGACAAATCTATCCCTGCGTTTATATACCATTCACGAGTACTGCCAATTTAAAATTATGACGTGGCATAATTCAATTGGATCAAGCAGTATTAATCTACCCCATTAAGTTGATTACTTATTATTGAAGAAGCAACGAGCAGTTGCAAATAAAACGCTACCACACACTTTAGTAGCAGCAGCAGCAGCACCACCACCACCACCATCGATTGTGAGAATCGCCGGTTTCCGGGAAAAATGTCGGAGACAGATAGAGAGCGACCATTATTACAAGCATCGGAAGAGAGAGCTTATGAAGAAACCGAGAAAGTTCTCATAGTAGGAATCGACGAAGAAGAAGACGCTGATTACGGCGACGAACTCGGCGGCAACTCGCCTAAATTCTCATGGAAGAAGCTATGGCTATTCACCGGACCTGGTTTTCTCATGAGCATAGCTTTCCTCGATCCAGGCAACCTCGAGAGTGATCTTCAAGCTGGAGCCATCGCTGGTTACTCTTTGATTTGGCTCTTGATGTGGGCTACCGCGATTGGGCTTCTGATTCAGCTTCTCTCTGCTCGGCTCGGTGTTGCCACGGGTCGTCATCTCGCGGAGCTTTGTCGTGAAGAGTATCCGACTTGGGCGAGGATGGTGCTTTGGATTATGGCTGAGATTGCTTTGATCGGTGCTGATATTCAAGAAGTCATTGGTAGTGCTATTGCCATCAAGATCTTGTCTAATGGTTTGGTTCCTCTTTGGGCTGGTGTTGTTATCACTGCTCTTGATTGGTATGCCCTAATTTTTTGGAATTTAGGGTTCTTTAATCTTGTTTGTTTGCTTATCTTTAGTTTGAGATATTAGATTGGATACTTGTTTTGCTTTAACAGTATGTGTTAGTATTGCAGTTTCATCTTTCTGTTTCTGGAGAATTATGGAATAAGGAAACTAGAAGCTGTGTTTGCTATTTTGATTGCAACAATGGCGCTTGCTTTTGCTTGGATGTTTGGTCAGACTAAACCTAGTGGAACTGAACTTCTTGTTGGTTAGTTACACTCTCGATTTAACGTTCTTTTATTCTTTTGTCTTGGATGTGGGAAAATATAAATGGTAACTGTTCATGTTTTGTTAACAGGAGCATTGGTACCAAAACTAAGTTCGAGGACTATCAAACAAGCTGTTGGAATTGTGGGATGTATTATCATGCCACACAATGTGTTCTTGCATTCAGCACTTGTGCAATCCAGAGAAGTTGATCCCAAGAAGAGATTCCGGGTCAAAGAAGCTCTCAAGTACTACTCCATTGAATCCACTGGTGCTCTTGCTGTTTCCTTCATTATCAACGTCTTTGTGACTACGGTGTTTGCCAAGTCTTTTTACGGGACAGACATAGCGGACACCATTGGTCTTGCAAATGCAGGACAATACTTGCAGGACAAATACGGTGGCGGGTTTTTCCCTATACTCTATATATGGGCGATCGGAGTCTTGGCTGCTGGTCAGAGTAGTACCATCACGGGTACTTACGCTGGACAGTTCATAATGGGAGGGTTCTTGAACCTCAAAATGAAGAAATGGGTTAGAGCCTTGATCACAAGAAGCTGTGCCATCATCCCAACAATGATCGTTGCACTTGTCTTCGATTCATCAGATTCAATGCTCGATGAGCTGAACGAATGGCTAAACGTGCTTCAATCTGTTCAGATCCCATTCGCGGTCATCCCTCTGCTTTGCTTGGTCTCCAATGAGCAAATCATGGGCAGTTTCAAAATCCAACCTCTAGTCCAAACAATCTCATGGATTGTAGCTGCTCTTGTGATAGCCATTAATGGGTATCTGATGGTGGATTTCTTCTCAGGAGCTGCGAGGAGTTTGGTTTTGCTCGTACCAGTGATCATGTTTGCGGTTGCGTATGTTATGTTTGTGCTTTACCTTATCTCACGAGGCCTAACGTACACTCCTTGGCAACTAGTGGCGTCACAGAAAGAAACACAGAGGGATGATGATGAGTAAAGTTAGTAAGTTTTTCATCGAAAGAATAAGAAGAAAAGAGAGAGATGTGGCTCTTTTAAACTGGAAACAAACAATATAGAGTTGGGTTTTCAGTACGGTAACAATGTCATGATGAATCTGTAATATAGTGTTTTTATGGTTTTAGAGTATAGTTTTGTGAAGAAGATATTCAAGACTCTGAAAATGTAGCTTTTCTTTGAATTTTGGCAATAAAAAATAAAAACATCATTGGTACTACTAGTACACTCAATTATCAAGTAGAATTAGTGTAAAGATTTTTTAGTGTTTTACAAGAAAATTTCACTGTTTAGTCTATGTATCTATGTATGTATGAAGAAAAATACGAGATGTGTTAAAAAGGAAACGTGAACACTGGTTTTGAATTTATTTAGTCAAAAGAGAAAAGGGGAAGAAGAAGCAGAAGAACTAATGGGTAACGCGCTCGCATTTAATTTGATGTTTAAAAAGGTCAAAACTATGTTTAGTCGTTTAGGGGAAAAATAACCACAATTTTCTTTGATTCGTTTTAATTATATATAGCCTTGTACTAGTATTTCTGGAAGCTAGTGAACGAACGAACGAACACTTGGGTAGTATTTGACAAAACGTGTAAATTTAAACATAAATGAACACACCGAAACTGGAGTAGCTTCTCCTAACCCAAAAAAAATCCAAAGAAAAATGGAAAGTCAAAAATAAAATACTGAATTTTAAAATAACAAAAGCTATACCTTCTAATCTATATTATTACCTAACAAGGTTTGACGTAATACACCGCTACTACAAGTCTTCTTCACGAATTTATTATGACTAAAATTTTTTGATTATAAAACATCCCAATTATGGAGCCAATCGATGAGTGAGTGATTTGGTCTTCTTGCCGCGCTTCCACGGTCGTAATCTCCGGTAGAGAGAAAGAACCGAAATTGCCATTTCCTTCTGTCCGCAAGGTTCATTCTTCTTCTTCTACGCGTCTTTGTTCTCTCGTTTCCACATATCTCTGTTTTTAGTTAAGCTTCATTTTTATTTTCTCGGGTTATATGCAGATTCATAACTGTGTAGCGTAGAATTCATCTAATTTAAAGTTTTCGAATTGGAGCTGCAAAAAAAAGGTTGAATTTTTTTTGTTGTTGGGTTCGATTCAGAGTTTTATTATGTTGACTAGAGGGCCAGAGGGGTGGACTTAAAAAGCATCTGAGTTCTTATTCTTGGGTTCTTTTTTTTTTTTTTTTTTTTTAATCTTTTCTTACTTGGTGTGTCTTGTTTCAGGGATTTTCACAGGGGCTTTTTCAATTTCTGAAACACTTTTTATTCATTAATTCACGAGTTCATTTCATTACATGATGGTAAGTTTCTGAATGTCTTCAAATGTCTAAAAAAGATAAACTAGCTTTGATTTTGTTCTTTCTTTACTAATTAGTATAAAAAACTCATCTTGTTGTTGTTGTTCTTGTTTTGGTGAGTGAAGGTACATATGGATGTTTCTTGGTTAAGAGTTCTTCTAGATAACATCTCCTCTTATCTAAGTTTATCATCAATGGAAGGCTTACTACATTCAAACCCAGCTTATGAGTACTACACCAGGGGAGAAGATATATCTAAGCTTCTCATGCCTGTTCTTGACAACCTCATTGACTCTGATGCGGCTCCTAGCGAGTTGCTTAACAACGGGTTTGAAGAGTTATCTCAATACGTTGATGAGCTTAGAGACCAGTTTCAGAGTTGGCAACCTCTTTCTACTAGAATTTTTTATGTAAGTAATTATTCAAACAAAGAATCTCCATTTTCTTGACTGTTTCTGAGCTAACTCTTTTACTCATGTTTGTGTGTTATTATCAGGTTCTTCGTATTGAATCACTAGCATCAAAGTTAAGAGAATCCAGTTTGGAAGTCTTTCAACTTCTGAAACACTGCGAACAACATTTACCTGCTGACTTGCTTTCACCATCTTTTGAGGTAAACTCATCATGTGAACTTCATCTGAATGTCAAAAGTTTGGTTTACCACTTCAAGAATCTGTGTAGGTTTTTGGTTGATCAGGGCTCCTTTTATGTTGTGTGACATTTTTTCATATTGCAGGAGTGCATCGAATTGGTGAAGTTAGTGGCAAGAGAGGAAATTTCGTATACTATTGATCAAGCTCTCAAAGATCAAAAGAAAGGTGTTGGACCTACTTTGGAGGTTATGCTGAAAATTGCTAAGTGTGTTGGTTTAAGATCCAACCAGGAGATTCTTATCGAAGGTGTGGTACTTTCAAATATCAAGGAGACTGCTGAGATCACTGACAATGACACCGAAGCTGAGTATTTAGACGGATTGATCTCCTTAACAACCCGAATGCATGATTACCTTACCGACATAAAGCATGCTCAGTTACGTTGTCCTGTACGTGTACCTTCTGACTTCCGTTGCTCTCTATCTCTTGAGCTTATGACTGATCCAGTCATTGTGGCATCTGGTCAAACATACGAACGGGTTTATGTACAGAAATGGATCGATATGGGACTCATGGTTTGTCCAAAGACAAAGCAGGCTTTATCTCATACCACTTTGACACCTAACGTCATTGTCAGGGCTTTTATTGCCAGTTGGTGTGAAACTCACAATATCTATCCTCCTGATCCATTGGAGTTGATTCAGTCAAGTCAGCCATTCCCTCTTCTTGTTGAGTCAGGTTCTGGTGATGACTCGAGTGGTACTGAGCTGGATGATTCACATAAGTCAGAGAAAGCTGCATCTTTAGATGATGAGGAACTGCATCAGATCTTCAGTAGGTCTGCTTCTGCGCCAGGCATTGTCTCTGATGTGTTTTCCAAAACCAAAAGAAGAACTTATGCTGCAGATAGATCAGGGGCACTGACACGGAGTAATATTCCTTGGAAATTTCCAGAAGAGAGGCATTGGCGTCAACCTGGAATCATCTCCGCAACCATAAGAGAAACTGGAAGCAGTTCATGTATTGATCCCGAGGTGAAGAAACTCATTGAGGATCTCACGAGTTCTTCGTTAGATACACAGAGAGAGGCCACAGCTCAGATCAGGATACTATCAAGAAACAGTACAGACAATCGCATTATGATTGCTAGGTGTGGAGCAATCCCTTCGTTAGTCAGTCTGCTTCACTCCACGGATGAGGGAATCCAAACGGACGCAGTGACTTGCTTACTAAACTTATCCATCAACAACAACAACAAATCCCTCATAGCAGATAGTGGAGCTATCGAACCGCTCATTCACGTTTTGAAAACAGGATACCTAGAAGAAGCCAAATCAAACTCAGCAACAACTCTGTTCAGCTTATCTGTAATCGAAGAGTACAAGACAGAGATAGGCAAAGCAGGAGCTATAGAGCCACTAGTTGATCTCTTGGCAAACGGAAGTCTCAGTGGCAAGAAAGATGCAGCCACGGCTTTGTTCAACCTATCAATACACCACGAGAACAAAACGAAAGTAATAGAAGCTGGAGCAGTGAGATACTTGGTTGAACTGATGGATCCTGCATTTGGAATGGTGGAGAAAGCTGTGGTTGTGCTGTCGAATCTCGCCACGGTTAGAGAAGGAAAGATTGCGATTGGGGAAGAAGGAGGCATACCGGTATTGGTCGATGTTGTGGAGTTGGGCTCAGCAAGAGGCAAAGAGAATGCAACCGCAGCACTTTTGCAGCTTTGTACGCATAGCCCAAAATTCTGCAACACTGTCATAAGAGAAGGAGTGATTCCTCCTCTTGTGGCTCTTACCAAATCAGGAACAGCTAGAGGCAAAGAGAAGGTTAATTTAATCTTTGTTTCCCTCTTCTTGTTTTGGTAATGTTCTAATATGATCATAGTAATAAATGTTATATGCTTTGTTTCAGGCACAGAATCTTCTGAAGTATTTTAGAGCACAAAAAGCCAATCAGAGGAGAGACTGATCTAGGTTTACTGCAGAGGTTGCTCTAACTTATACACACATACATGAATACATATTGGTGCATTATTATCTAGATACATATAGTATGAAACTGTGAAACTTTTGTCCATGTCAGTTCCTGTTGTGAACTCTAAAAATACTCTATTTGTTTTTTTTCATAAAATTTGGTTTAATTTTGTAAAAAAAAAAAATATATTTATATGGTGCTATTTTACTTTTGTTTTCTCAATGAAGCAACTATTTCAAAATTGAATTAATGTAGTGGACTTTGAACCGAAGGACGGCCCCTCCTCCCATTAGATAATGATAACAAGTTTTCCTTGTCAGCAATAAAAACATGTTATTAAAAGTTTAAAATATTTTAGGACAATATTTCAAATGTATCTTTAATTTATTCTAGTTGTACTAGGTTTTTCCTGCGGTACACCACGGGACTAAATTATAAATTATTATATTTTAAATAATAATTTTTAATTTATTTAATTTTCAAATTTCCAATTAATTAACTTTTATCTAATTAATTTATAATGTTTTTTCTTCTTTTTATCTTTTATACAGTTTAGAACATAATTACATTGAATTTGTTATTAGATAGAATATAAAAATTTAAAACACTTAGTTTTGTTTTCTATAATTAAACAGAGATATATGCCTATATGGTATATTAGTGTATATTTTTATGTGTATACAATTTTTTTTTTTTTGGAATATTAAGAATGTGTTTTAGTATGTGTAATATTTTATATTTCATATACTAAATAATTTATAAGTTAATTTTCCAAACTATGACTACAAATCTATATTGTATGAAATAAACTAATAGTTTTAGTGTTGGTTATATGGTTCAAACGTCATGCGAAACCCGTGAAAGTAAAATATAGTATGTGAGGCTAAAAGCTATGTTTTTAAACCCGGACCGACCGGTTGACCTAATAAACTAATTGACCCGTGGTTCAACCGGTCTGACCGGTTGATCCAGTGACCCGAAAGACTTTCAGTTCACCTTCCGATCCGATTTTAAAAACATTGGCTAAAAGTCACTTTTTATCAAGTAAAAAACAATAAAAAATAAAGAAATAAAATTTGTAGATATTTGTAATTATGTTTGTTACCTTTTAAAACACTTAGTTTCTATATAAAAAATCAAATATAGATAGAGTTAATTTGTTTATTGTTAATAGCATTCCCTATAAATAAGTGTCAATTTCAAGATTTATTTCATAAATATCTCAAAAATATATATATAAATAATAGAGTATTTGTTTTTATTAGAAATATGTAAGACGTTCAATAAATTACATATGTGTGGCGTACTAAAATATTGGTTTAAGTTTAAGCATCTGATTACGTATACATTTTTGGTTGTTAATCATTGTTATTTGCAATGACTCACTGAATTGCTTAGCCGTTTATGCTCATAAGTGACATAAATAAGGCCATCGAGTTGATATTCAAACTATAATTATATAACGAGAAAAAGAAAACATTATACTATACGCTATGATGGCGAGAATTAAACGTCCTAGATTAAAAAAAAAACAACACATCATTACTTTAAATCATGCCAAGCACCTGCACCACTCCTCATAAGAGACGAATCTATCATGAAAAACAAAACAAAATAGAGTTTAAAAAAAAAAAAAAAAGTAAGGACACCCATATGAATATGATATTTCACTTTCACATCATTCTCGATATATATACTTTTTTTTTAAATATGATGTTTCGCTTTCATACCTGTATTAAAATATGTTAACTAGCTCTAACTTCTAACATTAACTATATGAATTTGTACTGTTTCAAACCGTATTAAATCTTCTCATAAGGATGAAAAAAATTTACATCCTAATATCAAAACTCATTGCAAAACATAAATCATTAGAAAGAAAAAAAACTAAAGTATATATAATTAACAATTAACACTAACATACAAAAAGAAAATCACGTACGTAGTAATGATTATAACACAAACAAAAAAAAAAACAATTTTAAAGAAATCAGACTAAGCTTCGTCTTCCATGATCGACGACGAAACCAACCTGTGACAATTCTTTTAACCAATCAAACGTTCTCTTCCTCGCCATCGCCGTTTTCTCCTCTTTCTTCGCCGTCGAAGTCTTCTTCTCCACCACCTTCCTCTCATCTTTGATTTTCACAGGCACCACCGTCATCGTCTCCGTCGCTGTCGAACATTTACAATCCGAAAACAAAAAGCTTCTCCTCCGACTCCTCGATCTCGTCGTCGTCGTCTCTCCTGTTTTCTTCGAATTCGAGTTCGTGCTCGTACTACTACAGCTACTGTTCCGACTCACTGACACTTTCCCGTTTGTTCGGAGCTCAATCTCCGGCGTACGGACGAGTCCTAACCTCAAAAAATCCCAAATCGTAGATGACTTAGGGTTTCTGATGGAGTTCACACGAGCCGTCATGCTCGACGATCTTCGAATCTGTGGCTGCGGACTCGGTTGACTGTAATCGATGAAATTGTTGTTTTTGATTTTCCGGTCCGATCTATTAATTCCGGTTCGTCTGTATTCAACCGATTCGGATCTCGTGATTAACCGGGTTGGTTCGGGAAGTAGAAGACCGGCCCCGGCGTCTAAACTGACGGAGTGACGTAACGGAAGGATCCGTCCTTTGAAGAACAATTCGTCGGCTGTGCTCATCTCCGGAGCCGGTTCACAAGAATCCGACCCGGCTCTAAACGATGACCCGATTCCGAATTCGAATTCTTCATCGTCTTCTTTGGCAATCGATCGTAACTCGCTGTTGTTCTCGTTCGGTAGTGAATTCACAGGCAAATCACATAGAGACAAAGCTTCTTCTTCGTCTTCGTCTTCTTGTTCTTGATTGAGATGATGAGAGATCAAAAGGGCTGTTTCATCATCATCTGTACAAGTCACCGCCATATTCGAAGCTTCCGAGTTTCCAACGAAGAGACAGAGAGGTAAAATAAAAATAAGAGTTTACACAAAGAGTGGAACAAAGAATTTGAATATTTAAAGAAGACAAGAAGAGAAGTTTCTGTTGAAAAAGTCAAAAACGATTTCGACCTTTTTTTTTTTTTTTGTTTCTTTTTCTATCACTTAACCTTATTATATAGTATAGTCTTTTGATACATAATTGCATTGTATTTTATATATACTTGGAGCAAGACATAAGCAATCGAAAAAAAAAAAAAAAAAAGTTGGTAATTACAACAATACACCGAAAGTTATTTGTGTTTTTAGAAATGTTAACCAAAAAAAGAAAAATCATGAGAAGTATGAGAGTCCTCTAGTTTACTAGCATAGATGATAGACACGGTTTTTTTCTTCTTTCCTTTTACTTTTTACTTTCTTTTTCTCTAGCAGTATCGTGACCATTTTCTACAGCAAGTGACAGCATGGTCAATATAGTTCTTTACGTGAATAAATATTTTGTAATTTTATTTATTTTGGCCTAATTTTGTGTGCTGAAAATAATGCTTAACTGATTGTATATATATATATATATATATATATATATATATAAAATGGTCAACTTGCATTACCGTCCAATTTTGTGATTTTAAATTTTAAAACCTTGATTTTTTGGGTCACAGTTTATTAGTATAACAAAGTGTATTAAATACTATTAGTTTCATAGCCTGTTTGATGTGTAAATTGCTACGTTTTTTTAAGGAAAAAAAAAAAAAAAAGAAGAAGAACACACATGATAAAGCTGAGAGGTTGTAAGATATGGCAGCCTTTTCTTTTATTTCCTACTTGCTTTTTTCGATATATGAAAACATAAATTGTTAAATCATTTTTTGTTTGAAAAAACCAACAAATGAAAACATAAGAATAGCTTATAAGGTTGGGTCTGTGGAGGAGTGGGCCTAGACCACTATTCTTGGCACGCGATAGCTACACTTTACCCAGCACCATCACCATCATCTTCAACATGCATTACATTTTTTTTATCATCATTATTATCATTTGTTTTGGTGTTTTCTTCCTAATTATGAGCGTTTAGTTTTGTTTCTATATATATATATATGTATGGATAATAAATTATGCATCATTTTCTCTATCTTTATAAAAGAGAAGAGACAGAAAGTTATGCGGGGAAATTGATCATATTAGATCATTCTAATTGTATTTTAGCTAGCAATTAGGAGTTTGGATTCCTTTTCAAACGCGTAGTAATGGTCTACGATTGTCTCCCTTATTTGTAGAAGCATTAGACTTTGACTACAACAATAATTACAAACTATGAATGAAATGAAAATGAATCTTTGCATATTCGAAGTATAAGTTCTACATATCTGATTTGTCAAATTCTAGAAGGATATAAGCTAATAATGGTCGTGAAAAAAGAAAAAAACTTTACACCTATATAGTCAAGACAATGTTTTCATCTACGAGATAAAAGGTAGAACGGATTTGAAATCATATGATACGTCTTGGTCGAATTGTATAATTATAAAAGTAGTTTTTGACTTAAAAGCACTATATAGAAAAGAAGAAAAACATAAATAGTTGAAACTTGCGGTGTGCAAATCACAACAATATGTGTTTGTCAACTTTTGATTTATTTAGATGATGGCCACTATTGTTCATTGCTTGTGACTCATGCGTGGCTTTGTTCCATTGTTTTGTTTTTGTATGATTAAAGGGCCGCAAGAAACGACGTATTATATTGTCGTTTATACTTTTTCTTTACGTTTTTAATTCATATTTTTCAAATCTTAATAAGTGATCCTGTTAATCTGAATTGGAACGTAAAGGATAGTTGGATACCTTTTAACACACTTTTGGTTTTCGTTTTTTGTGTCTAATTTTCGAAAATATATTGAAAATACCGAACTTTCCCTATACACATTGTACGTGTTTAAACGAATGCCCATATGTGTAATGTACTGCGTATATTTAATTTTCGCATGTGGATATCGGTAATCGTGAAATGCCTAATATTTGGCTTCAAAATCTTAAAGATGTTTAGAATCATGCAACGTGAACCAACATTGGCCACGGAAGGCATGATACGAAATAGACTTGTGGAGTGTATAGCCACTACTAATCAGATAATGCATTTACTAAACGACACGACACACGAATACAGGAAACAACGACTCCACCACAAACGCTTTGGGAATAATAAGGTTTCCATTCAAACCAATAATGGGCCAAACATTTTAAAGCCCATTCAGTTACACCGTCCTAATAAAGCCCATTCAGTTACACCGTCCTAATAAACCCATTAATTCACCGACGCCGAAGCCTAATCATGTTTTGTTTTCTTTTTGATGGGTGACAAAGAAGAGGTTTTCTCACAGACAAATCTAATCATTGATAATCAATGCATATGCCTATAGAGGCTAATGCCTATGGTATCAATTTCATAGTTCAGAAACTCTAGTTAAGGAGCATCCCTCGGTAGATACATTTGGCTAAAGTCTAATCAACAGAAAAATCTTACTTACTGACATGATGGTAAACGGTGAATTATCAAATATTCTTGACTTTTTGTTGATCATTTCTTTTTCCAGGCACACCGTTGTGCCCGGAGAATATATTTCTTTTTTAAAATTAGGAAGATAAAAAACAGCGAGACATCCACAAAAACAAACTAAACAAGCCTTAACAGACTGCATGCTGTTTTTTTTTTTGCTAAACAAAGCTTCTTATATAAAACGGCATTACAAGAAGAGCCCTTTCCATTTTTTTTTCTCATAATTAAAAAAGTTTACGACTATGTCCAGCTAATCGCCACGGGGCTTCCAACCACGTGTTTCCCATCTGACCATTCAATAGTCCCAAAGCTGTTAGATCCAGACGCTTTTGATGAGTCTACAGTAAACGTCACCGTATACGATTGCTTCTCGTTAGCTGCCTTGAAATTCAAAACTGCCGGTTCAACCGAAATCTTGACTGCTGTCGTCTCGGATGTTAATTTAACCGAGTAAGTGCCCGCTCCTCCCACGCTCGTTACAGTGCGCGTGTACTTGTACGCTCCAGCTTCCTCAACGTTAACGGCGAACGACGGGTAGTTCAAATCAGCGACGGAGTAAGATTTACTGGGATCGCAAGTGTAGTTACGTCTGGAGACACTTCTGATTTGCGACGATGTGTAGTTCAACGCGCAGAGGAAGCCTAAGTAATCCTCCGTCGTTAGATCGTAGATGAGACCTGGATTAGTGGCGGTTGCTGGTGACACGTGCCCTGCACCGTGTTCGAACGGCGTCGAAGGCTTCCCCGTAGCGATGTCGAGTAAAGGTTTACCGTCTTTGTAGGTTTTGTAAGCTGTGGTCATAAGAGCAGATCTAATCGCCGCGGGGCTCCACTCGGGATGCACCGCCTTGAGAAGCGCCGCTAAACCACTCACGTGAGGGCAAGACATGGAAGTTCCGGAGATGATGTTGAACTCAACGCGGCGAGAATCGGAAGCGAGTCCGGTTGGTCCAGCAGCTCCGGTCCACGCGGCGAGGATGTTGACTCCAGGAGCGATCAGATCCGGTTTAAGAATATTCGGCGTAATCGAATTAGGTCCTCTCGAGCTGAACGCCGCAACCACCGGTGATGGTTTAACACCGACGACGGTTCCCAAGATTGAAACCGTAGCGGTTGGATGAGGATCGGTAGTTACGTAATGCCGGATAAGATCACCGGCCTTTTCACCAACGGTGGTGGCCGGTAACAAATGAGCATCAGCAACAAGCTCTTCACCATTCGCCGCCGTGTTAGCCAGAATCATCCCAACTCCACCAGCTGCTTTAACCACATCTCCTTTCTGAACTCTAGCATTAACTCCTCTGTCACACATCACAATCTTCCCCTTTACTTTCTCCGGAATCAAAGTTCCGGTCATACAGAGATTACCATTAGTAGCGTTACTAGCATTCCCGGCGTAGATAAACGGAAGCAATTTATCAGGCAGAGCTTCTCCTTTAAACAAGGAGACTCCGGTGAAGTTCTTCGCGTTGCCGAGAATCGCAAGGGCCGGGAAATCACGATCTAGAGTACCAGCACCAACAGTTGTAATCCATGGAGCAACGTTTGATAAACTGAAGCTGCTAGGACCAGCATTACCAGCTGAGCAAGATACCAAAATCCCTCTTTCCATGGCGGCGAAAGCTCCGATAGCAACACCGTCTCTATAATACTCAGACGTACCACCGCCGAGTGACATCGACAAAACGTTGACGTTATCGGCGATGGCTTTATCGATAGCAGCTAAAATATCTGAGCTGAAACAACCACCGAGCCAACAGACTTTGTAAACGGCGACACGAGCGCGTGGAGCCATACCACGAGCTGTTCCCGAAGCGTAACCTAATAAGCTAGCTCCTTCGACGACGGATCCAGCGGCGGTCGATGAGGTGTGGGTTCCGTGTCCGTCGTCGTCTCTAGGAGATCTGGATTCTTTAGATTCGTCGATTGGTCCCATGGTTGATTCGTAGCCACGAGCGAAGAATCTAGCTCCGATTAGTTTACGGTTACAGTGAGAAGCGGTGAAGTTGGTTCCGGTCTCGCATCCGCCTTTCCAGGTAGAAGGAACCGGACCGAATCCTTCGTCGGAGTAGCTTTTACTCTCCGGCCAGACTCCGGTATCGAGAACACCAACGACGACGTCGCTGGATGCGCCGGTTTGAGGGAACAGATCTGCGTTGTGATCGTCGAGGCCGAGGAAGAGAGGAGTACGAGTGGTGTGAAGCTCGTAGCGGTGCTCCGGTAAAACAGAGAGAACACCAGGTTGAGCCATGAGGGAGTCGGCTTCGTCTTGAGTGAGACGAGTGGCGAACCCATGAATGGCGTTCTCGTAGGTGTAGAGCAACTCGGCGGAGTCGGAGATAGATCTGAGAGATGAATCGTACCAGTTAGAGTGGAGGTCGAAGGAGGACGGCATCTGAGATTGAGCCATGTGAACGATGTAAGTTCCTTGTTCGCTGGAGGAGGATGAGGAGGACACGTGGCGTAATCCTAGACATAGGATGAGAAAGAAAGCAGTGGTGGAGGAAGAGAGAAACGACGACATGATTGAAGACCTTGTTGTGTTGTTGTGTGTGTGTCTCTCTCTCTCTCTCTCTGAATCGAAGAAGAAGAAGAAGATGAGAGAGGGGGTTTAAATACAGTGGTAGAAGAAGAGAGAAGATGAAAATGATGCGTACCAAGGAATCATTTAGAGAGACTGTTTGTGTTGTGTCCACTCTTCTTCTTTTTGACAGTGATGACTATTCTTTTTTTTTTTTTAATACTCTTTTGTGTTCACATAAGTGTACTTATGTTCATATACGGATACCGTATTATTATCGTATATTATTGTCTCGAGAGCCTCGTTGCTTTATCGTCTCGAGATACTGATTCTTTTATTTTATTACTTATTTTTTTGCTGTGATTTGTTTGTATAAAGATGGTACAGTAGTATTATTATGTAGGTTCGATAGAATCATGATGCCATGTGGTTCAGAATACCATTATGATGTTGGTTTGACGTTTGAAAACCATTTATGAATAATCGAATTTATACGGTATAGCCTTTTTTTTTAAATTGTCGTATTAATTGAGTAGTATTTTGTAGTATATGTTTGTCCTCTCTTGTCCAAGGTATCTTTAATCATGCTTTTTTTCTTATCTTATCTTCAAGTCATTTTTGAGTTAATATGTTGTTATGTTGGTTTCCACGTACGTACGGTTTGTATTAATGCGTTACGAAATGGAAATAATCGACCATGTAACAAGGAGTTGGGAATGACTTGGTGTGAAGTGCCTGATGACTCACCAAGGCATGATTACGTAAATGCGAACTTTGTAGGTCTACTAACCAATGAAACCAAAACAATTCATCTCTTTTGTGCGTTAATAATCCCTAAAATTTATTAAAGATAAAGATTCTAATTATGAATTATACGATATGGATCCAATGCCCCACTCAAAAATAGTCAAAAAAAAAAAAAAAGTCTCGTTTTTGGTTTTAATGATGATCTTTTATATCAACAAAACTGGTTACAAAAAAAAAAAAAAAAAACTGGTTACAACCTATATAATATACGGTATATACCCAATATCAGTGGGTACATTATATTCCGGTTGAAGTAATATATACTATTATATTGAGTTGAAACGTAATGCTTTTGGTTTAGTTTGAACAAAAAAAAAAGCTTGATCTTAGCTCTGATCAACTGTTTCCGATTGATCTATATATATATTCATAGGATTCACTGATTGAGCCATGCAAAATTCATTAAACGTAATTTCTTTTCGTATTAAAGAGATACAAATATAACCGAAGATGCAACTAGTGAGAACACACATAATACTAAGATTTGGATCCAAGCACAGCTTTTTGGGATTACGGCCCACGTGTCATAACATGCCATTCCTCCAGATCTCTTCCCATCCTTTACTTTCCTCTAAAAGAAATCGAACCAGATCTCTCTCTCTTATCTCTGCAAACTCCAAAGTCCAAACTCCTCCAAACCATCCACAACCGTTCGTTATATTCAAGAGATCTGACATTTTATTCTTCTCAGTTTCCCATTCCAAAAAAAGATGTGCAGAAGAAGCTCGATGTTACGTTACACACTAGGATTATGAAACCTTTCCTCTAAACGACATTGATATTAATTACATGGGAACTAGTCTACTGCAGAAACAAATGAACAACATATACGTTTTCAGAGTAAATCCAAAACATTTGTAGTAACTTCCCTATTTTCCCCGATTAGTTGACTGAGGTTCAATCATTCATTGGTTCAATTATGACAGTTAGGACAGCTGAGTCGCAACAAGTAGATATTAATTCGCGACATGTGACCTTAACCTAAACTAATTAATTAGTAGTATTTACTTTTATTCAAATCCTTAGAATATCAACTAAACTACACTAATCTTCTTTTTTTTTTCCCAACGACCACATCATACGAATTTCCTGCCTAATACAGCTTACACTAATGATTTAATATGATAACATCTGCAAAAACAAGATATATATTAAACCGACGAGCTGTTTAACGCCTGGTGTTGTACGGTACGCTAAGTGTCGATTCCGGTTAACAACGGTTTCGATGTATACATCCAGAGTAAGTGTGAGTCAACAATTTTGTCTTACCTCGAAGTACGTTTTTATGCAAGATTCTAGGTTCTCGTGATTCTCTTTTGTTTGTATGTACACAGTACACAACAATACTCTTTGGTTTGCATGTCCGCATTATACATCAAAAACGTCTTAATGTACACACTTTATATTTATTTTAATTTTGTTTCTTAGTAACATATATGTACACACAGCACTTTATTTTAAAGTAGTGTTTATGTAAATTACCTTTACATAAGAAATCTATGTGACGGTCCCCGTGGCGTCCATTAAATGCTTCAACTATTTCTTACTCAGCAAGTTATCGTCTTCGGATTTTAATGGTAACATTAATGTCGTGTTTGTGCAAATTTCACCCGTTACATTTTCTTTCATTTACCGTCGTCAATTTTATAATTTGATCCCACACATGAAGAGATAAACTCTAGTAGTAGATTACATTAATGTTTTACTCACGCAACGCAATAACATCCACTGGTATTACGTATGAGAATGTGTAGAACAAAATTATTTCCGTATAACATGAATTAACGTGTCTTTGTTTACATCAGACCTAACTAAATTCCCATCCAACATAGTTAACCTTACAGTCCATTACACAGTGATACGTTTCCTTATAGTTTTGTTCATAAACGAAAAGAATACAAATAAGATAAAGAGTGAGTAACAACAGCAGAAGCTGGCAGGTTGGTCCATTTTATTGGACTCGTACTGATAATGTCACGATAAAGAGTATTTGACTCTTTGTGTTTTTTTCTTCTTTGAAATTTAAAGTAGAAAGTATACTATATCTAAGTAAATTTAATTGGACCACGCTTTTTCTTGTTTTGGAAATTGAACTGTGTGCCTACCAAAATTTTTATTCTAGGAACATCTTTTTCTTTTCTTTCGAAGTTTTAATTATTTAACAACTCACGCAACCTATGAGAAGAGTAATATAACTCTTGTGCTTTTTGCCTTTCAACTGATAAAGTTAATGGGCCGTTAATGGGAGACTTAAACATCATTAATATGGGCCTTTAGTTCTTGACATGATGACCCCTGTGGTCAACGAACCGACGAATGCAATAATCTCTGTATGGATAAACTATTCATAGTGATGATGAGGCTTTAGGCTTATTAAAGCCATTTTAATCAAAACTTACGTAGAGCTTGTGTGTTGTGTTGATTATTCTATTTTGACAACTATTTATTAACGAGATCTTCCCATTTGCAGTATTGACCACCGGCTAATGCACGGTAGTAACGGTCTCTGCAATAGACAGGTCTTCCATCAGCAGCCTCAGCCGCGGCCGCTGCCAGATCATCGTCGGTCACAACATCTACAGGTAACCGAAGCAACTGTTCTTTCCTGCGATTTTGTATACCGAAAGAGGTGTGAGTTTGCTATTTCTTGTAAGCCATAAATTTCTTTGATCAGTCTCCTTACCTCATATTGAACTTATTGTTGGTTCTTGAAATGGAAACTTCTGGTTGGTTTTCTTTGGCACCCAGAGTGGTTTTAAAGAAATCTTCGACTGGTGTTGCGAATACGAATAGTACGAATGCTGACACGAGTAAAGCTCCTGTTCCAACTAATGTTTGTTTGAGCATCTTGATTACTGGCTTCACCTGAAAATTACAAACTCTGCTGATTTTTGTTTTTTGTCTTTAGAAACATTGTTTGTGTATTGTGTTACCTTGTAAGAGCCTAACAACCTGTCGCGAGCCAGCACCTGAGAACACAAATTCAAAGTCACAGTGATTCATCAGTTGCGTAGTTCTTAAATTAAGCAGGTAGTGTTAATCTCATACACATATATATGCATAGAGTTTGGCAGTGCATAGATCCATCTACAAGCTTTTGCCAATGTTTTGGAATAGATTTTGCTTTGACACTTCATGAATAATTACTGAGGAATATCCACAAAAAAAAACTAATTTATGGAGAACTATAAAAATCAGAGGTTTCCAAATTAAGCTACAACAAAATAACTACAACTATGAAAACTTGGTTGGTAGCAAGAAGATTGTGTTTCTATATTCATCAAGTAGATTAGCAAAAGAAAGGACTATTTTAAGTAGCTACTAACCTCTGGTGGTTTGACCCACATTTGTCCATCATACCATCCACTCTCTTCATATGGTATAACTGCAGAAAGTAGTCTATCTCCAACGTAGCTCCATCCCTAAGAAACATACAAAAAGTGAAGGACAAATCAAACCAAGTTTCACAAGTAAGACTTCTTTGAAGAGAAGAAGCAGAGAAAGTTCAATACCAGGTAAATTCTCAAGACAATCAACGAAACCAGGAATAACGTTCCAGTTCCGGCAGCTAGAGCAAATCTCAAAGGCTCCTGCAACATATAAATAATATAGTGTGTTTTACTCTGTACTAAAACAAAAAATCTTGTGGCGGAGGGCTCTGTTTCAAAAAGCTCACTCTGGAAGGATTAAAGCTAGCAGCTGCAATAGGAACTCCAAGAACAGTGAAAGTGACCAACCAAAGACCACCGAGACGAATAAAGAACTCGCTTGGACCCAATTCTCCCCATGA